>NC_079329.1:11805372-12405372 GCF_029931775.1 Euleptes europaea | reverse complement strand
AAATGCACAAGCCAACTGTAATAAATAAAGCTTAATTCATGTGCCTTAATATCTGGTCAGAAAGACTCTGCTTCAATTAGACTCTATGGCATTGAAGTCCTTCCCCTCCCCAAACCCTGCCCCCCTCAGGCTCTGCCCCCAAAACCTCCCGCCAGTGGCGAAGAGGGACCTGGCAACCCTATGCACCAGACCCAGACTGCCTTAGCTTCAGTACAACTTCTGTCCCAAACGCCTTCCGACCATACCTTGGGACCGCCTTCTCATAATTTCAATCCTTCTGTCTATGTTTCCATATACTTAATCCTTCCTCCTTCCATCTGTCTCCCAACCTCCACCTCACTGGCCCATGACCAAGTTCCCTTCCTTCATGACGCCCCTGTCAACTTCCGGCGCGGACGCTCACCTTTCTCAGCACCGTTCCCGTGGGAGATGTGTGGGTGTCTAAGTCCTGCTACTGTTGATGCACTGTGTTCCCGGTGATCGGACGTGTTTGATTTTGCGTGGATCTGATGTTCCAGTATGCTGATCTTTTTCTGGAGAGCATCACGCAGGGATGCGGAAAACAGGGAGCTGTTCCGATTGTGCTGCAGAGGGCAGGACCAAATGCTTATATCAGCTGTGATTTTTAAACGCCTCTGTCCTTTACCTCTTGGAAGGCCTTATGCCTGGAACCCTCTCCTCCAAAGCCCTCCTTTCAGGGGTGTGCTTAGTGATTCTGGAGCCCTGCACCAAAAATCCAGCATGGAGCCCCAGTGTCCCTGCTTGCCTTGCCAGGCTCTCTGCTGTGCCTACCCCCTGCCAACTAAGTACAAGCAAGGGGCGGCCCTCGCCTCATGTGAGGCAGGCAGGAACCTCTACAGCAGGGGTGGGGAACCTTTTTTCTGCCAAGGGCCATTTGGATATTTATAACATACAAAATGATCAACTTAAAAATTAGCCGACCAAGCTCCAAGCAAGCAGCTTCCCCAGATGACACACACACCCCCGCCACTGTACGGACAAGCAGGCAGGCATCCAACCGGTGGCGCACTCGCCCACCTGGTGGCACAGTATGGTCTGTTGCACCAGCCGGGCGTCAGCCCTCTTGTAGTACAAAGGGAATAACGTTTCTCCATGGCCCGGGTGGGAAAGGGTTAACACAGTTTCTTGGGCGGTCCTAGCAGCTCCATAGTTAATGACTCTTCTGCAAGGGGGAAAGAGGGTCCCTTTTCTCGGCAAAACAAAGTCACATCCACCTTGTATAAAGGCTATTCCTGTCCGCGGGAGGGGGCGGATCACCAGTCTTAGATCCTTCTGAGCTAGAGATATGCCAGGACCCACAAAGGGCCAGACCAAATGATTTCGAGGGCCTTAAACGGCCCTCGGGCCTGCTGTTCCCCACCCCTGCTCTACAGCCACCAGAATCCTACAGCCTGAGCTTCAAGTGGGGTTAGGGTTGACAACTCTGAGTTGGAAAATACCTGGAGATTTTGGGGGTAGAGCCTGAGGAGGGGAGGGACTTCAATGGGGCATAACTAGGGTTGCCAACCTCCAGGTGATGCTCTGGAGCTCTTCTGCTATTACAACTGATCTCCAGGCGATAGAGATCAGTTCCCCTGAAGAAAATGGTTGCTTTGGCAATTGGGCTCCACGGCATTGAAGTCCCTCCCTTCTCCAAACCCCACCCTCCACGGGCTCCACCCCCAAAATATCCAGGTATTTCCCAACCCAGAGCTGGCAGCCCTAGGTATAACGCCATAGACTCCACTTTCCAAAACGGCCATTTTTCTCCAGGTGAACCGATCTCTGTCGCCTGGAGGTCAGTTGTAATAGCGGGGGATCTCCAGCCACCACCTGGAGGTTGGCAACCCTAGGTGTGGTGGGCACAAGCTGCTGCTGAACCAGCTGCCCTCCTCCATTGGGGGGGGGGACAAAGTCATGGGCACCTCCCCAGTGTGGAGCCCAGGGCAGCTGCTCCTTTTGCCTGTTGGTCAGCGATGTGATGCAGTAGCAAAAAAGTCAGCAGTGTGTGTCTGTGGCGTTATACCTAGGGTTGCCACCAGCTCTGGGTTGGGAAATACCTGGATATTTTGGGGGGTGGAGTCAGCAGTGTGATGCAGTAGCTAAAAAGGCAAATGCGGTCTTGGGCTGCATCAACAGAGGTATAGTGTCCAGATCACGCGAACTGATGGTATCTCTTTACTCTGCTCTGGTTAGACCTCACCTAGAGTACTGTGTTCAGTTTTGGGCACCACAAATAGTAAGAAAGATGTAGTCAAGCTGGAACGTGTCCAGAGGAGGGCAACAAAGATGGCAAGGGGTCTGGAGACCAAGTCCTATGAGGAAAGGTTGAAGGATCTGGGTATGTTTAGCCTGAAGAGAAGGAGACTGAGAGGGGATATGATAACCATCTTCAAGTACCTGAGGGGCTGTCATATAGAGGATGGTGCCGAGTTGTTTTCTGTTGCCCCAGAAGGTCGGACCAGAACCAACGGGTTGAAATTAAATCAAAAGAGTTTCCGTCTAGACATTAGGAAGGATTTTCTAACAGAGCTGTTCCTCAGTGGAACAGGCTTCCTCGGGAGGTGGTGAGCTACCCTTCCCTGGAGGTTTTTAAGAAGAGGTTAGATGGCCAGCTGTCAGCAATGCTGATTCTGTGACCTTGGGTAGATGATGAGAAGGAGGGCATCTTGGCCATTTTCTGGTAACTGGGTGTGTGTGTGTGGGGGGGGGAGGTAGTTGTGAATTTCCTGCATTGTGCAGGGGGTTGGACTTTATGACCCTGGTGGTCCCTTCCAAGTCTATGATTCTATGATTCTATGACCGCCTCACTCTGGCCACTTCCATTTAGCCCATTTTCACCCCATTCTTCCTTTCTGCCACCCCCTGATCTGATTTTTGTACTGACCCCCCCCTTCCCTCACCTCCAGGTCTCCATTACCCTGGATGTATAATTCTTTCTTACACCTTAAGAAGGCGGAAAGCCAGGGGAAAGGGCACGCCACGTATTTTTAGTCGCCACACGTAAGGTAACACCTCAGCTGCTCCTGTAATCTCCCCACTCCTGCCCACACGGATGGCGGCAGCTCTGTCCCATCCCTGGTTTTGTAAAAAAAAAAAAAAAAAAAACCAGAGCAGAAAGAGAAAACTGAGGAACTCAGCGCTTTTGGGGAACAACAGAATCAAAATGGAATCGGGATGTATGGCTGCCTGGGTACTCACTCCATCTTTACTTCTGTAGAGAGACCATGTTAAAATAACTATCCCAAAGTATAAGGAAACATAATCAAATCCAGAACTCCACATAGGGTTGCCAGCTCCAGGCTGGGAAATACTTGGATATTTTTGGGGGTGGAGCCTGAGGAGCGTGGGGTTTGGGGAGGGGGGGACTTCAATGGGGTATAATGCCATAGAGTCCAGCTTTCAAAGTGGCCATTGTCTCCAGGTGAACTGATCTTTGTCATGAACACATGAAGCTGCCTTATAGTGAATCAGACCATCAAGGTCCATCAACATCAGTATTGTCTACTCAGACCAGCAGCAGCTCTCCAGGGTCTCAGGCTGAGGTCTTTCACATCCCCTACTTGCCTAATCCCTTTAACTGGAGATGCCGGGGATTGAACCTGGGACCTTCTGCATGCCAAGCACACGCTCTACCACTGAGCCACGGCCCCTCCCCACCCAGAGATCAGTTGTAATCCCAGGAGATCTCCAGCTACCACCTGGAGGCAACCTTAACTCCCCATGCTATAACAATGCCATTAAAACCTCATGGCTTCAAAGCTCTCCCTTCACCCAGCTTGAACTCACTAGCTCTAGAGTTGCCAGTCTCCAAGTGGGACCTGGAGATCTCCCAGAATTACAACTGATGTCTAGACTATAGGGATCAGTTTCTCTGGAGAAAATGGCTGCTTTGGAGAGTGGACTCTATGGCATGATAGCCTTCTGAGCTCCCTTCCCCTCCCAAAACTCTACTTTCCCCAGGCTCTACCCCCAAATCTCCAGGAATTTCCCAACTCAAGAGTCGCCAACCCTACAAGACGCCTACAATGAGGTGTATGTGTATAAATCCCAGTCCCCCTCTGGGAAATTCCAGGTCCCTTACCTCATCTTTCATTAACAGACAAAAAGAAAGACATCTCTAGTCTTTTTATCTATGGGCCTGTTACTGCCTTCCAAGCTCTGAAGGATCTACACACCATCTGTATATATCAGTTTCCTCTGAAATCACCCATACTCCACTGATGTAAAAACTGAGATGTAATGGTTCTTTATGGTGAAGATTTTCTAGAAACATGTAATTGTCCTACAAATATGTCAACAATAGTTCAAAATATTTATCTCAGCCATTTAGGGGCTAAAAAGGCAGAATGCACACTGCATAGTTAGGGTTGCCAGGTCCCTCTTCGCCACCGATGGGAGGTTTCTGGGGTGGAGCCTGAGGATGGCGGGGTTTGGGGAGGGGATGGACTTCAATGCCATAGAGTCCAATTGCCAAAGCAGCCATTTTCTCCAGGTGAACTGATCTCTATCGGCTGGAGATCAGTTGTAATAGCAGGAGATCTCTAGCTAGTAGCTGGTTGGCAACCCTACGCATAGTGCTCATTTGCACAGATAAAGAGTTGATAGTATCTGCAGTCCGCTGCAAGTTTTAAGTTGCTGAGGCCTTGTGGGAATAACTGATGCCCAAACTTTTAATGAGATATCCCAAAAAGGCAAAGACAGGAGAAGTAATTTACTTGGGGCAGTTACCAGAAAACAGGGACTGTCCCATGTAAACAGGGACAAGTAGAGTACATAAGATACGGTAGTTGTCAAGTGCTAGACAATTATTTTTAAATTTTACAAAATTAATTTCATGTTATTAATATCCCCACTCAGCGACAAAGCTCACTTCAGATTGGGACATTCCTGGAGATTTGGGGGCAGAGGCTGGGAAGGGCAGGGTCTGGGGAGGGGAGGGAAGAGACCTCAGCAGAATATAATGCCTTAGAGTCCACCCTCTGAAGCTGCCGTTTTCTCCAGAGGAACTGACCTCTGTGGTCTAGAGATGAGGTAATTTAGGGAGGTCTCCAGCCCTCACTTGGAGGTTGGCAACCCTACTGGGTGACCACCTTGGCCCAGTCATCTCCCTCAAACCTACTTCACAGGATCGTTGTGAGGTTACACTGGAGGAGGAGAAATACGTACAATACCCTAAGCTCCTTAGAGGAAAGAAAAGAGAAATATGTAAATGAATAGATAATACATTAAAAACCATAAAACATATTAAGAAGAAGAAGAGATGGTTATATGCTGATTTTCTCTACCTTTTAAGGAGAATCAAAGCAGCTTACAATCTCCTTCCTTTCCTCTTGCCACAACAGACACCTTGTGAGGTAAGTGGGGCTGAGAGAGCTCTAAGAGAACTGTGACTAGCCCAAGGTCACCCAGAAGGCTTTATGTGTAGGAGTGAGGAAACCAACCCAGTTCATCAGATTACCGTCCGCCGCTCCTAACCACTACACCATGCTGGCTCTGGATTCAGGATCTAGCTGTCCTGGTTCCCCATCCTAACACTAACCAGGACCAATACTGCAAGATTAGAGTAGGCTGGGCCATCGAGGTCAAAGACAGTGTGCCTTCCCAAAAGCTTGTGGTCCTAGACAGAAGAATGGGAGTAGGTATATGGGACACAGTGCGCAAACATGACAAAAGAGGAGGGCCTGAAAGAGGATGGCCTCCTAAGGGAATTAACAAGTAATGGAGGAGGGCTATGAAGGTGAAGACAGGAGGATTGGAGGAGAGAGGGACATGCCATGACAGGTAGGATATTTTGTGGTGACACAGGTGATGGACAATCTCCTGAAGTCAAGAAGAAGAAGAAGAAGAAGAAGAAGAAGAAGAAGAAGAAGAAGAAGAAGAAGAAGAAGAAGAAGAAGAAGAAGAAGAGGAGGAGGAGGAGGAGGAGGAGGAGGTGGTGGTGGTGGTGGTGGTGGTAGTTTTTATATGCTGACTTTCTCTACCATTTAAGGAAGAATCAAACCGGCTTACAATCACCTTACCTTCCCCTCCCCACAACAGACACCCTGTGAGAGCATGACTTGCCCAAGGTCACCCAGCTGGCTTCGTGTGTAGGAGTGGGGAAACTAATCCAGTTCACCAGATTAGCGTCCGCCGCTCATGTGGAGGAGTGGGGAATCAAACCCTGTTCTCCAGATCAGAGTCCATCGCTCCAAACCACCACTACACCACGCCAGAAAACATGCCTGCGCTCCCTTGCAGCATCTCTTGAAATGCTGTACAATGGCACCTGGGTGGATGGATGGATGAGTTTGTAAGTCAATTTCTTTCTTTCTGCAGACTCATCCATCCTTCTCTCCTTCTCACAAAGACAGAGATGGTAAAGCTAAAACTCTGGCACCTGTGCTTAGGAAAAATGAGATAAACCGTAACTCTTGACCTTTGGGTTGTTAAATTTTGGATTGTTAAACTGATTACCCATTCTTGCTGCTCACACACAACCAGATCCTCAGGAGAATTTCTGGACCTAGGGAAAACCAGCATTCATGAACCCCGTCTTCCCACATTCCTCCTAATACATGAGGTAATACCACCCACACAACAGCCTCCATCTCGAGGGCTACAGTCCCGAGAAGAGAAGCAGAAAGAAAGCCTTCTTTCCCTCCTCTCGAGTCGTGAAATGTAATTCTAATCCCAGAGACAAACATACGTAAGAACATAAGAAAGGCCGTTGCTGGGTCAGACCAAGGTCCATCAAGTCCAGCCGTCTGTTCACACAGTGGCCAACCAGGGGCCTTTAGGAAGCCCCCAAATAAGACAACTGCAGCAGCACCATCCTGCCTGTGCCCCACAGTTCCATAGTGAAATATTAGGTCAGAATTCCATTATAGTTTGGTAGTACCTGCTCCCTTTTCCTTCTGAACTGCTCACAAATTCCTCCTCGCTCTCTTCATTTCATCCCTCTCCCTTTGTGCATCAACATATGGCTGGAGACAGATAATGGTTTTTAAGGGTATTGAAGGTAGTGTGAGTCTGAGAGAAGCCATACTTGGCCATGGTGTGCTCACTCATTCCTTAGTGCCTGTTTCGCCTCACCTTAAACAGGTGTTGCAGGTTTTGAAACACCATTAATAAAATCCACAATTTGTTTATCACAGTTGGCAGCGGGATGAGTTCCTCACCCATGAGAAGTAATGTTTGTTCCATAGCACCAGACTCAAGTCTGAAAGAACGATAGTCAATCTAATAATATTAATAAGGTTGGAAGAAAGAGGTACAGGATGAATGAGTGCGTGGCAAGTGAATAACACATGACCCGAAGGTTTAGAAAGTGTGTCACATGAGGAAAGGTTAAGGAAGCTGTGTATGTTTAGCCTGGAGGAAAGAAGATTAAAAATTGGATCAGTTGCAATCTATGCCTATTTAAAACACAAAGAAGGCAGCAGGCAAATTAGTCCCTAGTGCCTCAAATACTGGGAAAAGGGGCAGAGGAATTACACTATAAGGTTTAGGACAGAAACGTTCAGAAGTCTTTCCTAAATGTAATAGCTGAAGTTAGTTTTATAGCACGGATTTAGAACTGCAATTTCATGGGTGTATGATAGATGAAGAAGGAGAAAAAGAGGTGCCAGAGAAAATGGGTGTGCATTTACGTTTGAGTATATGTGAATTAGCTCAACAGGGGTCATTAAGAAATGGGGTCTGGGAAATTTCATTTCTAGAAGTTATCAACTTTGTGATTTTTCTCGTTTAGGTGGTTGCTGGTGGGTGGGAGAAGGGGTTTCACGGATTAAATGGCAAATGTGACTTCAAAATCATTCCTCTAGGAATCTGGGATAAGAGTTTACTTCGGAATCCATATATGCATTGGGCAGATGTAAAGAGATAGCAGAGAAGCTTGATGCAAGAGAAGATGGGTATGCAAGGGGGAGAAAAGCTGTTGGGGGAAGCAACATGGGTGGCAACCCCCATAGGCAACCCCATCTGGTTGGCAGCAACCCCATAGGGTTTTCAAGGCAAGAGACGAACAGAGGTGGTCTGCCATTGCCCGGTCTTCCTTGGTGGTCTCCCATCCAAGTACTAACAAGGGCCAAACGTGCTTGGCTTCTGAGATCCAATGAGATGGAGTGAGCCCGAGCCATCCATGACAGGGTAAAAGCAATTTCAGGAAGGTGGAGTTTATAAAGGTTTTGTATGATAGGTGAGACCATAGAATTGCTGTTCCCAGGACAGTGAATGGTAGGGTGGATAAGATCGGTTGGGATGGTTTGTGGTGATCAATTGACAATGAGTGTTGGGGAAGGATGGAAGATTATATGAAGAATAATACATGCAATGTGATAAATGCAAGGAAATATGATGGTAGACAGCTGGGTTACAAGTGAGTTTTTGTAAAGGCAAACTGATGGAGAAGGGATGAGAAAGGGGGAAGAACGGGATGGCAGATGCATACGGGGAAGAGTGTAAAGCTGGACAGAGGGTGAATCACTGGATAAGGAATAGATAGGTGAATATAAGAAGAATAAATAAATGCGCTGGGAAATATACGGGATATTTTTCTCAAGGGGAGGTGAGCGATGCACAAGCCTTGGTACCTGCAAATGCTCCAGTCTCTCCTTGAGGGATTCCAGCATCCTCTCCATCTGGTGGACCCCAGCAGTGGTGTCCTTGGGTGGATCCTCCATGGTGTTGGCCGCTGCAGCCCCCTTACGAAAGGCATCATGAGTCTTGTGCCCTAACTGGTGTTCATGGTGTTCCCGTTGTCCGGAATGATGGTACTCGTTCTCCCGGGTATGGATGCCTTTGTGGGGATCTCGGTGGGCCTCTTCGTGGCGTAACCTGTGAGCATCTTCATGGTGACCTTGGTGTCCGTCCACATGGTGGCTCTGGTGAGCGTTCTCATGATGCCCCTGATGAGGATTCTCATGATGCCCCGGATGACCATCCTCGTGATGTCCCCTGTGACCATGAGGATGCCCACCCTCGTGGTGGCCTCGATGGACTCCCTCATGGTGACCTCGATGGACTCCCTCATGATGGCCATGGGGGTGGTTCTCTTCGTGGTGGGTACCATGGTGTTCCCCAATTGGCCTCCTGGAATGGGCTTCGCAGCGGGTGAGTTTGGCTGTCAGCTCTCGCACTGTCTCCCTTTGGTCCAGGATCATCTCCTTTTGGTGCACCACCGTCTCCCGCAGGTGTAGGATGGTTTCCTTGGCTTCCTCCAGAGTCCCTACCCAGTGTCCATTTGCTCCGTTGTTAGGTTCACGTCGCTGCTGGCTGGCTGACTGGCAACCATGCTCCATGTCCAGCGGCATAGGGCTGCAGATAAATTTGGGCAAACCGTAGTCAGCTGCCAACACTAGTGGGAAGAAGATGAAACAGAGAAACGCCCACTGCAGGACCATTTCCACAGCTGCCTCTAACAGATGGGAGAGAGGGTACTGTCAAGAACAGCCTTGAAGAACAGAGGCAATTCCACTTAGGAGCCACTGGTCTAGAGATTAAAGTTCCTGTTACAGAGCGGATGTAAACGCAACATCGATCACAAAGACCTGCTGCGAGAAACCAACAAAAATCCAAGAATCTCTTCCGTGCCACCAAAACCCAATTCAAAGATCTCTATCAGAAAGGAGACCTTATGGTCTTTGACGAGAAAGTGGATGTTCCAGTTAGAGCATACGGTGGGCAATCTCCTGAAGTCACGTTGAGTCCACAGAGCCAGAAAACATGTCTGGTCTTTCCCCAAGAGCGCCACCTCAGCAAATGGTGCCTTTCTTTCTCTCTGCTACCTCTACCTTACTGCCAGCAGAACCAAGATACCGGCAGGTATCCCAACATTGTGGGCACACGGGATTTGTGCGGTTCCTGCCTCTCCTTCCTGTCCAATTTGCCAAATCCGCTCGTGATGCGGAGAGGGGCATCGGTCTCCCTTGGCAACCAAGGAATTAATGGGCTTAAGGTGTCAGGGCCAAGCTTCCTTCATCCCAGCCCATCCTCCCACTCCACAGCTCGGCTGCCCACAACCCCTCTTCCTGCCGGCTGCCCCAGGAGATAAGAATCTAGGGAAGCTTAAAACTCCACTCGGGGAATTAAGTGACCAGTCAAGAGACAGGAAAGCTAAGTATGTACTTTCAACTAATTCGCCGAGTGGGTTGTACACAGGTAGAGTTTGAATCTGTGGAGTTGGGTGCAGCCGACAGGAGAGAAGAGTGTGCCATGCTGGTCCTGGGTGTGAGAATAAAGATAAACAGACACACCCACCTTTTCACACAAATAGCTAATGCTCAGAAACAGTGAGTCACTATTAAAAAACCATAAAATCTAGCTCATGAACAAGAACACAAAACATCCATCGCACACTAAAATGGAAGCCTAAAGTTTGCTACCCGAGTTACGACGTCATAAAATGGTGATAATAGATTGACCCCCTTAATTAAAAGACTGGGTGCACGGAAACATTTTGGCCTGGGACTAAAAGAGAGCAATGCAGGCACCTGATGGGTCTCAAGGGGAAGGGTGTTCCGTGAGGCGCACTACTGAAAAAGTCCCTGTCTCTGTTCACTGTCCACCTCGTCTCTGAAGGCAAAGGAACAGAGACCAGGACCTGCGAGGCATATTGCAACTTCTGATCCCCCTCCCCAAATTCCGCCCTCCCCATACTCCACCCTCAAACCACCAGGATCTTCTAGAGGTGAGGGTTCTAGTCTGAGGTCCTCTTCTTCAGCCCAAACCCCCTTTACTTCTTGCCCATGCGCTCTTCTTTGTAAAATGATTATTTCCGTCATTTAGATACGTGGTATACAAAGTGTCCCAACCGTTATCTGCGTGGACCAGACAATGTTCACGTGGTCCCCAAGCTCCTTCTTCTGGAGGACTCTTTGGTTCTCCATGCGCACCCCTGACGAACAGAGCTGTGGCAGATCTGAGGACAGGATTGCTTTGTAAAGCAAATTTTATTTTCATCACCCCAGTTATAAATGCTATTACTTGTAGGAGTCGTAGGAGGGAAACCCAACATGTTGTAAGTGGAATGGTTATCCTTCCTCTTGCCCTTACAAAGAGGAAGCTGTTGAAAAGTTTTTACTCTGTGGTCTACCAGGACAATTTTTTATCTGACTTTTCTTCCCAAGGAGCTCGGAGATATATGGTTCCTCCCTCCTCCATTTTTTCTTCACGGTTGTGACATAGGTAGAGAGTAGCTAGACTAAGGACAACAAGTGAACTTCGTGGGAGTATGTGGATTGGAACACAGGTCTCTCTGTGCCATGTAATTCATAACCCTCACTAGGGTTGCCAACCTCCAGGTAATAGCTGGAGATCTCCTGCTATCGGCTGGAGATCAGTTGTAATAGAGGGGATCTCCAGCTACTACCTGGAGGTTGGCAACCCTAGAGGGTAGGGACTTCAATGCCAGAGACCAATTGCCAAAGCGGCCATTTTCTTCAGGTGAACTGATCTCTACCAACTGCTCTGATCAGAAGCAGCTCTCCAGGGTCTTGGGCAAAGGAAGTCTTTCCTGGTGCCTGAGATCTTGTAATGGGGAGTCCTTTCAAGGGAATGCCAGGGATTGAACCTGGGGCTTTCTGCGTGCCAGGCATGGGCTCTGCTATGAGCCACAGACACCACCCCAACCAGGAGCATTCGGAAAGGAGTGTCTGAAGCTTTGTAAGCAAATTCAATTGAGAAAAACTTACTGTATTTAAAAAATCCCCACAGATTCTTTTCTGCCCTAATGCATGCCTGACGCTTCTTTACACTAGTCTGGTTCATGTATCTAATGAAGGAGATTCTTCCTTACAAAATAAGCCACTAATGCTCACCGCTGCGATGGGGAATATCAAATTCCATGCCAGAATTACTTGTCCTATCTTACTGTCCCTCATCTCCGGAGGGCATTTATGTTAGCCCGTTTTAATGTTCTCCCTTCTGCTATTCTGTATGGGAGATATAAGAAAATTCCATAATCTGCCAGGGCATGTAAATGTGCCCTGGGGGAGATAGAGAGTATTGACTATATGCTCTTGTATTGTCCATTTTATTGTGAAATTCATGCTTTTAGATCCCTTTCTCTCAAATCATGTAGATCAAGCTGATGATAGTAAGATCAAATTGTTGTTATCCTCCCGAGATTCTGAGACTATTGAATCTGTGGCTAAATTATTTGATGAAATTGTTAAGAGGTGGAGGTTAAATGATGTCTAGAGGATTGGTTTTATTGGATCGACTGCTTGATGGTATGCCAATAAAGGTATTGAAATTTGAAATAAGCCACTTGGCTTCCCAAACAGAACACATTTGCTGTCGTGCTGTTGAAGATAAACTTTGCAGCTTTTTAAGAATAAAGTACATCAGAATAACCACCTGTGATCCATATTCACACAAGAAGCAGGAGTAATGAGGTATAGTGTTATTCTTCCTTTTGGAAACGTATGTGTGCGCGTGTGTAAATCAGGTGAAATAAAAAATTTTGCACTGTTGTTAAAGTTCCAAGATTTTACCTTTAAAATTTCAAACCTTTTAAAAAAATATTAACATTTGGATAATATTTACATTTAAAAAAAACCCATAACATTTTAGTTCTCGTTGGTGAATTCTGGGGTCATCGTGTTAAGAATCGGCTCACTAGATTCAGTGTTTCCACACCTTGGCTGTTCACCATTAGGTGTTTTGCCACTGTAGAAAATGAACGTGTCAACCAAACTGCCTGATATGCCCATTCCCGCAGCGCAGTTTGAATAATATCCCAGCAGCTGCCATCAGAAAGCCAGCGGTGGCTAAAAGTAGAAGTACATTACATCGTGTTTACTTCAGGCCACTCTAGCCTGTTGTCAAGGACTGTCGGTGTCTTTGGGTTCCCTCTGTGCCATCTATTGCTGAATCACATCGAATCGCATGAGTTGTGCTTCTTGCTCTCTGTAGTAGTCCAGGGCCTCTCGAAGTTTGGCCCAGAAGACATTCTCAGCCTCTGGATTTTCAGGCCAACTGATATAGCTATTTTGCTTGATTAGTTTCCTCAGGCGATGATACGGAGACAGCCTAGAAGGGAAGGCAAACAGGACTGAGATTTTCTACTCTCTGGTGTATTTCACCACATGCTCTCCCTCTAGGGTTGCCAGCCTCCAGGCACTAGCTGGAGATCTCCTGCTGTTACAGCTGATCTCCAGCTGATAGAGATCAGTTCCCCTGTAGAAAATGGCCGCTTTGGCCATTGGACTCTATGGCATTGAAGTCCCTCCCCTCCCCAAACCCTGCCCTCCTCAGGCTCTGCCCTAAAAACCTCCCGCCGGCAGCAAAGATGGTGGCTGGAGATCTCCCACTATTACAACTGATCTCCAGGTGACAGAGATCATTTGACCTGGAGAAAATGGCTACTTTGGAAGATAGAAGTCCCTCCCCTCCCCAAAGCCCGCCCTCCTTACACTCCACCCCAAAATCTACAGGTATTTCTCAACCTAGAGTTGGCAACCCTACCTCTCCAATATGAAAAACCTCCCCACATACCTGTAGTTAGGAATGTCCTCCAGAAAGACTACAACCAATGGGTCCTGCCCGTGGTAGTGTATCTTAGAACAAGCGAGTTGGATTTCCACTGAGCACCACTCATTTTCCAGGTAACCCTTGCTCACCAAGCACAAAGTTTTGCGGCTTCGGCTTACCCCGTTCTGAACATTGTTCATGAAATACTCTCCGGGGGCAAAATCCCTAGGCCCAAAGCATAGCCGGAAGTTAGGTTCCCCCTCCTCTTCCAGCTTTACCAGGAGGGTCTTCACCACCCATTCATAGTCCTGCCCGCAACAGGAAATGTAGGCATCGTACTGATAGTCCTGTACTCTCTGATTCAGCTGCCTCTGGCCCCAACCCTTCAGCAAATAATAACAGTGCCTTAGGGTCCAACCAAACTTAGCATTTACCAAACAACTAAGCAGGAGTGAGAGAATGATCGCTGTGGTCACAGCAAAGAAATACATTTCCCAAGTCTCAAAGCAGAAGGAAAAGTCTTGCTGGACAAAGAGCTGGTTGTTCAAACCAGGGCCGAAGCAATGATAGGAGCCCAGTAAGCCCACCTGAATATTTGGTTCAGACATAGACCAGTTATGGAACCACACGTTCTCGCATGAGCAAGTTAGTGGGTTCCCAGAGGCATCCAGATACTTCAGCGAGGAGAGTCTACCAAGAAGCTGTTTACTGATGTTCCTCAGTTCATTCTTGTTCAAGGACAGCTGCTCCATGGATTCCAAATCAGAAAAGATTTGTTCGGGCAAGTCCCTGATGGAGCTGTCTTCTATCTGGAGTCGACTTAGGTTCTTCAGACCTTGGAAGAAGTTTGGACGCGGCCTCCAAAAGCCATCCCTGCCTGGATAGATGTCAGAGAGATCCAGGGATTCAAGTCTAGTCAGGTTGACAAAAGAGAGGTTAAGGAACAAGGCACTGGGGTTGTCCCTCAAAGACAGGCGCTGGAGATTCTGCAGACCTTGGAAGAGTTGGTCTGGAGGACAGATGGGCAGTCTAGGCATCTGAGAACTGAGGTCCAGGGTGCGGAGGCCATAGAGACCCAGAAAAGGGCTAGAATGGTCATACTTGTTGTAAGTGAAGAGGTAGTTGTTACTGAGGTCCAACGTTTCTAGCTTTTTAAGGTAGGCAAATGTTGCCACCGGCAGCTTGTAAAGGTAGTTGTGATCCAGGAAGAGACTCCTGAGAGAGGTGAGTCCCTTAAAGGCATGTCTTTGGATAGTAAGGATTCTGTTTCCAGAAAGCAGGAGCGTCTGCAAGTGTTTGAGGAACACAAAGGCAGAATACTTGAGTAATTTGATGCTGTTATCTCTTAAGTCCAAGAACTCCATTTTGCGAGCATAACGGAAAGTGTCACGGGTCACAGCCGTGATCTGGCAGCCCTGAAGGATGAGCTTCCGCAACGCCTCCATATGCAAAAAAGATGTCTTCTGAAGATTGGTCAAGCGGTTCTTGGACAGATCCAGATAGCTCAAACTCCTCAAAGGACCGAAAATGTTATTTTCCAGCTGAGATATAGAATTTCTTTTCAGGATCAGCGTCCGTAGCCGGCTCTGTTTTTCCCAGGCGCTAGCATGGATGGTCAGCAATTTACACTTGTCCAATGAGAGGAACTCCAGGTTCGGAAAGGCGCTGAAAGCCCCTCTTGGAAAGCGCTTGAAGTTGGTGGCAGACAGATCCAGCCACGTGAGGTTAGCGCAGGAACCCAGCTGGCTCAGGTGAGAAGCTGCAATCTTGGAATGCTTGATGTCCAAAGAGGTCAAAGATGGGAGGCCCCGGAAGACAGTACAAGCTTCAGGCAAGGTATGGTTTAATGACTGATTCATACTGGACAAGTGCAGTGTAGTAAGGTTAGGAAGCGACAGATTGAGAAGGTGGGAGATGGGAAAGGGGTTCATGTCCAAGGACAACTCCAGCAAAACCGGGGTGGCACGGAAGGATTCAGACTCCACTTCCAACATGTCGTTATAGGTCAGGTTCAGTTGTTGCAAGTGAGGCAGAGAGCAATTGGACAGGTCCAGCTTTGAAATGCCATTGCTGTTCAAGCTGAGGTTCCTCAGGACAGGCAAAGCAATCCACCCAGGACCCATACATGGGGCGGAGATCTGGTTGAAATCGAGATTCAGGAAGGTAAGGTTGGCCAAGCCTTTCACCGCTGTCGCTACCTCCTGGAAATCAGAGAGATTGTTGTAGGAAAGGTGAAGTCCTTGGAGAGCCATCGGGAACACGAAGGCCTGAGGATGCAAGGAGGCTATTTTGTTGTGACTCAAATGAAGCAGGCGGAGATTCCTCAGGCCGGCCAATGTGGAAGGCCCCACGTAAGCTAAGTAGTTCCAACTCAGATCGAGCATCTCCAGGTCCTCCAAGCCTTGAAAGGCATTGGGCTGAACACTCGATATGCGGTTGTTATCCAGAAGAAGTTCCAACAAGTGAGGAAGGTGAGAAAAGACCTTTGAGGTCACGTCGTTTACATTGTTGTGGGAAGCGTTGAGCCAGCGAGTGGAGTTAGGCAGGCGAGCAATGGCGGAACTCAGGTTGGAAAAGGCTTGGGAAGTACAGATCGCTAGGCCTGGTTTGTTGGGAGAAAGGACACAGTGCCCGAGCCCAAAAGAATCAACACCCCAGTGGGAACCCATCAAGAGGGTCAGCACTACACAAAGCACTGAACAGATAGGTTTGGCGTGTGACATGATGAGTCAGGAGCTCCGTATGATGCTCAGCGTGACCCTGGCCTGTATTTTACATACTGTGGCTTCTTCTTGGTCAGAAGAATTTGTTTCTTCCTCTTCTTGGAGCTCCTGAAACAAGATTGCAAAATATCTTAAATGAGTCAGTAATGGGGATGGCGGATAAAGCTGCTGTTCTGCATTCATGTCAACCCAACAAGACAACTTCTACAATGAAGTACTGCAATGAAGTACCAGAGTCAGTGTTTTACTAGGGTTGCCAGGTCCCTCTTTGCCATTGGTGGGAGGTTTTGGGGGTAGAGCCTGAGGAGGGCGGGGTTTGAGGAGGGGAGAACTTCAATGCCATAGAACATTTTCTCCAGATGAACTGATCTCAATCGGCTGGAGATCAGTTGTAATAGCAGGAGATCTCCAGCTAGTACCTGGAGGGTGAACACATGAACACATGAAGCTGCCTTATACTGAATCAGACCCTTGGTTCATCAAAGTCAGTATACTCAAACCAGCAGCGGCTCTCTAGGGTCTCAGGCAGAGGTGTTTCACATCACCTACTTGCCTAGTCCCTTTAACTGGAGATGCCAGGGATTGAACCTGGGACCTTCTGCATGCCAAGCACATGCTCTACCACTGAGCCAAGGCAACCCTATGTTTTACATTGTACTGTTCATATTCCTTTTTTATCTACAGGAGCTATTTTAGGGCAGCCAACCGCCAGGTAGTAGCAGGAGATCTCCTGCTATTACACCTAATCTCCAGTCGATAGAGAACAGTTCCCCTGGAGAAAATGGCCGCTTTGGCAATTGGACTCTATGGCACTGAAGTCCCTCCCCTCCCCAAACCCCACCATTCTCAGGCTCTGCCCCAAAAACCTCCCGCTGGGGGCGAAGAGGGACCTGGCAATCTATGCATGGTGAGTACTGAAAAAATATATACTTTTACCCATAACTCCTGGCAAGGCCTCAGTGATCATGCTTCAGCTATTCAATGAAAGAAACTACCACAGAAGGAGAAACGGCATCTAAGAAGTCATTTTTTTACCAGCTCAACTTGCCTTGGCCAACCAGATACATGCACTTGAATGGAAATGGTATGTTGGGGAGTGTCTTATTCATAACCACACACACACAGCCCCGGAGTGTTACCATTGGCCTGGACCAAAGTAGCACAGTTTGCAAGCATAAGAACATAAGAAAGGCCCTGCTGGATCAGACGAGGGCCCATCAAGTCCAGCAGCCTGCTCACACAGTGGCCAACCAGGTGCCTCCAGGAAGACCCCAAACAAGACGACTGCAGCAGCACCGTCCTGCCTATGTTCCAGTGCACCTAATATAATAGGCATGCTCCTCTGATCCTGGAGAGAACAGGCAGGCATCATGACTAGTATCCATTTTAACTAGTAGCCATGAATACCCTTTTCCTCCATGAATATGTCCACTCCCGTCTTAAAGCCTTCCAAGTTGGCAGCCATCACCACATCCTGGGGCAGGGAGTTCCACAATTTAACTATGCGTTGTGTGAAAAAATACTTCTTTTTATCTGTTTTGAATCTCTCACCCTCCAGCTTCAGCAGATGACCCTGCGTTCTAGTATTATGGGAGAGGGAGAAAAACTTCTCCCTGTCCACTCCCTCCAAACCATGCATAATTTTATAGGCCTCTATCATGTCTCCCCTCAGCCGCCTTCTTTCCAAGCTAAACAGCCCTAAGCTTCTTAACCGCTCCCCATAGGACAATTGCTCTAGTCCCCTAATCATTTTGGTTGCTCTTTTCTGCACCTTCTCAAGCTCTGTACAAAGTAGCAAAAGCAGCTTAGAGTCTTGTGGGGGTACCCGGTGGCTGGAAAAGGATGCCTTGAGGTTCAGGGGGGCCTGTTATGCATGACTGCTTCCCTCATGGTCACCCCTCCAAAGACTTCAGGTCTTTGTTTTGGTTATGCCTGCCGTTTCCAACTGTCAGAGGCCACCTCGCTCTCCCCTGCATTTCACCTGTGTTTTGAGGGACCTGTTTAACCTCAAATTTGAAAACACGGACAAAATGCGGGAAAAGGCACTGGGAGGGGGAGGAACTGGAGGGATGACTGTGAGGGAAGCAGCCATGCATAAAAGGCTGTGCATGCATTTTAAACACGTGTGTGCATAGGGTTGCCAACCGCCAGGTACTAGCTGGAGATCTCCCGCTATTACAACTGACCTCCAGCCAACAGAGATCAGTTCCCCTGGAGAAAATGGCTGCTTTGGCTGTTGGACTCTATGGCATTGAAGTCCCTCCCCTCGTCAGGCTCATAAGAACATAAGCAAGGCCCTGCTGGATCAGACCCAGGCCCATCAAGTCCAGCAGTTTGTTCACACAGTGGCCAACCAGGTGCCTCTAGGAAGCCCCAAAAATCTCCCGCTGGTGGCAAAGAGGGACCTGGCAACCCTATGTGTGAGAGACAAATGCCTTCACTTACCCACCAGCAGATTTAACTTTGAGAGACTTGGAGCAGGGGGTCAAGTCCTGTGGGATGGCATTGCTAGCAATTCAGCCCCAAGGACTGAAATAGGGACAGTGATTTAAAAGGGACAGGTGCCAGGAAATGAGAAACGTCTCTGGTCAATACGGACAGTTGGAGCACAAGCTGCTGTTGGATCAAACCGATGCTTGAAAAGACAGCTGGTTCAAAAGCTGGGAAATCTAAAAAAGACGGCAGCAGTTGAGTCAACAAGTTCTGCAGTATAGTTTTAACAACCCTCCCCGTGTAAATGTCAAGCTCTGCCCAAAAGTTTCAGAACTTCTCACACTACCGCGCAGGTTTAATATGAGTAAGAGCGTTGAGCGTTGAGCCCTTGGAAAATGTGAGGTAATGATGCCTTTACAGGAGGGACTGTGGCTCAGTGGTAGAGCCTCTGCTTGGCATGCAGAAGGTCCCAGGTTCAATCCCCGACATCTCCATGTAAAGGGACTAGGCGAGTAGGTGATGTGAAAGACCCCTGCCTGAGACCCTGGAGAGCCGCAGCCGGTCTAAGAAGACAATACTGACTTTGATGGACCAAGGGTCTGATTCAGTATAAGGCAGCTTCAAAGCGAGATCTCTAGCCCACACAATCTTACCCCTCAGTACTTTTGCGCCCAAACACTCCTTTTTTTGGTTCTTGCTGCAGCAGACTAACACGGCTGCCCCCGCTAGGATCAGAACATGGGCAGAGTGCCGTTCCTTCTGAGGTCAACCCCTGCTGACCTGAGCACAGGCGGCAGGAAGCCCCTCTCTCTTAGAAAGTAACCGTTTCTAAATGCCCCGAAATCAAAAGCAACCGTTAATCAGGGAACGTAAAGGGAGGGCAGCGATCAACAAAGTAATGATCTTAAATATGTCCAAAGTATGTCTTTTAATTTTACAGCTGTCAGGCAGAAGAGGAAGACGATCATTTCAGTTCTTCTTCAGTTCCTCTTCTGACACCTTCAAAGTTCCATTGGTATTATTTCTTAATAATCTAATTTTCATGAACACCCTATGGGTAGTAACAGTTACATCTTATCTGCCTGCCACCGGCTAGTCAGATATCATGAGAGTTTAGTATTCCCCTTCAGGATAGCAATATAGTTGTTACCTTGTATATTGGGGTTTATATTTAAACCAGACTGTGTGTTTTTTTGGATTGTAACCTCCAGGTGGTGGCTGGAGACCTGGCAACCCTAGCCTCCCCCCCCCCCCGCACGCCGGGAGATCTACACCTGGTTATGGCCCCCGAATGATGTGATAAATGAGCAAATGGCCCATGGAAGGAAAAAGGTTCCCCACCCCTGCTCTAGGCTGATCCTGCATTGAGCAGGGGTTGGACTAGATGGCCTGTATGGCTCCTTCCAACTCTATAATTCTATGAATACTGGGGAACCTTGAGCCAGTGTCTCTCAGGCTAGTAGGGCTGCCAGGTCCCTCTTTGCCACCAGCGGGAAGATTTTGGGGTGGAGCCTGGGGAGGGAGGGGTTTGGGGAGGGGAGGGACTTCAGTGCCATAGAGTCCAACAGCCAAAGCAGCCATTTTCTCCAGGTGAACTGATCTCTATTGGCTGGAGGTCAGTTGTAATAGCGGGAGATCTCCAGCTAGTACCTGGCGGTTGGCAACCCTACTCACACACATGTGTTGGCAACCCTACTCACACACACTGATCTCTATCGGCTGGAGATCAGTTGTAATAGTAGGAGATCTCCAGCTACCACCTGGAGGTTTGCAGCCCTACAGGCTAGCCCACCTCACAGAATTGTTGTTGTGAAGACAAAGCAAAGGACAGGAGAATGACATTGTTGTAAACCACTTTGGGTCCCTATTGGGGAGAAAAGCAGGATATAAATAGCTAAACAAATAAAACCACTGCTCACGTAATTGGGCTGTACATAACAGTATCATTGCAAAGGAAGCGGAGAGGCAGTGAGGATAGAGATCAGTTCACCTGGAGAAAATGGTAACTGGATTCTACGGCATTGGAGTCCCTCCCCTCCCCAAACCCCACCCTCCTAAGGCTCCGCCCTGAAAACCTTCCGCCAGTTGCGAAGAGGGACCTGGCAACCCTATTTAGCCTAGAGAGAACCACTGGCTCAATGGCACTCAGGGAATTCGGTGGCAAGCAGGGACTTGAGGCTAACCACTATACAACACTGTCTGGGCTTTCTCCCACCCAGTTGTTTGACCGGCTCTTCTGTCTGCCCTAACCCCCCTCCCCGGGAATCATGATAAATATCCTACTGACCTGAGCTGGCCCTCTTGGGATTCCTGCCTGTCATGCAGCTGTTCAGGGCATAGCAGCCCTGCCAGAATGCACACAAGAAGCATCAGCTCTGTGGCGGCTGTTGTTCCAGTGCATGAGACTCAAGGCAGAGATGGGAAATACCCTTCCGGGCCAAATTCACAGCTTTTTTTTCCTGCTCTCGCCAAGCCTCCACAGCAAGGTGCACCCCTTACCTTCGGTCCCCACTGTCTTTTCCCAGCCTTTCTTTCGTCTCCTAAACGCAGTACAAAACGGCTTCAGGGCAAGTGTTTTTCTCCTTCCCGTGGGAGTCTGTAAATCTGTGTGGTTACTTTCTCAAAAGGTAGTGAGAACCAAGACGGGTTTTGCCAGTGAGCTTAGCGCATAAAAGTGAAACCGCTGGCGCTTTTATGCTCAAGGAGGAAGTGGCGGAGCAGAATTTTCTCACTGCCAGGAATGCCCCGATTTGCACTTCACTTTTAAGCTGCCTGCGGAGGGGGGACAAAATACACATTGCCAAAGTGCTCGAGATTTGACATATCTTCACCAAGTAGAACACTTTTAAGGAACCGGAACCCTGCCTAATAGGCCTATTACCCAAAGGAATGGAGAAGGCAGATTAGATAATTTGTCATTATAATTTTGCGGCTGCAAGAATAATAATAGCTAAAACCTGGAAGGGAGAAACTAGGCTTCTTTTAAAGGACTGGAGAGATAAAATATATTACTTTGTACAAACGGCCAAATTAACTAATAGTCTACATGGAAGTGATGTAGAAGAGTTTAAAAGAGAACGGCATAAGGCCTTTGTACACTGGGCTAACACGGCAAAGACTGATTTTACGAAGATTGTGAAAGAGTTGTAAATAAAATATTGTAGTAAAGGGAAACTAAATAAATAATGGATTATATAAAGCTAAGGGGTACTTCTCCGGAAATTACAACGGGGGGGGGGGGCACGTAACATGAGGGAGGGAAGGGGACTCTCACTTTTAATTCTATATTACCTTTCATTTTTTTCTGTTAACTTGCTTTAATTTTGTTAAAATCTTTTTTCTTTTTCTTGTAATTTTTCTATTGGTAAAATTTTTCCTGTTAATAAAAATTCTATTAAAAAAAATTCTATTCTGTATGCCAAGCAGATGCCCTACCACTGAGACACGGCCCCTCCCCAAATCATCCCATTAAGCTTCTTTTGGAAAGGAAGGTGGCATGGTATAGGCGACCTCATCAGATCTAGGAAGCTAAGCAAAGCCAGTACTTGGAAGGGAGACAACCAAGGAAGACTGTGCAGAGAGAGGAGGAGGAGGAGGAGGAGGAGGAGGAGAATTCTACACGCCGACTTTCTCTGCCACTTAAGGGAGACTCAAACCAGCTTACAATCACCTTCCTTTCCCCTCTCCACAACAGACACCATGTGAGGTAGGTGGGGCTGAGAGAGCTCTAACAGACCTGTAACTTGTCCAAGGTCACCCAGCTGGCTTTGTGTGTAGGAGTGGGGAAACCAATCCAGTTCACCAGATTAGCCTCCACCGCTCATGTGGAGGAGTGGGGAATCAAACCTGGTTCTCCAGATCAGACTCCACCGACCCAAACCACCATTCTTAACCACTAAACCATGCTGGAAGGCGTTGGTTAACCACTTCTGCTTCTCACTGGCCTTGAAAGCCCCTTGCTGGGGTCGCCATAAGTCAGCTGTGACTTGACAGGGCTTTACACACACACACAAGTGTCTGTTGAAGGGGCAAGGCATTTTTTCCCCTCCCGGTTGTTGGCAACCCAATTCCAGGATCCCAGCGGCTTCCTTGCCATTCTCTGCCCTTGCAAGTGCTAGAAACAGCCAGTAGAGGCCAGCCCAAAACCAGATTCCGCCTCTCATCCAAACACACGCAGCAGGTCGGCGGAGGAAAAGTCTCTGATTGATTCTGGACTTTCTCTACAGGGGATCTGGACTGAGTCCCATGGGAAAATGAGTCTCCCAGAGTTGGCGCGGCACCACCTGGAATTGGGCCAGCCCTGGAGCGCAGCAATAGCAGATGTGGCCAAACTACCAGGGTTGTTTGTGTCCGATCCCCAGACCAGTGGTGTTGCCAGTAATGTGCTATCTATGTCTCTCAAAGTAATCTTCCGAGCTATGTTGGTCAATTGGAAGAAGAAGAAGAAGAAAAAGAAGAAGAAGAAGAAGAGTTGTCTTTTATATGCCGACTTTCTCTACCACTTAAGGCAGAATCAAACCAGCTTACAATCGCCTTCCCTTCCTCTCCCCACAGCAGATACCCTGTGAGGTAGGTGAGGCTGAGAGAGCTCTAAGAGAACTGTGACTAGCCCAAGGTCAACCAGCTGGCTTCATGTGCAGGAGTGGGGAAACCTACCTGGTTCACCAGATTAGCCTCCGCCGCTCAAGTGGAGGAGAGGGGATTTAAACCTGGTTCTCCAGATCAGACTCCACCGCTCCCAACCACCGCTCTTAACCCCTACACCACGCTGGCTCTCTTATGGCAACCTCATAGGGTTTTCAAGGCAAGAGACACTAGAGGTGGATTGCATGTCATTCCTGGACTTCCTGGGTGGCCTCCCACCCAAGTAGTAACCGGGGTTGGCCCTGCTTAACTTCCGGGATCTGATGAGATCAGGCTAGCCGAGATTATCCAGGTCAGGGCACCTCTCTTGTGTCTGTGTGTGCCAGCAAGTTACAGCTCTACCACTGAGCTGGGGTCTCCTCAAAGGACTTAGCAACAAATGGTGTCTCCGGCATTACATTTTTTAAAAAAGCCAGGCCGTGTTTAGGGCCATTTATGCATGGGAGGCTTTGCTTTGGATTTGCCACTCTCTAGATCAGTGGTTCCCAAAGTGGGCAGTACCACCCCCTGGGGGGCAGTGGGATTACCTGGCGGGCACTAAGAGGCAAGAGGGCAGCAGGGGGGTGCTAGAGGTGGGCCCCTTCAACTGTGTTGTTGAGTAATTTACAAGAGATCAAGCTCTGGCACCATGCTGGCAAATTTGGTGGAAACTATCAGAATTTTTTCCCAGACTTTGAAGAGCTGGTGCCGCTGGATCCCGTTCACCAGTTTTGTTGAATACATTTCAACTAAAAAGTTGTAACTTGATTTTGAATAGACGTGCAATTAATTGTTACCGTTTTGAAATTTTATTGTCCTTATCTTATTTAGTGCATCATGCAAACCCGTTTTGAACAATGCTTTTTATAAGATAGGGTAGGGGGCGCTGGAGTTGAGTTTGTGGAACCAAGGGGGCGGTGGCCCGAAAAGTTTGGGAACCACTCCTCTAGCTGCACATTTCCCCCATCCCACTTGTCAAAACTCAACAATATGCCTCCGAGCAGAGTTTTGAGAATTGGGATGGGGAAAATGTGCATTTGGAGAGGGGCAAATCCAAGGCAAATTCTCCCATGCATAAATGGCCCTGTGTGTTTGTTAAGTGCCGTCAAGTGGCTTCCAACTCATGGCGACCCTACGAATCAAAGTCCTCCAAAATGTCCTAACTTTGACAGCCTTGCTCAGATCTTGCAAATTGAGGGCCGTGGCTTCCTTTATTGAGTCAGTCCATCTCTTGTTGGGTCTTCCTCTTTTCCTGCTGCCCTCAACTTTTCCTAGCATGACTGTCTTTTCCAGTGACTCTTGTCGTCTCATGATGTGACCAAAATACGATAGCCTCAATTTAGTCATTTTAGCTTCTAGGGTCAGTTCAGGCTTGATTTGATCTAGAACCCACTGATTTGTTTTTGTTTTTTTGGCAGTTCACGGTATCCGTCACACGGTATCCTCCAACACCACATTTCAAAGGAATCTATAAATGGCCCTAGAGAGGGGCAAATCCAAGGCAAAACCTCCCATGCATAAATGGCCCTAAAGGTAAAGGTCCCCTGTGCAAACACCGGGTCATTCCTGACCCACGGATGACGTCACATCCCGACGTTTAATAGGCAGACTTTGTTTGTGGGGTGGTTTGCCAGTGCCTTCCCCAGTCATCTTCCCTTTACCCCCAGCAAGCTGGGTACTCATTTTACCGACCTCGGAAGGATGGAAGGCTGAGTCCACCTTGAGCTGGCTACCTGAAACTGACTTCCATCGGGATCGAACTCAGGCCCTGAGCAGAGCTTGGACTGCAGTACTGCAGCTGACCACTCTGCACCACGGGGCTCGATAAATGGCCCTAGAGAGGGGCAAATCCAAGGCGAAACCTCCTGTGTATAAATGGCCTAGGACCAGTGGCGGACCTACATTTTTGGGGCCCTGAAGCTTGAACTGTTATGGGGGCCCCATCGTAACCAGCAACAACAGGGCAATATCGAGCAATATCGTCCAAAGGGCCTTGCTGCCCTTGCAAGGATCTTGAGGCCCAAATGGTGGAGAACAGAGTGGTGGAATGGAGTCCTTGAAAATGGGCCATACAGTGATGGAATAAAACTATAGAACTATTAAGCCGTGCATCAACAAAGAATTCGAGGATCCAGCTGCCAAAATGTAGGCTATGAATAGATTCTGGTGAGCTCAGTGAGCCCTTACAGCTGGGGGTTCAAGCGCTGCAAGCCCCTGACAAAATTTTGATTTTTTTTTTAAAAAAAAATTCATTATTTTTCTATATTAATTAGACAAAGTATTCAACAATCAATATAGGTAAACATCAAAGTATAAATTCTAATAAACAATTGTTGAAAGTACATACATATATAGATAAAAGATAAAAGATAAAGACTTCCCCTACACCTTCCTCAATCTTGTCATTTATTTGTAATCTCCTTTGTTTAAGGTTCTAATCCTAATATTGTTACAAACGTTTATAAGATATATTTTTTATTTTGTTTAATTAACATTACTCATAATCTAAGTATTTGCTATTTCATTTGTCTATATTCAAACAAAGAGAAAGAAAATAAAAATAAAAAAGAAAGAACAGAAATAAAAAGCACTATTTTTATAATAAAAAATGGATTAGATAATAAGTATCATTTTTAACTTCCTTTGAGAATGAATATCATTATGATTCCTCCAGTTCTCCCACATATCTAATAAGTATCAGTTATGTTAATGCCATTAATTATTGTTTTTGTCAAAGCCAAGCCATTTAATCAGTCCTTTTTAATTAAATCCCGAGAAAGACTAAACCCTTTGACCCAGTCTCTTTATCTTAAATTTCCAGCATCTTCCTCTTTTTCCCAGTAGCACAAAATTTTGAAATTTGATCAATTACAGCCTGAATCTGTTGGGCCCAGCTGGGGACAGCAGAGCTCAAAAGCGAGTCGCTCTACGTGGCAGACACTCGGAGCCGTCTCCGGGTCGCACCTCTTGGCTAAATGTTTGACCAAATATAGCAGGCTAGTTTTTAAGCTGATAATTAAAAACTAGCCTGTGAATGATGTTCTAAATATCCAAATGGCCCTTGGCAGAAGAAAGGTTGCCCTGACCTGGATGGCCCAGGCTAGCTTGATCTCGTCAGATCTCAGAAGCTAAGCAGGGTCAGCCCTGGTTAGTATTTGGATGGGAGACCACCCAGGAAGTCCAGGGTTGCTGTGCAGAGGAAGGCACTGGCAAACCACCTCTGTTCGTCTCTTGCCATGAAAACCCCAAAAAGGGGTCGCCATAAGTCGGCTGCGACTTGAGGGCACTTTCCACACACACACACACACAGAAGAAAGGTTCCCCACCCTTGAATTACAGGGACATTTTCAGGCCATACGAAATGGGCATTCGAGCATATTCTAAAGTCAGCATTAAGTACTTCAACCCATTGGCTTATGATCCCATCGCTAAAAAACTCCATCGATTTTGTTGAGAAATGCACATTAAAAAAAGTTGCTTCAAGGGGCCCCTCTGGGATTGGGGGCCCTGAAGCTTAAGCGTCATGAGCATCATAGTGGATCTGCCTCTGGCTAGGACGCCCGCGGCGAGAGCCGGACGCGCCTCGGCGCATCTCACTGCGGCGGGGTATCGCGCCGCGCCGTCCGCCCGCGGACCCGCCGCCCCTGCAGCCAGATCCCGGCCTCGGGCGGCCCCTCTTCCCTCTCCCCCACCCGGCTCCCCCTCCTCTCCCTCCTCTCCCTCTTCCCCCCCTTTAAGACCCTCCCCCTCGCCCCCCCTCCCACCCCACCCCTTCCCTAGCACGCCCCGTCCGGGCCCCGCTGTGCTCACTGCCCCGGCATCATGTCCCGCTCGGAGGAGGTCAACCGGCTGACGGAGAACGTCTATCGGGTGAGCAGCGCCTCTCCCCCCCGGTCCTCCCTTTGCCTGCCCCCCCTGCCCCCCTCCGATCCCTCCATCCAGCTGCATCCCCCACTTTGCAAGCCCCCTCGGCTTCCTCCTTCCCAGCCCACCGCCTGCCTTCCTTCCTTCGCCCCTTCCCTTCATTCCTCCAGTCCTTCATCTTAACACCCCCCCCAAAAAAACCATGCTGATGTGGTTTCCCTCCCTACCATCCACCCACCCTGCATCCTGCCCATCAGATGCCATGCCCCCCCCCCTCGCCCTGCATCTTCTTTGCTTGCTGGCTATTTCTACCCAGCTGCTCTCCCCCCCACCAACCAATTCCCAAAGATCTGTTGAAAAACAGATCCCCTGAAAAGGAGGAGGAGAGGCAGAGAGGGGGGTGAAAGGGGGTTCCCACAACTCCCCCCTCCCCAATTCTCCAACATTTCTCAGTGACAAAGAATCCCAAATTTGGAAGGCTAACCAAACATTAGTATCCGGGCTTAGTTGTTTTCTTCTCCCCCAACATATCTAATCAGTACAAAAATTCTCTGAGTGGATTAAAAGTTTTATTTCTTTTAGATAACTGGTACATTCCATTGTTTAGAGGATTAACAAAGCAAAATGCAACTCTCTAGCTATATGTGTCTCTTTGGGTGTGTACTGTTATGTTATTAGACTTTAACTTGCGCTATATATATGTATGCCCTGCTGTTTTATTAGACAAATTCCACAGTGAATTTGGGTGTGTATCTGGAAAACTTAGGAAAAGTTTGTCAAATGTTATTGCTTCCCTTCCTGCCTTGGAAAGAAAAACACAGACTTTCTTTGACCAGCTACGAGAGGGGCTCGGGGCCAGATTCTGAGTTTTTGGCTCTGGGATTTTGAATGAAATCGGCAGCCACCTTTTTTTTCTTCTTTCTGGTGAGTTTCTGCTTAAAGCTGGAAGGCTTCTGCAGCCCCTTTATTTCTCGGTCTCTCTCCCTTATGGAAATGAAGCAAACACCGTGCCAAATCTTGGCCTCAGCATACTTGGCCCGGAGATGAAGAGGGAAACTTAACCCGTTCTTTTCCCTACCCCCGGCTCGGAGATGCGGAGCCCGTTCCCTGAACGTCTCGCCTCCGACTGGATGGGAGATTCTGTTATCCGGAGAGGAAACGCGCACATCGGCCCCAGTTCCTGTGTTCTGGCTGTCTTCGCTGAGGCACATCTGACAGCTGTTAAAGCAACAGGGAGGAGATGTTGTGGTTGGGAAGGGGGGAGGAGGTTGAGGGGAGACCTTGGCGCCCTGGGCTCTGGGAAATCTAGGCTGCAAAAGGGAGCTTTGCCCGTGGATGGGGTGAACTTTCTGATCATTTTATGCCTGTCAGGGTTTGGAGGCCGTTGAAAGATGCCTTGTGGTGTTTTCACAAACAAGTATTTCTCCACGCTGTTTGGATACGCATGTGAATGCAGTTCATAGAATCATAGAGTTGGAAGGGACCACCAGGGTCATCTAGCCCAACCCCCTACACAATGCAGGAAATTCACAACTACCTCCCCCACACACACACCCAACGACCCCTACTTCATGCCCAGAAGAATCCCAAGATGCCCTACCTCTCATGAACTGCCTACGGTCATAGAATCAGATGGCCATCTAGCCTCTGCTTAAAAACCTCCAGGGAAGGAGCACTTACCACCTCCCGAGGAAGCCTGTTCCACTGAGGAACCGCTCTAACTGTTAGAAAATTCTTCCTAATGTCTAGAAGGAAACTGTTTTGATTTAATTTTAACCTGTTGGTTCTGGTCCGACCTTCTGGGGCAACAGAAAACAACTCGGCACCCTCCTCTATATGACAGCCCTTCAAGTACTTGAAGATGGTTCTCATATCCCTTCTCGGTCTTCTCCTCTTCAGGCTAAACATACCCAGCTTCTTCAACCTTTCCTCATAGGACTTGGTCTCCAGACCTCTCACCATCTTTGTTGCCCTCTGGACACGTTCCAGCTTGACTACATCTTTCTTACTATTTGTGGTGCCCAAAACTGAACACAGTACTCTAGGTGAGGTCTAACCATTTTATATCCTGCTGTCCCCCACACTGAAGCGGATTTCAGAGCCGCTTCCAACAAATTAAAATATACATGTGTGTGGGGTAAGTGCCGTCAAGTTGCTTCCGACTCATGGTGACCCTATGAATCAATGTCCTCCAAAATGACCTCCAAAATGTCCTGTCTCGCTCAGGTCTTGCAACCTGAGGGCTGTGGTTTCCTTTATTGAGTCAATCCATCTCTTGTTGGGTCTTCCTCTTTTCCTGCTGCCTTCAACTTTTCCTAGCATGTCTTTTCAAGTACATACATAGTAAACAATAAATACATAGTAAAATAAATAAATAGTAAAATAAACAATAGTAAAATAAATAAAACATAGTAAAATAAACAATAAATATATAGTAAAATAAAAACAATACATAATAATGGAATATGTTTACTTTCACGTGACAGAATTTTAAAAAGGTATTTGTGTTTGGATACAGTGAAATCAACGTGGGTGGTACTTGGTGGCCTGTGGCAAGTGACTCCGCTGTGAGCCTCAGCTGTCCTACCTTGCAGTGTGGAGATAAGGACACCGGCCTTCTTCACACAGGACTCTTGTAGTGGTTAAGAGCGGCGGACTCTAATCTGGAGATCTGTGTTTGATTCCCCACTCCTCCACATGAAGCCTGCTGGGTGATCTTGGGCTAGTCACCGTTCTGTCCGAGCTCTCTCGGCCTCACCTACCTCACAAGGTGTCTGTTGTGGGGAGAGGAAGGGAAGGCGATTGTAAGCTGGTTTGATTCTCCTTTAAAAAGGGAGAGGAAATCGACATATAAAAACCAACTCTTCTTCTTCTTGTAATGCATGTGAAACATTCAGAGAGTTTGCGAGGCGAATGCAAAACAACCACGGATAACAACTTAAACGTATGTAGTTGAGGAATGCCCGGTCGAGGGAGACCCTTCCCTATTGCTTGGTCTTTGCCAGTGTTTTGCCAGCTGGTGCGAATTGTTCTCTTTTTGGCAAACGTTTGTAGGTTAGAAAGAAGGCTGTGTTATCTCACGTAGGGCGCTGATTGTGCTTGTTGATGAGTGATCGATTTTAATGGTGCTAGATTTTCTTTTTACCGAATTTCAAAGTTGTTGGTTTTGATTATTTTATCTGCTGGTTTTATTGATTTCGGCCTCCTTTTGCTGTTATTGTTATATTGTTTTTAATATCTGTGGCGATGCGTCCTGGGAATCCTGTATAGGATGGAAACATAGGGTTTTTTTTAAAAAAGTGCTTTCCATAAAGACAGCCAGTTGGTGTAGTGGTTAAGAGCGGTGGTTTGGAGAGGTGAACTCTGATCTGGAGAACCACCGGGTATGATTCCCCACTCCTCCACATGAGCAGTGGAGGATAATCTGGTGAACCGGGTTAGTTGCCCCACTCCTACACATGAAGCCAGCTGGGTGACCTTGGGCTAGTCACAGCTCTCTTAGAGCTCTCTCAGCCCCACCCACCTCACAGGGTGTCTGTTGTGGGGAAGAGAAGGTGATTGTCAGCCAGTTTGATTCTCTTTTAAGTGGTAGAGAAAGTTGGCATATAAAAACAACTCTTCTCCTCCTCCTTCTTCTAAATATCTGTCCCTCTTCTCACCCTTCTGTTCCTCCATTGACAGCCATCTTTATCTCTCCTTCCTGCCTCCATATCTATGTGTGCTAGTCTGTGCGGTTGCATCCATACAAATATTTATTCAGCCTTGGCTGGCCTACTGGAGCAATGTTTTTTGCAGCACCTGCATGTCATCATGTTTCTTTGATCCAATCTTTCCCAAAAGATCACAGGCTGAGTGGGTTTGCGTGCCGTGTGGACAGTAAAGCGCGCCTTTTTTAAGCTCCCGTCCAAATCAGACCCGTTGTATTGCTGCCGTCTCTGTCAACCACTGTTTCCCCGATCTCACCACCCAAGGACTTTTGCCAACTTTTAAAAGAGAGCCAGCGTGGCGTAAGTGGGTAAAAGCGGTGGTTTGGAGCGGTGGAGTCTGATCTGGAGATCCGGGTTTGATTCCCCACTCCTCCACATGAGCAGCGGAGGCTAATCTGGTGGATTTGTTTCCCCACTCCTACACACGAAGCCAGCTGGGGGACCTTGGGCTAGTCACAGCTCTCTCAGTCCCACCTACCTCACAGGGTGTCTGTTGCGGGGGGGGGGAGGTGATTGTTAGCCGGTTTGATTCTCTCTTAATGTGTAGGCCGATAAAGGTTTGTTTGTTTGTTTGTTTGATTGATTCTCCCTTAAGTGGTAGAGAAAGTCAGTATATAAAAACCAACTCTTCTTCATCTTAGTAGCAGCAACTGCCTTTAAATTAAAAAAAAAAAGCCAGTGAGAAAATGCAATTGTGGTGTGATGAATACCAATGTTCGAAGCCAATATGGTGGGAAGCTCTGGTCTTCCATGCTCTGTCCGTAGACCCTCCAGGAGTATGTGGTTGGCTGCTGTGTAAACAGTGATGCTACCATGTCTACATTCTTAAGTCAGGCCCATAAATCTGTCTCACATGAACACATGAAGCTGCCTTCTACTGAATCAGACCCTTGGTCCATTAAAGTCAGTATTGTCTACTGAGACCGGCAGGGGCTCTCCAGGGTCTTAGGCAGAGGTCTTTTTCTTCACCTACTAGCCTAGTCTCTTTAACTGGAGATGCCGGGGATTGAACCTGGGACCTTCTGCATGCTAAGCAGATGCTCTACCACCGAGCCACGGCCCCTCCTCTGCATCCCCTAGTCAATCCATTCATCCCATCTACATGTCACCAGTCCCTCTGGGGGTTACTGCACTTGTATTCTCAGCGATGTATTAAGAGTTTGAAAATGTTATAAAAAATACTGTTCACACTTTCTATGTATTCCCAGTGATGTATTAAGAGTTTGAAAACGTTATAAAAAATATTGTTCGCACTTTGGCCCCTTTAGCTGTGAAGACGTCTTCCAACCATTTATAAGCTGTGGTATCCAAAAACCCTTTTAAAGCGATGTTTTTAATAACATTTTCAAACTCTTAATACATCGCTGGGAATACAAAGTGCTGTAACCCCTTCTGTCCCTTGTCCATCTCTCTGTCAGCCACTTTCTTTGCACCTGAACATGTTGCAAGTACTGTGTCTAGAGAAAACAGACATGATTCACTGTTAAGAGCTAGCCAAAGTTAAGTCTGTTTAATTCCCGTTCATTTTCATGGGAAAGATAAGCATATGCTTGAAATCTTTAAACCAAAGGGGGGGGCGTAAATGTCCTTTGCTTCGGATGGATCACACTGCAAGTATTCACGTGAGTTACGTATATCCTTTTCCCTTGTAACTAGGCCATTCTGGACCAGTTCAACCCCAGCCTAAGGAATTTTGTCGCCATGGGAAAGAACTACCAGAAAGCACTCTCAGGTAACGAAATACGCCAATCCATCTCTTGACCTCAGGTCAGGTCAGAGTTAGGGCTTCTTTAAAAAGAAAGGCCTGGGCATGCGTATGTGCCTGTTAGAAGTTCATTAATCAATAGTGCACCCCCCCTTTTTTTGCAGGAGTAACGGTAGCAGCCAAAGGCTATTTTGATGCCTTAGTGAAACTCGGTGAGTTGGCGAGTGACAGCCAAGGATCCAAGGAGCTGGGTAAGAGCCAGTGTGGTGTAGTGGTTAAGAGCAATGGTTTGGAGCAGTGGAGTCTGATGTGGAGAACCGGGTTTGATTCCCCACTCCTCCACATGAGCGGCGGAGGCTAATCTGGTGAACTGGGTTTGTTTCCCCACTCCTACACACGAAGCCAGCTGGGTGACCTTGGGCTAGTCACACTCTCTCAGCCCCACCTACTTAACAGGGTATCTGTTGTGGGGAGGAGAAGGGAAAGTGATTGTAAGCCGGTTTGATTCTTCCTTAAATGGTAGAGAAAGTCGGCATATAAAAGCCCATTCTTCTTCTTCTTCCTTGTAACTGTTTTTATTGACATTGGCTTAGCCAGGGATCGTAGAATCATAGAGTTGGAAGGGACCACCAGGTCATCATCTAGTCCAACCCCCTGCACAATGCAGGAAATTCACAACTACCTCCCCACACACACACATACACACACACCCGCACTGACCCCTACTCCATGCCCACAAGATGGCAAAAAAAAAAAAAAAAACCTCCAATCTGGCCTGGAGGAAAATTGCTTCCTGACCCCAAAGTGGCGATCGGCACTACCCTGGGTATGCAAGAAAGGGCCACGGGAGTCAAACACTGAGGCAAACCTTCCTGCCCCCCCCTCTCATGAACTGCCTAAGGTCATAGAATCAGCATTGCTGACAAATGGCCATCTAAAAAGTTAAAAAGGTAAAGGTCCCCTGTGCAAGCACCCGGTCATTCCTGACCCATGGGGTGATGTCACACCCCGACATTTACTAGGCAGACTTTGTTTATGGGGTGGTTTGCCAGTGCCTTCCCCAGTCATCTTCCCTTTACCCCCTGGGTACTCATTTTACTGACTTCGGAAGGATGGAAGGCTGAGTCAACCTTGAGCCGGCTACCTGAAACCAACTTCTTTTGGGATCGAACTCAGGTCATGAGCAGAGCTTGGACTGCAGTACTGCAGCTTACCACTGCGCCACGGGGTTCCTGATGGCCAACTAGCCTCTGCTTAAAAACCTCCAAAGGAGGATGGTTCCAGGTTTTGAGGGATCCTGGGCAGAGAGTTCCTAGGACCCCCCCCCTCTCTTCTACCTCTCATCAGCCCCTACCCACACACCCTCCTTCCCTTCCCCCCCCACCTACATGCCTCCCAGGTGCATGCGTATCCTTCCCCTGCCTGCTTGTGAGCTCTCCCACTGTGCATGCTCACCACCGCCTTCAGCCCTTTTCCCAGGGCACTGGGCAGTGTGTGTAGCTGAGAGCATGGTGGAGCATTAGCAAATAAGTGATTGTGGGGAGGGGATCAACAGCCATGGGCCGTGTCAGAAGCCCTGGGCCTTGGCAGCTGCCCCACCTCTGGGTATGCTGACACCGGCCCTTGCTTAGACACCCTGAAGAGCAAATCCAAAGCAAAACGTCCCATGCATAAATGGCCCTAACTGCTCCACATGAGCCACAGAGGCTAATCTGGGGAACTGGATTTGTTTCCCCACTCCTCCCCATGAAGCCAGCTGGGTGACCTTGGGCTAGTCACAGCTCTCTCAGCCCTACCTACTTCACAGGGTGTCTGTTGTGGGGAGGGGAAGGGAAGGTGGTTGTAAGCTGGTTTGATTCTTCCTTAAGTGATAGAGAAAATCAGCGTATAAAACCAACTCCTCCTCCTCCTCCTCCTTCTTCTTCTGATGGATTTCCCTCCTTGTGGAATTCAAATTGCTCACCTTCCACCCACCACAGCTGCCTGAAATGCCCCCCAAATCCTGTTCCTGGGGGACCCTTGTCTTCAAGAACAAGATCTGGGAAAGCATTTCAGGCAGCCGCGGGAGGAGGGAGGCCAGAATGCTGTGCCTTTGCAATCCGAAATTCTTCCACTTGTGGAAAAACTCTTGAGGGATCTAAGCCTATAAGATTATCCTGTCCTTCTTCCAAGGGGCTCAGGGAAATATGCGCAGTTTATCCTCCTCCATTTTATCCTCACAACGATTCTGTGAGGTGGATTAGGCTAAAAGAGAGCAACAGAACCATGGCCACCAGGTGGGCTTCCAAACAGAGCAGGGTTTTAAACTCTAATTCTAGTCCAGTTGTCCTTGCTTTAGCAGCACATGAACTAAAATTGCAAATTCTAGTCCAGTATCACTAGAGTAGAGTCTCTGTCTTCCTCTCTTGGTTGTCTCCTGAGAAGGGAAGGAACTTATATCCCACTCTGCTCCACTTTAGCCAGCGTAGTATAGTGGTTAAGAGCAGTTGTTTGGAGCGGTGGACTCTGATCTAGAGAACCGGGTTGATTCCCCACTCCTCCACATGAGCGGCGGAGGCTAATATGGTGAACTGGATTTGTTTCCCCACTCCTACACTTGAAGCCAGTTGGGTGACCTTGGGCTAGTCACACTCTCTCGGCCCCACCTTCCTCACAGGGTGTCTGTTGGGAGGGGAAGGGGATTGTCAGCTGGTTTGATTCTCTTTTAATTGGTAGAGAAAGTTGGCATATAAAAACAAACACTACTACTACTACTTCTTCTTCTTCTTCTTCCATTTGCACACACAAAAAGTGAGGGTCTTATCAAATTGGGACTTTGTGAACATCTCTCAAAGAGGTGAGCTGGAGACTTTGAAGTGTATATAACCAGCATCACACCTCAAACACCAACATGTTGCCTCTTGTGTAAAATCTGGCAAGAATTACATGGAATGGATTGATCACCTGGCTATTATATACCCTGTTGACTCTCCCTCCCCTAAAAAAAATCTGGGCCATTGATTCGGGGACAGCCTCATGTGATCCTGGCCAACCCATGCTCTTCTATCCATCACACATTATTGGAACATCATGGGATCAGAAGTAACCACATAGCTCTGGTAACATATGAATTGAGCCCTTGAGACATTTTACATGTACAGCCAAACAATGTGGTAGAACTTATTCTGGGCTGTATTATTCCAAGGCAGCAGATGACGGCGGTTTAGGGTTTGCATGCTTAAATGCTCCCATGTGACAAGGCAAAAGAGAAAGGAGGGGTATCAGGGAGAAGACTAAGGTGGGTCCTCCTGCCTGTTCCGTTAGCTCCTCCAGTGCAGGGATTTTCGTTTCCGTGGATTCTTATCCAAACTAGCAACACGCACACACTCTCCCCCATCACTTTTAGCGTGTAAAGCCTTAAACCCTTCCCCGGGCATTGGTCCCAATCTGAATTCCACCTCCGCCCCCAACTTCTATTATTATTATTTTTAAAGCACTGGAGATTCTAATCACAAATCTCATGCTTTATGCATAGTTTAGCCCTTAGAAAGTGGTGGACTCTGATCTGGAGAACTGGGTTTGATTCCCCACTTCTCCACATGAGCGACGGAGGCTAATCTGGTGAACTGGATTTGTTTCCCCACTCCTACACACAAAGCCAGCTGGGTGACCTTGAGCTAGTCACAGCTCTCTTTGAGCTCTCTCAGCCCTACCTACCTCACAGGGTGTCTGTTGTGGGGAGGGGGAGGGAAGGTGATTGTGAGCCGGTTTGAGTCTCCCTTAAGTGGTAGAGAAAGTTGGCATATACAAACCAACTCTTCTTCTTCTTCTTCTTCTTCTAGAAAGAGTTAACTTCTTACATATTGTGCAGGTAGTTTTTTCCTGCCTAAATATTAGCCTGTGTTATCAAATCATGTGTGGTTACCCAGTCAATAACACTGTGGCCTTCTTCTGTACCTGGCCGTACTTTCGTTTTTGGATACGTTTCCATCCCGGTGCCTCTAGAACGTCCTGTAGTTTTCATATCTAACCACGGTGTGCATTAGGCAAAACATGTACATTGCACATGCTATGCCCAAGACAGAATTTACACAGTCCTGCTCAAGGGTGGACATATGTACGCAGAGGAAGTCCTGCTTCTGTTTATGTGTTTGATCAGAGTCTTGGGGGTCATATTTAAAAGCAAGCTGGGATCCCCTGAACAACTCCGAGAAAAAGGAATTAGCTTGAAAGGAGATTATCCTGGGACAGACTAGGTTGAAGGGACAAAGCGTGTTTTCATAGGCCCGGGAACGTCTGAGGTCGGTTAATTCTCCATTCACCCCGGCCTACAGGTGACACGTTGTTCCAGATGGCTGAAGTCCATCGGCAGATTCAAGTACAGCTGGAGGAGACGGTGAGTCTCCGAGACGGACCCCTTTCTATCCTGGTATCACACCTGCCGGGTTGAAACTGACAGACCATCATTAGAACTGTGTCTCCATGAGCCTGCCTTAGAATGAGTTAGGCCAGTGGTCTATCAAGGCCAGTATTGTCTGTTTTGATTGGCAGCAGCTCTCCAGGGTCTCCTGCAGAGGTCTTCTACTGTACATCACCTGCTACCTGGTCTCCCCTTCAGGCCCAACCCCCCCCCCCGCCCCGCCCCGCCCCCGATAGCCAGCGTGGTGTAGTGGTTAAGAGCTGTGGTTTGGAGCAGTGGACTCTAATCTGGAGAACCAGATTTGATTCCCCACTCCTCCACATGAGCAGGTGATGCTAATCTGGTGAACCGGGTTGGCTTCCCCACTCCTACACATGAAGCCAGCTGGGTGACCTTGGGCAAGTCATACACTCTCAGCCCCACCTACCTCACAGGGTGTCTGTTGTGGGGAGGGGAAGGGAAGGTGATTGTAAGCCGGTTTGATTCTTTCTTAAGTGGTAGAGAAAGTCGGCATATAAAAACCAACTCTTCTGCTGCTGCTATACAAATCCTGTTGCATCATTTTATTGATTATATTACCTTTCTGTGTGTAATCCTCCTTGAGTCCCAGTGACAAAGGCAGACTATACATAACATAAATAAAATAAGATATAGCCTGGTCGTCTGCCATGCCCCTTAGCCAAGCTATGGGTGGTAACAGGTGGGCCCAGGCCCCTGTCTTCCTGGCTCTTATTCCTTCCTGTTTTCTCTTGCCACCTGGTCCCAGCTGAAACTTTTCCAGTCGGAGCTCCTGTCCCAGTTGGAACACAAATTAGAACTGGATATCAAGTATCTGATGGTAAGAGAGACTGATTTGCGCTCCTCTCTGCTGTGACTTTGATTCCCCCCTTCTGTTTACACTCCTCCATCCCTCTCTCCATCCACATTCCTTTCTGATGTGGTCATCTAAGGCTGAGTTTGTGCCGGGGCTAGGGTTGCCAGGTCCCTCTTCCCACTGGCAGGAGGTTTTTTGGGGTGGAGCCTGAGGAGGGCAGGATTTGGGGAGGGACTTCAATGCTATAGAGTCCAATGGCCAAAGCGGCCATTTTCTCCAGGTGAACTGATCTCTATCTGCTGGAGATCAGCTTTAATATTGGCAGATCTCTAGCTAGTACCTGGAAATTGGCAGTCGATAGTGGAATCAGCTACCTGGGGAGGTGGTGAGCTCCCCCTCACTGGCAGTCTTTAAGCAGAGGCTGGACAAACACTTGTCGGGGATGCTCTGGGCTGATCCTGCATTGAGCAGGGGGTTGGACTAGATGGCCTGTATGGCCCCTTCCAACTCTATGATTCTATGAATACTGGGCAACCTTGAGCCAGTGTCTCTCAGGCTAGTAGGGTTGCCAGGTCCCTCTTTGCCACCAGCTGGAAGTTTTGGGGGTGGAGCCTGGGGAGGGCGGGGTTTGGGGAGGGGAGAACTTCAGTGCCATAGAGTCCAATTGCCAAAGCTGCCATTTTCTCCAGGTGAACTGATCTCTATCTCCCTAGCTTTAATAGCAGGAGATCTCTGGCTAGTACCTGGAAATTGGCAACCCTAGCCGGGGCCTTAGCCCCAGAATCTGTTCAGGCCCTTGAAAATGTGAAGCAGTAAGAAAGGAAGGTGCCTCTAGAGGCATCTGCAGTCCTCCCCCCCCCAAGTATAGTGCTGTTCTTAGAATTAAGGATTGTTTTCATGGCAAACAATATGGCTTCCAGGCAAGCTTGAGTCCCCTCACCTATTTTAGTCAGAAATTAAGCACCAGTTCTGTCTCGGTTTCCATTCCTTTCAGCTGGCCATCTGAGGGATCGTATCAGATTTCCCTACTGAGGCAAGAGTTACAAGAGAGCATAGCAGTGAGGGAAATAAATAAGATGTATTCCAGGGGTGTCGAACATATGGCCCGTGGGCCAGCTAGTACCTGGAGGTTGGCAACCTTGGGAACTCCTGTTCTTCCAAAGCTGACCCAGCCATGGCCCTTCCTAGGCTACCCTGAAGAAATACCAAGGAGAGCATCGCTCCAAAGCGGAGTCCATCGAGAAGTGCCAGGCGGAGCTGAAGAAACTGCGCAAGAAATGCCAGAGCAGCAAAAACCCGCAGAAGTATGGGGACCGCGAGGTGCAGGTAAGGTCCGTGGTGGAGAGAGGGGAGTCTGTCATCAGGCCATCCACCCATCGACGGAAATGCTCAGGAAATCAGTGGAAATGCTGCACGCTCCCTCAGGAATGGCGTCACGTCCTGCCAGAAACGGACGTGCCAAATACCAGAACAGGCTATCTGGGGAGGAGGTGGGATGGTCAGAATCTTTCTTCACAAGCCAGGGAGCGCGTTTGTAAATATGTGAAGTCTCCTTATGCAGAGCTAGGCCAAAGAGCTATCTAAGCAAGTACCATCTACCCAGGACAGATGGGATCTCCCTGCCCTGCTGTCCAGGATGGCAAAACTTGAGCCTGAGACACATGAACACATGAAGCTGCCTTATACTGAATCAGACCCTTGATCCATCAAAGTCAGTATTGTCTACTCAGATTGCCAGCAGCTCTCCAGGGTCTCAGGCAGAGGTCTTTCGCATCACCTACTTGCCTAGTGCTTTTAATTGGAGATGCTGGGGATTGAATCTGGGACCTTCTGCATGCCAAGCAGATGCTCTGTCACTGAGCCACAGCCCCTCCTAGATGGACCATAGATCTGATCCATCAGGGCTTTTCTTTCCCAGCCCAGGCTAGCCCAGGCTCATCAGATCTAGGAAGTTAAGGAGGGTCAGCCCTGGTTAGTACTTGGATGGGAGACCACCAAGGAAGTCCAGGGCTGTTACTCAGAGGCAGGCAATGGCAAACTACCTGGGTTCGTCTCTTGCCTTGAAAGCCCTATGGGGATGCCATAAGTCAGCTGTGATTGAATGGCACATTCCATCATTCTGCTGCTGCGTACCTAATAATGAAACATATCCTCCAACCACTTGGCAGATGGATTTGGTACAAAACATAACCACCTTCCTGGCACATGCCAAGTTTTGAAATTCAGAAATATGTGTAGCATTTGAACACATGAAGCTGCCTTACACTGGATCAGACCCTTGGTCCATCAAAGTCAGTATTGTCTACTCTGACTGGCAGCAGCTCTCTAGGGTCTCAGGCAGGGGTCTTTCACGTCACCTACTTGCCTAGTCCCTTCAACTGGAGATGCCGGGGATTGAACCTGGGACCTTCTGCATGCAAAGCAGTGGTTCTACCACTGAGCCACAGCCCCTCCCCTAAAAGAGTGGGGGGTTATCTGTAACAGATTTGTGGCAGAGGGCAAGAGCTGAACTTTCTACTGGTCCTTTCCTCTCCACATGAACACATGAAGCTGCCTTATACTGAATCAGACCCTTGGTCTATCAAAGTCAGTATTGTCTACTCTGACCGGCAGTGGCTCTCTAGGGTCTCAGGCAGGGGTCTTTCCCATCACCTACTTGCCTGGTCCCTTTAACTGGAGATGCTGGGGATTGAACCTGGGACCTTCTGTATGCCAAGCAGATGCTCTGCCACTGAGCCACAAGAGCTTTGTTTCTGTGCCATTAAAAATGCAGCTAAATGCAGAAATACATAGGGGTACATGTAGGTTTGAAGAAGAGTTGGTTTTTATATGCCGACTTTCTCTACCACTTAAGGAAGAATCAAACCGGCTTACAATCACCTTCCCCTCCCCACAACAGACACCCTGTGAGGTACGTGGGGCTGAGAGAGCTGTGATGAGCCCAAGGTCACCCAGCTGGCTTTGTGTGTAGGAGCAAGGAAACAAATCCAGTTCTCCAGATTAGCCTCCGCCACTCATGTGGAAGAGCGGGGAATCAAACCCGGTTCTCCAGATCAGAGCCCACCTCTCCAAACCACCGCTCTTCTTAACCACTACACCACGCTGGAAGTTTGAGTTCCTGGCATTCTTCACTGGAGCATGCTAGCCGCTCGATCTCACAGGAGCAGCCAGTCCATGCTTCCATCTTGTTCCCTGCTATGCATGAGGAGCAAGTGTACAAAACAAAACACTCCAATTTTCAGATAAGAAATGGTGGAGAGTGTAGAATTCCACCGCCTGTGCTTTCCTTCCCGTTCTTATTCCAGTCTGGGGTTGCTGCCTGTTAGATGCCGTCTGGGTGCTGGGATTGGGGTCACTAAGAAGTTTATGTCTTTAAAGGGTTTAACATTCTTTGGCCATTTGGTGCCTGGAGAAGTAATCTCTCCAGAGGGGCTACCTGGGCTGTTGACAATAACACCCAACACAGATGCACACACACACACAAACACACACAATCCCCTCCTGACCCATGCGCACACGTTTTACACACGCACCCTTAATCACAAGCCGACACAACTGCTTACATATTTTTGCCTGTACTTTCTTGCCCGCGGAGCACACGTCCGCATCATGTCCGGAGCCTCATCGCCTCCGCACATTTCCCAGCCTGTATGCACATGCGGAGAACTCTTTGTACCCCCTGAAAAAACTACCGAGAGCTCTGCGCAAACATTACTGCTCAGAACACTGGACAAAAAAGGCATCGTGCATTTCCCATCCCGGCATGCACATTTTTGCACACCTGTGCAAACACGGCGGGCGTGCAAGCACACCGTGCGCGTGCATCTTCACAATACCGCCCTGTGCAAAGGGAGAAGTTTAAAATGCGCAGTGTTGCGCTCACGCATAGAACCCTATAATCAGTAGGGTCCTAAGGGGAGTCCTAAAGAGCAGGCAAAACAACGCTGTGAGAGGATGGAATCCCAAGCATTAAGAACACACATGAGCATTAGACTCACATCCAAGTGCCACACGCTCAAGCAGCTGTGTGCTCCCGTGCACGCACGCATCATGCGCTTCTCTGGCTCACTTGGGCTTGATGCTCTGTCTCCCCTGTTTACCATCCCCCCTCCCCTTTCCACCCCCAATCCTGTGAATCCCGGCAGAGGAAGAGGACGTTTGGCTCTGGAAAGGCCCCTTTTGTGAACCTTGTTGCCCCAGTAACCATTACTTCAGGATCAAGGCCTGCTCAGCTAGAGGCCGCAAAGAGGGGGGGCAGTGAGGACGGGGGGGTACAGGTAACCCGTTGTCTGCTGGATCCTTTTTAGATTGTCCCCCCCCCAGCCCCTACCTTAATAAGGACACAAAGGTGTACATGCTCAGAATGGCTTAACACGCATTAATTGCTTCCCTTTTCCCATCCATTTATGCTCACAGCTGGGGTTATTCAAGAAGAAAACATTGAATTTCCCCCCTCTTTTTCAATGTTTGGCTATGGGTGGAGCCCAGATTTGCACGCCTGGAATGAAGCAGCGGTCGTTTCTGCAGCATCACGAATGCAGAATAAAAAGCATGTTCGGCAAATGCTATTCAAGGCTGAATCGGAAACCCTTTTCCTGGAACAGCGCATGCGACCTTTCATTTGCATTGTGGGCAAAATGATTCTGCCTACCATGCCGCCCCTACATTAATATTAAATTGAACACATTTGAATGTTTTATGATGGTGCCGTCACCCTGTGAGTTATGCAGCCTGTTGAGAATCCTCGGCATTTGGGAAACGTTTGATCCAGAATATGACCAGCAAAATATTTTACCTAATCCTTAGACAAAATTACAAAATGGGGGAGGGGGATAAGCTGTTCTTGAGTGTGCGTGTGTGTGTTGGAGGTATGTTATTAACTTTTAATGCACAATTTGTAAATTCTGTTGGACATGCTCTTACCGTTCTGGGGTTATGAGGAGGGACCATGGCTCAGTGGTAGAGCATCCGCTTGGCATACAGGAGGTCACAGGTTCAATCCGTGGCATCTCCAGTTATAAAGATCAGATGGAAGGTGATAGGGAAGACCTCAGTGCATTGCAGTAGTCTAATCTGGAAGTCTTTGACAACTGCTCGAAAAGGTTTTTGTAACAGGTAGCTAAAAGGTCAGGAATGGAATGCTATAGTTCAACTATGAAATGAACACAATTTAGCCATTCAGCTTCCAACTCGTCCTTGCAGCCATAAGGACTAAGAATTTGCTTTTTAAAAATATGAAAGCAGAAATTGAGGTGTGTGGTTAACAACATTTTCCCAACAACCTTGTGAGATTGGTTTAAGCCTGAAAGATAATGCCTTGCCTGAAATCTAAGCGTCATAGTTGAGTGGGGGGATTTGAACCTAGAAATCCTCAGTCCAAGCCCGATACTATGTCTGCTCCATCACATTTGTATAGGCTGAATAATATCATCATATGGGAAAGTCTTAATTCTGTACAGTGTTGGTATGTAAGCCCGGCTGTGAAGTGGTTGGGCCTGAAATTGGAACAAGACGGCTGCTTCCCATCTAATTATGCCTTTGGATTTTATTTTCTTTGCCAAAGTATGTGGAGATTATGAGCACCAAGCAGAGTGAACTGGATCGGTTTGTGGCGGAAGGATACAAGGCAGCTTTGACGGAGGAGAGGCGCCGGTACTCCTTTCTGGTGGACCGCCAGTGTGCCGTGTCCAAGCACTTCAGCACCTATCACACCAAGGTGAGCTGCATCCGCCTCACTGCATAAGGGCTGAAGAGAGACCGCTACCTGTGTGCGATTCAGCTGGAAACCCCTCTGGTTCTTCCCTTGTTGGGATGGGCATAAAATTCAACCTTCTGGGAATCGCCCTTTGGAGAGAAAAAAGTTCAAGTTTGCAGTAATAAAATAAGCTTGAAATATTGCAACTAAGGTTGGGCATATTGATAAACCCAAACCGAAAATAAACCCAGAAAAGACCTTTTCAGCTTCTTTCAGGTTTAATTAAAGCCGAATATTCAAACGGGGAATAAAGCCGGAGCTGGGTAGCCAATCGCCGAATCAGCTGAATAGGTATTCTGCTTCAGCTTTCCCCAGGATTTTCCCTATGGGAATTTTTAAAATGAGTTCTGGGAGAGGTGTTTTTGGAGGTAGAATGACCAAATTTTCAGGGTAGCTTCAAGGGACTCTCCTTGCATGAACCCTGATGTTTGGTAAAGATTGGGTCAGGGGATCCAATTTTGGGGTCCCAAAGGGGTCCCCCCACTCCTCCATAGAGAAGCATTGTTAAAAAAAATCCTCATAGACTATAATGGCCATTGTAACAAATCCCCATAGACTATAATGGGCCCAAATCAATAGCTATTACACAATTGTGATACAGTGATTAAGCAGAGGTGGTTTGCCATTGCCTTCCTCTGCACAGTCTTCCTTGGAGGTCTCCCTTCCAAGTACCGACCCGGCTTCACTTCTGAGATTTGATGAGATTAGGCTATATCAGTGGTTCCCAAACCTTTCGGGCCACCACTCCCTTGGTTCCACAAACTCAACCCCAGCGCCTCCGACCCTATCCAACAACACAGTTGAAGGGCCCCACCTTTAGCGCCCCCTGATGCCCTCTTGCTTCTTAGTGCCCCCCCTAGGTAATCCTACCCCCCCAGGGGGTGGTACTGCCCACTTTGGGAACCACTGGGCTATACTATACCATTCCACATCCCAGAGGCTGGTTAGTGGGAGGGAAACCCCAGACAGAGATTGATCTTTGTGTCACTCTTTCCTTGCAGGTGCGGGAGCTGTTAGCCGCCAAGTTGCCTGTCTGGCAGGTATCGTGCACCCAACCCACTCGCCTCCCCGAGCGCGCCCTGGCCTTGGTCAAGCTCACAGCCAACCATCTCCCTGGAAGTACACCCGTACCAGCTGCTGACCCCCTTCCCAGCTCTAAGGTCCTGGAAGAATTGTTAGAGCATGGACCAAACCATGTGAGTGTCTACCTGGGAATACCAGTGAATACACCATTGACTGCCAGGACTCCCCCTTTCTTAATCTCCATGGGGTTCAAAGTCCCCAACCCCAATGGTGTAACCAGATGTGTGATCTGGAGCTCCCAACAGAAATCAGGAATGAAGAGGGGGCCCATGGCCTTCGATTCAGCCCGAAGGTTGTATGTACTTGAACACATGAAGCTGCCTTATACCGAATCAGATCCTTGGTCCATCGAAGTCAGTATTGTCTACTCAGACCGGCAGGGGCTCTCCGGGGTCTCAGGCAGAGGTCTTTCACATCACCTACTTGCCTAGTCCCTTTAACTGGAGATGCCGAGGATTGAAGCTGGGACCTTCTGCATGCCAAGCAGATGCTCTACCACTGAGCCACAGCCCCTCCCCAAGAAGGGTAGCGGTGGAGTAGAGACCTCCAGGGCTCTGACCATAATCTTGTTCATGACTATGGTACGTCCTTTGGCACTAGTTTTGTGTTCTTTTGGCTTGCTATTCCGGTGAACTTAAATGCTATCCAGTTGCAACCAACTTATGGCGACCCCAGCAAGGGGCTTTCAAGGCAAGTGAGAAGCAGAAGTGGTTTGCCATTGCCTTCCTCTGCAGAGCCTTCCTTGGTGGTCTCCCATCCAAGTACCAACCCTGCTTAACTTCCGAGATCTGACAAGATGGGGCTATACCACCCCGCCTTCCCTACCCTACAGAGGTTGTAAGAACTAAGAAAAGTTGTTGTTGGTGCAAAGTACCTTCAAGTCGCCACCCCTGTGGGTTTTCAAGGCAAGAGATGTTCAGAAGTGGTTTGTCATTGCCCGCTTCTGCATAGCGACCCTGGACTTCCTTGGTGGTCGTCCATCTAAATACTAACCAGGGCTGACCCTGTTTAGTTTCTGAGATTGATGAGCTCGGGCTAGACTGGATCATCCAGGTCAGGGAGAGAAAAGTTAGGATGGGGCAGTATCTGAATGCTGGTATGAAGAAGAAGAAGAGTTGGTTTTTATATGCCGACTTTCTCTACCACGTAAGGAAGAATCAAACCAGCTTACAATCACCTTCCCTTTCCCTCCCCACAACAGACACCCTGTGAGGTAGGTGAGGCTGAGAGAGCTGTGACTAGCCCAAGGTCACCCGGCTGGCTTCATATGTAGGAGTGGGGAAACAAATCCAGTTCACCAAGTTAGCCTCCGCCACTCATGTGGAGGAGTGGGGAATCAAACCCAGTTCTCCAGATCAGAGTCCACCGCTCCAAACCACCACTCTTGACCACTACACCACACTGGTACCTCTTTGTTTCTTTCTTCTCCCTTCCTCCTGGTATCCATATAGCGTGTTTTGGTCCAGGAGGCAACGCCACTGCAGAATGGTGATTCGCATCGTGGGAAGGGATCGAGGGAACCGAGTCACCCGCCAGTCAGCGAGCCCATCACTGCCACCACCCCCTCAGGTCTGCCGCCCACACAAACCACTCAAGCACCCCAACACACCAAGACCGCCGACAGCTATTCCTGCACTCTTCCGATGCCACGCAGGATGTCAACCGAGACCCGTCTCGCAACACTGGGTGAGTGTCCCGTGCCAAGCATAAACCACAACCTGCCCCAGGGCCCTCTCGCCTTGTGTAGCAAGCGTCAAAATCGCTACAACTCTTATCTGTGCAACCTTCCTGTAAGTTGATCCACCTGTTTTAGGACAGTGACCTTCAGCCTATGGGTCGGGACCCTCAGGTGGGTCGCAGAGTCCCGGCTGATGGATTAGCAGCCCCTATCCAGCCGCCATGTTTGGCTGCCTTTTGGAAGCCCCTGCTGTGGAAAGAGCAGGTGTGCCTCCTACCCTGCTTTGCATGCATGCTGAGAACATAAGAAAGGCCCTGCTGGATCAGACCCAGGCCCATCAAGTCCAGCAGTCTGTCCACACAGTGGCCAGCCAGGGGCCTCTAGGAAGCCCACAAACAAGACCGCTGCAGCAGCATTGTTCTGCCTGTAGAGATGGGTCGCGGTGGAGAAGAGACCTCCGGGGCTCTGCCCATAAGCTTGTTCCGGACTATGGTGCTTCCCTTGGCACTTGTTTTGTGTTTCCTGTCCCTGGCTCCTTTGGCTTGCTGCCTCCGATCCTGGCCTAGGAACTGGTGAAGTCACAACCCCTGACTTCCCCTGCTTCCTGACTCTGATGTGCTATGACTTCCTGCCACATGTTTGTAGCTTAGTGGGTCCAGGTCTGGAAAGGCTGAAGACAACTGCTCTAGAGCGCGTTGTGCCCCAAATGGATAACTCCTGCCCCCTGATGCCCGCCCTGCTCCCCCTCCCCCGCAGTGGAAAACAAGACCCTGCCTCGCATCAGTCCGCTGTCCCTCCTGCCTGCCCGTTCAGAGCGTCGGAAAGTCCAGGCGATCTTCTCCCACTCGTCGGGCGAGAACAGCACCCTGCTGAACTTCCAAGAGGGAGACATCATCCTCCTGCTGGTGACCGAGGCGCGGGACGGCTGGCATTACGGGGAAAACGAGACGACCAAAATGTGAGCTCCTCACCACGCCCTTTGCGTCCCCAAATGATTCAGGAATCCCGACTGCTGGCCTTTGCCTGTTCTATGGATGTGTGCGCCCGGCCGTCTCTCCTGAGCTGCTCAGCCTGTGTGCGGCTTATGGGGATCGATATGGGCTGTGAGGTCTACTGAAGAAGACTCTGGGGCCATTTTCGCATGGTCAGTTTTGATGCTCGCTGAAAGCTCTTTTTTTAAATGCGACTTTAAAAATGCCTTTTCACGGTCCCGACGCAGAAGGAGAAGTTCCACTCCCCCCCCCGCTTGCCTGCTCCTTTGTTCCTGTTTGCATAGCTATTAGCTCCGCTGTTATTTTCCATGGTTCCTTCAGAGAGATTTTTCTTGGCAAACACAAAAGGTGGCGCTGGATGGACTCTTTAGTAATGCGAAGCAGGTATGCACCGGCTTCACAGTCACTTCCGGAATGACGGTTCAGCGTGCAAAATTCAAAAAAATACGCGGGGCAATTCAGCCTGGAACGCGCTGCTACTTACCATGCAAAAATGGCCTGGGAGTGGTTGTGGCTCATGGATAGAACACGTGGTTTTGCATGTAGAAGGCAGGGCTGTAACTAGGGGGGGGTTGAAGAGGGCAGCTGCCCCTGTGGCATGCAGAGAGAGTGGCAGAACTGCCTCTCCTACAGGAGGAGCGGGCACCTCTGTGCCGGGTAGTTCTGCCGCCCTCTCTGCATGCCACAGGGGCAGCGGCTGCCCTTCTCACCTCCCCCCATCCCCAGTTACAGCCCTGGCAGAAGATCCCAAGTAGGGTTGCCAGGTCTGGGTTGGGAAATACCTGGAGACTTTTGGGGCGGAGCCTGGGAAGGGCATGGTTTGGGGAGGGACTTCAGTGCCATAGAGTCCAATTACCAAAGCTGCCATTTTCTCCAGGTGAACTGATTTCTATCGGCTGGAGATCAGCTGTAATAGCGGGATATCTCCAGCCACCACCTGGTGGTGGGCAACCCTACTTCCCCCTCCCCCAATCTCAGTAGCAAGGAATAGGAAGTCTATGTGCATCTTCTCCCTTCCTGTTTTAATGCAAGTGTGTTCCTCTTTTATCCCACCCGCCGCTTCTTCTGTACAGGAAAGGCTGGTTTCCTTTCTCCTACACCCGCCCCTTCCCCCCAGCTGAAGGGGCCGACAAGCCGTTCATCAGGTAAAGTGGGAAGCCTTTGAAATGGATGGGGTAGGCGGGACTGGCCAATTTGAGCCCTTTGGGTTAACTTAGAATCATAGAATCATAGAGTTGGAAGGGACCACCAGGGTCATCTAGTCCAACCCCCTGCACAATGCAGGAAATTCACAACTACCTCCCCCCACACCCCCAGTGACCCCTACTCCATGCCCAGAAGATGGCCAAGATGCCCTCCCTCTCATCATCTGTCTAAAGTTATAGAATCAGCATGGCTGACAGATGGCCATCTAAACTCTGCTTAAAAACCTCCAGGGAAGGAGAGCTTACCACCTCCCGAGGAAGCCTGTTCCACTGAGGAACCGCTCTAACTGTTAGAAAATTCTTCCTAATGTCTAGACGGAAACTTTTTTGATTTAATTTCAACCCATTGGTCATGTTGTTCACCTGCCTTTCCCACTAGCTGTGGGGCAGCACTGGAGTCTTCCTTGCTGAGAACAAGGGAAGGCACTGTGACAGCTGGCCAGGAGACGCCATTGATATCTTACTGCCCCAGAACTCTAAAAGAACACGAAGTATGTCTCTGGGTTAGGACAATGCCCTGTAAGGGGAAAGACCCTCTCATAGGTACTGTGAGTATAGCCTTGCCCTTTTATCACCGTGCCTCTTTAGACCCACAGTATCATATTTTGGTCACATCATAAGACGACAAGACTCGCTGGAAAAGGCAATAATGCTAGGGAAAGTTGAAGGTAGCAGGAAAAGAAGACCCAACCTGAGATGGATTGACTCAGTAAAGGAAGCCACAGCCCTCAGTTTGCAAGACCTGAGCAAGGCTGTTAACAACAGGATGTAGAATCATAGAGTTGGAAGGGACCACCAGGGTCATCTAGTCCAACCCCCTACACAATGCAGGAAATTCACAACTACTTCCCCCACACACACCCAGTGACCCCTACTCCATGCCCAGAAGATGGCAAAAAAAACAAAAACCCTCCATGATCCCTGGCTAATCTGGCCTGGAGGAAAATTGTTTACTGACCCCAAAGTGGCAATCGATATTACCCTGGACATGTAAGAAAGGACCACGAAAGCCAAACACTGACACAACCCTTCCTGCCCTCTCCCTCATGAGCTGCCTAAGCTCACAGCATCAGCACTGCTGATAGATAGCCATCCAGCCTCTCCTTAAAACCCCCCCAAGAATGAGACCCCACCACCTCCCCAGGAAGCCTTTTCCACTGAGGAACCGCTCTGTCGGGGCTAGTCCAGCCCTGCTTCCTTCCAAGGGTCCCTTCCAAGAGGCATAGGGACGACAAGGTTAAATCTAAATGGTGGGAAGCAACAACCTACCTTGGCTTGAATTACCTCTCTCCCTCTCCTTCCCTCTCTCGCTTGCTCTCTCTTTCTGTGCAGCTTCCCACTTAGTAAAATGAATAGTAGCAGCACAGGAAATTTGGATCTAGCTGGCTGTCCTCCTGCGGGCCCTGAGGGAGGGGACGGGCCACGCTACGGACTTTCGCCACGTGCCAGCGCGTCCCGCCAGCGGCCGTACAGCATGCTAAACCCTGACCTGTCACAGGTGAGTGTGGAACTCAGTGTCTGTAGGTATCAAATCCAGGAGTCTGTTTGGGAGCTGCTTCGGTGTTTCTCTGCTGCCCCCCAGTGCCCAAAAGCTCCCAAGCATCACTTCTTAGAAGAAACAGCGTCTCTCTCGATGCACTCAAAATCCATTTATTTATTTATTTTGCAAAACTCTTTCTGAGCCATGGACCTGAGTGGTTTTCCTTATGTCTGGCTTGGAGCACATGCCTGGGGGTATTTTGGCCACAAATGGAACTGGAATTTGCTTTCTTTCTTTCCTTTCCAGTTAGCAAATGAGTTTGGGAGTCCAAGCGCCTCTCCTTCGAGGTAAGCTACCCCCTCCTGCGACTTCAGGGGTCTTCTTTCTTCCTGTGTGGCTTCCTGTCTCTGATAATCCATTTTGTATATCTAGGGTTGCCAGGTCCCTCTTCGCCACTGGTGGGAGGTTTTTGGGGCGGACCCTGAGGAGGGCAGGGTTTGGAGAGGGGTGGGACTTCAATGCCATAGAGTCCAATTGCCAAAGCACCCATTTTCTCCAGGTGAACCGATCTCTATCAGCTGGAGATCATTTGTAATAGCAGGAGATCTCCAGCTACTACCTGGAGGTTGGCAACCCTATGTATATCTCTGGTTTAGGAATGCCATATTCTCTGATTTAGAACGTGGGGCCCAAAGCATCTGGGTGACTCCCTGTACTGTAATTCTAGCCTGGTTGGCACATGCAGAACAGGGATGTGATAGAATGGATTGTACCACTTCAGCCTGCAGGTGGGAGACTGGGTGTGTTTTTTTAATGCTACCTTGTGTTAAAAACTCCCTGCAAATTGGAAACTAGCTGTACAGCATAGTGTAGGACTAGAAGCTTTCCCCCTGACATGCTAGTTCTGTATTTGCAGTGAGATTTTTTTTAAAAAAACATGGGGGAGTATTCACAAGTGGTAACCCCCTCCCCAATTCATAATTTGAAGTGATCTATTCCATCTGGCTACCTCAGTGTTCTGGTATCTCTAAGGAGCTCAGGTGTTGTACATGGTTCTCCCTCCTTCTATTTTTCTCATCACAACAGCCCTGCGAGGTAGGCTAGGCTGAGAGATAGTCACTGGCACAGGGTTGCCACATGAACTTCTGAAACGATCTTCATGTGAACTTTGTGGCTGAGTGGGGATTTGGACACAGTTCTCCCCAGTCCTAGCTTGCAGCTCTAACCACTACACCACACTGGCCTTAGAACTGGTCTGCAGAACTTCCTCACCAAACTCCTGAGATCTGAGCCTGACACTTTCTTTCAAGAGAGCCAGCATGGTGTAGTGGTTAAGAGCAGTGATTTGGAGCGGTGGACTCTGATCTGGAGAACCGGGTTTGATTCCCCACTCCTCCGCATGAGCAGCGGATGCTAATCTGGTGAACCGGGTTGGCTTCCCCACTCCTACACACGAAGCCAGCTGGGTGACCTTGGGCTAGTCACAGCTCTCTCAGCCCCACCTACCTCACAAGGTGTCTGTTGTGGGGAGGGGAAGGTGTTTGTAAGCCGGTTTGAGTTTTCCTTAAGTGATAGAGAAAGTCGGCAAAAAAAACCCCAACTCTTCTTCTTCTTCTGATGCTTCCTTTCCTACCTGACTACCCCTTTCCCACTGCAGGACCAACCCTTTTGCTCACATCAAACTGAAACGCACCGTGACGAACGACCGCTCAGCCCCACTCATCCAGTGAGAGCCGTCGGGATTGGTGGGGCCAGACCATAGCCCCCCCCCCCCCGCCTGCTGCCCCTCTCCACCACCTTCTCGACAGTCTTCCCTAACAAAGTACATCTGGCTGCCTCTTCACCACCACCCTCTAGTGCCTAACGAGAGTATTGCAGCTCCTGGGGCTGGGACCAAGTGCCATGCAGTGTCAGCGGAAGGAAAGGAAACGGACAGAAGCGGGAACTAGAACGAGGAGCGTTGCAGATGGAGAGACGGAGGCCAAGGAAAAGCGGAGGAAGAAGGATTGGAGGTCCGAGGGAGGGAAGAAGGGGGAAAGTGGGGGGGGGGTCGATAGGAGGACTTGCTTCACACCTTGCAAAATGTCTGCCTGGAAGGCGCTCGTTGCTAGATTGGGGCACCCGGATGCAAGTCACGCCTCTTGAAGCACCCACTGGTTTGAACATCTCTGGGCTGGAGCCCTGGAGTTTAGAGCAAGGCCTGGCCCACGCATGCAGCAGAATGAGGTGGTAGAGTCACAGAGGGGTAAAAATGGACTGTACCACTTCAGACTGCAAATGGGAGAATTGCCTTTTTGAATGCTTTGCTGCAGTTTAACGAAATCCCTCCCTGTAAGAAGAAAGCTAGCAAGCAAGGGATGGGATGGGATCCTACAGCGGGTTTTTTTAATTACTAGAATTTTCAGTTTATTTATTACGCCTTTATCCCACCCTTACTCCAAGAAGCTCAGAGTAACGTGCATAGTGCCCCCAATACAATTCTTACAATGACCCAGTGACGGAGATGATGAAGAAGAAGAGTTGGTTTTTATATGCCAACTTTCTCTGTCACTTAAGGAAGAATCAAACCGGCTTGCAATCACATTCCCCTCCCCACAACGGACACCCTGTGAGGTACGTGGGGTTGAGAGAGCTGTGACTAGCCCAAGGTCACCCAGCTGGCTACACGTGTAGGAGTGGGGAAACAAATCCAGTTCACCAGATTAGAGTCCACTGCTCCAAACCACCGCTCTTAACTACTACTCCGCGCTGGCTGAGAGAGGAAGCTGAGAGAGGAAGAGTGAATGACCCAAGGTCACTCAGTGAGTGTCATGACAGAGGAGATTTGCACCCAGGACTTCACCATTCTAATCCGTTACACCACGCTGACATTTTCATGGGGGCAGCATTCCAAATGGCATTTCCCCCATCAACAGTCTGGAGGTCTCTAGTCTCTTGCTGCAGGATCCTACCGCCTCATTCTGCTGCCTGTGCAGAGACGACCCCACAGGCCCCATCATCCCGGCGGGCTGCATTGCCAAGAAAGATGGCTGAGGTCAGAATGGAAGTGAGGTTTCCTGAATCCCATGGGAATGCCGTCGATTCCCAGGGGATGACTTTGGCTCACCTCACTTCCTCTAGATTGCATATAGGAAAGTGGGATCAGCTGGCTAGGTTACTTCCACCATGATGAAGGGTTCTCATGGAATAGCCTGGTCATTGGAAACAGTGGTCATGCGGTGGGGATTGTATTTTCGTCTCCTAAGGATGCCCTGCAAGGGCAGCAGCCCTTGTGGGTAGAGAGGGCAGACATGACAAGTTCATCACCACGCTAACGGATTGCTAAACAGCAAGTCTAGGGTTGCCAGGTCCTACCTCTCCTCCAGTGGGAGACTTTTAAGGCACATCTTGGGATCGCGCAGCAGTGCGCCGACGCGCCAACACGCTTGCTTGCCGGGGGTTTGCCCGCCACCACCAGGCACCTGGCAACCCTAAGCAAGTCTCCTGAAATCTATCCCTATAGCGTAGGATTTGGAGATGTCAGAATAAGGGGCAGAGAAAGGGAGAATGGTTTGGGGGGAGAGAAGCAGTCAGCCTAAAGGAGGTTTGAACCATCCAGACAAGGGTGGAGTCGCACATGGGGCCTTTTCTATGGGTCTTTTCACACGGTTTTCCTGCAGAGATAGATAATGATGTTAGTCTGTCCCGAGCAGTAGAAAAGCAACAGTCCAGTAGCACCTTAAAGACTAACAAAATTTCTGGCAGGGTATGAGTTTTCCTGTGGTTTGGCTGCTAAACTGCAGCATTTTTTTCTTTTTCCGAGCTTCCTCACATCTTGTGAGTCATTTTTTGTCTTTCTGTGGTTTCCTTATCGTGTCTTCATACTTTTTCAAATTGGACCAAAGGTAGCTTGAGAAAGCATGGAGAGATGACGAGGAAGACAAAAAAAATGGAAAACAAGGAAGCTTGTAAACTCAGAGGGGGAAAAGTGGGAAAATCTCTGTGTGAAAAGACCTTAAGTCACTTGTTGTTTCATTGCTCACGTTACTTACAGCTGGTTCACACATGCATTTACATGGCATGATTCTAGGGTTGCCAGGTCCCTCTTCGCCACCGGCAGGAGGTTTTTGGGGCGGAGCCTGAGGACGGTTTGGGGAGGGGAGGGACTTCAATGCCATAGAGTCCAATTGCCAAAGCGGCCATTTTCTCCAGGGGAACTGATCTCTGTCGACTGGAGATCCGTTGTAATAGCAGGAGATCTCCAGCCACCACCTGGAGGTTGGAAGAAAAAAGGCTCTGTGCTATATAATATGGGAAAGAAACAGCAACAGCACAAATTACCAATGCAGTTATTTATATTGGGTGCAAAAAATATATACAGTGACTACATAAATAACAAACAGTACATAAAAAACAAAAGACAAAAATTCACTTAATAGTTATAACGTTTAGTACTTACCTTTATTAGGTGAATTTTTGTCTTTTGTTTTTTATGTACTGTTTGTTATTTATGTAGTTACTGTATATATATTTTGCACCCAATATATATAACTGCATTGATAATTTGTGCTGTTACCACCTGGAGGTTGGCAACCCTACATGATTCCTGGACACACAATGACTTATTTGAGGAATGGTAACTGACGGTGTGAAAAAGCTCCATTGAAAAGCCCTACCTGTGATGGCCCGTTCACATTTATGAGTCGCGTTGTCCTTCTCAAGCGGTCAAACATGCATGTGCGAACCAGCCTTGGTTGACTTGCCGGCGAACGTGCGAATAGTCGCTGCTGAAAACAATTGTGAATGATTGGAAAAGCCTGTCTGACGGTGTAACTTGGGTTGGGGGAGTCGGGGCGGGATTTATGATCCTTGAATTCTCTGGGCATGCCATAGTCCCTGAAACATTGCTGTGGACTGCTGGTAGTCTACAAACTTCACTGAAGTGACCCTCTCAGCATGTGGGTCTTCTTTCCGTCTGCTGTGGAAATGGCTTCATGGAAAGGGCAGTATTCATCTCACTAACACGCTTCCATGAAACAGAAGCCACGCGTTTTGATCCGAGTTTCACCTTGTAATTTATACTGATCTCTTTTTCTTGTAGTGTGTTTAATCAGAACCTTATTACTAGGTTATATGGTGAGCTGTAAGAAATTTAGAGACTTCACCATGTCCCCAAATGTTGGGGAACGCGTAGAGCGGTTGGATATAGACAGAAAAGCCAGGAGCCTGGATTCCTGCGTCCTCTGGAAGGTAGCAAATTAGAGCAGAGCGGATGACACAATATGCAATAATTTGGGTGTGTTCATTTGTTTAATTTCAGTGGATGGAATGAATAACAAAAAAAATAGTATCCTCGTTGGCGGCAACCAAAATGCAGGCGTTTTGGTCAAACCAAGGGTGTAATTCAACTGTAAAATCTCTGCCTGAACAAAAGAAACATTATTTTTCTTTTTGAGGAAAAGGCATGCTGTGCCCCCCCCCCCGCCACCCACCTTATCCCATCTTTCCCTGGGAGAAATAACCCACTAGGGAAAGTGTAGAGATTCTGCTCCTGCAGGTGTAATGTGCCATTGTAAAGTCCTAGGCTAGGCCTGGTTACAGGTATCCTAATCCATGCTTTGATTTGGATTCCTCCACGTTTTTGATCAATGAATCCAGAGGCTGAAAAGAGGTGACACATGGACACACATGAAGCTGCCTTATACTGAATCAGACCCTCGGTCCATCAAAGTCAGTATTGTCTACTCAGACTGGCAGCGGCTCTCCAGGGTCTCAGGCAGAGGCCTTTTACATCACCTACTTGCCTGGTCCCTTTAACTGGAGATGCCGGGGATTGAACCTGGGACCTTCTGCATGCCGAGCAGATGCTCTACCACTGAGCCACAGCCTCTAGAAATGAGTTGCTGTTCGTGCCTCGCCACGGTACGTCTTGGGATAAGCCACCATAAAAGCGAGAGCAGGCTTATTGCCTCTGAGTGATTCTCAGACCTGTAGTAAAATGATGGCCAGCAAATGATAGCCAGAAAGGAGGTGGGCCTGGGGGTTTGGGGGCAGAGCTTTTTAACTCAGGATAACAACCTCTACAATTGAACTCTGTGAGCAAGCCAAGTGAGAGGTTGCCAGGATGCCTTTCTGAACCACCGCTTCTTGTCATCTTTCCTTTGCAACACTGATTGAGCGTGTCAATTCTTGATGCCCCCTTGCCTGTAGATTCAGGATTGGGCGCAGTTAACCACGTTAAACCTTACCTGCTGCAGACATGGAACGTTAGAGAACAAAATCAGCAGTGTACACTGGGCTGATTTTTAAAAAAAGGTTGTCAATCTGAATATATATAATACACTTCCAAATTCCACCTCTGATATTAGTATTTGATAAGGGCTGGGAGACTGCCACACCTCTGATGATATGGTGGCCAGCCTCCAGGTAGTAGCTGGAGATCCCTTGGCAATCCTACTTGATGATGAGGTGAAATCACATGCCGTAGAAGGTGGATACAGATGGGACTGGGAGGGGGGGATCTAAACAGAACCGAGTACAACCAGTTGGTTGTATATCCTCTCTTTATGTTTCTGATGTGACGTCTAAAGCAGAAACGTCCGTTTTTACTCAGCAGTGAGATGGTTCAGACGCAGAGAAAGCTCAGACATATAATGCAAGGGAAAGGGAGGGTGTTGCTCCAACTCCCAGCTGGGCTCAAAAGCATGAAAAGTGGTTTTTGCTTCCTTTGCCGTCCTCCTGTGTAACTTCTGAGTCTGCTCTGGAGAAGGCAGCTAAAGCAACACGTTGGAGAACGATGCTTGGATTACCAGATGTCGTTGGTTTTCTTTGATAGAAACCGAGGGAGAATTTGGATCAGAACCAGGACAGCGGAGAGTTACTCTCCCCCCCCCACACTTTTGCTATTTCCCTACAGAAACCAGGTGGGACAAGTTGCTATTTAGCCCCATTAGGGGAAAAAGACAGGCAACCTGTCTTTTTCCCGTGTCTTCCTTCCATATTGGTGTTAATAGCAGCCGGCAGGGGCCATTTTCTTGTGGGAAATAGCACCAGGAAGGTAGAAGAGTTGAACTCCCTGTGCCCCAGAGCCATGGCCCCGATCCAGTCCGAATTCCACCACCTCCACCCCCAAGAAGATGAATGACATCTGAAGATCCAATCACAAATCTCTGGTGTCTCTTATAGGTGTATCCTCAATATAGAGAGTCCCTCCCCATTGGACAGTTGTCATCAGTTTGCGGGACAAATTTGTCATTGGGCTTTGGAGGACCAAATACTGATGGAAGGGGGAAACGTTCACTGTGTAATTTCAGTGTGGAAATATGACGACAAACGTTTTATCTCAAATAACCAGTCACTCCACTTTATGTAACAGGTTTTGATTGTGATAACTCTAAACTTCGATGTGTGCCTTATTAACAGGGAAAGCCTAATTTAACCATCCTTTAGGGGCGGTACTAAAGATATATATGCTATGTACGCATTTCCTGCCTACTTGCTAGAGAGAAATGACCCCAACCACCATGTGTATGTGTTTTGATGTATGCGTGTGCTTTATGTCTGTATGTGTCACAGCTGAAGGTAAACCAGGTGAAGCCCTAGAGACCAACAATTGTATCTCCTGATGTATTTACTAAATAAATCTGGGGGGTGGATCAGGGGATAAGGTTCTCCCCCATGCCATTTTCTCAATATAAAATCCTTTCTGTGAGCTATTACTAACAGTGAGAAAAAAGATAGATATGATACAATCACCTATCCCCCCAACTCACCAGGGCTAATAGCAGCTCAGGGAAGCCAATTTCTATTTGGAAAATTATACAAGAAGAGGGAGATAAACACATGTTTTGGCCACACGTTGCACAGGGCCCTGGGGTGCTTGTTAACCTTAGTGGTCAGATGATCTCCCATGTGCCGTTTAGTTGTGCCCTGAAACGATTCGGTTCCCGGGAATCAGAAATTAGGGCCTTTTGCAGTCTGCGTGTCTCCGTGTTGAAGCCCAAAGTGCGAATTTAAATGTCAGCAACGTCACATCTGACATCAGCTTTTCAATACGGGGATTCAAATTTCGAGCAGTGAAAAATCCAGGAAAGTTGCAATGTTCAGGCGATCCACTTTGAAGGCACGAGAAAGGTGGTAGTATTTGAACTGTGGGAGCGCAACGCAACGAATCCAACCCCCAAAACAAAATGAAAGTGTTCTGCCACAGAAGAAAGTGTTCTGACAAAAAGAGGGTGAAATTTTGTCTCACGTTGTTTGCAATCTGCAGCCCCGGATGGAAAGTAAAATAAAAATAAAAATCCTGCTTCTTTGTGGCAACAGAGCCGGCAAAAATAGTTTAATACGGACAACCCCGTGATAAACTTGAAACGGCTTGATACACCAGCTGGTTTGATTCCAAAGCAGGGAGGGCTTTTCCACCCGTACTGAATCAGAAGGGAACTAGTAAAGTTCTCTTCGCCATGTGGAAAGCGAATACAGACAACCAGCTTACCAACAGGTTGCTTGGTTAGTTATCACTTAATAGTTTTCTGTATTCACACAGCAGCTGCATGCGCTCATGTGCATATTCTCAGGAGTGCGCACTACTGGTGATGCACTGATGCTTTTATAGAGTTATGAGATTCATGGGGCAAGACAGTATACCTATTAGTGTATGTTTAAGACAAAAAGTATCCATGTGTAGGGACACAGGTCTCTGCAGGTGTCCATGGAGGTGTGGGGGAGTCTCATTAGCTGTGTATATATCCATCTGTTGATACTTTACAATTCTAATATTAATAAAGTTTAATATAAACCTGTCTTTCTTAGATTATACTATACCGAATCTCATCAAGGTGGGCGGGATGAGGCATATAGGAAAACATGGTATGAGAAGGGCAGGCACCCTAGACTAGAATACCCATAGGGTTGCCAGGTCCTTCTTCACCACCAGCAGGAGATTTTGGGGGCACAGCCTGAGGAGAGCGGGGTTTGGGGGGGGGACTTCAATGCCATAGAGTCCAATTTCCAAAGCGGCCATTTTTTCCAGGGGAACTGATCTCTATCGGCTGGAGATCAGTTGTAATAACAGGAGATCTCCAGCTAGTACCTGGAGGTTGGCAACCCGAGGTACCCAAAATCCTTGGGCTGGCCCTGTAAAAAAAAGCTAAAGGTCCCCTGTGCAAACACTGGGTCATTCCTGACCCATGGGGTGACGTCACATCCTGACGTTCATGAGGCAGACTTTTGTTTTACAGGGTGGTTTGCCAGTGCCTTCCCCAGTCATCTTCCCTTTACCCCCAGCAAGCTGGGTACTCATTTTACCGACCTTGGAAGGATGGAAGGCTGAGCCAACCTTGAGCTGCTACCTGAAACCGACTTCCGTCGGGATCGAACTCAGATCGTGAGCAGAGCTTGGACTGCAGTACGGCAGCTTACCACTCTGCCCCACAGGGTTCCTCTTGGGCTGGCCCTGCCACTGCTCATTTTCCCCTCTGAAAGGGCTGTGTCCCTCCCCTCATCCTAGTCCTTCCCTTTCTTTTCCTTTCACACCCATTGGAGGCAAAACTCGTACTTCGCAACTGGAAAATTAGGCAAATCAATTCAATGTATGCAAATATGCACAATTTATTCATTGTAGAATCTGGAGATGTTCTGATACGTAAGCACTCTCTCCATCCCAGCATTCATTCCCACAACCCCCTCCACCGACGCATCCCCCCCCCCACTTCTGGCTTCCAGGAACGTCTCTTGACCATCCGCTCTCTCCGCATTACCTACACCCATCTCCAACAATACAGCCTTTGTCAACCATTCATTTTGTCTCCCCACTTTCACATTTTGTAATATCCCTATTCCTTTTTCCTTCACCCATCCACCTACTGACGACTTTCAACCCCATCCCAAGAAATAGTAATCTGTATTGAAAATTGTGGGTTTTTTAACCCCTCTCTTTCATTTTGGCAGATCAGAAGTTTGGCACAGCCCCCTCCCACTTCTTTATGTGACATTATGTAGAGGGGTCATAACACAGCATTCATAGTCTCATGCGTCCCTCCATGGGCGAAAACGCATGGTCGCTTCATCCTCCTTTAATCCCTGTTTCAGCCAGGAGTCATCCAGGATCGAACACATGCGTTTCGCCTAATGTGCGCTCGATCCTGGCCAAAACAGGGATTAAAGGAGGATAAAGCGACCGTGCGTTTTCGCCCCATGTTGCCCAAAAAGGGGATTTGAAATTAGTGTGTAAGCCATTATCATTGAACAAGGGCATCTACTTGAGTCCTGGCCGGTGGGAAGCCTAAATTCACCCTAGACCCACAGACCTAATATAAGGTCATGAGGCCTGGCACCTCGGTAGATGAGCATAATGTTCTCGACTGGGGTATTGATTTACAATCTTGGTGCTTTTGAGATGCAGCAGTTCCAAGTTCATCTGCAAAAAGCCATCGATTATAGTGACGGCACAATCGATAAGGGCTGCTCCAAATCAATCTTAACAGATCAGAGGCGGCATTCTCTGGGGAAGAGGGAAACGTCTCAGGTGAGCAGCCTCATATTTTTCAGTCAGGGTTCCTCACAGTGTGAAGCAGGTGACCCAGCAGGGGCATGGATGGTTGGCGTCTAAAGCGTAGAGCTTGGAAAAGGAAATAGAAGCCTAGCAGAGCTTTGTGCATGACTTCACGAGCAGAAGACTTCAGTGGGGCACTTCTTGGGGTCTTGGGTGAGTATTGTCAAAGCTTTCCCTTTCCTTACAGCTATTTTCATTGGGATGGCGTGGCACTGCTTAATGCCTTGTAACCTGGTTGGCCACTGTGTGAACAGACTGCTGGACTTGATGGACCTTGGTCTGATCAAGCATGGCTTTTCTTATGTTCTTAAGCAGCCTACAGGACTCCGGGAGATGGAATGTTGCAATGGCACCTAGCAGAAATGCCTTTGGGCCAGAAGCAGCTACAGTAAGGCATCAGGAAGCCTTGTCAGGGATTCTGGCAGCCAGACCCCCACGTGCCTTCATTCTTTCTCCAGCTGCGGGCCTGTTCTCTGCTGCACTTGGGCTCCATCACTGCAGATGGCCAGAAGGCGGAACTACAGCTACTGGGTCACCATGGCTCAGGTCTCAAAGGAGCAACGTTCCTATAGCCTCTCCTGGCTCTGTCGGGTAACTTGCCTTGGAGATGAAGGCCAGGCTTTGATGAGATTGCACTTAACTTGCTTCCTTGCCTCTCAGCTTCTCTGTTCATCCCTGAATGCCACAAACTAGGGTTAAACAAAGTGATGTTCCCATCATGCCTTGCTTGGGACATCTGGATGGTCACTATCATTAGCCATTGGCATGAGCCAGCATGGTAATATTTACATTCCTATTTGTATTTGGATACTAGTAGAAGCTGCCAGTTGAGTATCTCTTTCTTTCTCTCTGACCTATATGTTGGCAGGCTCAAATGGTCTTTTCTTGATTGGAGGTGGTGGGGTGGGGCAAAGACCCTAAAGATGCCTAGCGGGAGACACACACCTCGTATCACACCTTTTGAGTCCAACCATCTTATTAAAGCTCCACCTGAGACCCTGGAGAGCCGCTGCCGGTCTGAGTAGACAATACTGACTTTGATGGTCCAAGGGTCTGATTCACTATAAGGCAGCTTCATGTGTTCAAAGCTGACCTGCACCATAGACTCAATACAAGTCAGTGATGTGCTGAAAACAAATAGGAACCTTGTGGAACCTTAAGGACAAACAGATTGATCGTGGCAAAACTTTTGTAGCCTAGAGTCCTCTTCTTTAGGTATACATATCCTCAGATTTCTATGCAAAGCTGCACCTCTTGTGTTTTGCCGTCTTTTGGCTACTGTTTTAACCTTGTTCCTCTAAATCGCTGTATATATCTGGCAAGTGAAGGTAAAATTTCATGTATCTGATGCCGTCAGCTCTAGTTCACAAAAGCTTATGCCAGCATAAGTCTTTGAGGCACCACAAGACTCCCTTTTTCCTTCTTAATGCAACCAGCTAACATGCCTACCCTCTGGAATTTGTGAACAATATGCTCTTTGTAGACTGGTTAATGTTTCCCACAGAGGCTGATGCAAAAAGGGATCAGGTAGTGGTTGTCAGGTCTAATCCCTTCCCTGCTATAAGGCAAGATCGTGTACATATCAGCCCCCCCCCCACAAGATAAACCCACATAATATCCCTACCCCAATGATCCTTTTCTTCCCCTCCAAATCTGGCCACACCACACCACACCCCGAAAGCAGGAATGAACCAGACCCATCATCTTAGGATTCCCACTAGGGTTGCCAACTCCGGGTTGGGAAATTCCTGAAAATTTGGGGGTGGAGCCTGGGGAGGGCAGGGTTTGGGGAGGAGAGGGACCTCAGCAAGGTAGAAAGCCATAGAGGCCACCCTCCAAAGCAGCCATTGTCTCCAAGGAAACGGATTTCTGTAATCTGGAGATCGGTTGTAATTTCAGGAGAACCCCTGGGCCCCACCTGGAGGTTGGCAACCCTAACTCCCACACAGCCAACAACCTGCGCAGGATTCCTAACATTTCTAATCTCCCTGTTCTCATTTCCCAGACAACTTGCCTCTCTTCATACTGCACTTTGGGTACAGTGGGTTATCGGCTGGTCCAATCGCTGGGAAGTCCCGTCTTTCCAGTTGTTACCCAAGGAGGACCCAGAAGCCTTGACTAACCTCCCAGAAGGGATTGGGAAGGTCAAGACAGGTCAATCCCATGAAAAGCCATTCCTCCCAAGCACCTCTCAATATGAACCATGATCAAACTCCAAGTAGGACACCTCATAGTATGAACCATGCTCAATCTCCAAGTAGGACACCTCTCAGCATGAACCATGATCAATCTCCAAGTAGGACACACAAACCAACCGGGGCAAAATGCAAGGTTTCCCCATTGACCAAGACTGTCCAATGGAAACCCACCACAAGCCAGCGGGGTGACCCACTCAACCTTCTCCCATGACCTTTCCATCTGTCCACCAATGGCTGCCAACTTAAAATCATATCACTTCTGAAAAATAATACCTGTGGATCATCCCCTTGGCGTCAAATAAAGGTCCCCACCCAACCAAATCATGCCACCTGGCTGGTCGAGTTCAGTCCTCCCCGAATAAATCCAGGGTAGTGGATCCAATGAGGTTGCTCCGTCTTGCCGGTGAAGTTCTGTCCAAGGTTTAAATCAACGGTCTTTTTCCCCCCTTAAATACAATGCTGGTTAAAAAGGGCGGGTCACTGGCCCCATTCGGTTCCGTTTGGCACAGATGGGGTTAAATCGGCAGTCCTATTCCACATTCCAGGGTGCAGCTGATGAAACTCGAGGAGGCACAGAGGGGTGGGTCAGAGGCAACTCCCTGGACATTTCGCTTTCCCCCCACCCACCCCATCCCCCACCCTCTCAATTTGGCACAGAGGGTCCTTATAAGGGACGTATCAGAGAGCGGAAGGGAGACAGGTGGGGAGAGGGGTTATACATTCAATAGCCAGTGCCGGGCAAGGGCCCTTAAAACCGAGGCGATGCCTCCCCTTGTCACTTGGCAGCCTGTGATTGTTCGTACAAAAAGTTCCACATCTCACCACCACCCCCAAGCGGGACATGTCGATGGGCCGGAGAGAGAGGAGGGCAACGGTCTCTGTATCTCAGGCTCCAGTTTGCGACGGCGGCCCCCGTTCCATGCACGCAAACGCACGCCACACGCACACAAATGCATCCGTCTGTCCATCCACCACAGGGACTCGCGTGGGGTCTCCTGGCAAGTTGACTGGGTGACAGGGCGTCGTCCCCGCGCACTGAAACGACAAGCAGAGCTATCGCACCCCCTACGACATCTCAATTCTCGACGGGGTCTGGAAGAGAAAAGAGGGGAGGTGTATTTTAACTGGGGGAGCTCTCTTTATGCCAGGTTATATTCTATGTACTTTATTAGCAGTCGCAACTGGAAAGGAAATTTAGAATTAAAAAAAATAGAAAGAGTGAAGCACTAGGAATCAACTCGGCATCATGAAAAGGGAGAGATTTTGGGATCTGTGTGCATGGAAGATTATCGTTTAGATTTGTGTTCATGGAAGATTATCTTCTCCCCAATCTCTCCCTCTCTCTCTCTCAATCTCTCTCTCTCTCTCACACACACACACACACACCATCCCATCTTCTTGGGACACTACACTTTCCACAAACTCAGTAACAGCCCAGTTCTACACATACTTACTCAAAATTGAGTCCCAATTAATTCAATGGGGCTTACTTCTCAGTAAGTGTGCACAGAACCATACTGTAAACTTGGGGGGGGGGAAGCTCACAAGGTTTCCTCAGTTCCAAAAGTACTAAAGTGTGTCTGTGTTTTGCTCTATAGCAGGGGTGTCAAACTCAATTGTTACGAGCAGTGGCGTAGCGGGGGGGGGTGCAGGGGGGGCTGGCCACACCGGGCGCAACATCTGGGGGGGGCGCTCGCACTCGCAGCTCTCTGCCCCTGCCTGGCTCACTCACTCACTCTCTCTCACTGCAGTGCTGGCTGTGCGAATCCGATCCGAGCCGCCGGGTCGCCGCCCACTGTGGAGGGGGGGGTGCGTGCCAGGCGTGCGGTGCGGTGCGGAGAGAGAGCGAGGGACTATCTGGGGGAGGGACAGTGCAGCAGCCGCCCAGCGCAGCGCTGAGCGCGGGAGAGAACCAGCATGCAATTGGCTGAGCTGCCGAGCAGGAGGCGGGAGGACTCGAGGAGACGCGGGGAACTGAGTAGAAGCCGCCGCTGCAGGTAAGTTTGGTTGGTTCAACAGTGACGAGACAGATTTCGATCCATATGTAGCTGCTCCAGCTCAACATAAGTTGATGTAAGCCAGTGGGTCTAGCAACCTTTAATTTATTTATTTTTTTTGCTGAAAGAGTAAGGCAATAGGCATGAAGGTGAATAAACATTATGTTAAGAGTAAAGAAATGGTTATACAATGAAGGGGTGCTAAAAGTGCAGCAAGGCAAGAAAGTGATTTTCTTTTTTTCTTTTTTTAGAATTTTAGCAGAATACTACACCTATATCATGCCATACAAAAAAGAATCTGGTGCACAAGGCAGGAAAAGGAGAAAAATAGAGACAGAGCAACAAGCTAAGTTAGCTGGAAGCCTTCACCGGTTTTGGTGAGTACTGCTGAAATTACAGCAGGACCATCAGCAGCACCACAGGAGACTCATAATCCTGATCCTGTGTCGGTGGACATTCCTCTTCCTGCATTAGAAGCAGAGACAGTTTCATCTAAGGATGTTTATACTCAGCCAAATCTGCCAGAAAATATTGACCAAAAAGTTTATACTGATATTGGCTATTGGCCTGAAACCATGGATGAAACCTTGAAAACTGAACTTGTCAGGCGAAGGACAGAGGAACTGCAGAATAAGGATGCATGGTTTCCAAGAGACAGTAATGGCAGGTCATTTTCCAAGGATTGGTTCTACATACATTTGGAGAATGGTGAGACTATGTTAAGGACATGGTTGGTGTTTTCTCCTGTAAACAATGCTGCATATTGCTTTCCTTGCATGCTTTTTCAGAAGGCTAAAGGGAAAAGTTCATTTGGAAAGTCAGGTGGATTTAATGCATGGAGAAAGTTAAGCCCTAGATTACTAGAGCATGAGCGCAGTTCATATCACTTGAGTGCATTTACAAAGTGGAAAGAATTAGAAATGCGGCTGCATAAACAGGAGACTATTGATGCTGCTGCCCAGCTTGCACAACAGAGGTCATTTGAAAAATGGAAGGCAATCTTAGTCAGAATACTTGATTGTGTTCTGTATCTAGCCAGGCAAACCTTACCCTTACGTGGTCACTGAAGATTTAAATACAGATGGTAACTGTGGAAATTTCTTAGAAACTTTCAAGTTACTCGCCAAATATGACCCAGTTGCCAAACAACATCTTCACAGAGTACAACGCACAGATGGTTACATTGTGTCCTATCTCTCTCCACAGAGCCAGAATGAGTTTATTAGCCTGCTCGGCGATCACATTCGAACAGTCATCTTTCAAAATATCATAAAGGCCAAGTATTTTGCTATAATGTTTGATAGCACTCCTGATATTTCACACACTGACCAAATGTCCCAAGTGATTCGATATGTGCATATTGAAGATTCAGGAGTCCATGTGACAGAGTCTTTCATTGACTTTACTCAGTTATATGGGAAATCAGCTGATGTCATTACAAAACAAATTTGTGACAAGTTGCAAGCTGATGGCCTTAAACTAGAGCATTGCTACAGCCAGGGATACGACAATGCTGCGACTATGGCTGGACACATTAGTGGTGTACAAAAACGTATTTTGGATATGAATCCCAAAGCAATGTTTGTGCCATGTAACAATCACTCGCTCAATCTTGCTGGGATGCATGCAGTTGGTGTTGGGACAAAGGCTGTTACTTTCTTTGGCACTGTGGAAAAGGTGTATGCATTTTTCTCAAGCTCCACCCACAGGTGGGATATCCTTAAGAAACATGTACCAATTCGTGTAAAGCGATCGTGTAACACAAGATGGAGTTCAAAGCATGAAGCTGTATGCGTACTTGCTGAACACACTGAGAAAATAATAGACGCTTTGGAAGCGTTGAGAGATGGGCCGGAAGAAACCTCTGAAACCAGGGGTGATGCAGGAAGTCTTTTAGTTTGCATAATGACATATGTTTTTTTCTCTTTCTTGCATTTTTGGAACCCAGTACTAACCGAAGTAAATGATACTCAGATCTACCTGCAGCAAGAAGGACTTGCGCTTGATCAATGCGTGCAAAAGTTAAAAGCATTGGCTTTATTTTGTCATGAAAAACGTGATAGTCTAGTGTCAAAGGCAACTGAGAAAGCTCTGCAGGTATGCAAAACCTATCGCATACCTACAGAGAGAAGAGTTGGAAGACGCAAGAAGATGGATGGTGAGAACAGTTGCGATGCTGGCTTGACCTTAATACAGGAAACAAGCAGAGAACAACTGGAAGCAATTGATCAGCTCCAGGCAGAAATTAAAAAACGTACTACGCAGATGAATACGCTTCACCAGAGATTTGCTTTTTTGCAAATCCAAACATTGTTGGATACTGAAAAAGATGATTTTATTAAGAAACAAATTCAGCACACGTGTGCTCAGTACACAGAATTGAATGCTGCATCTATGCTCACCGAAATAACTCGACTTCGGCACCACATTATCTTGTATAAGGAGGTCAATCCTGATGAGCAGGTTGCAAACTGGTCAGCTTTAGATTTGCTTCGCTGTATAAGTGGAAGCTGCAAGAAAGTTTAACTAACTTTGTTGTCACATTAAGAATCTTTCTTACTATCACTGTTTCTACAGCGAGTTGTGAAAGAAGTTTCTCAAAACTTAAACTAATTAAAACATATCAGAGATCTACAATGAGCCAAGAAAGACTGAGTAATCTAGCAATACTGTCCATTGAGAGAGACTTTAATGTAGATTTCAATTCCGTTGTTGAAAAATTTGCGCTAATTAAAAGCAGGCGAATTTAAATTAATCTGCATATACAGATTGATATCTTGCACTTCTATTAAAGAATTACAATTAGAGGTACAGGACTGAGGAAGTTGGCTCCATCTAGCCCAGTCTTGGATCATCTCCAGGGTATGGTTCCATTTTGATGTTTAGTTTTTGTTCTTGATATTTGTTGTCGTTTACGATGGTTGTGAGACGACATATAATAGCATGGCCCATGCTAGGTTACTACATTTGTAGATTTGTATTCATAGACCTGCTGAAAATGTGGAGAATGTGTAATGCATGTTCCCACTCAATAAAGTGTTTGAAAATAAACTTGTATTTAGATGCATTTTACTTTAATTACATCAGTATTTTCATAACAAACAATACATGTGCTTAGGGGGTAAGGGTTTCTTTAACTAATCTAGTGGAAGAGACTCGAGTGCTAAAATCCACGGGTTAGGGGGCGCAAATTACTTGCCTTGCCCCAGGTGCTGACAACCCACGCTACGCCACTGGTTACGAGGGCCGGATATGACATAGATGTAACTTGGTTGGGCTGGGCCATGCCTCGCCAGCCCAGATCAGGACTGAGGGGCAGGACAGATGCCTCGGCTGGCTCGCGGGACGGATAAGAGCTCTCAAGGGGCTGGATCCGGCCCGCAGGACTTACGTTTGACACCACTGCTCTAGACGGTGTTGCAGTCCTGCTCAATGGCCAAGGTTTCCACTGGTTAAAGATCAGAGGTCGTTTCCTCATGCCAAATTGTGTCATTGAATATACCCTGCCCCCAACGCCAGACCCAGCCTTCCTTCCTTACAACTTGGAAGCCCCACCAATCTGGAAAATAACCATGAGGTTCCACGTCTACTTACCAGCCGTGGTTCCCAATTCAGTGTCACAGGCCGGAGACAGATGTGGCTCCAGGGCGGGAGAGACGGTGAAGCGAGAAAATCGCAGGGCGTCGACGAGGCTGGAATCGGCCCTCTTGGCTGTTGGCAACAATGCGGGGGCCATGGGCACTGGTGAGGACAAGAGAGTGTGGGTCTTGGCAGAATTGGGGTCAGACACCATGGAGACGTAGGATGGGTTCTGGGCCATCAAGGGGAAATCATCATCCCACTCAAAACTGCCACCTGAGTGGTGAAGGAAGAACAGGAAAGGTAAACAAGATGGCGGGCTCTCAGGCCACACTCAGGCCTCGACCTGAGCCACAGCTCAGCCTTTAGAGCCAGTCTTCTCCTTCAGGAGAAGGATTCTGAGCCTCCCAAAATATTCTCCTCACGTCTTCCTCACGTCCGCCACAAGTACATTGGATCCGTCTTGCAAGTTCTGTGCCTGGAATTCAATTTCCAGGGGCCCAATTCAGACTGGGATGGAATGGAGAGGGAGCTTCAGGGGAGGGGCTGTGGCTCAGTGGTGGAGCCTCTGCTCGGCATGCAGAAGGTCCCAGGTTCAATCCCCGGCATCTCCAGTTAAAGGGACTAGGCAAGTAGGTGATGTGGAAGACCTCTGCCTGAGACCCTGGAGAGCTGCTGCCAGTCTGAGTAGACAATACTGACTTCGATGGATCAAGGGTCTGATTCAGTATAAGGCAGCTTCATGTGTTCCTCCCTGCCCTACCCGGTTTTCCAGACGTGAAATGGACCTAAGGAGCCACTACATGTCCCATCAGTGAACTTACGTATTACCCATCAGTACATGTAAGTGTACTTAATGGGGCAAACAGCAGCAAGAATTCTCTCAGGGGCCGGTTCAGGTCAGGAAAATGGCGCAGGGAGAAGGCCGGAGCCCCCTCTTCTCACACACCCCAGTTTCCTGTGGCCTGGGAACTGTTCTGAGCACAAAACTCACAAGCTGTGCCTGATCCAAAATCTTGTTGGCCAACCTGAGGAGGAGGCAAGGGTAAAGTAGTAGGCCGTTGCATGTGCTGTCTTCGTTTTTACACCTGATGTGAAAAGTCCAAATCACTCCAGCCTTTGTTCCCTCCTGTCTAACTTGTTTTCATATTGTAATTGACTGCAGTGACAGAGAAAGGAAGAACCTAGGAAGAACCAAGACTTGCCAACCTCCAGGTGGGGCCTGGAGATTTCCTGGAATTACAGCTGATCTCCAGACTACAGAGGTCAGATCCCCTGGAGAAAGTGGCTGCTCTGGAGGACGAAATCTAGGGCATTATACTCCATTGAGGTCCCTCCCCTCCACAAACCTCACTCTGGCAACCCTAGAAATACCTGAAGAAGGGAGCTGTAGCTCATGACCACAAGCCCTGCCAGAAATTTTGTTAGTGCTACTGGCTCTTTTTCTCCTGGCAACCCTAGAAGAGCTTTTCTGGATCAGACCACAGTGGTCAACTCAGTGAAGGCCACAAACAGCATGAAGATAACAGCCCTCCTCTGCCATTTGTGCCCCCCGCCCCGCCCAGCAACTGGCATTGAGAGATATACTGTCCGAGAACATGAAGGTTCCATTTAGCTACCACAACAAACGGCCACTGACCGACTGCCCTCGCTATTTCCTTTCTGGTTAAGTTACTTCCTCTGGGGCAAAACGGTTGGGCTTCCTCATCTCCCACTGGTCATTCCAAGACTTGTCAGAAGGGTTGAAATGAGCCCCCCGCTTATTCTTTCCTCCTTCTCTCAATACTCACTGAAGCCATCCGCTGTTGGGAAGCTATCAAGCCCAGGTTCTGGGACTGCACCAGGAGAGGGGGATTCGCCATCTGGAGCTCCCTGTGAACTCAACTCATTGGTGGGTGTCTCCTACATATAGGAAATTATACAATAACGGTAAAACCCCATCCCTTTATTTTGGGCTTCTCCCACTATGGATCTGACCCCCCAACATTTTAACCCAGCATTTCTGTTGGTTTGTGAAATCTGGCTATTGCTTGTCACCTGCGTAGAAGACCCTCCTAGTGACAGTTTCAGCGGATTGTTATCATGGGACAGTCACAAAACGTTCTCTGGATGCTCAGGAGAAAACTGTCACCCCCTAGAATCCTGGCAAACAGTTTTTGTGAGGAAAGGGGAGGTCTGAGTATGGGTGGGACTCAACCAAGTCTAGAAGGTTGTGTGTGTTATGCGGGCAAGCAAGGAAGCTGAAGTCATTTATGCAGGGGAAGTTTGTGTTTGGTTTGCTGCACAGTTTTCTGATCCGAATTCTCAAATATCGTATGCATGAGGGCTTCCCCCTGCAAAGAAACTTCAGGTGTATCTTGTGATTAATTATGCATCCCCACTGAATCACCGAGCTTCCTCCCCCTGAAAACGCAGCCTTGTTGCAGTTTATTTGGAGGAGGCGGGTCAGCCCTTAAAAGGACTGCTCCCTGTCTGTGCATGTGCTTTTGCAAAGCTGGGTATTCCTCTCTACCTTTCTTCAACAGTTCCCTGCCAGGAGCTGCCTTCCAGCCTTTCTTCGGTTGGTGTCTTCCTGCACATTTCATGAAGGTTTCACTCCATGTTTTATATTTTGATTTGAGGGAAGGGGTTGGATGGGAGGGACAGACATGTGGAAGGGAGAAGCCAGAGTGGGCTTGGGAAGAGAAACCCGAAGTTAGGACTATGCATGAAAATGGCAGGGATTTGCCTCGCTCTTGCCTTGAAGCAGAATTTAAATTCGTTATAAAACAGCATCCCAGAACTACGGGGAAAGAACGAGGCAGGAGCAAAGAGACTTCTAAAGGTTGGTAAAACCATGAATAATGCAAAGGAAGCCTCAAAGCAGTCCAGCAGGGATTGCGAGCTAAATACCCCTGCAGAAAGGGCCAGAATGTCTGAGGTGGAGAGGACAGACCGGGATATGTGGAACCAGAGCTAAGGTGGCTGCAAGGACAGAGCAGGATGCTGGCTTAAAAGAAGGCCCTCAGAGAAGCCTCCTTCATCCCACTGAGGCCCCCAATGGACATACTCTCTGCCCTGCTCCTCAGAACTCACCTGATCGAAGAGGTAGACAGTGACGTCATCAAAGAAGGAGACCATCTTCCGCTTGCGGTCAAGCTCGGCAGCTGCCTCCTCAGCCGAGCGGGGTGACTTGAGGAGGCCGCGCAGATTACGGGCATCGTCGCTTTCGCTCACCACGATCGGGATGCTCCTCCCTCCACCTCCAGCCAAGCCTCCTTCCTCTTCCTCATCAGCGTCTTCCTCCTCCTCCTCCTCAGCTGCTACAGCGACCTCTCTCCCTCCCAATGTTGGCCCCTCCCCCAAAGCAGCCCCTTCCCAAAATGGCCCTTTCCTGCCTCCACCAGGTGGAGGAAATGTCTGCAAGGCCAGAGGGGGGAGCGAGAGAGACAACCTGGACAGCTTGGCTGGAGGCAGTGGTCCAGAGGTGAAGAGAAGAGAGAAAGGTAAATGGCATGGAAGCAAAGTAAAGAGGGAACAGTTGGAGTGAAAGAGACAGAAGGAGAGTTATTTCACTCAAAACTTGCCCTTAACATTCCTGCCCAAAATATACCTGCATAATACCTCTCCTACTGACTACCCCAAAACCTGATTAGGTTAATTGAAACATTAGCCTTAGGGGAGAAGGACATAAGAGAGCCCTAGGAAATTAGACCAAGGGTAGATCTAATCCAGAACATTCTCTCCAATGGGGGGCAGCGAGATGAAGCCAACTTTCTTCCCCCATCACCTGACCTGACCTCCATGAATTTGTCTAATTCCCTGTTAAGGCCACCTAAAGCAACAGCAACAAATTCCATAAATCAATTATCCACTGTGTAACATCATCTGCCATGAATTTGTTGCCAAGCAATTTCATCAGGTCACCTTGAGTCCTGGAATTAAGAGAGCAAGAAAATACATCTCTATTGTATGCCTCTCTCTTAGCCCCCCCCCCCAAAAAACCACCAAAGCTCCAAATACGTAGCTTTTCCTTGCATGGGAGGTGCCTCAACCCCTCTGATCCTCTCAGTGGCTCTTTTCAGCCCTTGGTTGATCAGGCAACCAGAACTGTATGCAGAATTTCAAAAGTGGCTGCAGCATAAGATTTGTGATACTAGGGACAGTGATACTGGTCATAGTTGCATGTTTTGTTTTTTTCACTCTGGAGGCATCCCTTACTCTTTTAATTACCAATACACAGAGATGGAGGCAGCCAAATAGCAACCCCTATTTGCTTTGTTTCTCCATCCCTTCCCTCCCCTTTCCCAGCATGCTTTGCTGATGCTTTAAATCAATAGCTCTGGGTTAAGCAACAAGAAGGGTCCTTCCCACTTGGCTGTTCGTCAGCTCCCCATAACTTCATCTTAGATGGGATCCCTACCTTTGATATCTTCTCCAGCTTGGGTTACAGGAACAACAGGTTCCTGCTCCTTTTTGGGGGGTTCAGCAGCCCTGTGACAGTCTTCTTGTGCATCCTGCAAGTCTTCCATATCAGACACAGTTATGTTTTGGGTCCCCATCTGGACTAGCTCCTCCCCTTCTTTCAGTTTCTCTTCCTCCCAATCTGGCTGCACCTCTTCAGGTTCTCGACTTCCCACCACATGCTGTTGATGCTCTTGTTGCTCTTCTTCCTCCTTCACATTATCCTCCACACTCTCCAGCTGTCTGGACTCCAGGGCATCTCCGTTGGGGCTTTCCTTTACCTCCTCCTCTACATCTGTCTCCTGCCCCTCCTCTGGCTCCAGTGTCCACAGCTTGATAACAGCCTGATCCTTCAATGGGGCAATGGGAGAAGGCGCCAATGTTGATATTCCCTGGCTACAGAGCAGGTTGCGCGTGACGTTTTCTTGCAACGTGACCAACAGTTGCTCCTTGCACACTTGTACCACAAATCCTCCATCCACAATGGTCTTCTCGGTGGGCTCATCCTCCTTGTTTCTAGCAGCTGGTGCCACAGTGGGCTCTGCTTCCCCATCGGAGAAGTAGGCAGAGTCACGGTGAGGCGTTGCTGGTCCTAAGCTCCTGCCTACATCTTCCTCTAGCTCCGCCCCTTCCTCACTCACTGACAAGGTAAGGTCACTGGTGGACTGGGAGATCGGAGTTGCTGGAAGCTTGTCTGAACCTTCTTCCACTTCTATTTCTTCCTCCTCTCCAGAAGCTGGTGGTGGTGGTTCCTCTTTGAATATGAACTCTGGTGAGAAGGTGCTTTCTGTTTCATAACCACTGTCACCAAATTTTTGCCCTGGAGAGGAGTAATAGGATGCTGGGCTGCAGACATCTGAGGAGCTGGTGTTTGAAGGAATGTCCAAGGAATCTACCGAGTCTAGGGTTCCCCTTTGCCGCTCTGGTGCTGCTGGGGAGAGGCTAAGGGTTGGAGGACCAGCAGAGAATCCATCAATGGCTTCTGGGAGAATAGCAATAGTCTCCTCATCGTTGGTCTCTGCCAGAGTAGACAATGGTGGTATCTCTATGGGAACGATCACATTGCAACATCCAGAGGACATAGCTGGGAAGGGCGATCCGGGCGGACGGGTACTTCCTCCACCTCTCTGTTTTGGGTAGTCGTGGAGTTCATATGTCTTCACAGCAGCACCCATAAGCGGGTCATAGAATTCACTGTGTCCTCCTCCATCACCATCGCAGTCCCTGGGGGGTAGCATAGGACAGTCAGAGAGCGAGCCTCGCTCCACTTTCAGCGAGGAGTCATCCTCAATGCCGTAGCTGTCACGATGAGGACGCTGTAGGGGCGGGCCATGGTTGCTCCAACCGCTCACCACATCCCCCCGAGGAATGGCACACGTGCAACGCACCCGGCTGCACAGCGGGCATGGGAAGAGGTTACGTCGCCCACCCCCAATGCTGCTCCCGCCGTCATCAGTACTGCTGCCAGAACTGTGGTCCTCCATCAATGAAGGTTCCTGTTCCCATGATGGAGACCCCTGGAACTCTGAGGGATCCCCAGCCAGCGTCTCCCCTGCCCCTCGTTCTTCCATCATCTCAGCATCCCAGCTACGCTGCTGATCCTCCATTTCTCGATACACAGTGAGGAGAGACTCAGCCAGGAACGCCTCACCCCCCGCAGTCGGAGTCTCGGTCAGCGACGTCTCTTGGATCTCGCCATCTGCGCGGAACGGGTTGCTGTCACCGCCACCGCTGGCCAAGAAGGGGTTAGTATTGGACTGCTCCTGTGGCCGATAGGGGGCACTGTGGCAATCCCAATCTGAGGGGAAGAGGGGCTGGGCTGGGGAGCCAGGGCTGGGGCCGCAAACAGGCCCCTCACCGCCACCGTGGTCTTCCAGGCGGATGTAATACTCGCTGCTGACTGAGGGGCTGCGGGCGCTGATGACCGGAACCACGCTGGGAGTCTCGAGGCTGTGCCCACGCTGTGATGCTTGTTCATAGAAAGGATTGCCCCCAGGCACCGCTAGCCCCCCGTTGCTGGAGGGATACTCTGGCGGTGCCGAGGAAGGCCCTTTCCATCTTCCCAGACGGGCCTTTTCCCACATGTATTCAAAGTTCAGCCCCCCACTGCTTTCCGTCACTGTAAGAATGTCATCCATGTCACCACCATGGAACCCGTCCAGTAGTGGGTAGGCCGAGATCTCTTCTGACGGGCGCCGGTGGCGTGCAGAGGAAGAGGAGGCAGGTGGCGGCGAGGAGGAGCGCTTGGGTTTCAGGGCGCTCCAGCGCCACTCAAAGCTCTCCTCCGCCTGAGCGTTGGAGCGCTCGTTCAACAGGTAGCTCACCTGCAGATGTAGCTCTTCCATAGTTGGGCGATGGGAAGCCGGGAGCCAGCAAGACTGCATCACCTCATACCTACAGCAGGGCAGGGATGGAGGAAGGATAGAGGAACAGTCGGAAAAAACAGGCAGAAACAGGAGAAAAAAAACAGCTGGGGTGGGAGAAACAGCCTGAAAGAACAGCAGGGGGATGGGAGGGGAAACACTGGGACCTTGAAAACAAATAGAAAACAGATTCAGAGTGGCAGTCAGAAGGGAACAAGAAGCAGAAACAATGCCAGTGACCTCGAAAAGAACCGGTAAAGATGGGAAACAGGTGGAAAATAAAAGGAACCTGAAGACAAGAGGGACAAAGGCAAGAACTATGTGTGGGGAGGATGTTAAACTGGGTAGAAAGAATATATATTAATAATAATATATATTAATAATATATATACTAAAATATAATTTTATAGAAGCGCTAAGTAAAGGTTAAAAATATTTAAAAACATTAAAATAGCACAATGGCATTTCCTAGGGTTAATCTCTGTAACCACATCCCGAACGTGTTTCGGCCTATTGGACCTTCATCAGTGGTCAATTAAAACCCATGTTAAGCCTGCGCACATTTACAGAAATAAATACATAAATACCTAGGAGCACGCCGAATATATTGGGTGCTGTGGAACACAGGCAGGATGCTGCTGCTCTACTAGGTTGATACCTGCACACATAGTATATGAGAGGCATATACTAACCAGTACTACAGCTAGAGCCCTGACCTGGATGGCCCAGGCTAGCCTGATCTCGTCAGATCTCAGAAGCTAAGCAGGGTCAGCCCTGGTTAGTATTTGGATGGGAGACCACCAAGGAATACCAGGCTTGCTGTGCAGAGGAAGGCACTGGCAAACCACCTCTCTGTTAGTCTCTTGCCATGAAAACCCCAAAAGGGGTCGCCATAAGTCGGCTGCAACTTGACGGCACTTTACACACACACTATAACTAGAACCAATCTGACCAGATGTTTGAGTAACTGGTAATAGATTTTACAACCTATACACATGCCTGGTTGGGTTTGAACTGTTTGTATATGTATGTATGTATTTCTGTAAGTGTGTGCAGGCTTAACATGGGTTTTAATTAACCACTGATGAAGGCCCAGTAGGCTGAAATGCGTTTGGGATGTGGTTACAGAGATCAACTCTAGGAAATGCCATTGTGCTATTTTAATGTTTTTAAATATTTTTAACCTTTACTTAGCGCTTCTATAAAATTATATATTTTTTCTTCCATGAGGATGTTAAACTGAACATTTGGAAAGTCAGGGGGAAGCCAGAAAGTCGGAAGGACAAGCAGAGATGAAAACCCACAATAAAGGAAGAATCGCTGAAGCAGCGGAACAAGTAAAAAGGTGCAGAGTGCTGTCAGAAATACGAAATGTCAGGAGACAGCTGTAAGATGATAACCAACAGCAGCAGAAAGGATAGGCAGAAGACTAAGGGAAGACCCATCACTCTGCGTTATGCACAATATGCACATGTATAATTCCAGGTTCAAACCCTGGGATCTCCACTTAAAAAGATTCCCAGAGAGAAAGCGCTAGGGAAAATTCTACTTGGAGAAAGCCTGCCAGGGCTCAGTGTGAGCCTGCAGAAATTTCGAGAGCAGAGACGAAATTCACCAAATGTTTGGTGAATTTCGTCTCTGCTCTCAAAATTTCTTCTTCTTCAGAAGAAGAAGAGTTGGTTTTTATATGCTGACTTTCTCTACTACTTAAGGGACACTCAAAGCAGCTTACAATCACTTTCCCCCCCACACACAACAGACACCCTGTGAGGTAGGTGGGGCTGAGAGAGCTCTACAGAGCTGTAACTTGCCCAAGGTCACCCAGCTGGCTTCATGTGTAGGAGTGGGGAAACAAATCCAGTTGACCAGATTAGCCTCCACTGCTCATGTGGAGGAGTGGGGAATCAAACCTGGTTCTCCAGATCAGAGTCCCCTGCTGCTCCAAACCCCCACTCTTAACCACTACACCACATTGGCTCTCAGGCTGCAAGAACCGTGGCAACCTCAAAATAAGTGGAGGGGGCCATGACTAACAGTTATGCCCTAACTCACACTTTAGTACCACAGCTGTAACATCAATCCCAATGGCTGTTTTTTTGAGGTAAAATTGCACATCAAGAGATCATACCCCCCCCCAAATGACCATGTGTGGTTTAGCACTCAGAAATATAAGAATTCTTGGGAAATGTTCCGCCAGACAGAGAACAAGTGGTCAGCATACCAGGAAAGCAGAGGAACAGCCTGAGAAAAGTAGGACAGTTCATAAAACAAGGTCGTAATTAAAGAGGTACCACTGGGAAAGCATTGTAGAAAGAGCATCTCTCTAAGGTTATATCTACATGACAAAATAATATCGGTCTACATGTTATGGCTCTTACTCCCGCTACCCCGAAGAATCCTGGGAAATGAAGTTTGTTTCTGAGCTTCTGCACAAAGTTACAGTTCCAAAGATTCCTTGAGGAAGAGGGCATAAGTATTGAACCAGTTTGTCTAGATATGCCCTTAGAAGAATATTTACAAACTCAGAAAGGACATCAATAGCCAAAAGAAAGGGACAGCCTCTAGAAGGACAGTTCGGAAAATACAAAATCCAGCAAGAAAATTCACAGACCGCTAGCATAGCTGAAGTGACCTCAGAAGAACAGGGCAGGAAAAGGTAAAAAGGTGCATTGCAAACATCTGTCAGAATGACAGTAGAGGCAGAGAAACGGGTGATTGGTCAGAGGAACAGTAGGAGGAACAGAGAGAGGGAAGAATGGAAGAACATTAGGAGAAACCGGGACGCTGAGAAGAACAACCTTAATGCACAGCACAACAACCTGGAGAGAAAAGAAGATCAGACTACCCAGGAGACCATCACGGATGTCTCCAACGGAGGAGATTCAGGAGGAAGACGTCTCGGCTTCCGGGTTTCACCTTCTTTGCACCAACAGACCACAGCAAGCGGTGTTGGTGTTTTGCAAGACTCACCAGTAGTCCGAGTAGGGAAGCTTAAGGCGTGGCTTGGCTAGCTTCATCTGCTGCTCTTTGACGACAAAAGTTAACACCTCTTCATCAGAGAGGTGCCTGTAGGGCTGGGAGCCAAACTCAAAAAGCTCCCAAATGGTCACCCCCATCGACCTGCCAACAGCACAAACGAGAGAGAGAGACAATTAAGGGTCCAGCCCAGATACGTAAACCATGAAGGGTTAAATAGGCCAAAAAGAATAAAAATATTTTGCAGCTGAAGGGAGGAGCCGTGGCTCAGTGCATCTGCTTGGCATGCAGAAGGTTCCAGGTTCAATCCCTGGCCTCTCCAGTTAAAGGGACTAGGTGAGTAGGTGATATGAAACACCTCTGCCTGAGACCCTGGAGAGCCACTGTCGGTCTGAGTAGACAAGACTGACACTGACAGGCCAAGGGTCTGATTCTGTATAAGGCAGCTTCATATGTACGTATATATATGTTCTATAGGGGTGAGTTTTTGGAGTGCCACCTATAAACTTCCCCATTGATCCCCACAGAAAAAAAGGTACCCTGCCCATGAACACCAAGATAAAGCACAGGAATCTGTTTTCGATACAAAGGTGAGTCCTGGATTATTTCAAATATTGATTCTGGCACTTAAATTATTAACTGAAAGAAGGTTAAGTATTAAGTTGTCAAATCCTTTATGTACCCTGTTTTCCTTTTCGCAAAGTCCTAAGCCCAAAATCATTTCTACAATGCTTTTGAGCTTACATTGTAAGGAAGGTGATGTGCAAATATTGGCATGGCAATACAGATACAAAATAAATATGTACGGACTTCCAAGAAACCTTTGGCACAACCTGTTTTGAGTGAAATGAAGCCTGAGTACCTGTAAGTGGAATGGAAACACATTCCTCCCATTTATCCCCACCTTCATCTCTCTCCTCTTCCTCTGTTTTCTCTGCCATGTCAGAAATCAGACTGTAAGCTCCTTAGGGCAGGGCCCCAAGTGACACACACTTTGATGGTGCTATATGGTTATGTTGTGTTGTTTTATACTCTGACCTGGATGTCCCAGGCTAGCCTGATCTCATCAGATCTCAGAAGCTACTTGGATGGGAGACCATAAAGAAATACCAGGGTTGGCTCTGGTTAGTACTGGGATGGGAGACCACCAAGGAATACCAGGGTCGCTATGCAGAGGAAGGCAAAGGCAAACCACCTCTGTTAGTCGCTTGTCTTGAAAACCCTACTGGGTTGCTATAAGTCAGCTGCAACTTGACAGCACTTTACCCAACACATATTACATTATGTTACATTATATTATATGATATTATAAAGTAGGGATGTTGTTTAATTAGTCAGATATCAATATTAATGTTGGTAAGCAAATTCAAGCTAGAGGTTGAGGATCTTAAAGCCACCTTGGTTTCACATAAGAACATAAGAAAGGCCCTGCTGGATCAGACCAAGGCCCATCAAGTCCAGCAGTCTGTTCACACAGAGGCCAAACACCTTGGGCCCAGCTGCCTAGGGTTGTGAGAATTCCCAACAAGGCCCCCCTCCACAGGCACCTACCAGACGTTGCTCTCCTTGGTTTGATCCACCACAATGAGGTTGCCGTGCATCTCATCCAGCAGCTCCGGGGCGACCCAGCGCAGAGGAATCCAGAGCCGGTCGGGCGTGATGTAATAGTCCTCCTACAAAATCAAAGTCAGAATCGACGCTGGAGCAGAACTGAAGCCAATGTCTTCCTGAGGAGTAACGCTGTGCATATTATCAACAAACAAATGCAGGCCATTCGGTTACAGCAATGTTAAGTAATAAAACTACCTAGAACTGCCTTGCGGGGACCAGAGCCAGATTCAGGTTTGATGAGGCCCTAAGCTATTGAAGGTAATAGGGCCCTTTATATGTCCAGCTGTCCTTTGTCAACAACAAATTGTCGCTGTTTTTTTGTGTTGAATATATGCTACATGGTAATTTATGGACCTAATAGGTATCTAAAGCCATTTGCACATAACAAAATATGTATTTTATCAAAGTCCATGCAGAATGTAGGCCCCCTATATATAGAAATGAGCAAACCAGTGATATTTTAGGGAGCAGGCTAGCAGGCGGGGCCCATTACTTACATCATAGGAGCCTACACAACACAAAACACTGTTGCTTTATGTAGGTTTTATTTTATTTGGTTTTTTATCTTATATTTTGGAAATGTACATCCAGGTTTTTTTTTACTTTTAATTTTTTGGGGCCCCCCAAGAGAGTGGGGCCCTAAGCTATAGCTTGTTTAGCGTATACGTAAATCCGGCACTGGCGGGGACTAGTGGCCCACCCCCTCACCTTGTAGTTGTTGTGTGAGAGGCCGTAGTCACCAACCCGCACGGTCAGGTCTGAGGTCAGCAAGCAATTCCGAAGTGCCAGATCGCTGTGGAGGGATAAAAATTCCCCTGGTTAGTAACACTTGGAAACGCTTAATGTGGGAAGAAGGGGGAATGGAGGACCGGCACTCTCTCACACAAACTTTCCTTATTAAAAAAAAAAAAAAAAGCACTTCAATGAACAAGGAAGAACAGAGAACATTTTCTCTTCCCTTGGAGGACTGAGAATCTGTTTTGGAAAGACACCTCCCTACTACTTGAGAGACTCCGTCAGACATCCCTCTTCAACTCTGTTACCCAGTCACACTTCTAGCTGTGGCCAATTTAGCCAAATTTTCCTGTCACAGAACCAAGGCATCTGTGCTCTTGACCACACACCATATTTGAAGCCATCACAATCTACTTTTAGTCTAGAGAAACCAGGAATTCTGGAGGGGCTCAGTGGAAGAGCCTCTGCTTTGCATGCAGAAGGTTCCAGCTCCAATCCCTGGCATATCCAGTTAAAATGACCAGGCAGTATGTGACGTGGAAGATTCCCACCAGAGACCCTGGAGAGCAGCTGCCAGTCTAAGCAGACAACTCTCATCTTGATGGAGCGATGGTCTGGTTTAGTATAAGGGAGCTTCATGTGTGCAGATCCTAAACCCTCCTGAGCTTTCAGACTGGTCCGCATTTCCTTCCTAAAGTACCCAGGGAGCCTTATTTTCCAGCCTCCGCCCCTACCTGTGGATGTAGTTGTTTTTATGGAGATGTAGCACTCCCAGCGTGATCTCGTAGGCCATGCGCTGTAGTGTGCTGAGATCACGGGTAAGCAGATCAGGGGTCATCCCATCCGCTTTGCGCTGGGCTCGAAGGTAGCGTTTCAGGTCTCCCTGGAAGGGTGGGGAGAGGAATTGGGAGAAGTCAGCAAATCTAATGCCAAGCTGCCAGTAAGTCCAGGAAGATCATCCAACATTTAGCACATTATAGTTTCTACACAGCACCACAACAATGGTCGTTTATGCATGGGAGTTTTATCTGGGTTTCGATGCTTGCTTGACCCACACTTTTCTGTTGCGAATCCAAAAATCGCTATGCACCAGCATTAACCAAGCTCAAATCAGGAAGCATTTGAGTCCCCGCCCCTTGAAACTCTGCTTTGTAATTGGCTGTAGTGCTTTCTGTGAAAGAAATGTCACACACACACACACACACACACACACACACACACACCTGTCGCAAGCTTTGATTTATGCATGGAGATTTAATCCGGGCTGTTCTCAGGACAGATTGAAGAATTGGGTTATTACAGGAATGGGAAGACCAGGATTTGCCAGGGCTGGGCACAAGGTCATCTCTAATGGACGGAAAACTCATGCATAACTCCAAGGAACATCCGAGTCAGACCAGGGGCAAACGTGAGTGAAAGTACCCATGCATAAACAACCACAGATAAACAACAAGCGTTGCAATTAAATAATCCCCCTTCATGGCAAAGTGAGTGGGCTGTACTGACCAACATAGCAGCACAAGGGGGTAACTCAAGGAACAAGGTGTGGTTTTGGCATACCTGGGGGGTGTCCAGGTGTGTGAAAAAAATGTTTTTAGCTCAGCAGCCTTTTCCAGAGGGAGATTACTCACATTCCGGGCTACTCAAGTATTTAGCAAATCACAAGCCAAATTACCCTAGCTCTGTTTCTCCTCAGGAGCAAAACAGCTCGGCATATTTCACAAGAAGGACTGAGTGATAGACAGCCAGAAAGGGTGACTAATGAATGGATGGATGAACAATTTATTGCTCAACCTGATAACCACAACTATAATGAATATTCAAATGTGAAACTCAAATAGACAGAAATACAACCATGCAGAAAAGGTGTTTCAAACACTACCCACGACTACAATTCAAATATCACCCAAATATGACTTATGTACACTCTCACCATTCTTTCTTTCATAACCAGTTTCTCTCGCACACCACAAAATAGAAAACTCATCAAAAAAATCAAATTCCTATGTCAAGTCTCAGCATATTTCGTAATCAATATCTTCAGTCTCCAAATTCAACCTATGATTGTCTGGTGAGGTATTTTCATACATGTATTCAGAAGCTGGCCCTGACCTGGGATGGCCCAGGCTAGCCTGATCTCGTTAGATCACAGAAGCTATGCAGGGTCAGCCCTGGTTAGTATTTGGATGGGAGACCACCAAGGAATACCAGGGTTGCTGTGCAGAGGAAGGCACTGGCAAACCACCTCTGGTAGTCTCTTACCATGAAAACCCCAAACAGGGGTCGCCATAAGTCGGCTGCGACTTGACAGCACTTTACACACACACACATTCAGAAGCTGCAGACTATTTGAAATGAGGGTTTCCCGCAAAGAAATTCCCAAAACAATATTTGGGATTCAGGGGGATTTCTGCAACAAGATGGAAAATCTAGATTTTGAGATGAGGTGTTTCTCAACACAAATTCAGTAGCAGATGTTTCAGGAGGGTAGTGGGAAATAACCGCCACATTATAAGTGTTCTTTAAATGCAGCCACATACCATTGAAGACCAGTTTGGATAGGGGCTGTGGCACTAGGCAGGGAAGTTAATTCTTACTCTCTCTCACACACACAGTGCTGGCTGGATAGAAACCTCTCCAGCACCCTAGGGGCTTCCACAACACAACAAATAATCATGGGGGGTCTATCCAGAAAATGGCATGGGGGGAGGATTCTCCCATTCCAATGCCTTGGCACTGATCCAAATCCACACCACTGCTTTTAAACAAAAATAATGACATTTGGCAATCCCATGATCGATAGCCAACAACATAGAATCATAGAGTTGGAAGGTACCACCAGGGTCATCTAGTCCAACTCCCTGCACAATACAGGAATTTCACAACTACCTCCCCCACGCACCCTCAGTGACCACTACTCCATGCCCAGAAGATGGCCAAAATGCCCTCCCTCTCATGAACTGCCTAAGGTCACAGAATCAGCATTGGTGACAGATGGCCATCTAGCTTCTGCTTGAAAACCTCCAGGGAAGGAGAGCTCACCACCTCCCGAGGAAGCCTGTTTCACTGAGGAACTGCTCTAATTCTTCCTAATGTCTAGAAGAAAACTCTTTTGATTTAATTTCAACTCGTTGGTTCTGGTCCAACCTTCTGGGGCAACAGAAAACAACTCGGCACCCTCCTCTATGTGACAGCCCTTCAAGTATTTGAAGATGGTTATCATATCCCCTCTCATTCTCCTCTCCGGGCTAAACATACCCAGCTCCTTCAACCTTTCCTCATAGGACTTGGTCTTATATAGCTGAGCCATAAGTTGTCAAATCTCCACATGCAAAGCTGATACCTGAGTTAGGGAGAGAGGCCCGAGAGGATATTATTTCCCAAAACAAATGTGAAACCAGAGAACTGGAATAAGATTGGTTTTTCCAGCTCAAATGCATTTTGGGGTTTTTGTTTACTCACCAGCTGACAGAATTCCATGATAAGCAAGAAGGGGATAGTCTCCGTACACAGGCCAAGGCATTGCAAAATGTTTGGATGTTGGAGGCTTCTTGAGAGCAAGGGACGGATGGACAGAGAGAAGGAAAGAGGAGAGAAGAAAAGAAACAATGCTTGTTACCTCTTCATTTTGAGTTGGTTTGGTCTCACTCTCAGTCACTTCCCTCCTTCCTGACAAACGGGGTGCCTTTCAGGCTTGTGCCTTTGTATGATCCCCCAAAGTTAGGGTTGCCAGGTCCCTCTTCGCCACCAGCAGGAGGTTTTTGAGGCGAAGCCTGAGGAGGGCGGGGTTTGGGGAGGGGAGGGACTTCAATGCCATAGAGTCCAATTGCCAAAGCAGCCATTTTCTCCAGGGGAACTGATCTCTATCGGCTGGAGATCAGTTGAAATAGCAGGAGAACATTATGGAAACAAGGAGACATTCCAGATTTAGATAAATGGCAACAAAAAATGGATGAATTTGTTGTGATGGCCAAATTGACCAGTATGTTGAAAGAGAAGACGACAGAAGAATTCCAACAGAATTGGGAAAGCTATTTTGATTATGTTAAACAAAAAAGATAGATTGCTATTTAGATTCTTTACTTAGGACAGAAGGAATTTGTACCTAAAATGTAGAATATAATGACAATGTACAAGATGTTTTCAAATGTAAGATGAAATAGACTCCCCGAAGGAGTATAAACTGTGTGAATGTATGTGTAATTGTTTGTTTGTTTGTTATATATATAAAAAGAAATAGCAGGAGATCTCCAGCTAGTACCTGGAGGCTGGAAATCCTACACAAAGTACACCCTAACTTCCTTTCTTCCTTGTACAGAAATTCTTGTAGGCTTCTACTGCATGTTACAGATTAGAGCAACAGCTCTGTTTTCCCACCCTTTTCTTTTAAAATAAAAATCCTGGCTGGATAAATATACCCAGTGCTCCAGCACACAGGTGAGAATCCAAGAAGAAGGTCTACACAATCACACAAGCGGTCGTTAAAAGGGATTTTTAAAAAGCAGCCATTTAATACCCGTGTGGGAAAAGCATTGAGCCTCGCCAGAGTGAAAGCTCGTCTTTGATTTGGGGAAGTTAAAAGGTTAAAATATATGGGAAGAACTTTTGCCGGCGGAATTCCCATTACAGCAGCACAACAAACTCGACACGTTCTGCATTGGGTACTACTGAAGTCTAACCTAAATAATCTTTGCCTCAATTCTTCACTGCCTGGCCCCTAGGGTTGCCAGGTCCCTCTTCGCCACCGGCGGGAGATTTAGGGGGTGGAGATTTTAGGGGTTTAGGAGCCTGAGGAGGGCAGGGTTTGGGGAGGGGAGGGACTTCAATGCCATAGAGTCCAATTGCCAAATTGGCCCTTTTCTCCAGGTGAACTGATCTCTATCGGCTGGAGATCAGTTGTAATAGCAAGAGATCTCCAGCTAGTATCTGGAGGTCGGCAACCCTACTTGCCCCTACTGTTTATTTCAGTTTCTCCCATTTCTTACCGATACGGCTGGGCCTCTGACAAGAATTTCCTCTGCTCCAGCGGTCCAGAGCTCACCCGCAATTCTTTTACTACTACCTGTGCGGGGGTGAAATCCGAGAATATTTCACCCAGAATAACCTGTGAAACAGAAGGAGATTGTAAGAATATGATGTGGGTAGCATATATGCAATAATATGATTAATCTCCTTTCTTGCTTGCTTAAGATGAACAGAATAGTCAGCATTGTTTAAAAGGTATATTTTAATTGCATTATATTACTTACAGAAATGTTAAAACATATATTACATGTATTATGTATGATTAACAATGTACTGCGAAATTTATTTTACATAACGGTAATAGATGACTGGGGAAGGCACTGGCCAACCACCCCGTAAAAACAAAGTCTGCCTAGTAAACGTCGGGATGTGACGTCACCCCAAGGGTCAGGAATGACCCGGTGTTTGCACAGGGGACCTTTACCTTTAATAGAAAGTATAGGGGTTAATGTCTCTTTCCTTCCATTTTTAAAAAATAATTAAAAATTACAATCTAGAATAAGATAGAAGGTACAAAATGAATCAGATTCGCCCAGAGAAATACATGTTAACTGGCAGATTATGAATGTATTGTTATGTGTTTTGTATTATGAATCTATGTGGTGTGAATTGTAGTAATTGTTTTGTATTATGTGTTTGATGTTTTTTATTTGAGTTTTGAAAATAAATTTTTTAACTAATATGATGTGAGCTTTCCATATTCCCCATACTATGCCATTTTCTGGGATAAATCCAACTCTGGTAGGCAGAGAGAAAAATCTGGATGCCCATCCTTCAGCCCCTCACATAAGAAGATCTGAAGAAGTTCTCCCTCACCTTTCCAAACCAGCCATTTCCAATCTCCTGCAGATAACTGAGGTGTTGTCTGCTGAGACCCAGGTGTTTCACCAGATCTGAAAGGATGACACATGTTTTCCGGTTAAGGAGCGCTAAGGACATCAAGCAGGGCCCAAAGGGCTACTTCTCATTAAGACTCCAGGCCTGCTCTAAGCCCCCAAAGCTACTGGAGAAAATGGTGGGGTAAAACAAGCTAGAGAGATTTATGAAGACCTTGGGAACCAAAGCGGCTTCCATACTAGGGTTGTCAACCTCCAGGTACTAGCTGAAGATCCCCTGCTATTACAACTGATCTCCAGTTGATAGAAATCAGTTCCCCTGGAGAAAATGGCCGCTTTGGCAATAGGACTCTATGGCATTGAAGTCCCTCCCCTCCCAAAACCCCACCCGCCTCAGGCTCCGCCTCCAAGACATCCTGCCAGTGGCAAATAGGGACCTGGCAACCCTACTCCATACCGAGGCATGAAAAGATGTCCTTACTGTTGCCAGGTCCCTCTTTGCCACTGGTGGGAGATTTTGGGGGCAGAGCCTGAGGAGGGCGGGGTTTGGGGGAGAGAAGGGACTTCAATGCCATAGAGTCCAATTGCCAAAGCGGCCATTTTCTCCAGGTTAGGGTTGCCAACCTCCAGGTACTAGCTGGAGATCTCCTGCTATTACAACTGATCTCCAGCCGATAGAGATCAGTTCATCTGGAGAAAAGGGCTGCTTTGGCAATTGGACTCTATGGCATTGAAGTCCCTCCCCTCCCCAAACCCCACCCTCCTCAGGCTCCGCCCCAAAAGCCTCCCGCTGGTGGCAAAGAGGGACCTGGCAACCCTATCTCCAGGTGAACTGATCTCTATGGGCAGGAGATCAGTTGTAATAGCAGGAGATTTCCTGCTAATGCCTGGAGGTTGGCAAACCTAGGAGTCATGCTGGGCACACAATAGAGAAGGGACAGCGTGAAGGAGAAACTGAGGCAGCCCTTAGAGGGAGGGAGGGAGGGCACAGGACAACAGACTGTGGCAAGCAGCGCAGGACAAGAATCTAGTCAGAAGCTACTGACATTCCCCCCCTCCCACACACACAAATACACAAGAAATCTTACCAGTCTTGGGCATCTGTTGGTTGGAAGATGGGAGTGAGACCTCAGAGAGAGGCAAAATATAGACATCTGGGATGGACTGGGAGGAGGAGGTCTCCTCAGCAGGTGGTGTGTACTCTCCAGAATATTCCTCTCCATCAGGGTTCTCAAACTCCTGCCAACAGACAGAAGGTGGTTGTAAGGTTGACACAAAAAGAAGGTCTGAGGCCACAAGGGAGGCCTTTGCACATTGCTGGATGTGTGTTTATACTAAATACATCCTATCCTGCCCTTTGAGGGCTCATACTCCCAAGTGACTTTGTTCAGGTTGAGTGTGGGATCTGGAGGATATCTACAAGCTTTGGAATGCTCCAGAATGCCAGTAGGTATAGTTTCACTTAGTAAACAGAATGCAAGCCATTATTCCTTTTATTAACCTGCCCATAGTAAAGGATAAGAAAAAAATTCTTACGAGGAAAGGTTGAAGGAGCTGGGTATTTTTAGCCTGAAGAGGAGAAGACAAGTGAGAGGTGATATGATAACCATCTTCAAGTACTTGAAGGGCTGTCATATAGAGGAAGGTTGTTCTCTGTTGCCCCAGAAGGTTGGACCAGAACCCACAGGTTAAAATTCAAAAGAGTCTATCTAAACATTAGGAAGAACTTTCTAACAGTTAGAACAGGCTTCCTTGGGAGGTGGTGAGCTCTCCTTCCCTGGAGGTTTTTAAACAGAAGCTAGATGGCCATCTGTCAGCAATCCTGATTCTATGACCTTAGGCAGATCATGAGAGGGAGGGCCTCTTGGCCATCTTCTGGGCATGGAGTAGGGATCATTGGGGGTGTGGTGGGGGAGGTAGTGGTGAATTTCCTGCATTGTGCAGGGGGTTGGACTAGATGACCCTGGTGGAAGGAAGGAAGGAAGGAAGGAAGGAAGGAAGGAAGGAAGGAAGGAAGGAAGAAAGAAAGAAAGAAAGAAAGAAAGAAAGAAAGAAAGAAAGAAAGAAAGAAAGAAAGAAAGAAAGAAAGAAAGAAAGAAATGCGCAACCTTCCCCAGCCCACTTCAGAAAATAGATAATTCCCATCCACCCCCATCCTCCCAGGATGGCTTACCTTGAAGCCCACATCACCGCGCTTACAGCACAGGCAGGTGAGGAGGAGGAAGATAAATGCCAGCAAGCCTGAGCAAGAGATCAGGACCACAGCATACGGAGGGGCCAGGGGACTCCGGCCTTGAGATAGGCCATCTAGGAGAAGACAAGAGACAGGAGAAGAGTAGGAATTCTTTAGAAACAGCCATTACCTTTGAAATCCTTCAACCTGGCCAAGGTACAGCTGATGGAGGGCAGATTTGGGGGGACGTATGTCCTTAAATCCCAAGATGTACAAAGATCTTGGAAATTTCAACGCACATGACTTGTTCAGTTCAGACGCCAGTCTTGAAGCACTCTGTGCTCCGTGCCTCTCTGATTTCTCATCTACCCTTACATCTATACTACCTCGGCAGCCCTGGCTGGGCAGAAAGACAGGATATAAATGTTACAAACAAAATAAAATATAAAATAGAAACATTCTTCTCTATATACTTTCAACCAAGGCTGCCTATACTGTCTGTGACTTCGGAGCATCTAAGCCAATGGCACAAATCCATCCAACTAATCATCCCCCACCAATATTTCTCCCTCTCTCCTGCTCCACAAATACCTCCTGTCTTTACCACCCATTTACCTCTTGCCTCCTTCCACACACATCCCTCCGTTCCCATTTAATCCATCTGTCGACCACTGGACATTTTTTTCTTTCACCCACTTTGAAATCCTGTATCTGTCCCACACACTGCCTTCGTCCAGCATTTTGGCACCTCAAAAACTAACACGTTTGTATTTTAGCATAACGTTTCATGGTCCACTTGATCAGATGCAAGAACTGACATACATTTTCCCAAAAGGCATCCAGGGAACTGTAGTTTGGTAAAGGTACTGCTAATTCTAGTTGCTTCACACACACACCCTCCAGTTCCCAGAGTCCTGTATGGACAGGGAATGACTATTAAAACAGCTTATGTCTGCGAGTTACACTGTTTGTTTCAAACTTTGAGGCTAGACTTGGCAGCCTCTCTCGGACTCCGACCTGATCTGAAATCTCCCTCTTCGGGATTCTTTTTGGGATGATTCCAATGGTTAAATACACATGGAAAAAAGTTGTGCCAGAAATTGACATCTACCGTACTTAGATTTTCCCAGAAAGATCTGTGAGAAGACACTAGCCCAACCTTCACTGGCTTCCACTATCAGATCTTTCCTGGCAATTCATATGGATTTTCAGTTCCAGTGTGTTAGCTCCATGGTAATGTTAAAAATATATATGAACAGAAGAAAACAAGCAGGTCGCCCGAGGGCCAAAACAGACGCAATGAAGATATTCAATGTTATGCTGTTACTAACAGATGCGCAGGACCCCAATCTAGACTGGGGCCACACAGGGGAGAAGGGATTTAACCCTCCAGTCCCAGTCCCCGCAAAATGGCATTAGCCACTAGCCCCTGTGGTATTATTAGCATTTTAAAGGGAAAACTCTTCTGAAAATAGTTTCAATAAGAAAAAAACTGTGTGGGAGTGAAGAGTGAAAAACTCTGCTCCCTTCCCTGGGAAAAACCTGGTCCTAACTAGGGTAGCACGACCCTATTATTTATATTTAAAAGACAAGCAAAGAGTCCTGATTTTTTCTTTTCTTTTGGTCACATCTGTTGTGACCCTAAGAGAGGCCCAGGGAAATAGTCTATGGGAACCAGTGGACTGTTTGCTAAGGAAGGGCCACCTTAGTTCTGTTATACATTTCTGCTTTCTCCTCTTGGACACTGTGGTAGGGTTGCCAACCTCCAGGTGGTGGCTGGAGATCTCCTACTATTACAACTGATCTCCAGGCGACAGAGATCAGTTCACCTGGAGAAAAATGGTCACTTTGGATGGTGGACTCTATGGCATTACACCCCATTGAGGTCCCTCCCCTCCCCAAACATCACCCTCCTGAAGCTCCACCCCCAAAATTTCCAGGTATTTCCCACCCAGAGCTGGCAATCCTACCCTGTGGCCTCAGTAGAGATGCCAGGTCCCTCTTTGCCATCGGCAAGAGGTTTGGGGGTGGAGCCTGAGGAGGGCGGGGTTTGGGGAGGGACTTCAATGTCGTAGAGTCCAATTGCCAAAGCGTCCATTTTCTCCAGTTGAACTGATCTCTATCGGCTGGAGATCAGTTGTAATAGCAGGAGATCTCCAGCTAGTACTTGGAGGTTGGCATCCTCAGGCGTCAGCCTCTTCTGACAAGCCAAGTGGCCCTGATTTAGCAGCCTACTGGATTTTTTGGCTGTATTTCTTTATGTGCACTGTCAAGAGAGCAAAGCATTAGGGCAAGAAAGGTTCAAGGCCTGCAGGGCTCCCTTAGCCCTAGACTGCCTTCTATAGCTGACATCAGAGCAGGTAAGCTAATAGCTGCCAGACATTTGTGGCACCTCTGAATGCCCAGGTCACATGATGACATTGGAACCCCCCCCCAAAAAAAAAAACCAAGCGTGGACCATATACTCATGTTAACACACATAGAAAAGGGAACAAAAGAAGAAAGAATGGTTTGGAAGGGACTGCACATAACAGAGAGCAAGAGACAAAAAAGACAGCTTTGATTATCGTTTTGGGGATAACTTCCCAGCTGTGCAAACATTTGGGGTAACGAACAGGGTTCTGAAGCCTCCAGCTAATAAGGAAAAGTATTCATTAGCTACCTTGTCAAAAATAGGTTTACACTTGTTTAATCCAACGGAGATGTGGATGAGACAGGCTTCGTGGCATATTTAGCAACTAGCACTTCTCCTAATCCAACGATGCTGGGAGGAACTAACGTTTGTGATTATTTACACAGCTTTTTTTCAAAAAGCAGGGATTCCCAGTCCTCATCTCATGCACACAAACACACTCCTAAGACTCATGAGCGAAACCTTTATTGTCCCCATTTTTCAGATAGAAAGCAAGGCCTCCGAGAGGCGGTTTAGCACAAAAATGCCCAGAAAGGGCAAGGTGGAGTGAGATTTGAACTCATCTTTTGCGGAGCCACCTCCAATGCTGTATCTAGCAGATGAGGTCATGTTGCTTACTTTTACTCATTCGTTCCCACTAATGTGTATACATTCATCCCCAGTTGTATGCATGCCAACATCTAGGATTGCCAGATCCCCCTCTGGCCACTGGTGGGGGGTAGGGTTGCCAGATCCAGGTTGGGAAACTCCTGGGGATTTGGGGATGGAGCCTGGGGAGGACAGGGACCTTACAGCCCACCTTCCAAAGCATCCATTTTCTCCAGGGAGACTGATCTCTGTAGTCTGGAGATGAGCTGTATTTCCAAGGGATCCCCAGGTCCCACCTGGAGGCTGGCAGCCCTAACTCTTCTCCACACAAACACACATATATACATGCTTCACGCCTTCTTTCTTATTTTGGCCCATCTTAAAAACTCCTTCCACCCACCAAACCTTTTCCCTATCCACCCTATTAAACCACTCTTCTCCACCTCACACCCTGGCCCCAACCCTTCCTCCAGGCCTTATACACACCCCTTCACATGAACACATGAAGTTGCCTTATATTGAATCAGACCCTCAGTCCATCAAAGTCAGTATTGTCTACTCAGACCAGCAGCAACTCTCAGGCAGAGGTCTTTCACATCACCTACTCCCTTTAACTGGAGATGCTGGGGATTGAACCGGGGACCTTCTGTATGCCAAGCAGATGCTCTGCCACTGAGCTAGGGCCCTTCCCCTTCGTGCGGCCACAAAATTCTCCCACTAAACCTTATGCAAATTGAGTCATGCCACTCTCCCCCAGATGGCTGTCAGACCAAACACAGCTTCCTACTATATTCTGGGTGCCACCGACCTCCCTCACACCCACTTCACACAAACACACACATACACACACACACCTGGCTTTCTTCATACACAAACATGAATTCCACAGATCCATGTTCACGTGCTAATTATAGACTGCACCATGTACAAAAAAAGAAGAATCTCCCCAAATAACTTCTATTTTTGTTTCTCCTTTGGCTTTCAGGCTTTGCCAGTTCTTAATCCTGCAGAGGGGAGAATCGTAGAAAAAAACCCACCAACCTGCAACCCTGGCTGCTGGCTCACACATCTGACGAAAGCCAAGAACGATTAATTTGCTCCGTATAGGAATCCCAACCCTCCCTTGAGAAGAGAATTTATAGCCCAGACGTTGCCGCTAATGTCTTGTCTGGGAAGACACCCCCCCTCCAAGTCTACCACTGTACCCACCGTGAACATAAAAGTGATAGGGGGGAATGTCAGGTTTTGGGCAGGTAACCCACACGTACACAAACAGGTGGCCACAGATGGAGGGAGAGGTTGTCAGATGAGAGAAGGCAGAGGGATGGTTGCTCACAGGCAGAAGGGAGACCACACGACCTGCCAAGACTCACCGTTTTCCGAAGGCGCTGCCAAAGCTTTCTCCGGGTTGAAATACGACATGGACGCAGCCAGAAGAAGGAAGGGGCCTGGTCTTAGCATCTTAGGGGGAGTCTGGAATCATGGATGGGGAAGGAGGGGAGGGAGGCGGGGAGAGGGACCGGACCAAGACGCAGGTGCGGGGCTTGTGGGAAGGGGGGGGACGGCCACCCACCAAAGCGAGGAAAAGGAGAGTCACGGTGGGCTTCAGTCACCAGAAATGATGGAATGGAGCAGGAGACGCGGAGAACAATGGTATCCGACACATCGTGTCGCCAGCATCCTTCAAATGATGTGCTGCCGCTTGGCTAGATGCTACCTGGATTTCAGTCCTTGGCATCTTCTGGCATGGCCCAAGGAAGGAGACGGGTGGGGAAATGAAATAATCAATCATACGGGGAGGAGGCAGATATCAAAGGTGGCTGATGCAAAACTGGCGAGAAGGATAGGGGGGAGAAAGACAGCGATTGCAACAATAGGTGATCTCACATGGGGAGGGGGGAGGGCATGCAAAGAAGCAGATGTGGGGGGGGGACAGAGGGAGGGATGGGAAAAGAGGTGAAGGAGAGGGGGAAAAACCTAAAAGCCCAATTGAAAGAAGGAAGGAAGGAGAGAAAAAAGGGGGAAGAGAGAAATGGGAGGGAAAGGAGGTTGGGTTTTCTCTCCCCCCCCCCCCCAGATCCTTGCTCTCTGGGTAGCAGGGAAATTGATGGAGAGAAAAGCCCTCCCACCCAAGCCGGGCCGTTGATTGGACAAAGGGCATGTCACTTAGGCTGAAGGGAGGAGGATGCAGGAATGGATGGAGGGGGGGTGTTGTCACCATGGAGACCTGCTCCTGGGTAGCAGCAGCAGCAGCAATAGGGAGAGCTGGGTAGAGAAGGTGGGGTGCGGGGAAAGATGGGGCGATTTAAGAGAGAGGTTCAGGGCAGAGACGAGGAGCGGAAGGAAGCAAGGCGTTTTACAGACGAGTAGTGCTACCCACACCATAACCCAGATTCAGTATTGTGTGGACACACACATGCATCCACAGAATCTCCCTCACACACAAACTTATCGTATAATAGGCCATGCACAATGGAAGCATCCTATATAGCCTTGAGCTGTTTTGCCACTCAGATGGTTCTGGGAAAGCGATACTGTACATTTTATGCCCCACTCTTCCATACTGTCGCTCAGACACCATCCCTCATGCACACCAGAGAGCATATTTGAAACTGAGGAGCCGGGATTCAGATCCCCTCTCAGCCATGGAGATGATATTGGGATGGCTTTGGATCAGTTGCATATTCTCAGATTAAGTATGTCACAAGATTTTGTGAGAATAAAAGGTCACGCTAAGCCTCCCCTCTGTAATTATATTTGTGGTTGATGTTTCACGTTGGTGGTTTTGATAGGAAAGGGGTTATCCCTTCTCTCCTTTAGGGGCTCCTAATAATTCTCTTCTTTTTTAATGTTTGAATTATTGACAATGACACTCGAAAGGGGGAAAAAATTGTGATTTACTGTCACGTGTGCCTTTCGGAGCCCCTCAGAGGCAGAGCAAGATACAGAGGTGGCAGATAAACGAATTACAAACAAAATGGCCAAGCCTCGCACAGACCGAAACAGCCTCTCAAGAGTATACAAAGATTGTTCGCATGTGAAATGTCTTATGCTTGTTCGCGGAGTCCCCTTCAAAATGTTGTCAACTGCAGATGTGGCAGAGGAGGGAAGGGGCCGTGCTGTAGCCCGATCGCATCCGATCTCGGAAGCTAAGCAGGGTCGGTACTTGGAAGGGAGACCACCAAGGAAGGCTCTGCAGTGGAAGGCAATGGCAACCCCCCCCCCCTCTGCTTCTCACTTGCCTTGAAAGCCCCGGCTGGGGTCGCTATACGTTGCCTGTGACTTGATGGCGTTTTATACACACACAGAGATGTGGCGTGTTATTTCACACAGAGACACATGTCACAGTATTTCACAGAGGGCTGTCTCAAGGTAGTTGATCACTGCAAGCCAAGTACATCCACTGCCTCCTCCTACACCCCTGCTAGGGTCCCAGCTGAGCCCCTGAGGCAATGGATTTCCTTGGGTATGCAGGGTCAGGAGGTGATACCCATCTAAGGTTGCCAATCTCCAGGTGGTGGTTGGAGATCTCCTGCTTTTACAACTGATCTCCAGGCGGCAGAGATCAGTTCCCCGGGAGAAAATGGCCGCTTTGGCCATTGGACTCTATGGCACGGAAGCCCCTCCCTTCTCCAAACCCCGCCCTCCTCAGGATCCACCCCCCCAAATCTCCAGGTATTTCCCAATTCGGAGCGGGCAACACTATGCCTGACATTTCCTGCACCATAGCTGGCAGTGAGTTGATCTCCTCTGGCACATTGATGTTCCCCACACTCCGCAATCTCTGCCCCCTCCAAGCACCATCCCCACATCGCTTGGAGGTGGCAACATTGAATTCAATAAGGGCCCGACTTGTGGACTTCCCACAGGAATTTCTTGTGGGCCACTTTTGGAAACAGGATGCTGGACTAGGTGGGACCTTTAATCCAATTCTGCAAGGCAATTTTAATGTTTATATCTCGTACACATACACCTGTAAAATGCCTCATATAGAAATACTGTCATACATGGTGTCACATGAACACATGAAGCTGCCTTATACAGAACCTGACCCTTGGGTCCATCAAAGTCAGTATTGTCTACTCAGACCGGCAGCAGCTCTCCGGGGTCTCAGGCTGAGGTCTTTCACATCCTCTACCTGCCTAGTCCTTTTAACTGGAGATGCCGGGGATTGAACCCGAGACCTTCTGCATGCCAAGCAGATGCTCTACCACTGAGCCACAGCCCCTCCCTCATGCATACTCAGACACACGTGCAGACACAGAGATGGCGTGGAAACAACCAGACCGACTCACCAAAATACCTCTGGTGAAACAGGCTCTAGGCCACAAAATTACACCAGAATAAAGACGTGCTAATCTTTGTGCCATAAGACCTCCTTTTGGTTTCCACCAACACAAATAACACATCATATCACATTGACAATATCTCCTAGAAACAAACACTGTGGCATTTCAGAGGAAAAACCATCAAGACAGCATCTATACAGCAAGCTTTAACTGGTTTGAAACCGGCTTAACGCCCATGGTTTCCTTCAATGAACCGAGGGAACTGTGATTGTAATAATGCTGAGAAAAAGAGCTCTTTGAATCGCTAACTCCTTTATGAAACTACAATACCCATGATGCCTTGTAATGAGTCCTCTGCCAATTTAAAGGTTTATTTGCACTGATTCTTTTCCGATGATCTATATTTCTGGAACTACTGCAAACAGGTATTTGAAATGCATGCATCAAAGGAGGCTCTGGAGCATATAAATCACCCTCCTCGATTCTTCTACTGCCAATCACATCCCACCCTCCTGAAACTGTTTTTTCCCTAGGGTTGCCAGGTCCCTTTTGCCACCGGTGAGAGATTTTTGGGGTGGAGCCTGAGGAGGATGGGGTTTGGGGAGGGACTTCAATGCCATAGAATCCAATTGCCAAAGTGGCCATTTTCTCCAGATGAACTGATCTCTATCAGCTGGAGATCAGTTGTAATAGCAGGAGATCTCCAGCTAGTACCTGGAGGTTGGCAACCCTATTCCCCCCCTTAAACAAACAAAAACAGCCATCTGGACTTAGGGTTGCCAACTGGGGTTGGGAAATACCTGAATTTTTTGGGGGTGGTGCCTGAAGAGGGAGGTGTTTAGGGAGGGGAAGGACTTCAATGGGGTATAATGCCATCGAGTCCACCTTCCAAAGTGACCATTTTCTCCAGATGAAGTTATCTCTGTTGCCTGGAGATCAGTTGTAATCCCAGGAGATCTCCAGCTACTGTCTGGAGTAGGGTTGCCATGTCCCCCTTCGCCACCGGCGGGAGGTTTTGGGGGCAGAGCCTAAGGAGGGCAGGATTTGGGGAGGGACTTCAATGCCATAGAGTCCAATTGCCAAAGCAGCCATTTTCTCCAGGTGAACTGATCTCCATTGGCTGGAGATCAGTTGTAATAGCAGGAGATCTCTAGCTACTATCTGGAGGTTGGCAACCCTAATGTGGACTCATGCCCTTAGAAATGGCACATTGTGTATAGTGACCCCTAATGTAGCAAACTCAGGATTGCTTTTCTGACTGTGGACAAAAGCCTGTAGAGAAAGGGGTTGGGAGCCCAGAATGCCTGGATGCTTTGGAAAAGAACAAATGGTGGAATCAGAATTGGGGGAAAGACCTGAAGCCCAAACCAATGCTTACACTAGGGTTGCCAACCTTCAGGTGGCACATGGAGATCTCCTGCTATTACAATTGATCTCCAGCCAACCTTCAGGTGGCACATGGAGAAAATGGCAGCTTTGGAGGGTGGACTCTATGGCATAATACCCTGCTGAGGTCCCTCCCCTTCTGAAACCCTGTCCTCCCCAGGCTCCCCCCAAAAAAATCTCCAGGTATTTCCCAAATGGCAACTCTAGCTGAAACAGACCATTTTTTGTTTTCACTTTAGAAGACATCCAGTAAATTAGAAGCTTCATTTATCCAGCATTTTCTGTGCCTTGGCACTTTATTGCTTACCAACTGAAAGCGTCTAATGAAAAGGGGGGTGATTTACAGGCCTTCTGCCTCCCCGAGCCAGGAGCGATTATCTGCATCCAGGAATGCAAAGCGGGAGAAAGGACAATTCATTCCCAAATCAAATTCAGCCGCCCACAGACTGAAATGGGGGATGATGGAGATTCGAGTGGATTCTGGTGTTCTGTATCACAGGGTTGGCATTGTAGCACTGAACAGGAGTAGGATACTCTGCGACCTCAGGCATGAAATGGAGAAAGTTCTTCTTAACCCTGAAAGTATCCAAGGCTGCTTCTATACTGAGGTGTTGCTGGAGTTTAGCATCCAAACCAAAGCAGGGTTGTTTTAAGAGCATCCACACAATGTTGTTCCCTAATCATCCACTTCCCGTGTCCCCCCCAACTTTGCTACAATCTTTCCCAAACCTGGTTTGTTGTGGTCTTTTTATTTATTTATTTATTTAAAACATTTATTAACCATGAAACTCAAGGCAGCTTACAATGTAAGAAGAAGAAGAAGAAGAAGAGTTGGTTTTTATATGCCGACTTTCTCTACCACTTAAGGGAGACTCAAACTGACTTACAATCACCTTCCCTTCCCCTTCCCACATCAGGCACCAGGTGGGACTGAGAGAGCTCTAACAGAGCTGTAACTTGCCCAAGGACACCCAGCTGGCTTCGTGTGTAGAAGTGGGGAAACCAACCCGGTTCACCAGATTAGCATCTGCTGCTCATGTGTAGGAGTGGGGAATCAAACCCGGTTCTCCAGATCAGAGTCCACCACTCCAAATAAAACAACGATTTAAAAAAACACATTAAAGGCCACAATTTAAAATCTCCAATTAGGACTGCCAATAAATAAAAACTAAATTAGGCAAATGCAGCCCTGTCTTCAACTTCCTCCTGAAGATCAAAAGTGAGGGGGCCAGGCTCACCTCCCTGGGGAGGTTCTCTATAATCGTGGGCCTGTCACTGTTGCATGCCCAGATGGAAAGATTACAACCATGGCATGGAAAGATTAGATCATGTTCCTATACCATGTAAACAGAAAGGTGCACATTTTTGCCACCAGAGGGCTTTGGTGTTTGTTTTTTAATTAGCAAATGACATATTGCTATAGCACTATAACGTTATAACAATACTTAATTTTTATTGCCATCAGGTCACAGCTGACTTATGGCAACCCCATAGGGTTTTCAAGGCAAGAGACATTCGGAAATGGGTTGCCATTGCCTGCCTCCGCGTCACACCTCTGGTAGTCCTTGGTAATCTCCCTTCCAAATACTGATCAGGGCTGACCCTGCTTTGTTTTATTTTATTCCCTCACATTTATATCCCGCCCCCATTCCAGGCAAGCCGGGCTCAAAGCAGGTCACAAAATTTAATATAAAACAGATTAAAACATATTTAAAGTCACACTTTCCAGCAACAAATAAATCAAGATGGCAACAGTAAAATGTTCAAAGAGAACTGTGACTAAGCCAAGGTCACCCAGCTGGCTTCATGTGGAGTAGTGGGGAAACAAACCAGTTCTCCAGATTAGAGTCCGCCACTCATGTGGAGGAATGGGGAATCGAACCCGGTTCTCCACTGCTCCTAACCCCTACACCACACTGGCCCCTCAATTTGAAGGTGGAAGCTTTTGAAAACAAGTAATGTTTGTTTGAGGATGCTGGGGAAAAGTAAGTAAAGGTAATCTGTTGTGTCCACCCTGCTTTCTCTGGAGAAAATATAGGCTTCAATTTTTCCTAAGAGTAACTGTGGGGCAGTTGTGGAAAGAGCATCTGTGTTGTGGAGGAAATGCAACAGAAGGAGGCAGAGAAACGGGCGGGTCAACAGCAGCAAGTCGCTCAAGAACACATGGGTGGATGCTATTCCCATGTCCTTTGCTATCGCTGCTGTGGTGCAATCATACTTTCATGTGCTCATGGAGAGGATCCATATTTTGCCTCTTCTATGCTATGGTAAATGCGGCAACCATTAATAAAGTCTGGAATTAGGGTTCTTATGCCTTCTAAAACTACATATAGAAAATGTTTCTTGATTCAGATTGGTTGGGTTGTGAAGCTTCCCATCTTTGCCATGGGTGGGAAGTTTTGGGGGCGGAGCCTGAGGAGGGCAGGGTTTGGGGTGGAGAGGGACTTCAATGCCATAGAGTCCAATTGCCAAAGCAGCCATTTTCTCCAGGGGAACTGATCTCTGTCGGCTGGAGATCAGTTGTAATAGCAAGAGATCTCCAGCTAGTACCTGGATTTTGGCAACCCTATCTGGAAAAGAATTAGGCTAGTATGCCATACCGCCCCCCTTGTGGATAAAGCTCAAAAAAATTATTTAAAAGTTGCAGTTCACTTCACTGCGTGATTTACTTTTTACTATTGTTGTGGTCCAATTTCCAAAAAGAGAAATCAGCATTTCCCGAATCATATTGGCTGGAGACCCTGAGGGGGGCGTGGATGTGGTCTGTTGTGGTTGGATAATCTAATGGGAGGCTTCCAGCGCCTTCCTGCAATGTAACGCACACTTGCACCGAGCCAGATTAGCAGGTTCATCTGCACAAGGAGAAATGGCCGAACCAGACATCGGGCAGCAGCTTGCAGAGACAGCGAAAGACTAGAAGGGCGCCCAGCTTGAATTTCCAGTAAAAAAAAACAAAAAAAACGCCACCGTTGCTTCTGTATAAGCATGCGGCGAACCCCTGTAACCTATGGAATCTCTATTGTGAAAAAGCTGTGAATGTGCATTGGAGGGAGGGGGGCCAAACGGGAAGGACCGTTGATGCACGGGAAGTTTTGCCTTGGATTTGCCCCTCTGTAGATGCGCATTTTCCCCCTCCGAATCCTCAGAACTCTGCACGGGGGGCAATTTGGATGAGGAAAATGTGCATCTGCAGAGCGGCAAATCCAAAGCGAAACCTCCAGTGCGTCAATGAAAAAAAGCTTTTAGATCCTCTGCGGTGAAGAAAAACAACAGGACAGTCAGGCAATATGGCTGCGGACAACTCTATGATTTTGAAGGCAAATACTTCAAGGAACGGGGGGGGGGCAGTGGAGCTGCCCGTCTTCTCGCCAGCTCCAAACGACGAATGAGACTGACAGTTTCAGACAGCGGTTGCGACAAACATCAGATCCCCCCCCCCTCCTATAACAGCTCCGCAATGGCGACTTCCTTACACGCGACGGGAAAGACCCCCGCGCTCCTCTCTACTGCCCCCGGAGCAAGCGCTCATTGGCTGCCCCCCGTGCTAAAGGAGCCGCCGCCAATAGGTCGGCGGCGAAGCGTCGCCATTTTATTGGCTGCTGGGGACGGAAGGCGGGACTACTCAAGGTTCTATATAAGCAGGCTCTGCGGGCAGCCGCCTTCTTTTTCAGCCGGTGGAGCTGAGAGGTAAGGGCTTTTGGCTCGGGTCTGCGTGGGGTGGGGCCTCAGGGAGTGAGTGCGGGGAAGCCCGTGGGGGTCAGTCAGCAGCCGGTAACGGTTAACGGCCTTGCGAGGTACGGCTGATTGGGAGCCCTTTGCCGCTGGCGCGCGCTTTCGAGGCTCCAGGCTCACGCCTGCCGAGCCTTGCCCTTTTGTGCGCTTGCGCGGGGCCGGGGGCATGGCAGTCTGCGCATGCGCAGGTCTTCAAATCCCGTCGCCTGGCCCTCGTGGCTCGTGCTGGGTGTTTAGTGAGGATAGCCTTGGGAAACACGCGCAGAGTTGCGCTTCTGCGCATGTCTCCGAAGGGTTGCTTTCCCCCCCTTTTTAAAACAAGCACCCCTTTTAATCCACATTCTATTGTGCTGAAAGGACATTAGGGGCTTGATCGTACCGGTTTTTCCGCTTGATCTGGACTGATTTGCCTTCCTTCCAGAAACCCTCGTTCTGCACGGCTTTTGCCCTTGCAGAGCCCGTGATTCCGTGTATAGCTTTTTCAGGAGTTGAGACCCTCCTTCTCCCTCGGTTGCAATTAGAAAAGCGGGTAGGATCCAACCCTAAATCGCCAAGAGCTTTGTTGTCAAAACTAATTTGCCATAATTTAAAACCTCGCTTGTAGGAAAGGCAACTTAATTGCTCACTTATGCCTCTGTGTGTGTGTGTTTGCTTGTTGCTTTAATTAACTGGCTTTTTCCTTGATGAGCTGTTAAGTTGTGGAGGGGCCGTGGCTCAGAGGTAGAGCATCTGCTTCGCATGCAGAAGGTCCCAGATTCAATCCCTGGCATCTCCAGTTAAAGAGACTAGGCAAGTAGGTGATGTGAAAGACCTCCACCTGAGACCCTGGAGAGCCGCTTTCTGTCTGAGTAAACAGTACTGGCTTTGATGGACCAAGGGTCTGATTGAGTATAAGGCAGCTTCATATGTTCATGTGTCCCAAGTCTGTCTGATTATTTTGTGGGACTGCTATCAGCTTAATTTCTGGCGTTACTCTTCAGTATGGCATTCATACAATGCATAGTTAAATTGTGGAACTCCCTACCCCAGGATGTGGTGATGGCTGCCAAAACTAGGAAGGCTTTAAGAGGGGAGTGGACATGTTCATGGTGGATAGGGCTATACATGGCTGCTAGTAAAATTTGATACTAGTCATGATGCATACCTATTATCTCCAGGATCAGAGGAGCATGCCCATTATATTCAGTGCAGCTGCTGCAGTTGTCTTGTTTGTGGCCTTAGAGGCACCTGGTTGGACACTGTGAACAGACTGCTGGACTTAATGGACCTTGGTCTGATCCAGCATAGCCTTTCTTATGTTCTTATGCCTTCTAAAACTACATAATAGAAAATGTGTCTTGATTCTGATGGGGTGGGTTGTGAGGTTTCCCATCTTTTTAATGCTAAGCAATTACTGCTTGGCAACTGGGAATATTTTGGCTATGTTGGAGTGAGAAACTGGAAAATTTTCTTACAAAGACAATAGTAGCAAGCTAGAATTTGTTTGCTTTTGTTACGAAATGGTTGGGTATATACTCAAACATAATAAATTCATTCATCATAAAGTACTGACTCTCATTTTTCTGTCTTCAACTGTTCTAATTTGCCATCTGCGTAGATTATTTCATCTACCTTTAATTGTTTTGCAGGCCTGGTCTCAGTCTCTTTAGGCCAGAATGCCCGTTGCAAGGAGTTGGGTGTGTCGGAAGACATATGTCACCCCCAGGCGACCCTTTGAGAAATCACGGCTTGACCAGGAGCTGAAGCTGATTGGTGAGTTTTCTGCATTTAGGTAGGAAAAATCAAATGCATATTATAGGGTAGGGGAGACTTGTCTTAGCAGAAATGTGTACAGAAAGGATCTTGGGGTCTTAGTAGACCAAACACTGAACATGAGACAGCAGTGTGATGCAGTAGCTAAAAAGGCAAATGCAATCTTGGGCTGTATCAACAGAAGTATAGTGATGGTATCGATTTACTCTGCTCTGGTTAGACCTCACCTAGAGTATTGTGTTCAGTTTGGGGCACCGTAATTTAAGAAGGATGTAGAAAAGCTGGAACGTGTCCAGAGGAGGGCAACAAATGAGAGGTCTGGAGATCAAGTCCTACGAGAAAAGGTTGAAGAAGCTGGGTATGTTTAGCCTGAAGAGGAGAAGACCGAGGGGATATGCTAACCATCTTCAAGTACTTGAAGGGCTGTCATACAGAGGATGGTGCCTAGTTGTTTTCTGTTGCCCCTGAAGGTTGGACCAGAAATTAAATCAGAAGAGTTTCCATCTAGACATTAGGAAGAATTTTCTAACAGTTAGAGCAGTTCCTCAGTGGAACAGGTTTCCTTGGGAGGTGGAGCATTCTCCTTCCCTGGAGGTTTGAAAGCAGAGGCCAGATGGCCATTTGTCAGCAATGCTGATTCTATGACCTTAGGCAGACGATGAGAGGAAGGGCATCTGGCCTCTGAACAGGATCCTTGTTTTAATGCTTTTTTCCCAATCCTTTCCCCCCTTCCTGTTAGGTGAATATGGACTGCGGAACAAGCGCGAAGTGTGGCGAGTGAAGTTCACCTTGGCCAAGATCCGCAAAGCTGCCCGAGAGCTGCTCACCCTGGATGAGAAGGATCAGAGGCGTCTTTTTGAGGGTAGGTGGTAATGTTAGACCAAGGTGTCTGAATGAGTCTTGTACTGTTATGACTCCCAATACACAATGTCAGTGAGCTTAAACCTCAAGGGATTTGGAATTTCAGTTCACTTTCCTTATGGATCTATCTGCACAGTGGACAAGGCTCTTGAGGCTGAGTGTAGACTATCTCAATCATTCTTTCAGTGATTTTTCCCCCCTGCTTTGATTATGTCTGTGTCATATTTTTGCGTCTTACGAGGATGTTCTGTACCACGATTTTGGAATTTCATGTGGGGGGTTAGTATGGAGAGCAATTGCCGTGCTAAGGTAAAGGTCATACTGACCCATGGGGTGACGTCACATAACAGCATTGCTGTGCTAAGAGGCTACCACGTTTTCAGTGATGGGATTTGAATGCGCAAGGTCTGCTCCCAGACACACCAAATAATATTAATGGTGGCAGATGGGTATTCATAGCAGACCTTAGCTTGGAGGCTGTCACTTCCCAACAGCTAATTTTTTCCTGTTTCCCAAACTTTATGTTCAGTCACTCCTGAAAGCACATGAATAGAATAGAATCAGTAGAGTTGGAAGGGACCACTGGGGTCATCTAGGGGAGGGGCCGTGGCTCAGTGGTAGAGCATCTGCTTGGCATGCAGAAGGTCCCAGGTTCAGTCCCTGGCATCTCCAGTTAAAGGGACTAGGCAAGTAGGTGATGTGAAAGACCCCTGCCTGAGACCCTGGAGAGCCGCTGCCGGTCTGAGTAGACAATACTGACTTGAATAGACCGAGGGTGATTTGAGTTTAAGGCAGCTTCATGTGTTGCATCTATCCCAACCTCCTGCACAATGCAAGAAATTCACAACCACCTCCCCCCCCCCCACACACACACCCAGTTGGCCCCCTACTCCATGCCCAGAAGATGGTTAACTAATCCTTGAAAACAAAAATAGATTTTCATTTATGCCCTGCCTCTTACTCTGAGTTTGTGGACGCCTTCAAGTTTGCTTAGATTATCCTCCTCTGCTACACAGGCAATGCCTTGCTGCGCCGTCTTGTCAGAATTGGGGTGCTGGATGAGGGCAAGATGAAGTTGGATTACATCCTGGGCCTGAAAATTGAGGATTTCCTGGAACGGCGTCTCCAAACCCAGGTCTTCAAGCTGGGTCTGGCCAAATCCATCCATCATGCCCGGGTGCTCATCCGCCAAAGACACATCCGGTATGCCGCTGGGGGTGTGCGCGTGTACATGTTAGACATAAGCAAGTGTTTGCGACTTAAGCGGAAATGATGCTGAAAGCAGGGGCTCAGTCTGTTTGGTTACGAGGACAGGATCTGCCCCTGAAGCTGTGCCCTTTGGTCTCTCTTTTGCATGTAGCTTGTGCGGCTACGGCCTCGACCCAGCTGCGTGCCTTTTAGTCCCGGCGAGCTCCTTCCTTGGCTGGGATCCCGGATAGCCCCAATAGCTCTCTAACTCTGCCGATGTGCAAAAAAAAAAAGGTTTTCGGCAAGGCTCACTGCGGCTCAGCCGTACACCTTGCGAAGCTCTTGGCATTCAGGCAAGAGAGGTAACGACTGTCACAAAGCACTTCAGTGCTGGCAAGTGGGTAAGCCTGCTGGATGCAGAGTATTAAAGCCGGGTTTTGATCGCCTGGGGCATTGAGTGTTAGGCGCTGAAGGCGCTGGTGTGTTGGTGCATTGGGGAAAAATAACAATAAAACCAGTAATGTAATATCTTTGTTAGGACATAAGAAGAGCCCTGTTGGATCAGACTGTGGCCCATCTAGTCCAGTATCCTGTCTCAGTGATGGGAGCCAGCGTGGTGTAGTGGTTTGGAGTGGTGAACGCTGAACTGGAAAACCGGGTTTGATTCCCCATTCCTCCACATGAAGCCAGCTGGGTGACCCTTGGCCAGTCACACACTCTCAGCCCCACCTACTTCACAGGGTGTCTGTTGTGGGGAAGGGAAGGTGATTGTCAGCCGGTTTGAGTCTCCCTTAAGTGGTAAAGAAAGTCGGCATATAAAAACCAACTCTTCTCACGCGGTGGCCATCCAGTTCTTCTTGAGGCCCAGCAACAGGGCATAAAGGCCTTCCCTGATGTGTCCTCCTGGCACTGAGATTCAGATTTACTGCCTATGAATGTGTGGAGATTTCCTTCAGTCCCTGTGGCTCATAGCCAGTGATAGATCTATTCTCCATGTATCTGTCTGGTTCCTCCCTTTAAAGCCATCGCCAGAGCTTTTCATTCTGCAAGAGATGGGAGCAGGAAAAGATACTTTGGAACGTACTCTCTGCAGATTGCAGAACTTCAGATGGAACGTGAGGAAGAGTTAGGCTGTGCTAAAAATGCCCCAAGAACTAATCGGTGCACCTAAAGATGAGTAGCAGCTGTTCCTTTGGATGTACAAAGGTCAGCTATGATTTAGCTATCCTAAGTGTTAATTGGTACACAGGGGTCCCTCGTAAACAGCAGTAAAGGCAGACAGGGTAGGTAGGCTGTCTATTGGCTGTGTAGAGCCCCAATTGGATGGTGTTATTTAGCGGCTGGAGGGCAGGTAATTCTCCCTTCCTCCAAGTACAGATGCAGCCAGTTTAGTCCCTTACGTGGGCGGGTATAGCTGGAAATTCCCAGTGATGCAGCAAACCAAATGTTGCGAGAGATGCCTGATGCACCCTCTGTGTCTTTCTTTCCCCTTCAGCGTAAGGAAGCAGGTGGTGAACATCCCTTCTTTCATCGTCCGCCTGGATTCTCAGAAGCATATCGACTTCTCCCTCCGTTCGCCATACGGTGGTGGGCGTCCGGGCCGCGTCAAGAGGAAGAATGCCAAGAAGGGCCAGGGCGGTGCTGGTGGTGGGGATGACGAGGAGGAGGATTAAGCTGTGGGTGGGGGGAGAGAGATCGTGCCTCCCTTACTGTATAATTACACAATAAAAATACTTGTGGGAAAGAATTCCAGGCATTACACTGTCAAGGGAAAGCTGAAAATGTGGGGCCGTGTGCAAGTTATCTCATGTGGCCTGCTCTGCAGCCATGCTCAGCGGGAATCGGCTCCGTTGCACTCAGCGGTTTAAGGAAGCGGGGGGTGCTTGTCACAGCTCGGGGTCTCCTTGGAGAATGCAGAGGAAGGGTATAGACCAAGAACTGATGTGTGGGGTTGGTGGGAGAGGGCCCAGAGGGGAGCAAAGGAAGCCAGTAACCTGAGGCCAGGCTGTGGAAGGCTGCTGTGCATACTACACACTTTTCTGTTCAGCTAGGGACTTAGATCGCACGAGTCTGCTTGTGTAAAGGTATAGTTTACAACCACATTCTTTCACCTGGCAAAGGAAAGGGTTAACTCTTGCTCAGAAGGTAGGGCCAAAGCAGGATGTTGCAACACTTGTGTGTGTGGGGGTGTTCTGTTCTCTTGCCCACTTCCCCCACTAGTTGTCTGCCGTCAAAACAAATGGGAGAGGCCGTTCCCAATTCCCTCTTGGGCTGTTCAGTCTCTGGACACTACAATTTCCCCCATTGTTTTTGGAACGAGATCCCAAGTGGGATTACTGGAATCGAGTACACGTGTACGGTTATCTGCAGCTCTTCTAAAACGCCGTTCTCAAGAAAGCCGGATCAAGGATAATTACAGAGTTGATCCTCTTGCACGGTTGCTGATGCAGGAAGGTTTGGTGTTGGGGAAAGTTTTCTGTTTGGATGCTTATCTGTGTTTATGCCTCACAAGAGCGTGTTGCTTTCAAGAAGCCCTGGTGTGTGCGTTTTTACTGGAAGTGAGAGTTGAAGGGAAATCGACCTTCCTGTTTTATCAGATCCACTTAAAGCCCTGGGTCACCAAGCTCCAGAAAGGGATTGGCAAGAGTGCAGACAAGGCATTTCCAGTAAGGGAGGTTCTGGCTTACCAGCAGAACAAACAAACAGAAAACAAACCTGGTGCCTTCAGCCTGAAGAGGTGGGACAACTGATGGAAGCCCCAGCCTTAGTGTGAGGATAACAGTAAGACTGCAGGGCTACGAGGTAAAAATTCAACACGATTTCGAGATGTGATGGGGCTTCTTCATGAGGTGCTTTTAGAGACCATGTGCTCATTGGAGGGGCTGTTTCTATGTCCACAGTGCGTGTTTACACTGATAAGAGGCAGGAAGTTCACCCCCCTTGATTTTGGTCCAGTCTGGAATGAGCCAAATGGAGGGGGGGCGCTTTTTCCAACGTATATAACCTGTGAAATTCCTACTGCTTTTTCATGCCTCTGCACAGATCAAACAGCTATATAAATGCAAGAGGGTCACTAGATGCAATGTAAGCCAGCTGAGCCTGCAGGGTTTCCCCTCAAATTTTCACCCTGCCACCCTTCCTGAATCAGCAATCCACACAGAAATGACATTGGTTGATGCCCATAACGAAGGGAAAAGGCAACGGCAGTGTCCCAAAATAAGATGCACCAGTAGTGTGCAGTTGATGCACGCTGGCTCAGTACTGATAAATTGCTTCGGGGTGTGGCTGCCCCTATGATTTGGCCGCAGATTCCCCCATGCTTTGAGGCTATGGTTAGGATGAATGCTGTTCTGGCCAGCAAACATCTCAGCCTGAAGACCTAGTTTTAGAAACCAGGGCTTCCAGAGTGGCAAGGGTGGCTTCCACCTAGGCCTGCGTCTACCACTTTTATTTCAGAAATTAAATAGTAATGATCCATGCATGCGTATACACTACCCAGATTTCAACGGCCACTAGAGACCTCCATCTGGTTTTTGAGGAGAGAGGGTGTCTGTAAAGGCACGTCATGAATTGGCACACCCTCGGGTAATAAAGATTTGGGTGTGAATGCACTCTGGCCTGCACCTGTTTTGCATTATGCCATTCCTTTTTCTGATGAGTGGTTTGGTTGGCTTAAAACAGGTGCAGAAGAAATGGGGCAAAGCGGGCGGGACGGGTAAACAGAGACACCCCCCCCCACCTTGCAGACCCTTGAACTGACTACCCTTGCTTTTTGCTTTTGGCGCTTGGGACCGAGGTGATAGCAAAATGAGGAGGGCAATTTTGTTTTGGATGAATAAAGGGCTGGACCCACGCCAGACGGTTTATTCCACAAAGATAATAACGAACGGTCACCCGCGGCACAACCCTGCTTGCTCACAGCCAGGCCTGTTCATGTACTGTACAAGGAATGTTTGAAAGGAAATACACCGCTCTCGTTGCAGGCCTTTAAAGGTGGTGACCTCCGCCTCCCTCTTAGCTGCACAGTGAGTTCAGTAGTCCCTGGGGCACTGGAAGGTCCCGCAACTGCGCCTGGGCGTCCCCTCTGCCCTGCATGCTGGCTCGCACCGCCCGCCGGCACAGCTCTTGCAAGGTGGGCACCTTGCAACGCAGCGGATGCGTCAGGGCCAGGGGCATTGGGGGCTGCCCCTCCTTCTCCAGGTAGCAGGGGCCCCCTTCTACCGTCCCCAGGCACAGGTAATGCTCCACTAACTGGACCACGCACCTAAAAGCCGGGGGGTGGCCGGCCCCCGGCAGGGCCTCCAGGTGGAAAGCCGAGCCCTCCTGCTGGATGCGCAGGTTGGTGATGCCCGCGCTCGTGCGGACACTGAGGGTAAACAGGTGGTGGTGGTCAGAGGAATCCCGCACCAGGAAGACTCCGGGCGGCTGGGAGGTCAAGAGCCGCTTGGCTTCGGTTCCCGACAGGCTGCCCCAGTAGAAGCCGCTGGCCTCCAGGCGTTCCAGGGCACTCTCCACCCGCTCGAACTCGCCGCAGAAGCTCTTGAAGTGGTAGGAAGGCGTGGCTGTGCCGCTCATGGCTGCTGCGGCGGGGGCGGGGGCTGTCGGGCAGCACCAGCACAGGGGGAGCATCGCGCCTCCGGTTGGCTGGAAGGAATCTCAATCACCGCAGGGGCATCTAAGGAGGAAACCAGAGACCGTTCACACGCACACAGCTGTGCAGACACACATACCCCATCCTTGCTACCTCAAAATTCTAGAAGAGGGGTGTAGGTTCCTCCTCCAAGTACAAAAGTACCCATTCCTTCCCTTGAGCCAAGAAATAAATCCTATCTAATCTGAATATTTACATGACCTAAAACCCAAAATATATAAAATGCTCCATGTTGTGCTAAACTCGAGCATCTCTTGGATGAGAGCCAACGTGGTGTGGTTAAGAGCAGCAGTTTGGAGCAGTGGACTCTGATCTGGTGAACCAGGTTCGGTTCCCCACTCCTCCACATGAGCGGCAGGCACTAATCTGGTGAACCGGGTTGGTTTCCCCACTCCTACGCATGAAGCCAGCTGGGAGACCTTAGGCTAGTCACAGATCACTTAGAGCTCTCTCAGCCCCACCTACCTCACAGGGTGTCTGTTGTGGGGAGGGGAAGGGAAGATGATTGTAAGCCGGTTCGATTCTTCTGTAAGTGGGAGAGAAAGCCAGCATATAAAAACCAACTCTTCTTCTTGCAAAACCTTATCTCTACCAGCTCAGATTGATGTGAAAAGTTGCTCCTTTGAAGAGCCCCGATTCTCAGGCAACCTGCATGGATGACGTAGCCTTAATTTGACATCCTTCCCCTCCAAGCTTGTCAAGGGCTTGCAGAGGGCCTAGGCTCTGTTGAGCAATGTTTTGCTTGGATTTAGCTGGGTCAGCTCTTGCAGGCCTGGACCGGCAAGGATGTTTAAGAAACAGTGAGGAAGGCGCAAAGCGGGGTGGGGGGGCAGGAGAGGCCAGGGAGTTCAGAGCAGGAAGGGAACAAGGCCCTAGAACCTCCGATCAAGGCCTGCACCAACTCTCCCTTGACTTTGGCTCTGCCCAGGCAGCTGTCAGGATCAGAAACTTAAGACAGGAAGAGGTCATTCTCAGGTTGCAGTCTCTGATGGGAAATGGCCTTGTTTGCACAACTGCGAAGAATATACACAGCCGTCATAATAAATGAAAGAGGAAGGAAGCCTGTACTGATCCGAGAAGGTAGGTATACAATCATGGTTTGAAGGGCAGCCACCTCAAGGAGGACCTTTGCTCTATCTATCACCCGTGACTTTCCGAAAAGACCCGCAGCTCAGCTTGAGAATTCTCAGCGAAGACCTGCTTCCTCCCTGCTGTTCCATCTCTGGGGGTTTCTCAACCCCAGCCCTGCAGGAAGCTGTTCAGTGGTTCAGGAGTTATAAGGGGTTACCGCACTCAGCCTTCTAGGGCATAAAGTTGGAAAACGTTATACAATAAATCATTTCTCATGGTTCCCTACCGCACTCTTCTCCTCCAGCACGGTATTCATAGACGTCACTAAAACGTAGAATACCTATACATCGCTTTTAAAGGGGTTTTGGGATGCGGCGGCTAATAAATGGTTGGAAAAGGTCTTCACAGCTAAAGGGGCCAAAAAATGTGCGAACAGTATTTTTTTATAACATTTTCAAACTTTTAATACATCACTGGGAATACATGGTGCGGTAAGCCCCATACTGTCTGCTTGATCTTATCCAGTTCCTCCCCTGATTTTAGCCCTCATCCCTCATGGCTTTTGTCCACATGGGTTCCACAGCAGAGGCTGCAGCATGTGGAAGGTCCCCAGTTCAATAAGCAGCAGCTCCAGTAAGGATCAGATAGTCAGTGACGTGATCCTCTGCCTAAGACCCTGGAGAGCTGCTGCCAGTCAGAATAGACAATACTGACTTTGATGGACCGAGGGTCTGATTCAGTATAGCACAGGCTCATGAGGTCTTGGCAGAATGCTGTGGCTAGACTGCTGGTCAGGGCCAGCTACCAGGAGCGTGTGGTCCTCACCTAGAGTATCGTGTTCAGTTTTGGGCACCGCAATTGAAGAAAGATGCCATCTGCTTGCGATTTGAGAGACCCAGGTTCGAATCCCCACTCTGCCACGGAAGCTGGCTGGGTGACCTTGGCCCAGTCACAAACTCTCAGCCTCACCTACCTTGCAGGGTTGCTGTGAGAATAAAATGGAGGACGGGAGAACGATACCACTTTGGGACCCTTTGGTGAGAAACGTGGGGTGTAGACTGCTATTTACACAGCCCAAATAATGCACTTTCAGTCCACTTTCACTGCGCCTTAACAACCGTTTGCAAGTGGATTTTGCCAGTTCACACAGTAAAATCCACCTTCAAAGTGCATGGAAAGTAAATAAAATAATTGCCATCCATGGAAGCTTCCCTGACTCCTCCCTCCTTCCACAGCCTAAAATGCCTCCTGGATTGCTGATTCTTGGGGATGGGGACCCCTAGGCATAGCTTGAACAGGCAAACAAAATTGGTGGGATCAAACCACTGTTATGTGCATGGCTTTCTGGATTATTGTGAATGGTTTTGCATACATTGCCATCTGAGGGCAAATAAGAGTTCTGTGGTCTTTAATGCTGTAATGGTCTTTCCAGCCGTCAGAGTTGGAGAGGAAGGAAGACAGGCTATGCATAGGATCACACGTAGATCTGCCCATGCCACCTCAGTAGCAGGATGCCACGGTTCCTGCTGGGGGTGTTTTGTTCAGAATCCGCCGCAAGCCCGCTGGTTGTGTTGCCTGCTTCGGCAGTCGCTGCTAACTCCCCATATGCTGTGCTAGTATATGCGAAAGCAAAGAACGGCCATTCAGCCAACTGTTAAGTCTCTCTAGTGCTTTCTCATTACAAGGAAACAGAGCCTATAAAGGGACACTTCTGGAACTTTCTACAGCCTAGGGAAGTGAAGCCCTTTTCTAACAGTGTAATGATTGTGGTGGTGGTTTGAGTTTCAGCATATTTGGTTTTAAAAAGGAAAACTATCCATTCCAGTGCTTGGAAATGTTCAGCCCCAGGGTTTTGTTTTGTTTTTTGGTCTGCAAGGCTTGACAATAACATTTTTAAAAAGCTAGCAGGCTTTTGACCATCCTGCGGCTATCCTATGGATAGCCCAGGCTAGCCCTATCTTGTCAGATCTCTGCTGCCAAGCAGGGTCAGTCCTGGTTAGTATTTGGATGTAAGTCCAGGCTCGCTTCGCAGAGGCAGGCAATCGCAAACCACCACTGAATGTCTGTTGCCTTGAAAACCCTAGGGGGTCACCATGGCCATTTATGCTTGGTAATTAGCAGCGCGTTCCAGGCTGAAGTGCCCCGCATATTATTATTATTTTAGTTTTTCACACTGAACCGTCATTCAGGAAGTAACTGCAAAGCCGGCGCATACCTGCTTCACATTTCTTAAGAGCCCCTTTAACGCAACCTTTTGTTTTTGCTCCACTCCCGCCTCGAAGAATCCCCTCAAGGAAGCATGCAAAATCACAGCTGCACGTTAGCTACTAACAGCGGTTGCTAATGGAAAGAACAAAGGAGCAGGCGAGTGTGTGTGTGTGGGGTGGAATTTCTCCTTTTGCATCAGGACCAAGAATAGGCATTTTAAAGGTCGCATTTAAAAGAAAAAGCTTTGAGCAAACATCAAAATTGAGCCTGCGTATATGGCCCATAAGTTGAACAAAGCATTTTCGGTGCAGGAAAAACTGGCCACAGAAACCCTGAATTGTATCCTGATTGGAGTGACAGAATATTGTCGAAGGCTTTCACGGTCAGAGTTCATTGGTTCTTGTAGGTTATCCGGGCTGTGTAACCGTGGTCTTGGTATTTTCTTTCCTGACGTTTCGCCAGCAGCTGTGGCAGGCATCTGCTGGCGAAACGTCAGGAAAGAAAATACCAAGACCACGGTTACACAGCCCGGATAACCTACAAGAACCAATGGAGTGACAGAGTTCGAAGATGGCTCCTTCCTAGAGCAACTATCCTAGGAAACAGTGCAGAGGCAAAAACCATCTAGGAAGGAGCTTCTCGCCCCTCACCATCACATTCATTTTGGAGGACCAGGAGGGTGTGGTATGAGAATAAACTAAATGGGAAGGGGTACGGTGTTGACTTGCCAGCTCTTTCCACCACCATGGTGACTTTGAGTGAACCCTCCCAGACTGTACCACTTCAGGCCACAGGGTAGGGGTGGTGTAGTTGACATTTCTCACCCATCAAATATACCCTGTGTATCAAAATCTAGCACTTCTTCAAGCTTCTCCAAACACTTGCCATTTTCAACATTTACATACGGCTATAATTCATTGAACACATGAAGCTGTCTTCTGCTGAATCAGACCCTTGGCCCATCAAAGTCAGTATTGTCTACTCAGACTGGCAGCAGCTCTCCAGGGGCTCAGGTAGAGGTCATTCACACCACCTACTTGCCCAGTCCCTTTAATTGGAGATGCCAGGGATTGAACCTGGGACCTCCTGCATGCCAAGCAGATGCTCTACAAACTGAGCCACGGCCCCTCCCCATTCTTTAATTACACTGACATCTGCTCTTATTCTTTCCTGGCTTGACTTTTCTCTTTCTGGTTTGTTTCTTGCTTAGCTTCACTTTTGCCCTCTTGACTCTGCTACTCGTCTGGTTTTTCCTGCATCTTTTGCTCATGTTTCTCATCAGTTAACACTCCCTTCTATCTCCCTATCAGCTCCAGGAGAAATAGTTGTTTCCTTATCAGTTTCTTTCCTCTTTGCCCCCTTATCATCTATTTTCCCCCTCTCTGTCTACCATCTCATCTTCCCTTTTGGCAAAGCCTTAGGTGATCGACCCCCTTTCTGCTGCCACACACTGTATGCAAATGTTTAAACAGTAATCCCCCCCAAAAAAAAATCCTTTCTCCTGAGCCTCTTGCCTCTGCTTCTCACTTCCTTCAGATCTCAATATTTTTTTTAGATTATAAACCTGAAACCAGGGTTTGTACTTTTTAACATAGTCACCGTCCACCGCCTGGCTTTGGAATCCCCTCATAAATAATAAATAGTCTTATTACTAAGCTTTTCCTTTTGTTGCAGAAAAGGCTGGAAAGCATTACATCTGAAAGGGGTGCAAAGCAAAAAGCAACCCCCCAAAAAACAAAAAGCCAAGCCTAGTCTTTTGTAATGCAGGCAGCGAGTTGTCTCCAAATACCACTTGGGGGCAGTCATTTCAACTCTGTGAGTCACACGAGTACGGATAGTGAGAGGACAGAAAGAGGAGGCTCCCCACTGAACCTCTGCATGAGTCTCTGCTCTGGCCTGCCTCCTTTCAGTCTATGTCAACGGAGACTGGTTGGGCTAATTTTGCCTCATCTCTGCATCAAATGTGACTGCATCGTTCATTCCCAGAGACCATTTACCCACCCTCCAGGGAAGATCTCGCCCGCTGGAATCTCTGTATGAGATTACTGGAATGTCTGCCTGCCTCAGAACCTGCCTGGAGCTCCGTTCTGGGTCTTGTTCTTTTACGCGGCTGTTTGGTATTTGTGTGGGGGGGAGAGCCTTCCCAGCAGCAGTGCCCCACCCTCCTCCTGCCCCGGGAGGCCTGCCAAGTCACTTCATTGTGGAGCAGCTTGTCAAGATCCTTCTGCTTGAGAAGCAAGTGGAGTTTTGATCGAGCAGGGCACGGGGCAGCCGAGGTTCTTAAGCACTGCAAAGCCCCATTGATTTCAATGAGAGAGAGTTAAGCATGCACTTGACTTTCTCATTTAAATCAGTGGTCTTTTAACTTTGAACATATGAACATATGCAGCTGCCTTATACTGAATCAAACCCTGGTCCATCAAAGTCAGTATTGTTTACTCAGACCTGCAGCGGCTCTCCAGGGTCTCAGGCAGGGGTCTTTCACATCACCTACTTGCCTAGTCCCTTGAACTGGAGATGCCGGGGATTGAACCTGGGACCTTCTGCCTGCCAAGCAGATGCTCTACCACTGAGCCACAGCCCCTCTCCCATGCCTGGGTCCTGCTTTTCCTTTTGATATTGTTTAACATAGAGTTATTTAATTACTTTTTTTAGTGGCCTCTTTGTTGTCTCCAGTATTTTCGTAAACCAAGGTTAATAATACAAATAATTTAATATTCTGTTTCAAAGGTTAATAATAACAATTTGATATTCTGTTAAACAGCAAAGAAACAGTGTCGTGTCCACAAGAGGGTTGGGAGATATATCTTGGGGGCTCAGCAAGAGAAACTTCCCTCTGGTTCTAATTTGAAGTGTGGAAGGGATTTTCTACCAGGTTGGATGAATTAAAAATCTGATATTTTTTAATTCCGCCCCCCCCCCAAAAAAACTCCCAACTGTGGACCTCATTGGATGAAGGTGGTCTGTGTGTGTGGGGGGGGGGGAGGGATGTAAAATCATTTAATGTGGAAGTTAGTAAAAGTTGGTATTAAGCCTCCCAGCAATCCTCAGAAGTTCCGAAAGAAAAAAAAATGTGAATGGTTTTGAAATTCAGAAACCTGCAACCGAACACTCAAATCCTGCCCTATTTCAAATTTTTGTCTACAACCTAGATTCATTCTTTTAAAGCATCCAAGAACTGGCGTCTGGCTTCTCCGTCTGCCAAGTCTACCATGGCATTCAGTCTCTCCCCTGTCCCACCCTGCATAGTAATAGTACCAGGCTGAGAGAGACTTGAGTTGCTATGGGCAAGACCACACCACAGCCAGCCAACAATTCGAACCTGGGCTCTCCCAGACCTAAATTGGCCGCTTTCACACATGCCGAACAGTGCACTTTCATCCCACTTCCAACACACTTTAACCATCCTTTGCAAACGGCCTCTGCCATTCATTCCCGATCGTCCTTTCTGGCCATAAAACCACTCTACGTACGGTAGCACGCAAAAATAGAAATATTGAAGACACAACCTCACAAGATGGTTCAAAGGCACACGGGACGGTGTGACGAGTGATGCCATTTCACACCGTCAAATCCAGCTGCAAAGTGCCTTATTTTGGCACCCTCAAGGGAAAGCACCCTCAAGTCGCCAGGACCACCAGATCAAGCTCTCCACCGGGCTGGTGAGCCGGAGTTGGAGCCGCGACCAGAGAGAAGGGGGTGAGCAAACACACACACACAAGCACACATACACACACACACACACACACAATCACAGGCTTTCCCAGTTTTTACCCATCTTTCAGACCTCTCCCCCTTACCCTGAGCCCCAAACGCAAGATGACTCACTCACTCACTTACCTTGGGGGGCAACGGGGGAGCCAAGACGCCTGGATTGTCTCCCCGCAAGTTCTCACGGGCGAGCCCGGCAAGGGAGCTCCGCTTCCCCGCCGCCGCCGCCCGGAGAGCTCCCGGTCGCACCGCATCGCTTCCCCATCCCCTCCCAAAGCCGCGGATCCGGCGGGGGACCCCCCGCCAAAGGCGGCGGGGCACGGGGAGGAGGCAGGTGGGTGCGGATTTACGTCCCTCCCTCGTTTGTGTTTCCTTTGGGGTGTGTGTGTGTGTGTTTTTCCCCCGCGGATGCTTCCCGGATTAGGACTCAAAGAGCCAAAAAAAGAAAAGAAAAAAGGTGGAAGTTGCTCTTTGGGGGGGGGGGAGTTGCTTGGGTGGGGGAGGAGAGGGAGGGGTGCGGCGCGGGCCGGCCGCCTCCTTTCGCCCAAGAGCTCTTCTCCGGGTTTCCTGGAAGCGCGTGTGAACGGTTGGGGGGCGAAGACGCGCTTTCCCGGTAAGCCCAGTTAATGGCCCGGAGGAGTGGGGGGAGGAGTGGGGGGGGGAGGGGGAAAAAAGCCACCACCGACCACCTATTAGTCCAATCGCAGCGTGGCGGTGGGGGCTGAGGATGGGAGAGAAAGAGAGCCGGGTCTGTTGACACGTGAACTGGCCGGGTCGGGCAAAAGCGGGGCGAGCCGCACGCGGGGAGCGGCCGGCCCGTGTGTGGTTTGGGGGGCGGAGCGGCGCGGGGTGTTTATTTTTATGAATGGCCGCCCCTTCCATTGGCCGCCGGGGGGCGGCTGGCCGGGCTCTGATTGGCGGGGAGCGGCGGAGTCGAACGCGCCCCCCCCCTCCCCTGCCTTTTTTTTTGCTGGGTGATTCCTGGAAGTGTGGAGGGGACTGTTGGTAAGAGGGAGGGGAAAGCGAGCCGGTCCCTCCCCTCTCCCTCTGCCGCAGAAAGGGGGAAGCGAGGGGTTGGGTAAGGTGATCCGGGGCTGGCGAAGAGGGAGATCCCTCCGGCCGCCCCCCGCCCCCGCCACGCGTGGACCTTCCCAGGAAGGGGCGTCCCCGGAGACCCGGCCAAAAACGTCAAGGGGAAACAGGCGGCCTTTCCAAGGCGGCCAGTGGGCCAGACTCCCATCCCTCCCTCCCTCCCTCCCTCCCCTTTCCCTCTTCGTGTGCGAGCTTCCTTGTAGATCTGGGCCGGTGGTTCCCAAAGTGGGCAGCACCACCCCCCTGGGGGCGGGGGCGTTGGGATTACCCAGGGGAGCGCAAGGGCCATTTATGCATGGGAGGTTTTGCCTCGGATTTGCCCCCCTCTAGATGTACATTTTGCCCTGACCTGGATGGCCCAGGCTAGCCTGATCTCGTCAGATCTCAGAAGCTAAGCAGGGTCGGCCCTGGTTAGTATTTGGATGGGAGACCACCCAGGAAGTCCAGGGTTGCTGTGCAGAGGAAGGCACTGGCAAACCACCTCTGTTCGTCTCTTGCCGTGAAAACCCCAAAAAGGGGTCGCCATAAGTCGGCTGCGACTTGACAGCACTTCACACACACAGATGTACGTTTTTCCCACCTGAATTCTCAAAACTCTGCATGGAGGCTTATTTTTGAGTGTTGAGAATTTGTGTGTGCTAAGTGCTGTCAAGTCGCTTCCGACTCATGGCAACCCTATGAATGAAAGTCCTCCAAAATGTCCTATGTTGAGAATTGGAGATGGGGAAAATGTCCAGTGGCAAATCCAAGGCAAAACCTCCCATGCATAAATGACCTAAGAGTCAGGGGTCATCTGCTGAAGCTGGAGGGTGAGAGATTCCAAACTGAGAAAAGGAAATATTTCTTGACACTGCGCAGAGTTCAGTTGTGGAACTCCCTGTCCCAGGATGTGGTGAGGGCTGCCAACTTGGGAGGTTTTAAGAGTAGGGTTGCCAACCTCCAAGTACTAGCTGGGGATCTTCTGCTATTTCAACTGATCTCCAGCTGATAGAGATCAGTTCCCCTGGAGAAAATGGCCGCTTTGGCCATTGGACTCTATGGCATTGAAGCCCCTCCCCAAACCCTGCCCTCCTCAAGTTCTGCCCCAAAAACCTCCCGCTGGTGGCGAAGAGGGCCCTGGCAACCCTATTTAAGAGAGGAGTGGCCTGGATCTGATCCAGCAGGGCTTTTCATGTTCTTAAGGGACATCTGTCAGCAAGGCTGATTCTATCACCTTAGGCAGATCATGAGAGGGGGGGCATCTTGGCCATCTTCTGTGCATGGAGTAGGGGTCGCTGGGGGTGTGTGGGGGATGTAGTTGTGAATTTCCTGCATTGTGCAGGGGGTTGGACTAGATGACCCTGGTGGTCCCTTCCTACTCTATGTTTCTAGGGGGCAGCAGGGGGTGCTAGAGGTGGGCCCCTTCAACTGTGTTGTTCACTAATTTACAATAGATCAAGCTATGGCACCAGGCTAGCAAATTTGGTGGAAACTCAGAATTCCCCCACACACACACCAGGCTTTGAAGAACTGGTACCACTGGATCAAGTTCATCAATCCTGTTGAATAAATTGCAGCTAAAAAGTTTTAATTTGATTTTGGATAGATGTTGCAATTCATTGTTACTGTTGTTATTTTGTTGTTATTATCTTCTTCAGTGTGTCTTGCAAACCCCTATTTTGAATAATGCTTTTTATAGGGTAGGGTAGGGGGCACTGGGGTTGAGTTTGTAGAACCAAGGGGGCGGTGGCCCGAAAAGTTTGGGAACCACTGATACACACCAAAGGCAGGGTGTGTAAAGTGTGGGCTAGCGTGTCTCCCGGGCAGCGTTTGCGCAGAGTGTGCGATTTGTGCACCTCTGTGCAATGTGGTTATCAGCATGTGTGGTGCATGAGCACATACCTTAGCTTGACACAAACACACACACGCTTGAGGGCTTTTTTTAATGGGTTACGGATATTGTTAACTTAAGGCCTTTGGGGGGAGCAGGTAAAAACTGAAGCCAGTGTGCATGGGTGGTCTTTGTATTTGTCTATATGTAAAAGGCAAATATAAAATTTGCATGCATCTGGACTAGAAGCAGCCCCAGACATTTGGGCGCTGGAAGTGGAAAATTCAAATGATGCCCCCCATGGGAGCATGAGACTTAATAACAAAGGAAGCCCTTGCCAATTAATTTAAAGTTGCCGCTTGAGGGAGGGCCAACTAACCCTGCCTTTGCCCTCTGTGTGTTTGCAGGGTTTATGGGTCTCCAAGCCACATACAGGCATGGGGCACATGAATGGGTGTGGGCCTTTGGCAGAGAACTCTAAATCCCTGCCTATCCATGAGGCTCACTCTGTGGCTATGAGCAAGTGACTCTCTGAGCCTGCAGGGTTACTATGAGCCTAAAATGAGAAGCCAATATTCACTGGGAAAGACAATAACGCTAGGAAAAGTTGAAGGCGTCAGGAAAAGAGGAAGATCCAACATGAGATGGATTGACACCAGAAAGGAAGCCACGGCCCTCAGTTTGCAAGACCTAAGCAAGGCTGTTAATGGCAGGACGTTTTGGAGGACATTGATTCATAGGGTCACCGTGAGTCAGAAGCAACTTGATGACACTTAACACTCACACACACAACGCACAGGTATGAACAGCCCTGATCCCTTTAGGGGAAGGGAATGTGATAGGTATATAAAGTGTGTGTGTAAAAGCATGTGCTACATGTCATGTGCACAGCATATGAGTGCTTTGTACACAGTGGAAACACATCTATCTTTACCTTTATTTTTTGTTTAAATTTTTTTTACCTAGTTCCTCTCATCATTTTTTTCCCTCACCCAGTTCAGAATTCACACCAGGTGACAAACAATTTAAAATGCCATACAAACTTGCATTAAAATAATAATCAATTTCATGTGTTTATGTACATGTTTTTATCCTACCTTTTCATGTGCGCTGTTCAAAGCGGAACATGGTGTCTGCGTCAAGCAGAAGTGGTATACGTGTGCATAGGTTCAGTGTGTCATTGATAGGTGTCATTGATACATGTGACATCTGGTGCGTCCGGATGTGTTTGTGCATGGAACTATGTAACGGAGTGTGCAATGGGGAACAATGGAACCAGAGCATCCAAGATGAAATCAGAAGAAGGGTGGAGGATTTGGGTGCAGAAAAGAGCAACCAAAATGACCAGGGGACTAGAGCAACTGCCCTATGAGGAGCGGATACAACATTTAGGGCTGTTTAGCTTGGAAAGAAGGCGGTTAAGGGGAGACATGAGAGGTCTATAAAATTATGCATGGGATGGAGAGAGTGTAGAGGGAGAAGCTTTTCTCCCTCTCTCATAAAACTAGAACATGGGGTCATCTGCTGAAGCTGGAGGGTGAGAGATTCAAAACAGATAAAAGGAAGTATTTCTTCGCACAATGCATAATTAAATTGTGGAACTCCCTGCCCCAGGATGTGGTGATGGCTGCCAACTAGGAAGGCTTGAAGAGGGGAGTGGACATGTTCATGGAGGAGAGGTATATTCATGGCTACTAGTCAAAATGGATACTAGTTATGATGCTTACCTATTCTCTCCAGGATCAGAGGAGCATGCCTGTTACATTAGGTGCTGTGGAACACAGGCAGGACAATGCTGCTGCAGTTGCCTTGTTTGTGGGCTTCCTAGAAGCACCTGGTTGGCCACTGTGTGAAAAGACTGCTGGACTTGATGGACCTTGGTCTGATCCAGCATGGCATTTCTTATGTTCTTTGGAGTGTCTGTGTGTCTCTTTTCTCTCTGTGTGCAAGTTATAACTATGCAACCCCCCCCCAATTCACTCAAGGCAATTTTTCCAAAGAAGATCAGACCCACCCATCCACACAGATCAGCTTCCTCACCCGCTACTCTCTCCTCCTGTCCCCCCTACTCCCTGGCCCGGGAACCCGGGCATCCTGGCACCGGGCTTGCTCCTCTTCCTGGCCTGGGTGGCGTTTATGAGCTAATCATGCACAGTCAGGGCTGTTAGCTGTTCCTGGCAGGTCTGAAGTTGCCGGTAAAGGAACCGGTTTCCTAGCAGTGATTAGGGGGAAGCGAACGCCTGATGGAATGCTAAGCAGCAATCACTACACACAGGCAGACTCCTTCGGGGCTCCCGGGAGAGTGTGGCCGATGAAGAGGGAGGCGGGGAGGGGGGGCGGACGGCTGAGTGTGGCCACTGAGCTCCCTCATCCCCCCCCACTCCCACCTCTTTGGAAGGTGGTGATCAGCCTTTTCCGTTCTAGAGGTCCCCCTGTAGATGTACAGGGTGCCTCTGAGCATGAGCAGAATGTTTTGTGCTGCCGTGCAATCATAAATAATTGTATGCATCTAGGAGAACTTGGTTTAGCTCTTCACTGTGCCATGGGAGCTCACGGGGGATGGGGGACAGGACCGCACAGGCCAGACACATCCTGTCAGCCTAACCTATCTTACAGGGTGGTTGTGAAGAAGTAGTAGTAGAAGAAGAGTTGGCTTTTATATGCCTACTTTCTCTACCACTTAATGAAGAATCAAACTGGCTTCCAATTATTATTCTCCTCCTCCTCCTCCTCCTCCTCCTCCTCCTCCTCCTCCTTCTTCTTCTTCTTCTTCCAACTTCTTCCAACTGCCTCGAACTCCTGAAAGCACTATAAACATGCTAGATGTTATTATTAATCTAGGGAGAGCGTTCAGCCACCTGAGATCCAGAGTCTGTTGTCCACACATTAATGCTTCACGCAGAAACTAGTATGGTGGAGGGAAGATCCTGAGCTATCAGAGAGTTACAAGCATGGGTGGTTATTTAAGGGAGAGAAGGGCAGGGCTCTGTCCAGCCCTGTTCATATAGCTCTAATCTATATTAGAGCACAGGCAGATAGGCAATGCTGCCCCCCACTGGAGAACATGAACAGTGCAAAGGAGAAAAACATTACAGATGGGGAAACTTGGCTGCCAGGACTCCATATATTGAGACAAGTAACTAAGGGTTGTTGTTTGTGTGTGTGCTAAATACAGGGACACAGATTGTACATGGCTAGCTAAATGCACTGTTATATTTATATTTCCATGTTTTCTGTTTTTTTTTGGGGGGGTGTCTTTTCTTTTGATAACGTTTTCCTCTAATTACTTTCCTCCTCTAGCCCATTTTAAAACATGCACCTCTCAAACATTTCTCTTTGTGTGTGTTTTTTAAAAGACACACTACTACTAAATGTTACTCACTGCAAAGTGTTAGTGTTTTGTGTGCTTAAAATGATGAGGCAAGATGCACTCATGGGGCAGGTGGGGAGAAGCTGCAGGAACAAGAACCAGTGTGAACGGCTCAAAGGTGGGCAAACCAATCTGTCGAAAGTTCAAGCCTGATGAGAACAACAACAAGAAGAAGAGTTTGTTTTTATATGCCAACTGGAGATGCCAGGAATTGAAGCTGGGACCTTCTGCATGCCAAGCAGATGCTCTACCACTGAGCCACAGACATTTTTTAGAAATCCCTTGGAGGTTTTTGGTGCTGGGCTTAGAAAATGACAAGCTATTGGCCAATTGCAGGGGGGTGGGGACAGCTTGGTTTGCTGAGTCCAATTCTGAATTGAACCGAGGATGGATTTAACCATTACTGTTTATTGGAGAACCCCCTGTGGCAGTGAAGGAAATGTGACAAGAAGAGTCAAAGGCCGTTTATGCTTGGCAATTAGCAGCGCGTTCCAGGCTGAAGTGCCCCGCATATTTTTAATTTTATTTCTTCATGCTGAACCGTCATTCCAGCAGTCACTAAGCCGGCGCATACCTGCTTCACATTTCTTAAGAGCCCCTTTAACACCACCTTTTGTATTTGTTCCGCCCCCGCCTCAAAGCATTCACTGAAGGAACCATGAAAAATCACAGCCCTGGCTTAGCTACGCAAACAACCACTGCTAATGGCTATGCAAACGAAGGAAAGAAGGAGCAGCCAAGTGGGGTGTGGGTGTAATTTCTGACTTTCTCCTCTCACATCGGGACCATGAATAGTCATTTTAAAGGGTGGGTTTAAAAAAGCAGCTTTGAGCGAGCATCAGAGTTGACCAAAAGACAGCCATATTTGGGGATAAAGTCCTCCTGTCTTCCTTGAATGGGAGGAATGCAACATGGTAAGTGAAGAAGTTTCAGCCTCGCCAGTTTTCCAATGATGACAGGAAAAGCCACAGTTAAACCTTGGTGCTTTCAACAATTTCAGCCACTAGGATGGAATTTTGTTCCTTAGTTGTGTGGAGCCATGGAGTGTGTGTGTGTGTAAAGTGCTGTCAAGTCTCAGCTGCCTTATGGAAACCCTGTAGGGCTTTCAAAGCAAGAGAGGTACAGAGGCTGTTTGCCATTGGCTGCCTCTGCGTAGTGACCCCGATGTCCTTGGTCTGACCAACTAAGACTGACCTTGCTTGGCTTCTGAAACCTGATGAGCAGAGTAGTCTGGGCCATCCAGGTCAGGGCAACCCATGGAGTGCATCCATCTCAAACCGAGACGTTTCTGAATACACAACCCAAGACCCCTAAACTATGTCAAATTGCCATTTGGCTCTCAGAACTTTCTCTCACTTCCAAAATCCCACATCAAGAACTAATTAATCACTTTATTTCCAGTAGCACAGAGTGATGGAGGCTTCTCGGCTGTAATTCAAAAAGTCAGCGTGGGTGAAACTTTCACCTGCTTAGTGGTTTTTGCATTCCCCTTGTTAGAGATGAGACAAGAGCACTTTATTACGGGAGGCTGTCTCTGGCTGTTCAAATTGTGTTTCCTCAGCTGCTGGTAATAAGCTCTTGTGCCCACGGTTTGTGTGGTAACCAGGTCGGTGAGAAACACATGATCCGCATCTTTCACATCACTCGTTCGAGGGTACACTCGGTCTTTGATAGGAAGTGAAAGAAAGAAAATAAAGAGTTGGTTTTTATATGCCGACTTACTCTACCACTTAAGGAAGAATCAAACCGGCTTACAATCACCTTCCCCTCCCCACAACAGACACCCTTTGAAGTAAGTGGAGCTGAGAGAGCCCTAAGAGAGCCGTGACTAGCCCAAGGTCATCCAGCTGGCTTCATGTGGAGAAGTGGGGAAACCAACCCAGTTCACCAGATTACAGTATGGCCATTTATGCATGGGAGGTTTTGCCTGGGATTTCCTGCCCTGTAGATCCACATTTTCCCCATCCAAATTCTCAAAACTCAAAAGTAAGCAGCAGTGGCTGTCCAGGGTTTCAGTCTTTCCTCATCCCCTCCTTCTTGACTAGAGAGGCCGGCCTGGCTCCCTAGCAGCGCAGCAGCAAAGAAAGGTGACATTTCACACTTGCAAAAAAATCCTCTTGCAAAACGTCTGATAAAGTGGATTGAAAGTGCACTATTCAGCATGTGGTGTAAATCCTTTCGTCCTGCTGTACTAGTTTTCTTCTTGCGGGGAGGTGTGTGTGTGTGTGTGTGTGTTTGTGAAGGAACATTCCAAGCTGTCGCCTGTAATCCGTCTCAGTTGGCACGCTTTACTCTGCCCCTTTTGCTACTTTGTGCTCCGGCATGGTTGAAGCAAGCTTTTGTTTTCTGGGAGAGAGCTGTGACCAGCCCAAGGTCACCCAGCTGGCTTCATGTGTAGGACTGGGGAAACCAACCTGGTTCACCAGATTAGCATCCGCCACTCAGGTAGAGGAGTGGGGAATCAAAGCCAGTTCTCCAGATTAGAGTCCACTGATTAGAAAGTAGCCTGTAGTCTACTAGTAAGCCAATTTCTGGCTGCCATAAGAACATAAGAAAGGCCATTGCTGGATCAGACCAAGGCCCATCAAGTCCAGCAGTCTGTTCACACAGTGGCCAACCAGGTGCCTCTAGGAAGCCCACAAACAAGACAACTGCAGCAGCACCATCTTGCCTGTGTTCCACAGCACCTAATATAATAGGCATGCTCCTATGATCCTGGAGAGAATAGGTCTGCATCACGACTAGCATCCATTTTAACTAGCAGCCATGAATACCCCTCTCCTCCATGAACATGTCCACTCCCCTCTTCAAGCCTTCCAAGTTGGCAGCCATCACCACATCCTGGGGCAGGGAGTTCCTCAATTTAACTATGCATTTGTGTGAAAAAATACTTATCAGTTTTGAATCTCTCACCCTCCAGCTTCAGCAGATGACCCCACATTCTAGTATTATGAGAGAGGGAGAAAAACTTCTCCCTGTCCACTCTCTCCAAACCATGCATAATTTTATAGACCTCTATCATGTCTCCCGTTAGCAGCCTTCTTTCCAAGCTAAACAGCCCTAAGCGTTTAGCCGGGGGTGGGGGGGTTCTAGTCAAGAATGATGAACTAGGTAGATGCTGATTTCATCCAGCAAATACTTCTTATGCTTCTTGTAGGTTATCCGGGCTGTGTAACCGTGGTCTTGGAATTTTCTTTCCTGACGTTTCGCCAGCAACTGTGGCAGGCATCTTCAGAGTAGTAACACTGAAGGACAGTGTCTCTCAGTGTCAAGGGTGTAGAAAGAGTAATATATAGTCAGAAAGGGGTTGGGTTTGAGCTGAGTATTGTCCTGCAAAAGTATTGTCCTGTAAGTATCAAGATAATGTGCTAATGAGGGTATGGTATGTTAATATGGAACCATTGTATCCTGAAGTGATCTGTTAATGTGTGTAATCCAAAACTAATCTGTATGGCTATTGTTGAATGTTGTCTTTGTCTGGACAAAAACTCCAACCACCACCCCCGACAGAAAAGAGGAATAATCAAAACATTAATGGACCGTGCAAGACGGATCTGTGAACCACAGTTTCTCAAGGAAGAAACTAACCATCTAAATCACGCACTGCTAGCAAACGGCTACTCCAAGAATGAAATCAGAAGGGCCATTGAACCAAACAAAAATCAGAAAACTCAAGAAAAACAGTCTCCCATAGGAAAGGTATTCTTGCCATTTATTAAAGGAGTCACTGATAGGATGGAGAAACTTTTGAAAAAACATAACCTACAAACAGTGTTTAAACCCACCAAGAAAATACAACAAATGCTACGATCAGCAAAAGACAAAAGAGACCCCCTCACCTCTGCAGGAGTATATCGTATACCTTGCAGCTGTGGAGAAGTTTACATCGGGACCACAAAACGCAGCATACAAACAAGGATAAAAGAACATGAAAGATACTGCAGACTTGGCCAACCTGAGAAATCAGCAGTGGCTGAACATGGACTGACACAAACAGGACACAGGGTCTTATTCCAAGACACTGAAAGACTGGACAATTCTACCAACTATTTTGTCAGATTGCACAGAGAAGCCATTGAAATTCACAAACATCAGCACAACTTTAACAGAAAAGAGGAGAGTTTAAGAATGAATAAGGCTTGGCTTCCTGCCCTGAAACACCTCCAGACAAAGACAACATTCAACAATAGCCATACAGATTAGTTTTGGATTACACACATTAACAGATCACTTCAGGATACAATGGTTCCATATTAACATACCATACCCTCATTAGCACATTATCTTGATACTTACAGGACAATACTTTTGCAGGACAATACTCAGCTCAAACCCAACCCCTTTCTGACTATATATTACTCTTTCTACACCCTTGACACTGAGAGACACTGTCCTTCAGTGTTACTACTCTGAAGATGCCTGCCACAGTTGCTGGCGAAACGTCAGGAAAGAAAATTCCAAGACCACGGTTACACAGCCCGGATAACCTACAAGAACCAATGAACTCTGACCGTGAAAGCCTTCGACAATACTTCTTATGCTCTTAAACAAGAGTGTATATACTCAGAAACACTTAACAGACATTAGTTATGCCAGCTGTTAAGAGGTCCTTCTGAATATGTACTCATGCTTTGTATATTTGCAAAACACCCACGGATGACAGGGTTGTTGGTTTTTTAACTAGGGTAGATCATTACCATTTCCTCTAACTGGCAGCAGCTCTCAGAGAAAAAAAAAGAATCCTTTCCCAGTTTTTGCTATTTAAAACCCTTTACCTGGAAGCTTGGGGAGGATGCCCAGGTTCAAAGCACGTGCTTTCCAATGAACCACGGCCCCATCCCAGCAGTGAGCATTATTGGTGCACATAAGAACAGGGGAGTTAGAGATGTGTGTGTGTGTTAAGTGCCGTCAAGTCGCTTCTGACGTATAGCAACCCTACGATTCAATGTCCTCCAAAACACCCTATCGTCAACAGCCCTGCTCAGGTCTTGCAAACTGAGGGCCGTGGCTTCCTTTATAGAGTCAATCCATCTCATGTCTGGTCTTTCCCTTTTCCTGCTGCCTTCAACTTTTCCTAGCATTAGTGTTAGAGCTAGATTTGTGGAAATTGGATGGCATTTAGTAGTGTGTGCTCATAGATCTGGTGAGGATTCCTTAGTAGGAATGGCATCTAAGGCAGCATATACCAGGATATGTAAATCTTGTAAAAGAATCGAAGAAGAGTTGGTTTTTACATGATGACTTTCTCTACCAGTTAAGGAAGAATCAAACTGGCTGACAATCACTTTCCCTTCCCCTCCCCACAACAGACACCCTGTGAGGTAGGTGGGGCTGAGAGTGTGTGACTAGCCCAAGGTCACCCAGCTGGCTTCATGTGTAGGAGTGGGGAAACAAATCCAGTTCACCAGATTAGCCTCTGCCACTCCTCTGTGGAGGAGTGGGGAATCAAACCCGGTTCTCCAGAACAGACTCCACAGCTCCAAACCACCACTATTAACCACTACACCACGCTGGCTCTCAACATTAAGGGTAAGACAAATGTAATGCAACCTTTCCAATCTGCATGACCGACGTACATTCTAACGGGTCAAAATTCCCGCCCTTTCACCCAGTTTTAGGCAAGCTGCCTACTTTTTATTTTTAAAAGTACCAAAGGTATGTTCATCTTCAAAACTGATTCCCCCTCCCCGAAATAAATGGTTGCAAACAGCTCCAGGGATTTGGGCGGTGTGTATCTTGGTGATGTTACAGGTTCTAGCCCTGTGGTTCCCAAAGTGGGCAGTACCACCCCCAGGGGGGAGGTGGTGTTACCTAGGGGGGCACTAAGAGGCAAGGGGGGAGGAGTGGGGGGGGCGCTAGAGGTGGGCCCCTTCAACTGTGTTGTTCACTAATTTACAATAGATCAAGCTCTGGCACCAGGCTGGCAAATTTGGTGGAAACTATCAGATTTCCCCCCCAAACTTTGAAGAGCTGGTACCACTGGATCAAGTTCACCAGTTCTGTTGAATAAATTTCAACTAAAAATTGTAATTTGATTTTGAATAGATGTGCAATTAATTGTCACTGTTTTGAAATTTTGTTATTATCTTCTTCAGTGCGTCATGCAAACCCCTATTTTGAATAATGCTTTTTATAGGATCGGGTAGGGGGCGCTGGGGTTGAGTTTGTGGAATCAAGGGGGCAGTGGCCCGAAAGGTTTGGGAACCACTGTGCTAGCCAATCAGTACCATCCATAGTTGCCTTTTGCAGTAAACTTGCAGATTAAATAAAATATTTCATAGCTTGATCCGGGAGAGGGAAAGGTACTGAAGGGGTGTGCAAACCAGCCTCACTGTTCTTCAGATGTTGTATCTTTGACCAGCTCAAAATGAGCGCAGCATGTTTTTAAGGAACAGCGGAAACAGCATAGAAAGATGCATTCCCTCAAAAGACAGTTAAGTGGCCACCAGGTGGCAAAGTAGGACTGTGATCAAGATCTCGAGGCCAACGCTGAACACGCGTTTTTGCACTACTGCACAAAAAGACAACATGCGCCCACTCCATGCTCCCTTATCTGCACCTATCACCACAACCCCCGGATTCACGCACAATACTATTCACATGGATTAAAATCCCCCTTCCGGCCATTCGCACGCAGGAGAAAAGGATGTGCCGTCGTTTGCCCTTCTGTTATGGCCATAATTTTGCCAGTATGTGAATATCATTAAAAGGGATTACAGGGAAGTTAATTTGTATTATTTCCCTACGGAAGTCGGTTTCAGGTAGCCGGCTCAAGGTTGACTCAGCCTTCCATCCTTCCGAGGCTGGTAAAATGAGGACCCAGCTTGCTGAGGGTAAAGGGAAGACAACTGGGGAAAGCACTGGCAAACCACCCCGTAAACAAAGTCTGCCTAGTAAACGTCGGGATGTGACATCACTCCATGGGTCAGGAATGATCCGGTGCTTGCACAGGGGACCTTTACCTTTTTAAATTTGCATTAAGTAAACCCGAGAAGACACCCTTTTATACGACAGGCCCACGTCCCTGACAACAAAGGACAGAAGAGGTATAGATAGGTGGGGGTGGCCCAGTGAAGAAGACTCCAGACTGGTAAGGATTGCCAGCTCCTGGTCGGGAAATACCTGGAGATTTTGGAGGTGGAGCTTGAGGGGGTGGGGTTTAGGGAGGGGCGGGACTTCAGTGGGGAATAATGCCACGCAGTCCACCTTTCAAAGCGTCCATTTTCTCCAGGTGAACTGATCTGTGTCGCCTGGAGAGCAGTGGTAATAGTGGGAGATCTCCAGCCACCAACTGGAGATTGGCAACCCTAAGACTGGTAGAGGGGAACCAATGTGGCAAGATGAGAACTGGGGCGATCCAGGGTTCTAATCTGCACACTCAATGGTGACATCAGCCTAGCCTACCTTACAAGGCTGTCATGAAGGTAAAATGGAAGGGGGAAGAAACTGCATATACAGCTCTGAGCTGCTTGGAAGACGTGTGTGATTAAAGTATGCTTGAAAGATTATCAACAATCCAAGTGCTTTTCTCAATACGACTTCCCTTCAGAGTAAGGATACGTCTTCATATTCACATTTCTGGATTAGTGTTTAGGCAGCATCCAGAAAATGCAGGGAAACCGTGTGGGGAGAGCGAGGCAACCTCTGACGGTCGGAAAATGCAAGCATAATCAATGCAAAGCCCTGAAGTAGTCGGTGGGGTGACAGCGAGGAAACAACCATGCATAATTGGCCATACAGTATCAAAGCCGCGGACAGGCCCTGTGGGTAGGGTTGTCAACCTCCAGGTACTAGCTGGAGATCTCCTGCTATTACAACTGATCTCCAGCCGATAGAGATCGGGTCACCTGGAAAAAATGGCCGCTTTGGCCGTTGGACTCTATGGCATTGAAGTCCCACCCCTCCCCAAACCCGCCCTCCTCAGGCCCCCCCCCCCAAATCTCCCTCCAGTGGTGAAGAGGGACCTGGTAACCCTGCCTGTGGGTCACGGTTTGGAATATGTGTTCGGGCTGCCCCCTTCAGGAGGGATGTTTGAGCAATTTCTGGCCGTACCTCGACCCTTCCGGGTTCCCCCAAAAGAAGAAGAGTTGGTTTGTATGTGCCGACTTTCTCTACCACTTAAGGGAGACTCAAACCCGCTTACAATCACCATCCTTTCCCCTCTCCTCAACAGACACCCTGTGAGGTGGCTGGGGCTGAGAGAGTGTGACTAGCCCAAGGTCACCCAGCTGGCTTCGTGTGTAGGAGAAGGGAAATAAATCCAGTTCACCAGATTAGCCTCCGCCGCTCGTGTGGAGGAGTGGGGAGTCAAACCCGGTTCTCCAGATCAGACTCCACCACTCCAAACTACCGCTCTTAACCACTACACCACGCTGGCTCCCAAGAGATTCACTGATACCACCAGCACCTGCCCCCATGATCTGCAGTCCTGTACAATACCCTGAAAATGTGTCGGCTTTACAGGCATTTCCAAAAAGTAAATTAATCAGCCGTGGGTTGAGAGCCGACAGAGGGTGCTATTGTCACCGCAGAGAGCGGCATTGCAAGCCTAAGCAGGGAGGGAAGAGCCGCTCCATCTTGTCCAAGAGAAGGCAACAAAGACTATAGCGGGCCCAGGGATGAGGCCGGGAGAACTGAGGTGGGTGGAGGCTGTGGAACACATGAGCTTATATTGAATCAGCTGCCTTATACTGAATCAGACCCTGGGTCCATCAAAGTCAGTATTGTCTACTCAGACCGGCAGCGGCTCTCCAGGGTCTCAGGCGGAGGTCTTTCGCATCACCTACCTGCCTAGTCCCTTTAACTGGAGATGCCGGGGTCTGAACCTGGTACCTTCCGCATATCAAGCAGAGGCTCTACCACTAAGCCACAGCCACTCTCCATGGCTCTCAGGCAGGGGCCTTTCACATCACCTACTTGCCTAATCCCTTTAACTGGAGATGCCAGGGACTGAACCTGGGACCTTCTGCATGCCAAGCAGATGCTCTACCACTGAGCCACGGCAAAAGAAACCACAAAGGGCCAAGAATGGAAACAACAAAGGTAGGGGATAGGGTTGCCAACCTCCAGGTACTAAGTATACAATACCAGAAGGGAAGTAGTACCTGGAACACACATATACATAAAGTACCACTGATACACTGAACGTAATGGTTCATGTAATTTCAAAAACGTGATTTCCAACAAATGATTCAAGTTACGCAACAAAACAATCTGTACAAGTTATGCAACAAAACAAACTACACAAGTTGCGACAAAACAATCTATGCAAGTTTACAAGGTTTCACGAATCTTATCCTTGCTTAGCTAATTGTATTAGCTTCATCAGAAGTCTGTTGCTGCTGTGCACGAAAATCTTGACTTTCTGATTTTGCTCCTGTTGCTTCAAAACCTCTGGGTACTAGCTGGAGATCTCGCGCTATTACAGCTGATCTTCAGCCTAGAGATTAGTTCACCTGGAGAAAATGGCCGCTTTGGCAATTGGACTCTACGGTGTTGAAGTCCCCAAACCCCACCCTCCTCAGGCTCCACCTCAAAAATCAAAGTTCAATCCCCGGCATCTCCAGTTAAAGGTACTAGACAAGTCGGTGATGTGAAAGACCTCTGCCCAATGCCCTGGAGAGTCGCCGCTGGATGGACCAAGGGTCTGATTCAGTATAAGGCTGCTTCATGTGTTCAACCCTCCAGAATCAAATACCCTCTCCACTGAGGGCTACACGTGAACTCTTCAAGTACTTGAAGGGCTGTCATATAGAGGAGGGTGCCGAGTTGTTTTCTATTGCCCCCAGAAGGTCGGACCAGAACCAACGGGTTGGAATTAAATCAAAAGAGTTTCCGTCTAGACATTAGGAAGAATTTTGTAACAGAGCGGTTCCTCAGTGGAACAGGTTTCCTGGGGAGGTGGTAAGTGCTCCTTCCCTGGAGGTTTTTAAGAAGAGGTTAGATGGCCATCTGTCAGCAATGCTGATTTTATGACCTTAAGCAAATGATGAGAGGGAAGGCATCTTGGCCATCTTCTGGTCACTGGGTGTGTGTGGTGGGGGAGGGAGGTAGCTGTGAATTTCCTGCATTGTGCAGGGAGTTGGACTAGATGACCCTGGTGGTCCCTTCCAACTCTATGATTCTATAAGTCTAACTCTATAAGTATACCTTTTCCAGGTTCGTGTTGCCATTTCCTCCTGTTCACTTGACCATCCGCTGCTCCATAACAGCATCCCCTAGGCTAGACTGCCAGTTCCACCAGCTGGAGCAGAACAGGGCCAAATAATACCATTCTCTTTGCAATCTCCCAGCGAGCTTGCGTAGCGGGGCAGGGATTAGAACCCGAGCCTCCCACCCTAACCACTATACCGTGCTGCCTCTCTAACCAGACTGGGATCCTCTAACCAGAGGGTTCGTGGCAACCAGGCACCCGACTTGGCGCAAAACAGGAAGGGGAATCGAAACGGAAAAGCACCACCAGATCTGGAAAGGGCCCAGTGGCTGTGATAGTCTGATAGCAGGTGAAAACAGTGGGTCAGGATTGCGGGCCCAGACAAAACTGGAGGGAAGGGGGGGTTAAACTTTGTGCATGGGACCGAGGGGCACGGAGGAGCACCAGTAGACCCTGGGCAGGGACGCCTCTCTCTCTCTTCCCTCTCCTCCCATCCGCTGCCAAACTGGCTGTTCAATAAATAATGTTGTGCTTCAAAGCCAAATCTTTGAAGGGGACGTGCGCCGTGAGAGCTGAGGCAAGGGAAACACGAGGCGCTTAAAGGAGGAAAACGTACCCGGGAGCGGAGAGGGGACGAAGGGAGAAGACAATTCAGCGCGCCGAGCCAGAGGTGCTGACTTCGGCGTTATCTAACACTGCCCTTGTTCTTTCCCCTGATCTTCTTTCCAAAACCCGACCATTCAGAGCTGCTTTGTGATCGCAGCTCTTCAGCGGGCGCAGTTTAAAAAGAGAAATGGGCACACTGGGCGCTGGCCCCAAGAAAGGCCTTTATTTTTGGGAAGATGGGCATCCCTGAGACCTGGCGAAGGGCAAGATCTTGCTCCGGCAGCATCTCTCACCACTACCTAGCTTTATGCCAAGTCTTTCTTTTTGTTTCCTTGGTCGAGTAACCATAGGGTTGCCAACCTCCAGGTACTAGCGGGGGATCTCCCACTATTACGACTGATCTCCAGCCGATAGAGTTTGCTTCACCTGGAAAAAAATGGCCGCGTTGGCCATTGGACTCTATGGCACTGAAGTCCCTCCCCTCCCCAAACCCCGCCCTCTTAAGGCTCCGCCCCCAAAACCTCCCGCCGGTGGTGACCTGGCAACCCTAAGTAACCAGCACTTTTGTACCCAGATCTCTACACTCCTCTAGACCAGTAGCCTTCAGCCTTTCCAGATAAGATCCCACTGAGGTCATGAGAAGGAGGCAGGGTTGCCAACCTCCAGGCAAGACCTAGTGATATTCTGGAATTACAACTCATCTCCAGACTACAGAGACCAATTTCCCTGGAGGCAATGGATGCTTTGGAAGGTGGACTCCATGGCATTGAATCCCACTGAGGTCCCCTTCCTCCCCAGGCTCCATCCCCAAATCTCCAGGAGTTTCCCTACCTGGTTCTGGCAACCCCATCCATCCCCAGCCAGTAGCCGGGGTGGGGGACCTGGCAACCCTGCCTGGAAGCCACATTTTAGTTGGAAAAACAGAATTGATGGATGAGGCGACAACAGAGTACAGATGAGGACCTGCATTTTGAAAACTTCCTACAATCTAAAAAAAAACCTCCTGCTAGTTAGGGTTGCCAGGTCCCTCTTCGCCGCCGGCGGGAACTTTTTGGGGCTCAGCCTGAGGAGGGCGGGGTTTGGGGAGGGGAGGGACTTCAATGCCATAGAGTCCAATTGTCAAAGCAGCCATTTTCTCTGGGCGAACTGATCTCTGCCGGCTGGAGATCAGTTGCAATAGCAGGAGATCTCCAGCTACCACCTGGAGGTTGGTAACCCTACCCAGTCCGTTCTCCCTGTTTTGTTTTGACTTGCAAGGAGTCTTTTGACAGGAACAGAATCCAAAAATCAGCAGGCTGAAAAGGCCATTCCACCACCTCCCACGCCTTTTTGCTGCATGGGAAAACCAGGCTGCAGTTTTTCTTCTTCTGGCTGACATATCTACACTGCAGACATATTGGTTTAACAGCCTTTCCTTCTCCCCAGGGAACTCTGGGAATTGTAGTTCTGTGAGGAAGGGCCTTAGAGTACACTAACAGATTTTTTAATATCTGTGCCACCAAACTTTAATTCCCAGGATTGGGGGGTGGGGGAACACAGCTTATTATGATATATAAAATGTTGTGTAAAGTCCTTTGGTGAAAAGTGAAGTAAATACACAAAACCTTCTAGAATAACTAAAGGATCTGTCCGTCTACCGCACACATAACTCCTCGGACAATGAAGTTGGGAGCCTCAATATTGACCACTCACTTGAGGATGGTAATGGGAATTGCAGCACCAAACATGAAGGGAATCAGAATATCCTGGCCGGCATCATCACCAGAAACCCTCAGCCCTGCTGTTTTTCGCACTGGAAGTTGTCTCTGGAAGGCACAGCTTACCATAAAATAAAGCTAGCCATATGACATTTAGATACCCAGTTCAGGATCATGATAGGAGCAGCATTGCCAAGAAGAAAAGGAATCAAGAGATCCTGGCCTGGCTTATGGGCAGAAGCCCCCCGAAAGTTATTGGCAATGGAAGCTAAGATTGTCTGTTGCAGGCATAACTCATCTGAAAATAAAGCTAGGAGCCTCAAAATTGGCCACGTGCTTCAGGATGGCAATGGGAGTCGCAGCGCCCAACATGGAGGGAATCAGAGCATCCTGGGGTGCGCCATACCCACAAACCCCCACCTCCCTGCTGTTTGCTTTGGAAGCTATGGTTGTTTTCGGCAGGTACTACTCATCCAAAACTAAAGCAAGGCGCCTCAAAATTGCCCTCTAGTTTCAGGATGATAATGGGAATTGCTGTGCCTGGAATGAAGGGAATCGGAACATCCTGGCCCAGGTTAACTCTGGACACACACACACACAATTTGCCCTGGAAGCTATTGTTGACTGTGACAGGCATAGCACATCCAAAAATAAAGCTAGGAGCCTCAAAATTGGCCACGATCTTCTAAATGATCATGGGAGTTGCAGTGCCAAACATGATAGGAATTGGAACATCCTGGCCCATACAACCCCCCCCCCCCTACACACACACATTTTTGCACTGGAAACTATTGTTATCTGTGGCAGGCAGAAAATAAAGCTGTGTGTGTGTGAAGTGCCGTCAAGTTAGGACTCTATCTCGGTCTCCCCTCTTCACTATCAAGAATGTTAGTTCTTGAAGAAAGCTTTATCTACCTTCTTGTCAGGTTGTGCATCTTTGTTGTGTTAATTACTCTGCCAAGTCACCTGATCTGTCACTACACGTTACCAGGGTGACACTTGGGAGGAGACAGTCACATAGTCCCTCCCACACACACACACATCTGGGCAACAGACTCTATCAGGAACTGCCGGGGATGCCGCTGGAGGCCTGGATTAATGTGTTGTGTTGCCCATTTTGGTGAGTCGTCACTGCAATAGGTTGGAGGTTCCCTAAAACCATTGATGGCTTCTTGGCTGGGGAGTGACTGCCAGTTTGCGGGCTAGCTGTTGGGTTCCTCCTAACTAACTTCCTGGTCAGAATGGGAATTTGCTTGAACAAGGGTTGTCCAGTGCCTATCATCCCCAGACGATGGTCAGACTGAACATGTCAACTCTGTACTAGAATGTTATTTGCGTTGCTATGTAAACTACCATCAGGATGATTGGGTGGATCTCTTGCCTTTTGCTGAGTATGCTTATAATAATGCCTCCCATCAGTCCACTGGTTTTAGCCCGTTTCAGGTACTGTATGGAAAGGACTTCGGGACGTTTAGGAGTGTGGATTGTTCTGGGGTGGGCGCCAACGCTGAAGTGGCTGATTGGGTGAACCTGGTACAAAATACTTGGCCCTGGTTACAGAAAAATTTGGAACGGGCCAAGCGCAAGTACAAAGAACAAGTGGACAAACACTGTTCTCCGGAGTCGGACATTAAGGTGGGGGACCAGGTATATCTGTCCACAAAAAACCTTCGCTCCCTACGCCCGTATAAAAAACTCAGTGAGAAGTATGTGAGACCCTTCCCAGTCTCATGGCTCATAAATGAATTCACAGTAGAACTCGGTCTTCCAAAGTCCATGAGGGGCATCCATCCTGTGTTTCATATCAGTTTGCTAAAGAGATACGTGCAAGTACCAGAATGGCATCCCGATCCTGCTCCCGAGCCCCCGGTGTTGGTGGGGGAGGGGGAGGAACATTTCGAAGTTTCCAAGATCTTAGACTCCCGGGTCCGCAATAAGGTGCTCTACTACCTGGTGTGCTGGAAACACATGGGTCCTGGTCAAGATGAATGGGTGGCTGAGCACCATGTGACTGCCCCCCGTCTGGTTCGCCAGTTTCACGATGCTTACCCCCAAAAACCTCGCCTGGTTGTTGGGAGGGAGGGGGGCCTTAGGGGGAGCAGAATGTCAGGCCTTTGCCTTTTAGCTGGAGTAAAGGCTCTTGACATGAGTTAGACCAGGTTCTGGCTACACGTCAAGTCCTTGGTTCTCATGCCTGTGAACATCTGTGTACAGTTTCGCTCATCCTGTTTTCTGCAGCTGCGGTAATGTTTAGTCTGTCTTCCTGGGAACTGCTTATCTCAGGGTTGCCTAGCAATGTTTACCTTTTCAGTCCATAGTGTCTTAAGCATGTAACTTGCCTGTGTTCAGACATTACCAGCCTTACCTATCTGAGGGTAGTCAGTTCTTTAATATGTCTTTTGCTCCTAATAAAGTCTTACTGCTTCAGATCTACCTGTCTGGATGAGTTTGCTTATGGGATGCTAGGGACAGACACCTGATCCTGACAGGCACAGCCAGAGTGTGGCTCAAGATTCCTTGCGTCTGGCTGGTGATCTCTTCCTTCCAGTCCTCAGTTCCTAGATCCTGGCTCTTACTCCACAGCAAGGAGGAGTTGGAGTTGGCTTGTATGTGCTGACTGTCTCTACCACTTAAGGCAGAATCCAACCGGCGTACAATCACCTTCCCTTCCCCTCCCCACAACAAACACCCTGTGAGGTAGGTGGGGCTGAGAGAGCTCTGAGAGAGCTGTGACTAGCCCAAGGTCACCCAGCTGGCTTCATGTGGGGAAGCCAACCCGGTTCACCAGGTTAGCATCCGCCACTCGTGGAGGTGTGGGGAATTGAACCTGGTTCTCCAGATCAGAGTCCATCGCTCCAAACCACCGCTCTTAACCACTACACCATGCTGGCTCTCTGGGACTCTGAGAAATGCAGCGGCACCTGATTAGCCAAAGGTGCTCAGGAATTATATGTGACAGAAATATGACAATTTCTGAATTAAAACACACACCAGATCACTCACACTACCCTACCACAAGAAGGGGAGGGGGAAGAATCTGTAGAAACACCGGATGCTAAACGCTTGCTGTTTCCACTTTGGGTGCCGTTCTCTTTGGTCTAGCCAGATCAGTGTCTCCGATTTCTCTCCATCTTCCCTCACCTCTGTCACTAGAGCAGAGGAAAACTGTGTTGCAGGAGTGAGGTGGGGTGGGGGGAGAAGAATAAAAGGCACCTTATGCTCCCTTACTGTATGATGATAAATATATCTCCACATTCACCCACTCAAAATGCCTCCAGGCAGGGAATTTAATGCCATTTGGTGTTTCTGCAGCACCCAATGCAAACAGAGCCCCAGATTTCAGATGAGATGGGGGGAAACTGGCCAGCTGGCTTTTTTCTATCACCGGGAATGCCTGGCTGTTAAGTGTCACTGACCAAGATGAGACTGACAGCTTTTCCTCTTGTCGGCAGGGCTCCTGTGTCTTTAACGTGCAGAAAATCAGCAGCTCCATGCTGCAGATCAAATCAGGCTGTGGTGACAGTGCTGGACTTAGGATCTAAGAGGCCCAGGTTCGAATCTCCACTCGGCCACAGAAGCTTGCTGTGGGGTGACCTTGGAAAAGTGACACACTTACAGCCCACCCTTCTTCACAGGGCTGCTGTGAGGATAAAATGGAGGAAGCATACTTAGGTTCCGACTGGGGAGAAAAGTGTGGTCCAAACAAAGTAAATAAATACTAAGGGTGACTGCCTCTGAGCATGTGCAGAGCGCACCCTTCATAACTGAATAACCACTGCTAGCTTCCACAACCCTGGGATTTGGGGGCTAGGGATCTCATGCAGACTTGACCCTCACACTTCTGTTTTCCCCCACCCCTCGTGTTGAGAAATTTAGCACTGCATATGCTTTGGCAAAAGGACAGGTTAAGGCATTCTGTTGTGAAAGAGGAAGAAGAGGTAGAGTTGGTTTTTATACCCCGATTTTCTCTACCTTTAAACTATGCATCGTGTGAAGAATGTAATCTGGGACTACAAGGGAAATGAGACAAGTCTGTTGTTCCATAACTATTTAAAGGAACAATTTGTGTTTTTTATAAAAATGTAGCCACTGATGCTGGAATTTGAAGGTGAAGGGTGGCCGGGGGAGGGGGTTGAGAGGGTTTTTTTTTTTTTTTTTTGCTTTTCTCCATGGGCCATTTTCCCACTGAAAATTATCCCCACCTTTTCCCTCTGCCGGGTAGTGGTGCAGTCAGGCACTTTTAGACTCTGGCCTTGATGAAGAAGAAAAGTTGGTTTTTATATGCCGACTTTCTCTACCGCTTAAAGAAGAATCAAATCGGCTTACAATCACCCTCCCTCCCCCTCCCCACAACAGACACCCTGTGAGGTAGGTGGGCTGAGAGAGTTCCAAGAGAACTGTGACTGGCCCAAGGTCACCCAGCTGGCTTCAGGAGGAGGAGGTGGAGAAACAAATTCAGTTCACCAGATTAGCCTCTGCTGCTCATGTGGAGGAGTGGGGAAACAAATCCAGTTCACCAGATTAGCCTCCACCGCTCATGTGGAGGAGTGGGGAATCAAACCCAGTTCTCCTGATCAGAGTCCACCACTCCAAACCACCGCTCTTAACCACTACACCACACTGGCTCTCACACTGGTCTTGTCCCCTACCCCTTTGAGTGGGCGTGTGTATTACTTCATCAGGAGCACACTGGTCCATTAAAACATTCCAGCAACAAGCCAAGCTGAGCAGCAACGAGAGATACTCTACCTCCTAGGGTTGTTGTTGAGGACGGAGACAAGGTATACAAAGATCTGGTCCAAGATAACCCATTAATACTCATATTTTATAGGTGAGGAACACCAATGGTGAGAGTCAGTGATCAGCACAAAGCCAGACGGCAAAGGTTTTTTGTTAAAGCTTACCATTTTTAAGGAACCGCATGAGAAAAAAAGATAACCAGCCCAATTATCTGTGAGACTTAGTCTCAAAGATGAAAGATTTCTGCTAGCACCAGACATCACAACAATTTTGCTTTGTTAAAAAGCGTGAGGATTTGAGGATTTTTATTTTATTTTATAGGGGAGGGCAAGCTTTTGTTCCCGTACCTATGTCCAGCAATAACAAAAGGTCAAGACTGGACAATCTCAGGGGGAGGGTGTGTGTGTGTGAAAAGTGGCTGCAAAGGTGGGAAACGGCTGAACTGGGTCAAGAAAGCTAACAGCAATGGAACCAGAGAAATGGAGGGAGATACGGGAGTGACACCCCTAACATTTCACACATTAGAACGGGGCCGTTTCCGTACCATGCTACCAAAGGGGGGCCCGGGGGCCTGGCAACTGCAGGTCCAGAGACAGATTTGTGGGGGAAGGAAAGCGAGGCGAGACAACTGTGCCTTTGCTGGTGATGCAGCCTGGCTCCTTCTCCTGCTGTTACAGCATGTCTCTGGGCATGCGCAGAGTGCCTGTTAGATTATTAATGGGAAAACCTGTTACACTCCTAGGGGGACTTGCAGGGCACTTAGAGAAGGGCAGAGAGCTGTTCCCTTTGGCAGCAGAGGATAGGACTGGCAATAATGGGTTTAAATTGCAGGCGGAGAGGTACCGGCTGGACATTAGGGAAAAGTTTTTTACAGGAAGAGTTGTTGACAGTGGAATCAGCTACCTAGGGAGGTGGTGAGCTCCCCCTCACTGGCAGTCTTTAAACAGAGGCTGGACAAGCACTTGTCAGGGATGCTCTAGGCTGATCCTGCATTGAGCAGGGAGGTGGACTAGATGGCCTGTATGGCCCCTTCCAACTCTATGATTCTATGACAATTGGATGTAGCTTGTCTCCAAACAGTTATGCTACCACTCTTTAGAAGCTAAGCCCTGTCCCACATCTCTGTGAAACCAGAGTGCATATTCTGTACTATTAAAACACACACACACACACACACTTTCATCCTCTCTTCCCTGGCAGGGATGCTTACAGCATATTCCTACATACACACACACACAACTCTCACCCTACTTCCTTGCCACACTTCTTGTCAGACAGAGCTAAAAAGGGGCACTTCACATGCTCAGCAGCCCAGTGAGTTGCGAATCCATAGTCCTTCCGTTCAAGCAAGCAAGCAAGCAAGCAAGCAAGCAAGCAAGCAAGCAAGCAAGCAAGCAAGCAAGAAAGAAAGAAAGAAAGAAAGAAAGTCAGTCAGTCAGTCAGTCAGTCAGTCGTTGGTGTTCACTCCTGTCTTCATTTCAGCAACCCCAAATAAAACAAGTGTTTTGATTGAAACTGTGCAAGTACTAGGAAAGAAAGGGATCTCTACAGCTGTGACTGCCAAGATCCAAGCTGAGGGACAGACTTAGGGTTGCCAACCTCCAGGTGGCAGCTGGAGATCTCCCGGTATTACAACTGCTCTCCAGTCGACAGAGATCAGCTCACCTGGAGAAAATGGCCGCTTTGGAAGGTGGATTCCATGGCATCATACCCCACTGAAGTCCCTCCCCTCCCAAACCCTGCCCTCCTCAGGCTCCACCCCCAAAATCTCCAGGTATTTCCCAACCCGGAGACAGTCCCACCTGTGGAACTGCTTCCATTCCTTCCTAAGAAACCATTCAGGGCAAACCAATGGAGAAATGATTTGGGGGTTGGAGGCAAAGCCTGTCTTACACCTTGCATACATACCCATAAATAAATAAATTTGCAGCTAGTGTGCCGGATAAAACTAGTAAAACAGAAACTGACCCTACAAGGAATATGTTTACAACCAAGGCCAACAAAATTTGGAATCACCCAATTTTTAGGGTTGCCAGGTCCCTCTACGCCACTGGTGGGATTGTTGGGGGGGCGGGGCCTGAAGTGGGCAGGGTTTGGGGAAGGGAGGGACTTCAATGGCATAGAGTCCAATTGCCAGAGCGGCCATTTTTCTCCAGGGGAACTGATCTCTACTGGCTGGAGATCAGTTGTAATAGCAGGAGATCTCCAGCTGGTACCTGGAGGTTGGCAGCCCTACCAATTTTACATTTCCACAGATCAAGGGAGTACATTGAGGCGACATACCTTCATTGCTAAGGCGCAGTATTTTGCCACCTGGGTGTTAATTGGTGAGCTGTCTCCCAGCAAAAACCTTTTTGGTCCATTCACCCTCATCACCAGCACCCATTTCCCTAATCAAAGGGTCAACAAGAATGGAGCGGGCTGACTTATAGAGGGGACATCTAAAAACTACATGCTCAACAGTTTCCAGCTCCCCTGCGTTACACGGGCAAAGTCTCTCCACCCTGGGGATCTTCTTAAATCCATACATACCCTTTTCCATTCTTTTAAGATTGATCAAAAACCACTGTGTCTGATGGTAACATATTTTGAGGTCTGTAGCAACCATGAAGGGCCTTCTTGGTGGTAGTCCCCGAATTCGGAAGCCAATTATTTATTTCCAGATTTAGAGACTTGGCTCCTTCAAGGGAACTTGAAGAATGAATGCATTTATACAATTTTTTTTATGGTTCACGTGCCTGCTAGGTTTTATTGATTCCTGTATTTTTCTTTGTGTCATTATTGTTATTGTTATTATTTTAAGAAGATCCCCAGGGTGGAGAGACTTTGCCCGTGTAACACAGGGGAGCTGGAAACCATTGAGCATGTATTTTTCAGAGGTCCCCTCTACAAGTCAGCCAACTTTGATTAGGGAAATGGGCTCTGGCGGTGAGGGTGAATGGACCAAAAGGTTTTCTGCTGGGAGACAGCTCACCAATCACCACCCAATAGGGTTGCCAGGTCCCTCTTCGCCACCAGCGGGAGGTTTTTGGGGCGGAGCCTGAGGAGGGCAGGGTTTGGGGAGAGGAGGGACTTCAATGGCATAGAGTTCAATTGCCAAAGCTGCCATTTTCTCCAGGTGAACTGATCTCTATCGGCTGGAGATCAGCTGTAAAAGCAGGAGATCTCCAGCTATTACCTGGAGGTTGGCAACCCTAACACCATGACATATGGGTTAGAGGGAATTACATGTTTATTATTGAGCAAGAGTGCTGTATAGTATTGTGATTAACTGGAGGTCGCAAAATACTGTGCAGTAGCAATGAAGCTACGTCGCCTTAATGTACATCCTTAATCTGTGGAATTGTAAAATTGGGTGATTCCTGATTTTTTTTGGCCTTGGTTGTAAACATCTACTCTGTATGGTCAGTTTCTGTTTTATCTGGCATGCCAGCCGCAAATAAAATTTATTTATTTATTATTATTTATTGTTATTATTAACATTCTCAGCTTCCTTCCCCTGATCAGGGCAGGGGCTGTGGCTCAGTGGTAGGACATCTGCTTAGCATGCAGAAGGACCCAGGTTCATTCCCCGGTACCTCCGGTTAAAGGGATTGGACAAGTAGGTGATGTGAAAGCTGAGACCCTAGAGAGCCGCTGCCGGTCTGAGTCGACAATACTGACTTTGATGGACGGAGGGTCTGATTCTGTATAAGGCAGCTGCATGTGTTCATGTGTTCATCACCTTTGCAAAAAACAAAACAAAAAACCAAACCTTGCCTCTGCTACCTTTGCAGCCCACCAACAATGAACGATGCGCCCCTTTCTCCAGATGATGCTCATCTGGCAGAACAACACAGCCGTGCTGATGTCCAAACACCCCAGTTTCCAGGTAAGCCACTGCCTGAAGACCTCACTCAGCTGACCCAGTTGAACAAGCTCCCGCTATCCTTCCAGGGAGGCCAGGTGTCCTGGCTCCCCCCCACACACACACACACACACATCCATATTATAAGACCGTCCTTCCTCCAAGATACTCGGAATGGCATTTCCCAAAAAACCCAGGAGCTTGATCCTTGAAGTCCCATCCCTGGCATTCTTGATGCAAAGATTATCATCAGGCTCCCCGCCTCGCCCTCTGCTCTCTCTCACGCTATGTGCAGACACTCCCGCGCATGTGTGTGCATTTATGTGTAATCCATAGAGGTGTGGAGCCCAGAAAGGTGGGGGAGGGAGGGAATGTTCCAAGCCAGAGATGCGTGCATAACACTTACGGTCTTCTTTCCCGTGCCATTGCTATGAATATTTTTAATTAACAGGGTTTTGAGGGCAACGTCGACGGATCGATGATATTAAGGGTTATAATACCAAGAAAAGAAAACCCGGCATACACGGCACCGAAATGTCTCCAAAAGTCGGAGAATGTTTGTGTGGAAGCTGACAATCCGTTTGGTGAAAGCCGCGCAGAGAATCTGTGGCCATTCATGCGTGGGGGATTTTGCCTTGGATCCGCCACTGTTTAGGCGCACATTTCCCCCCCATCTAAATTCTGGATGGCCCCGGCTAGCCTGACCTCGTCAGATCTCCGCAGCTAAGCAGGGTCAGCCCTGGTTAGTATTTGGATGGGAGACCACCCAGGAAGTCCAGGGTTGCTGTGCAGAGGAAGGCACTGGCAAACCACCTCTGTTAGTCTCTTGCCATGAAAACCCCAAAAAGGGGTCGCCATCAGTCGGCTGCGACTTGACGGCACTTTACACACACACACACACACACACACACACACACACACACACACACACACACAATTCTCAAAACTCAACAATAAGCCCCCATGCAGAGTTTTGAGAATTCGGATGGGGGAAATGTGCATCTAGGGAGCGGCAAACCCAAGGCAAAACCTCCCAGGCATAACTGGTCTGTGTTTTCGGACATTGACCAGTGGACTGTTGGCAGTCGGACATTTTTGGACATTCACCGAAACGTGCCGGGGATCCTCGCGAGCGGGGAATGTCCGAAATCTGGCGAATGGGGACGTCCCCATGTCAATGTCACCCCCTTCCCGGCGCGCGCGCGCTCTCTCCCCGTCTTGGGCTCACTCCCACGAACGCGAGGACGCGCGTGCTTCCCAGGTGTCTCCAGACGCCGACGCCGCCCGCGCACGCCCGGGGTGTGCAGTGCGGAAGCCCGGCTCTCCCTGGCCGGCAGGCGGCCTGTGCCTTTAAGAGTGGTCCCTCTGACATCACGGCCAGCTGCAGGGATCCGGGGCGGCGGATGCTGGGCTAGGGCGATTGTGGATTCGCCTCGCATCCCCCTCGGTTCCCCGGCCGAGCGGATCCCGTGATCGAGCGGGATCCGGCAGCGGGGGCGCCCTGTGCGTGCCAGCCTCGGGCTGTGTGTGAGTGTCTGTGTGTGTGTGTGTGTGTGTGTGTGTGTGTGAGAGAGAGAGAGAGAGAGAGAGAGGGAGGGACAGGGACCGACAGACAGACAGACAGACTGACTGATAGCCGCCTCTCGGCATCCGACTGCGGCATCGCTGCCCGATCGAAGCCCCCCCCCCCCCCGCCAGGACAAAATCAGTAGCAGCCTCTCTCTCTCTCTCTCCCGCCCGCCCCTCCGCCGCATCCCACTCTCCCTCCCCCATCCGACGAGACCCTTCCCTCCCCCCACACACAGTCACCCCCCCCTTCCCTCCTTGGTCTCTGCAGGGAAAGGGAGACCCCTTTCCCTCCCTGCCCCAAAGCATCTCCATCTCCCCCTTCGCCCCATCTATTGATTTATCCATCGACACCACCCCCACCCCCATTTCTGCTGTGCCCTGACTTGGGACTGGGCGCCTGCCCTGATTTCTGTGTGTGTTTGTGCTCTCTCTCCCTCTCTCCCTCTTTCCTTCTGCTGCATTCCCCCCCCCCATCTGCCGCTCGCAATTGCGCTGCTTTTTCAGCCCTTGCCCTCCTGCATTCCTCCTTCCCAGCCCTTCTTCCCGTCCCTCTCTCCTGCTGCAGCCGGGATCCCTGATCGCAGGGAATTCACTCCCCCCCCCACCCCCCTCTGCTGCATTCCTCTTCTCCGCTCTCTGCTTCATTCCCTCACTTTTCCGCTCTCCTGCACCCATCCTCCCCCCGCCTCATTCTATTGCTTTTCTTCTCTCCTGCGCTCCCTCCTCTCTTCTCCCTCTCCCCTCTGTCTGCTGCATCCCTTCTCCTCTCTCTTCTTCATTCCTGCTGAATCCTTTCCCCTCCATTCCGTTATTTCTCCTCCCTGCTGCATTCGGGTTGTCCAGTCCCCAGCTCGATATATTACCACCCGCTTTCCCCCTCCTCTACCACCCCGGCTACTGCTGCATTCGTTTCCCTCGCTCCCTCTTTCGTTCTGTCTCTTCCTTCGTTCCCCCCACCCACCACCACCACCACCCCTGGCTTCTGCAACTTCTGGATGGGGGCTTCAGCAATAGAGACCCTTTGTCTTGGGGTCGCGTCGTCACCGGACAGCTATTAAAAAAGAGCGGCTAAATATCTCCCCACTTAGGAAAGAGGGGACGGGCGCCTGGCCCCTGCCCTCCTTTGGAACATTGGCGCAAGGAAAAGGAGAAATTAAAAGCGGAAAGCGATGCAGGTGCGGTGGAAGAGCAAGGAACTTAAGGTCCTGGTGGGAATCTAACGGCAAGGTGAGAAAACAGCCCAATTTCTTCCGTGTATGTTCCATCCTCCTGGGACACATTCCCTCATGGCCAGGCTTGTGCCATTTGTCCCTCAGAGTTAGGAAACAGAGAGGCAGTAAGATGGCATGTATTCTGGGGCCAGCCGTCGGTTTTAAATGGGATGCACAGTTCTGAGTTACACAGAACTCTCCACCGGGCGAAAACCGGCCGACTCTGTCTAAGTCCAAAGCTTGCACCCGCTATAAACTACTCGCTGGCCCAGGAGGAGAAGAAGAAAACTCACGGGTCTCTGTGTCACTTTTTCTGGTTTTTACATGTTGTTGATGTTGGGAGTGTCAACTTTGTGCAACTTTGGCCTGTGTGAATATGTGGCCTTTCATTTAGGGCCAGCCGGACGAGTATTTGGACAGCGTCTCTGACCGCAGGTGCTTAACTCTGGGGTCCTCTGATCGGTGTTATTTGTGAATTCCTGTAGATCCACTCTGAAAGGTTTTCGTTCTCTCTGGCCCCTATAATGCATATCGGATGTGTGTTGCGATTCCTTTGTGGCAGTGAACTGAACTTGCTGCTGTGGGGAGTGTCTTTCGGGGGCACACTATAAGTAATTTGTACTCTTACCCCCCACCTCCCTTCCCACAGGATTGTGGGGCTTGTACAGGTAACAACTTTCCCTGACAGTATACATATATGCTACGTGTTTACAATCTACTCAAGATACAGAATGCTCATTCTTTTGGAGAACTTGTTTTGCATTGGCTGTGCCCTGTGTATGTGTGTGGTTGCCGTTGCAGCGTGTGAGAACGCGTTATCTAGTATTCGATTGCATATTTTTCTGAATTTGATGTGTAGGTGAGAGACAGACATCCAGATCTCACACTGGTTTGCTGATATATTTTTTTTAAAGGATTTTTGTGTAGCTGACTTCACTTCACACGATCGACTGCATAATTTCGGTGTTGAAGGGTGCCCTTAATGCCTTAATAAACACTTCCTCTGTCGTGCTAGTAAATGGGGTTGAGTGTGGTGTACCTGGTTCCCTATATTTCTTCCATGCCGTTTTCGTGTTGCATTGCAAACAGAATAGTATGATGGGGCAGTGCTACATCAGCATGCAGTGCATGTGTGTATCCATCTACATGTGAATTCCTTTAGCGCCTTTCTCTGTGCATTACAGAAGCACACAGGCAGTGTGTGGCTGTGATTGAAAACAATGCATTGTGTACTAACTGGGTACTCTTTCTTTAGCCCACACTGTGTCGATGTTGGCATGCTGGGCTTCTGTCATTCCTGCACTCAAAAACGCAGTAATGAAGGATATAATAGTTTGCAGTGCATGTGTGTCCTGGGTATTTGTGTTTCCTTCAGCTCCTTTAACACCGTTCCTGTCTAGATTATAGTGTGAAATGGAGAACGGGGCTGTCTGTGAGCATGCACGCTTCATTTCCCGTGGTTTTGTGCATGCACCCTATTTACTCCCGTCTCTCCACACCGGATTAATACACCGCGAGCCACAAACAGCGGTGTCAACAGAATTTTTAATGGCTTTCTTTCCCCAATGCAACCGCACACCGTGCTTGTGACTTTGGGAGTGGTGGTTTGTTCGACGCCTCTCTGACATGGTGCATAAAAACGATGTATTGTTCTTTAGTGGGGAAGACAGCTTTATACTTTTGTCTAACTGAGCATCTGTGGGTGTATTCCATACCTGTATGACACTGGATTTATTGCTTGTGTATTTCCCTTTAATTATTTGTTGATTAGCCTCTATGAGAGAGTAATGTGTCGTGCACCTAAAGTGAATTCCTTTAACGCTGATATGTGTGGATTTTCAGCACTGGAGATGTGTTTTTTTGTGTGTGTGTGTGACTTCTCAGTGCTGGTACATAGAACCATAGAGTTGGAAGGGACCACCAGGGTCATCTAGTCCAACCCCCTGCACAATGCAGGAATTTCACAACTACTTCCCACACACACACCCAGCGACCACTACTCCATGCCCAGAAGATGGCCAAGATGCCCTCCCTCTCATCATCTGCCTAAGGTCATTGAATCAGCATGGCTGACAGATGGCCATCTAGCCTCTGTTAAAAACCTCCAGGAAAGGAGAGCTTACCACCTCCCGAGGAAGCCTGTTCCACTGAGGAACCGCTCTAACTGTTAGAAAATTCTTCCTAATGTCTAGATGGAAACTCTTTTAATTTAATTTCAACCCGTTGGTTCTGGTCCGACCTTCTGGGGCAACAGAAAACAGCACTATCCTCTCTATGACAGCCTTCAAGTACTTGAAGATGGTTGTCATATCCCCTCTCAGTCTTCTCCTCTTCAGGCTAAACATACCCAGCTCCTTCAGCCTTTCCTCATAGGACTTGGTCTCCAGACCCCTTACATGTGGGCACCCAAACATGGATTTCTGTGTGCACCCAAACATGGAATGGTGTCTGTGTGGATAAGCTAATGGCTTTTCTTTTCTTTTTGTAATTTCTGAGGGCCAAGCATGTGCCGATAAGCCGTATTCCTCACTCTGTGATTCTACACAGAGTGTGTTGGAAGGGGGGAGACGGGGAGATTTTTTTGACCGCAAAAGAGACGTTGTACTTCCCAATCTTGATTCCTCCCCTCCAATGCCAACATCTAATGTAGTCCCAGATGGTGACGTTGCTGCGAGATTGTATTCCCCGCCACAGCTGAATATGGTACACTGATTGCCGGAGGGAGGGTGTGCGACTACTGGGGGGGGGGAGGGACTTGGGGGTGGATCTAGCGGTAGTGTTGTGCTAATGGGTGAGATTTAATTCAGCATATGGAGGCAACAGCTACCGAGGGGTCAAGCAGGCTGTACGTGGCAGGGATGCTATTTTTGTTGCCACTGTGTGTGAGAGAGAGATACGGCCTCGTTTTTCAGTGTCAAGGGCGGGAGGTGGGGCTCAGCAGTACGGTGAGAGGGGAGGGGGAGAGATTTCTTTACCTTTTTCGGGGTTACACTAGTGGGAGCGAACACCTCCCCCCCTTATGGGCATTATTCTTTGTGCAGAGATGACAAAAAGACAGGTTTGGCCTGGCCGGCTTCGGAGGCCTGTGTGCCAGGGTGGGGTTTTGTAAAGATGCCTGTGAAACTCTCCTATTGTAACCTCTTTGGGTTCTCCGTGGCACTTTTCATAGATTTGATTTGAGAAGGGTCCTACAAATTCACTCTGAATTTCACTTTAAATTAAATGTAGAGAGCCAGCGTGGTGTAGTGGTTAAGAGTGGTGGTTTGGAGTGGTGGACTCTAATCTGGAGAACCAGGTTTGAGTCCCCACTCCTCCACATGAGCGGCAGAGGCTAATCTGGTGAACTAGGTTGGTTTCCCCGCTCCTACACAGGAAGCCAGCTGGGTGACCTTGGGCTAGTCACAGTTCTCTTAGAGCTCTCTCAGCCCCACCTGCCTCACAGGGTGTCTGTTGTGGGGAGGGGAAGGGAAGGTGTTTGTAAGCCGGTTTGATTCTCCCTTAAGGGGCAGAGAAAGTCGGCATATAAAAACCAACTCTTCTTCTTCTTGTTGTAGTATTGTTTCTTGGTGGTGCTCATGAAGTCACTGTCGACTTATGGCAACCCAGTAGGGTTTTCAAGGCAAGAGATGAACGGAGGTGGTTTGTCATTGCCTGCCTCTGCGTAGCAGCCCTGGACTTCCTTGGTGGTCTCCCATTCAAGTACAAACCAGGGCCGACCCTGCTGAGCTTCCAAGATCTGATGAGATTGGGCTAGCCTAGGCCATCCAGGTCAGGGCCATTTCTTAACTAAGCTTAAAACCCCACTCTCCAAAGAGCCCAGGGTAGTGTTATCTCGCTTTATCCAAACAAGAAGAAGAGTTAGTTTGTACATGCTGACTTTCTCTACCACTTAAAGGAAGAATCAAACCTGCTTACAATCACCTGCCCCTCCCCTCCCCACAACCGACACCCTGTGAGGTAGGTGGGGCTGAGAGAAGTCTAACAGAGCTGTGTCTAGCCCAAGGTCACCCCGCTGGCTTCGTGTACAGGAATGGGGAAACAAATCCAGTTCACCAGATTGGCATCTGCCGCTCATGTGGAGGAGTGGGGAATCGAACCCGGTTCTCCAGATCAGAGTCCACCACTCCAAACCACCGCTCTTAACCACTACGCTACACGGGGGGCTGTGGGGAAGGTTAGACTGGGAGCAGAATTGCCTCCTTTATGACTGGCCCTGTTCCTGGTCCTTCGAACAGCCCTGTTTCATCAAGACATTCAAGAGAAGAAGCTTTACCTGGCACAAAGAAGGGTTGGCAAAGCTTCCACCTGCTAAATTTGTGTCAGGATTCTGTTAATGCACAGAAGGGCCAGGCAAAAGAAGGTGACAACCTTCATTGCAGCCCTTGGTCCCAATCTGACACTCTTATCAACTATACCATAGAATCATGGAGTTGGAAGGGGCCATAAAGGCCATCTAGTCCAACCCCCTGCTTAATCCAGGATCAGCCTAGAGGATCCCTGACAAGTGCTTGTCCAGTCTCTGCTTCAAGACTGCCAGTGAGGGGGAGCTCACCACTTCCCTAGGTAGCTGATTCCACTATCGAACAACTCTTACTGTAAAAAACTTTTCCCTAATATCCAGCCGGTACCTCTCCGCCCGCAGTTTAACCCCATTATTGCAAGTCCTATCCTATTCCAACAGGAACAGCTTCCTGCCCTCCTCTAAGTGAAAGCCCTTCAATTACTTAAAGAGAGGAATCATGTCCCCCCTCGAGCTCCCCTTCTCCAGACTAAACATTCCCGGCTCCCGCAGCCTTTCCTTGTAGGGCTTGGTCTCCAGGCCCCTGACCTCGTAGGGCTTGGTCTCCAGCCCCCCCTGCCCCGATCATCTTTGTCACTCTCCTCTGCACCCGCTCCATTCTGCCCACATCCTTTTCGTCCACATTGGCCCTTGTCCCAGAGATTCTGCCCTGGCTAGGAGTACATGCTCAAAATGAGATTACAGTTTAGGGGCCACTTAATGCCACAATTGTCCTTTGGCATTGGTAAACTAGATGCTCAGCGTGGCGAAAAGGGTAGGTAAAGGATCTAGTTAGAGTAAGGGACTGAAAGCGCAAAGGACGACAGTGGTTCTGGATCAGTTAATCAGCTGCAGAATTGGAAGAGCTCTACGTGCGCACCAGGACTTGAAATTCCGCAGGCTTGTTGCATGATGAACCAATGTAGGCAACCATGCAACTATTTCAATAGTGGGTGAGGTTTTGCACTAGTTAGCACTTTCCTCGGTGTCAATCTATTCTGACATTTCTGGTCCACCATTTGCGCATGCACCTATTCCTCACAGCACGTGACATTTTTGCGGGTGTCTCTCTAGGAGAGAGAAATCCAAGCAGACCAGCTTGGGTTTTTCCCATCCTTCCTGCCCTGATGACCGTGTACCCAACAACATGCTGCTAAAAGTACAGCGCATACATAAACGACTCCATTCTTACTTCATTCACTCGAGCAACAGAAGAGACATTCATCCATGTCAGACACACTTATCTAAGCATCCATTGTTCCCATTAATGTCTGCGCATCCCTCTGCCGCCCGTCCTTTCCCCTTCTTCTTTCTTGTCTGTATCCACACATCCATCCGGTCTGATCCATGAGCAGGCTCCAAAGGTGCCTTTCAACTCCCGGAGATGCCCTTGTGGCTCATGTTTCTGCTCACGGAAGACGTCTTCACCTTCCATGAGTTACAGTTCCTTTGTCAGTGGAAGGAGTTAGAATCACAGAGCTGGAAGGGATCACCAAGGTCATCTAGTCCAACCCCCTGCACAGTGCAGGAAATTCACAACTACCTCCCCCCACACGCCCAGTGACCCCTACTCCATGCCCAGAAGATGGTCAAGATGCCCTCCCTCTCATCATTTGCTTAAGGTCATAGAATCAGCATTGCTGACAGATGGCCATCTAACCTCTTCTTAAAAACCTCCAGGGAAGGAGCACTAACCACCTCCCGAGGAAGCCTGTTCCACTGAGGAACCGCTCTGTTAGAAAATCCTTCCTAATGTCTAGACGGAAACTCTTTTGATTTAATTTCAACCCGTTGGTTCTGGTCCGACCTTATGGGGCAACAGAAAACAACTCGGCACCCTCCTCTATATGACAGCCCTTCAAGTACTTGAAGATGGTTATCACATCACCTCTCCCCCCATGAGCGGGAAAGTGCCTTTGAATCCTCTGCGTCCAATCTGTTTAATCAGTCATCGGAAGTAATCCGAATGGGAAATTCCATCCCGTGCTTTTTTTTGGTAGAATGTATACAGCTCAACAACTTTGTCTTTCTTAGGACAGTGTCATCTGAGCATTAATGAACAACATCTCCAAAATACAGCTGCTCACCAATTCCAGTTATCTTTCTGTGAACAGAAAAGCAGCTGGTGTATAACCCAACTTCTACTGATTTCACCATCAAGGTGCTTTTTTTACCCCAGTCACTGTAACATATTGGGATGTAAAATTGGCCCATCAGTGTTTTGCAAAAGAAACTTTATCCAGAGAAGCACTGAAGTCAAGTTAACGCATAGTTGAAGTGTGGAACTCCCTGCCCCAGGATGTGGTGATGGCTGCCAACTTGGGAGGCTTTAAGAGGGGAGTGGACATGTTCTAGAGGAGAGGGCTATCCATGGCTACTAGTAAAAATGGATACTAGTCATGATGCATACCTATTCTCTCCAGGACCAGAGGAGCATGCCTATTATATGAAGTGCTGTGGAACAGAGGCAGGATACTGCTGCTGCAGTTGTCTTGTTTGTGGGCTTCCTAGAAGCCCCTGGTTGGCCATTGTGTGAACAGACTGCTAGACTTGATGGGCCTTGGTCTGATCCAGCATGGCCTTTCTCATGTTCTTAAGTGAAGAACATTTGGCTCCCCACGATCAGATATGTGCTACCGACATACATGCCGTCAAGTTGCAACTGACTTATGGCAGCCCCAGCAAGGGGCTTTCAATGCAAATGAGAAGCAGAGGTGGTTTGCCATTGCCTTCCTCTGCAGCGTCTTCCTTGGCGGTCTTCCATCCAAGTACCGACCCTGCTTAGCTTCTGAGATCTGATGAGATTGGGCTATACCATGCCACCTTTTCTCCTGCGCAGATTGGTGCAAGGGGTAGAAAAAGAATGCCCAATATCAACACTGTTGGTGATTAATAATGGTAGATGTTTTCCTATAATGTTTGGGTTGGTTTTCTTACATCTTGGGCTCGAATTTTGGTGAATTATCCACCACTTGCTTATGCTGCTACGAAAACAGGAGTGCTTGTTGACAATAGTTATTTGGAGCTGGGCTTGGGGTAGTAAATATACCCCCAATACTATGTTTGTACATTTACCCCCCACCCCACAACAGAGATTCCAAATTAAACATCTCTCTGCCTGTGTGATCTTCTGTTTCACCACCTATCCTTACCTTTGTCTTTGTCGGTCCTCAGACATACTCTTCCCTCCCTCCTTCTATCCGTTCCCATAATTATCTATATTCTCTTTCCTTGCACGTGGGTGCACACAACGCACATACACACACATTCCCCCTGTGGTGTTGTGTATATATACACAGATCTGGAACAGGAAGAGGAATGTGTGTGAGTAGGGTGACCATATTGTACCGCTTCTGTCATCCCCAGAGCTGCCTTCTGTAACCAAAATAAAATAATCACAGATGGGAGAAATCAAATAAAGGTTCTCGACCAAGAGTGGGAGGGAAGGTGGGAAGAGGCTGTGCAACCAACAAGTGTAATGCTGTGGGGAGGTAATAGGGGGTGCCGCTACTCTTCGGGGGGTGGAGAATGGTCAGGATTAAAGTGGAAGGGGCGAATAGCTTGGTTTAGGCCCTTCCATATGGTTGCCAACCTCCAGGTCCTAGCTGGCGATCTCCTGGTATTACAACTGATCTCCAGCCGATAGAGATCAGTTCACCTGGAGAAAATGGCCGCTTTGGCAACTGGACTCTATGGCATTGAAGCCCCTCCTCAAACCTTGCCCCCCTCAGGTTGCCCTCCTCAGGTTGCCAACCTCCAGGTCCTAACTGGAGATCTCCTGCTATTACAACTGATCTCCAACCGATAGAGATCAGTTCTCCTGAAGAAAATGGCGGCTTTGGCAATTGGACTCTATGGCATTGAAGTCCCTCCCCAAACCCCACCCTCCTCAGGCTCTGCCCCAAAAACCTCCCGCTGGTGGAGAAGAGGGACCTGGCAACCCTACATAGGTGGGAGCCTGTTTCAACTGGGCCTATGAAATGGGAGACTGTCCTGTAGAGGCCTCCAGAGCATTTCTGGATAAAGAAGCTCTTGAGGAAGTAGAATTCTGTCTGCTTTTAGGATTAGGGTTGCCAACCTCCAGGTACTAGCTGGAGATCTCCTGCTATTGCAACTGATCTGCAGCCGATAGAGATCAGTTCCCCTGGAGAAAATGGCCGCTTTGGCAATTGGACTCTATGGCATTGAAGTCCCTCCCTTCCCCAAACCCCGCCCTCCTCAGTCTCCACCCCTAAAACCTCGCACGGGTGGCAGAGAGGGACCTGGCAACCGTTCCTTCCGTCTTCCCAGGGCCTTCCAGCAGCCTCTGCAACACAACCGGACCCCTTTCCCTCCTCCTGCCACCCTCCGTGCTAGCCTACAGATACTTTCCTGTCCTTGCCACCACACACAAACACGCGCACACACTTCAGGTCTTTTTTGGGCCCTCTGTTCTGCACAGATGCAGTCAAGGAGGGCATAAATAGAAACCCCTGGAGACACAAGCCAGGGAAAAAAGTGCTTGAAAATCTATTGTGAGGGGGGATGATGCCGAACTCTGAAACACAAACATCTCTTGGAGAAAACTGACTGGGGGTGTTAAGGTGTCTGGGAGGATGCAATTGGCTGGGGGGGGGGTCGGGATCACTGAGGTCTAGGGTTACCAACCTCCAGGTGAGGCCTGGAGTTCTCCCAGAATTAAATCTCATCTCCAGACTATAGACATCAGTTCTCCTGGAGAAAAGGGCGCCTTTGGAGGGTGGACTCTGTGGTATAGACACTGAAGTATCTCCCCAGGCACTGCCTGCAAATCTCCAGGAATTTCCCAAGCCAGAGTTGGCAACCCCATGGAGGTCCATATTCTTGGAGCAGAGAAGGCAATCACGGGCTGGAAACAGTGTGTTCCACAGCCTCTAAAGCAATGGTCCTCAACCTTTTTAAGCCTGGGGGCACCTTTGGAATTGTGACACAGGGTGGTTGGGCGCAACTACAAAATGGCTGCCGCAGGAGGCGGAGCCAACCACGACATGTTAGGGAGTGAGGTTATGGGTAATTTTTATAGTAACTCTCTCCAACATTTCAGGCAGATTGCACAGGCAATCTGATCTCCAGTGGCCAAACAGAAGCCCTGCTGGGCAAAAGCCAGAGAGGTGGTGTGGTTAAGAGCGGTGGCCTCTGATCTGGAGATCCAGGTTTGATTCCCCACTCCTCCACAGGAGCGGCGGAGGCTAATCTGGTGAACCAGGTTGGTTTCCCCTCTCCTCTACATGAAGCCTGCTGGGTGACCTTGGGCTAGTCACAGTTCTCTCCAAACTCTCTCAGCCCCACCTACCTCACAAGATGTCTGTTGTGGGAAGGGAAAGGGAAGGTGATTGTCAGCTGGTTTGAGTCTCCCTTAAGTGGTAGAGAAAGTCGGCATATAAAAAGCAACGCTTCTTCTTCAACCCACCCACGTTCTAAAAGCACTTGACGACACCAGGAAAGGTATTGGTGGGCATCATAGTGCCTGTGAGCAGTAGGTTGGGGACCTCTGCTTCAAAGTTCTCTCCCATGTGACTCCCATCTGCTGGCCTGGGTCTCACAAAGGCCTGGCCCATTTATGTTTTGTGCCTTTAACATCTGCAAACGAGACAGAGAGAGAGAGAGAAATGGAAGTGCTGCAGGTTTTTCAGCAGGGAGCAGCACAGATGGGGAAAGCCGCCCCCGCCGAATAGCTGCCTGTCATACAACTGTTAAGGTGCTGGAGCGCTGCCAGGCGAAAAAAGGGGGGAGGGGTAGTTGGCCTACTTGTGAAGGCCGTAGGATGGGCATGGCCAGAGATGGGCTTTCCCGTTCCACCGGTGGGAGGTTTTTGGGGGGCGGAGCCTGAGGAGGGCGGGGTTTGGGGAGAGGAGGGACTTCAATGCCACAGAGTTCAATTGACAAAGCGGCCATTTTCTCCAGGTGAACTGATCATACAATCAGGAACCTTAAAAGCAGAGTTCTAACTGCATCCCTTATGCCCCTGGCCATACATTTCATTGAATACTATGGCTTCCTGCTACGATCACATGTACATTCATCCCCCCCGCCCTTTGAAAAGGGCTATAGCTCCTTCCACTGCCACCTGTTCTCCCTGTGGCGCTGAATCACTCCACCCCAGTCCATCTCTTAGTTTCTTTTTAAATTGTATTAATTTAAAACATCATCATGGGGTCATCACCAGAGGGATCCCCAACAAATCCCTTAGTGCAGTGGTTCCCAACCGTTTTGAGCCGTTGAGTACTTTTCAGGAGAGAAATTCGTCACGGAGCACTAATTTTCACCTAGCACCTATATACTAAACCGAATGGCAGTATGACAGTAGTATTTTTCTTTCCAATCTCTTCATGGAGCACTAAGAGATGTTTAGCAGAGCACCAATTGCTCCATGGAGCAGAGTTTGGGAAATCCCTGCCTTAGTGCAATGGTCATGACCCTCAGGTGGATTGCCTCGGGTGGATTGCTGAGCCCCACCTATTGGGTCATGACCCTCGGGTGGATTGCCGAGTCCCACCTATTGGGTCATGAGCCCCATAGAGTCACCATTATAGAGGCACCATGTTGGGGACCACTGGTATAGACAGTGTCCCATTTCTGCCAGCTTAAATTCAACTGATGAAGTTCAACATACTCCAACGAAAGATGACCGAAATTATTTGTAAACATTTCAAGATGGGATATGTCTAAAACCCACCGTTCGGGTTACATAACCTTCTCCGAGCCACCTTTCATGTGTGTGCACGTGTGTGTGTGTGTACACTTGCATGTGTGTACTGAAATCAGCCTTACCTATAGCATCTAATGCAATACGGTGCCTTCTCTGCATTAATCTGGGTCAACATTGACTGTTTATGGAAGATTAGCTTTAACAGCCAGAACAAGCATAAACCAAATGTGATTCTGCGTATGATCATTGTGCTCAGCTTATTTTTCTTTCTGTAAAGACCGGTAATGGCCCAAAAGACAAGATGTTTGCCATTACCAGTATTTCCCCCTCAACTTGCAGCCCCCAGGGTATCATGATCACATTATCAGTCCCTAAAACACAAGCTTGGATGGCGCCCTGAACAAACTGAGAGCACATCCTAGAACATTCCCCAGAATTCTCTGCAATGTGCAAGGATTCCTTGGCCAACTTACAGTGGTTCCTCATCAGAAAAATCAACGTAGAAAGGATCCTTGGAGAAGTTTAAAACCCACCGAGTTAGAGGGTCTTGTGGCCGGAAGAGTAATTTGAGAGGTCTTAGTGGTTTGGGGTGAAGCTCTGAGCCAACACTTCGTGTTTTCCTTGGATGTGGGGTCGTACAAACCGTATCACTCTAGTCTTGACCCCCAAACACTGGCTCCCAATTTGTTTCCAGTCAGATTTCAAGGTCCTTCTGGTCTTGACCTCCAAGCCCTATATGTGGGGTTGCCAACCTCCAGGTCCTAGCAGGCAATCTCCTGCTATTACAACTGATCTCCAGCCGATAGAGATTAGTTCACCTAGAGAAAATGGCCTCTTTGGCAGTTGGACTCTATGGCATTGAAGTCCCTTTCCAAACCCCACCCTCCTCAGCCTCTGCCCCCAAAACCTCCTGCAGGTAGCAAAGAGGGTGTGAGGGTCTCTGTCTTTGTGTCTCTGCTTTCCATCACCTGCTGTGTTATCAGTGAACTCGTAAAAGCAGTTCACACCTTCTGGTCTCAGGCGCCAGGCCTGATGGCCCATGTATCTTCCCCCCCCCCGCTGTTCTTCCTGCCAGTACTCCCTCAGGCCGATGCGGCCTTGGAAGTGTGATAGCCGCCCAGACTTCCTGGGATCTGTCTGATGTTTTGTATTATGCCAAGCTTGTAACTTCCCATAACAATAAGTGTGAACCCCAGTGCCCCAGTGCCCTGGAGTCAATATATTCTGTAAACCCGTATAGCCCCTCACTTGCAACTTTCTACCTGTGCCTGTCTCATCTCCTGAAGGCTTCAATAAATCGATTGTTTCTGTATCAACGTCTGAGCAACTGATTTGGAGAAGCAAACTCAGAGAGGGGGATCTCTCACATTAAGTTGCAAGTCCTTGCCTCTCGGACTGCAGCTGTACCGCTTTGGACAGAATGTCAGCCGACGAGGACACCACCCCTAACCCCGATGCCCCCAAGGAACCGGACGAGCCGGAGAAGCCGGACCCTAAAGAGGAGGGAGCCAAGCCAAAGAAACCGAAGGGTCGCGCCCCCGACCAAGATCGGGACGGACGTCCCCGGGGGCTCACTTATTGGCTGGACTCTCCCAAGGGCTGGTCGCTCTCGCGGACTGCGGTGAAGGATCGCCGGTTGGCCTTCCCCAGCACGGGACTCGAAGGGGACCCGGCCCGCAAAGAGGCCCTCATGGAGGAAGAACGAAAGCAGTGGCAGGAAGACCGCCGGGCTATGCAGGAACAGATGGAGATCATGCAACGCGTAATGGGTGAGATGGCCACGACCCTAGATGCGCTGAAATTGCAACCTCCAGCCGGTGCTCCCCCAGACGGGGCGCCAGTAGTTCCGCCCGCAACCCCTGCCCCCCCGGCCCGTCGGGACCTGAAAGTCACGTATGACGGGTCGGGAGACCAGTTGACCTTTTTTATGGTCCAAGTAGACATTTTTATGCGGGAACAAGGCCGAACCTTCGTTTCTGAGGAGTCCCGGGTGCAGTACGTGGCTTCCTTACTGCAAGGGGAGGCGGCTGCCTGGATGGTGTTGCAGTATGAACTCCGCTCGCCGGTGCTGCGAACCCTGGACGAGTTCATGGTAGCACTCCGAAACCGTTTTGAGGACCCGACTCTAGGTGAGCGGGCTAAAGCCTCCCTGATGCAACTGCGCCAAGGGACTAAGTCGGTGGCGCAGTATGCAAGTGAGTTCCAGTCACTGGCTAGCCGAATTCTGGACTGGAGTGAGGCTACCTTGGTACAATGTTTCAGGGAGGGTCTCAACCCAGACCTCCAACATTGGGCCTTCATGCAAGGGAACCCCCCGGATGTGGAAGGTTGGGTTCGCCATGCTGCTGACATCGAGAATCGCAAACAACTCCTGAACTTGTCCAAGCAACGGATTGGGCGAGACCCCAGGCCCCGGGGTGACCGTGGCCGGGAACTCCGGCAAGGGGGTGGCGGGGTCCTCTCGGCCGCGGAACGCCGCAAGCGGTTCGAGGCCGGCGTCTGCCTGATCTGCGGGGGAAAGGGTCACTTTGCATCGCAATGCCCCTCTCGCTCAGGCCGTCCGACCCCTCCCCGCCAAACCCAGGCCGAGCCGACGAAACCGGCCGCCGACAGCCAGCCTCGCCGCAGAAGTGGACCACTGAGCCGGCGCTCCGGCGCACCCTCCGCTCTCCACGCACGTCCCCAGGATGGGGCATCCGACTCTACGGTCCCATCGGGGTCCCGGATTACAAATACCGTCTTTGATTCGGACGGCTCCCCGGAGGCCACTACCCCGTCCCCCTCTTCCAGCGAGGAGGAAGAGTGGGAACAGCCGGCAAAAAACGCCGTCGGTCTGCTGTAGAGGGGGCTCCGCAGCAGACCGTCCCTATCGTTGTGCAAGGAGCTCCACCGATGGTAAGCGCCCAAGAGGACAATGTATTTGTGCGTGTCCATCTGTCCCTACCCAAAGGGGGTCCCCCGTTAGAGGTCCCCGCGTTGGTCGACTCGGGGTGTGCCCGCACCATGATAAATGAGGAAACTGCCAAGAAGTTGGGTGTCCGGCGCAAGCGGCTTCCGGGACCCCTCCGTTTTTCCCAAATGGACGGGAGTGACTTTAAACGGGGCCCGGTGACCCACAGAACTGCAGCCGTGATTATGTCCGTGGGGGAACATTGGGAACGGTTGTATTTCACTATCGCCCCTATTGTAACCCCTGTGGTGTTAGGGATGAACTGGTTAAGGGGGCACAATCCCTCCATTGATTGGGTTAAACGGGTGCTTTCCTTCCCCGAAAACCCCTGTGGGTTGCATGACAAGGAACGGGTACTCAGGACTCCAGCCGCCGCACTGGTAGGGTCCCCCGCCCCAGTCTCTCCTCAATTACCCTCTGAGTACTCGCAATTTACTGATGTTTTTGATGTTAGAGAGTGCGACGAACTGCCTCCCCACAGAGAAACGGACTGTGCCATCGAGATTGTAGGGGAAGGCAAACTGTCTAAGGGAAAGGTTTACCCCATGAGCCCTAGTGAAAAGACAGTGTTGCGAGACTATCTGGATGTCAATCTGGCGAGAGGTTTCATACGCCCCTCCAAGGCTCCTTATTCAGCCCCAGCTTTCTTTGTAAAGAAAAAGACGGGAGATTTAAGACTGTGTATTGACTTTCGCAGACTGAACGCAGTCACCCAGTCTAATGCTTACCCCCTCCCTCTTATTCCTGACCTTCTAGCACAATTAAAGGAGGGCCGAATCTTCACCAAACTGGACTTGGTAGAAGCCTACCACCGCATTCGCATCAAAGAAGGAGACGAACCCAAAACGGCCTTTTCCAGTTGTTTTGGGATGTTTGAGTACCTAGTCATGCCGTTCGGACTTTCGGGGGCTCCGAGTGTCTTTATGCAATTAATTAATGAGGTTTTGCATGATTTGCTGTTTCGGGGGGTGGTGGTATTTCTCGATGACATCCTTATTTACTCTGAAACCATGGAAGACCATGTGCGCCTAGTGCGAGAGGTGCTCCAGCGGCTGCGGGAGCACAAACTGTATGCTAAGGTGTCCAAATGTGAATTCCACCAACCCTCCATTACATTTCTGGGGTATGTGATCTCCCACCAAGGGTTGGAAATGGACCCCGCCAAGGTCCAGGCAGTGCGGGACTGGGAACCCCCCACTACCCGCCGCCAACTTCAGCAGTTTTTGGAGTTTGCCAATTTTTACCGGAACTTCATTCCTAACTTTGCCCAAGTTGCGCTTCCCCTCACTGCCCTGTTGCGTACCAAGGACAAGGGGGCTAGCGCCGCGCTTCCCTCAGCCCGTTTGCAATGGTCCCCCCAGTGCCAGCTAGCTTTTGAACGTTTGAAGCTACTTTTTTCATCCGAACCCGTTTTGGCTCACCCAGATTGCACCAAGCCTTTTGTGGTGCAAGTGGATGCCTCGGATGTAGCCATGGGCGGGGCCCTATTGCAGAGGGATGAGGGGGGACGGTTGAGACCATGCGCCTACTTCTCCAAGAAGTTTTCCCAGTCTGAAATCAACTGGGCCATTTGGGAGAAGGAGGCAGCAGCGGTCAAACATGCCCTTACCATATGGCGACACTTCTTGGAAGGGGCCGAACTGCCATTCGAAGTGTGTACCGATCACAAGAATCTTGAGGCCCTCAAGGGGGCTAGAAAACTCAATGCCAAACAGGTTCGGTGGGCCCAATTCTTCGCTAAGTTCCGGTTCACTCTCAGACATGTCCCTGGCAAAGAAAATGCCCTAGCCGACGCTTTGTCACGACTTCCCCAGTATCGCAACGATTTCGATCGCCCAGTCGACTCCCTGTTCACTCCCGAGCAGCGAGGGGAAGTTCCTAGCTTAGCCGTCACCACCCGGTCCCAAGCCCGACCACCGGAGACCCCCCCTACACTCAAAGGCATCCCGGAAGCCTTCCAACAGCGACTCCGGGACGCCTCCTTGCAGGAGGAGGAGCATCATCTCCTCCCCACTGGTCTGGAACGTACCAACACTTGGTGGGTGCAAGGGGGGAAACTGTACGTCCCCTCCTCTCTTCGCAAGGAAGTATTGGGACTTGTACATGGTGCCAGGCTAGCGGGTCATTTTGGTTTCATAAAAACGCTTCACCTGGTTCGAAGACAATTCTGGTGGCCCGGTATGAGATCTGATGTAGAGTTGTATGTGCGCAGCTGCCCCACCTGCGCCACAGCCAAGAAACGGATGGGAAAACCCCCAGGGCTTCTCAAACCGCTTGAGAGCCCCTCCCGTCCCTGGGAAGTCATCGCCATGGATTTTATCACCGACCTACCTCCGAGTCGGGGAAAAACGGTTCTTTGGGTTATCACAGACCTCTTTTCCAAACAGGTTCACTTCGTTCCATGTGCAGGCCTTCCTTCAGCCCAGGGCTTAGCTAAACTGTTCATCACACACGTCCTCAGGCTACACTCGATCCCGAGGAAGGTCCTCTCCGACCGGGGGGTCCAGTTTGTTGCCAAATTCTGGCGGGCCTTCCTAAAGTTAATGGGAGTGGAAGAGCAGGGCCTTTCTTCCGCCTATCACCCCCAAACGGATGGTCAAACAGAACGAGTAAATGCGGTGGTAGAATGTTATTTGCGTTGCTATGTAAATTTCCACCAGGACGACTGGGTCGACCTGCTGCCATTTGCCGAATATGCGTATAACAATGCGCCTCATTCCTCTACCGGCTTTAGTCCCTTCCAAGTTATATACGGGACGGATTTCGGCCCTTTCGGTTCTGCCCCCGTCTCGCCAGAGCTCCAGTCTACCCCTGACCTTCAGGAGTGGATTCAGGTGGTTAAATCCACCTGGCCATGGTTGCTCAAAAATCTGGAAAGGGCAAAAAGCAAGTACAAGGAACAAGCAGACAAACACCGGTCTCCGGGATGGGAACTCAAGGTGGGGGAGCAAGTCTATCTGTCCACCAAAAACCTCCGCTCTCTTCGCCCCTGCAAAAAACTGAGCGACCGTTATGTGGGACCTTTCCCCATTACCAGAGTAATCAACGAGGTTACTGTGGAACTGGACCTCCCGAAAACTCTGAAAGGAGTCCATCCAGTCTTTCATATAAGTCTCCTCAAACCCTATGTGGCAGCCCCCCAGTTCCACCCCCCTCCCGCACACGAGATTCCTACCGTAGTAGGAGGGGACACCCATTTGGAAATATCCAAGGTTTTAGACTCCAAATGGAAGAAAGGGAAACTGTTTTACTTTGTTCGCTGGAAAAACCTTGGCTCCGCTCATGACGAATGGGTGGCCGCACCCCACATGGCGGCTCCTCGCTTAGTCCGGGAATTCCACCTTGCTTATCCCGATAAGCCTCGTCCTCTCGGGGACCCCGGGGGGGGGCCTTAAGGGGGGCAGAATGTGAGGGTCTCTGTCTTTGTGTCTCTGCTTTCCATCACCTGCTGTGTTATCAGTGAACTCGTAAAAGCAGTTCACACCTTCTGGTCTCAGGCGCCAGGCCTGATGGCCCATGTATCTTCCCCCCCCCCGCTGTTCTTCCTGCCAGTACTCCCTCAGGCCGATGCGGCCTTGGAAGTGTGATAGCCGCCCAGACTTCCTGGGATCTGTCTGATGTTTTGTATTATGCCAAGCTTGTAACTTCCCATAACAATAAGTGTGAACCCCAGTGCCCCAGTGCCCTGGAGTCAATATATTCTGTAAACCCGTATAGCCCCTCACTTGCAACTTTCTACCTGTGCCTGTCTCATCTCCTGAAGGCTTCAATAAATCGATTGTTTCTGTATCAACGTCTGAGCAACTGATTTGGAGAAGCAAACTCAGAGAGGGGGATCTCTCACAGAGGGATTGGGCAACCATACCTATATGGTTTGGGACCAACATACCTGAAGGACCATCTAATCCCTTATGAACCTTACCAAGCACTACAGTCATCTTCAGAGGCCCTGCTTTGAGTGCCCCTGCCTTCGGAGATTAGGCAGGTGGCAACCCAGGAGAGGGCCTTCACGGTCATGGCACCAAAGTTTGGAACCCTCTCCCCACAGAGAGTCATCTGTCCCCTTCTGTTGCTATATCCCGCCAGCGGGTGAAGACATTTTTGTTTCGTTTGGCCTTCCTTCATCATTTGTGGGGCTGTGGCTCAGTGGTAGAGTATCTGCTTGGCATGCAGAAGGTCCCAGGTTCAATCCCCAGCATCTCCAGTTAAAGGGACTAGGCAAGGAGGTGATGTGAAAGACCTCTGCCTGAGACCCTGGAGAGCCATGAAGAGGGGCCATGGCTTAGTGGTAGAACATCTGCTTGGCATGCAGAAGGTCCCAGGTTCGATCCCCGGCGTCTCCAGTTAAAGGGACTAGGCAAGTAGGTGGTGTGAAAGACCTCAGCCTGAGACATCAGTATAAGGCAGCTTCATGTGTTCATGCCTGCATTTTTGGGGAGGGGCTGTGGCTCAGTGGTAGAGCATCTGCTTGGCATGCAGAAGGTCCCAGGTTCAATCCCCGGCATCTCCAGTTAAAGGGACTAGGTAAGGAGATGATGTGAAAGACCTCTGCCTGAGACCCTGGAGAGCCACTGCCGGTCTGAGTAGCCAATGCTGACTTTGATGGACCGAGGGTCTGATTCAGTAGAAGGCAGCTTCATGTGTTCATGTGTTCAATATTTTAATTGCTGTTTTTATCATGTGTATGTGTTTTAACTCTCTTTTTAATTGTTTTAATGATGTGTGTTTGGGGGGAGGCTGATTGTAATTATTTTAAAAACAGATTTTTGTCACAGATGTTTTAAATGGTTGGCTGCTTTGGTGGCCCTAGCAAGGGCAGAAAGGCGGGATGCAATTAAAAAAAAAAATCAAACAGGAGAATATGGGTGTTAGTAACTCCCAGGCACTCCAGAGGTGAATAGGTTTGGCTGAGGAGAGGATTCTTGAAACATCATCCTTGTCTTTAGGAAGGGAAATGGGTGTGAACATGCAAGAATTAAAACCCCCGGATTCTCGGCCTTGTTGTCCGTTCCCGCTGCAGGTCCTTGCGCAGTGTGTGGCCAGTGGCTCCCCCTGTTACCTAGGATGAGTAACTGCAGCAGCCGCGCCCTGACCCTGCTGTCTAGCGTCTTTGGAGCGTGCGGCCTGCTGCTGGTGGGCATCGCGGTCAGCACCGACTACTGGCTGTTCATGGAGGAAGGGATCGTGTTCCCGCAGAACCAGACCACCGAGATCGTCATGGCGCTCCACGCTGGCCTCTGGAGGGTCTGCTTCTTTGCAGGTAAGGGGCCCGGACGGGCGAGAGTTCCTTGCAAATTGTCTTCTATCAGGGGCGTGGTTTAGAGCAGGGGTCCCCAACCCTTTCGAGCCTGTGGGCACCTTTGGAACTGTGGTAGTTGCATAGGGTTGCCAACTGCCAGGTAGCAGGAGAAAAAGACACCACTGTACTACTATCAGGAGATTAGGAAATCAGTACAGGGGCGACAAAATTGTACAATAACAATTACTGTTAAGTGCAACCAATATTTATCCTATGGTGTCTAAATACAACTATACATATAAACATACAGTGTTATGTACAAGCATACAAAAATAACAAGCACAACCAAACAAGTCCACATGGATGGTGACACAGACACTAACAAAATTTACAAAAATGCAAGGTCTTTGGCAAGGTGCTGCATTCTTCTATAAGTCCCATGTAGGTAAGTGTGCAATTCTAGCAGAAATACCAATTTTAGAGGAGTAACTTGATGGAGGATACGGCCGTTTCAAATTCTTATGGGTAGAATTCTTCATCAGTCCTTCCTATTCCAATATGTAATATTTTAAAATGCAATAAATATAATATGTTTCAAATATAAAATTACAAAAATAGTTCATTTAATAAATACAATAAATATAAGAATACTTACATATAGATTCCTCTAATATTGCACATCTTAAAGATTAAATTCCAAAATACTGGATGCATGTTAGTTCCCACGAAGGGTAATTATCCTTAAGGCAGCCATGTATGCAAAGTGAAACCTATTTCCTAAATACCAATCCACACTAGAAGGCTTAAGCGTTAACAATACACATCTGTGCTGTGCCGGCTGCAAGATCGACCCGTCTTAAAGGCATATTACCCAATTACAGGAAACAAGAAAGATCATTCTCTAAGTTCAAGCCGTACGGGGCTACTGTTTTCAAAATGTGAATAAAATATGATTCTTTTTGCCTTAACAGTCTAACATTGTCTTCCTTATTAAACCTTTTGGGGTTAAGCTTCCATAACACAAAAAAACGGAGGTCATTTTCACTATGATGAAAGCGCAAAAAATGTTCTACAACCGGGGCAGAAACCACCTGTAGCCTGATCCTAGATCTGTGCTCCAATATGTGCGTTTTTACAGCCCGAATACAAGATCCCACGTAAATTTTGCCACATGGACAAAGTAAGCAGTAAACACAGTATTTAGTTTGACAGTTTGTAAAAGACCGTAATTGAAAGGTGAAGTTACAATCGGTCCGTTTGAATTCTTTAACCTCAAGCGAGAAATTACAAGCCAGGCATCTGTGGCATATGAAATGCCCCACTGTAGTTTGTGTGTTAATGTTATGATAAATGTCGGAGTGCACCAACCTATCTTTAAGAGAGGCAGTTTTCCTATAGCCAATTCTCGGTAGATTGTTGCACCCTGGAATATCAGCCAATAAATGCCAGTGTCTCTTAACGACCTGAGCAATCATAGGAGACAGATGTGTGTATTGCAATGCAAAGGTTAGGGATTGGTCTTCCTGTTCTCTAATTTGTGATTTGTATAGCAACTCTTGTCTGTCCAAATTATTTGCTCTGTTTCTGGCTTTATTAATGATATTATAGGGATAGCCTCGGTTAGTCAGAGCCGACGTCAAGTTGTTGGCAGCCTCTTCATAATCATTAGGAGTGGTGTTATTTCGTTTAGTCCTTACAAATTGACCATAAGGCAAGTTCTGTCTTAAGTGCCTAGGATGGAATGAGTTGAAATGTAACAACGCATTTCGATCCGTCTCTTTTTTATACAAAGTTACAGTTAATTTACCGTCAACACTCTTATGCACCAGAGTGTCTAAAAAAGGAATGCATTGTGTGTTACATTTACCCGTAAACTTAATGACGTCACAGTTATTGAGCCACAACATGAACTCATCAAAATTAATGTCAGGAGAAAACAAAAAGATGAGGTCATCAAGGTAACGTCTGAAGCCCCATATGGAGTCTTTGAAGGGGTTATTATTATAAATGAATCTGTGCTCAAAATCTACCATAAAAATGTTGGCAATTGTCGAAGCCACGGCAGAGCCCATGGCAATTCCACCTATTTGTAAATAAAGCTGATTGTCAAAACGGAAAAAATTGTGTTTGAAAACAATATCTAAAAGGGATAATAGAAACCTAGAGGAAGGGACAGGATCAACTCGGGATAGAAGTAGTTGTTCAATTACTCTACGAGTGTAATTTAAAGGAACATTGGTATACAAAGAGACAACGTCCACAGTGGCCAAAACGCAACCAAAACTGACATTTTCTAAGATGAATAGAATCTTTGATGTGTTATGGATGTTATTTTCTAAGATGAACTTAATCTTTGATATATTTGACACACTTATATACGTGTTTTCTAAGGTTGTTGTTTAAATTTGTTGGCTAACCTCAGCCTATAAATTATTTTCCTTTTCCTTTGAAGCTCCTTAGCGTTTTTCTCCTTTACTACTCGAGCCCCCGTTCTGCCATTGATTACAATACCTGGAGGTTGGCAACCCTATCAATGTAGAGAAACAGGACTCTGATTCCTTTGGGAAATGGAGCCTGAGGCCTAGCAAGTTTGAGGCAATTGGAACAAGGATCGTTGGGTCTCTAGTAAGGAATTAAGTGCATAGACTACAAGTAGGGTTGCCAGATCTGGGTTGGGAAACACCTGGAGATTTTGGGGGTGGAGCCTGAAAAGGGTGGGGTTTGGGGAGGGGAAGGACTTCAAAAAACACAACAACCTTGTGAGGTAAATTAGGCTGAGTGTAGGGTTGCCAGGTCCCCCTTCACCACCAGCGGGAGGTTTTTGGGGCAGAGCCTGAGGAAGGCGGGGTTTGGGGAAGGGAAGGACTTCAGTGCCATAGATTCCAATTGCCAAAATGGCCATTTTCTCCAGGTGAACTGATCTGTCGGCTGGAGATCAGTTGTGATAGCGGGAGAACGCTAGCTAGTACCTGGAGGTTGAGAGAAAGTATAGTAAGGGCTCTATAAATGACATACAAACTCTTATTCTATAAGCCAGTGAATTTAGTGACAAAGGTGAAAAAATTACATACAATCTAATAAAGGAAACTTATGAAAATAACTATGAGTACATGTGAGGCAATACAATACAATACAAAAATATATTTTTTTGGCTTATCTCATTCAAATACTTATTAGTCTCTTAGAATTTTGTACTGTTCATATGCTTATTGTTCCCTCAGGAACCGGGAGAAAGATGATGGACAATAGGTGGAGAGGAACGCCGTCCGGATGCTTTGCGTTTTCACTACCCCGTGGGCAGCTTCATCAGCTCTCCTTTCAATTGGAGTCAAAGCTCCTTCAATAAGTTACCATATTCATATAATCTCTCTGAGGTTAGAAGTTTCACGCGCCCACTGGGCTGCTCTGCTCTTAGCTGCTTAGATGAAGCAAATTGAATGGAGAGCTGATGAAGCTGCCCACGGGGTAGTGAAAACGCAAAGCATCCGGACGGCGTTCCTCTCCACCTATCGTCCATCATCTTTCTCCCGGTTCCTGAGGGAACAATAAGCATATGAACAGTACAAAATTCTAAGAGACTAATAAGTATTTGAATGAGATAAGCCAAAAAAATATATTTTTGTATTTTTGTATTGTATTGTATTGCCTCACATGTACTCATAGTTATTTTCATAAGTTTCCTTTATTAGATTGTATGTAATTTTTTCACCTTTGTCACTAAATTCACTGGCTTATAGAATAAGAGTTTGTATGTCATTTATAGAGCCCTTACTATACTTTCTCTCAGCTTGACTTTTATAGTAAACGTGCCTTTTTTGCTCCAGTACCTGGAGGTTGGCAACCCTACTGCCACAACGTACCTTCAGTGAAGTGGAGATCCTTGCATTATGGTGGCAGCTTCTGCCAATCAAATCTTCAAAGGCCAATCAGAATCTCTGCTGGGCTAAAGCCCCGCATGGGCCCATCTACTTTTTAAAAACACTTGGCAGGCGAAGGTGTTCATGGGTGCCGTTATGCCTTCAGGCACCACATTGGGGACTTCTGCTTTAGAGGCTCCAAGAAAGACTGTGAAGTCAGTACTCCTGGGCACCAAGCCAGTTCTGATCTGCACATAATAGCTGCTTCTGCTTCCTGCAATTCAGATATTAAGGCAACCTGGATGTGTTTGGGACTGAGAGACCCCCGTGAACACATGAAGCTGCCTTATACTGAATCAGACCCTTGGCCAATCAGACCCTTGGCCAATCAAAGTCAGTATTGTCTACTCAGACCAGCAGCGGCTCTCCAGGGTCTCAGGCAGAGGTCTTTCACCTCTAGTCCCTTTAACTGGAGATCCGGGGGATTGGACCTGAGACCTTCTGCACGCTAAGCAGATGCTCTACCACTGAGCTACGGCCCTTCCCATGTGCTGAGTATGAGATACATGGACAAGTTTTGCCGTGTTTGGAAATGTTCTTGCAGCTGAGCTCTAGCAAAGCTCAAGCTGCTCTTCGCAACAGGCTTGCTGAGAAGCTGTACTCTTGGCATGATCTGCGGTATGATCCGGAAGTACAGCTTCTGGATCCTCAGGGAGGATATTCTCTGAATAGCCATCATCCAGGATACCACAACGATGACAGAAATGTTTGAGACTCAGCTGTCCACAAGGAAACTCATATTCAAAGGGGGAGAGGAGGATAGAATGTATTGGCAGAAACAAGAGAGACTTGGGAGGGTTGTAACTACCCAGAGCTATAGGGCTGTTGCTTACTGGAGAGCCATATTCGTCTAATTTAAAACCACAAGAGATTTGCATGCCAAGCTTTGGGGGGTTAGTTAGAATTACGATGTGTGATTTATGCCACCACCCCTGCACAGGGTGTTAAGCTGCAGTACTGCCGTCCAAGCTCTGCTCACAACCTGAGTTCGATCCCGACGGAAGTCGGTTTCAGGTAGCCGGCTCAAGGTTGACTCAGCCTTCCATTCTTCTGAGGTCGGTAAAATGAGTACCCAGCTTGCTGGGGGTTAAAGGAAGATGACTGGGGGAGGCAATGGCAAACCACCCCGTAAACAGAGTCTGCCTAGAAAACGTCAGGATGTGAAGTCACCCCATGGGTCAAGAATAACCCGGTGCTTGCACAGGGGACTACCTTTACCTACTACCACCATCCATACTTAGTATTTCTGGCCTAGGGCTGCCAACCTCCAGGTGGGGCCTGGAGATTTCCCAGAATTCCAATTTATCTCCAGACTGCAGAGATCAATTCCCCTGGAAGAAATGGCAGCTTTATAGCATGGACTCTATGACATTCTACCCCACTGAGGCCTCTCCCTGACCCATCTCCTCCTCAGGCTGCATCCCCAAACCTCCAGGAATTTTCCCTGGGGCCCTGACCCTGAAACGGACTTTCATGGCATCTCCTGTCCATGCCACAGCACATTGGTGGCTTCCACGTGAGGCAGGCTTGTATGATTTTCCCCATTGCTGGTGTGGCTGCCAATACACAGGAGCAGCAATGGGGCTGCCGCATGGCAGGTTTCCCTGCAGTCCGCTCCCCCGCTCCCCCAGACACTGTGGATTTTTTAATTTTAAAAAATTGGCAACTGAATATCGTTCTACCAATATAATGTTATGATAATATCTAGAACATATTCTCCCAACTCCCAGCTTTTGTTTAAAAGAAAAATAATAATTATCTAGCCCTTGTCGTTGTGGAGATTTCTCTTACATAAGAACATGTGAAAAGCCCTGCTGGATCAGACCAAGGCCCATCAAGTCCAGCAGTCTGTTCGCACAGTGGCCAACCAGGTCCTTCTAGGAAGCCCACAAGCAAGACAACTGCAGCAGCACCATCCTGACTGTGTTCCACAGCGCCTAATATATTCGGCATGCTCCTCTGATCCTGGAGAGAATAGGTATGTTCTATTACCCCCTAAAGAGCCCAGTGGCGCAGAGTGGTAAGCTGCAGTACTGCAGTCAAAAGCTCAGCTCACGACCTGAGTTCGATCCCGACGGAAGTAGGTTTCATGTAGCCAGCTCAAGGTGGACTCAGCCTTCCATCCTTCCGAGGTCGGTAAAATGAGTACCCAGCTTGCTGGGGGTAAAGGGAAGATGACTGGGGAAGGCACTGGCAAACCACCCCGTAAAATAGTCTGCCTAGGAAATTGAAATTGTTCAAGACTTTCTATTCCTTGGCTCCACCATCAACCAAAAGGGAGACTGCAGCCAAGAAATCAGAAGGCGATTGAGACTGGGAAGGGCAGCCATGAAGGAGCTAGAAAATATTTTGAAGTGTAAGGATATGTCACTGGCCACCAAGACTAGATTAATTCATGCCATCGTATTCCCTATTACTATGCATGGGTGTGAAAGCTGGACAGTGAAGAAAGCTGATAGGAAGAAAATAGATTCCTTTGAAATGTGGTGTTGGAGGAGAGTGTTACGGATTCCGTGGACTGCCCAAAAAAACAACAACAAATCAGTGGGTTATAGATCAAATCAAGCCTGAACTGACCCTAGAAGCTAAAATGACTAAACTGAGGCTGTCGTATTTTGGTCACGTCATGAGACGACAAGAGTCACTGGAAAAAACAGTCCTGCTAGGAAAAGTTGAGGGCAGCAGGAAAAGAGGAAGACCCAACAAGAGATGGATTGACTCAATAAAGGAAGCCACAGCCTTCAATTTGCAAGATCTGAGCAAGGCTGTCAAAGATAGGACATTTTGGAGGACTTTCATTCATAGGGTCGCCATGAGTCGGAAGCGACTTGACGACACTTAACACACACACACACAGTAAACGTCAGGATGTAACATCACCCCATGGGTCAGGAATGACCCGGTGCTTGCATAGAGGACTACCTTTACCTTTTTACCTATTCCCCCTTATCGCCACAATGGAAGAGGCTAGAGACTTAGTTTTTTCCTTAACTGAAAGCTCCAGTTCAGGAAACCTGTAACCTATACCGTTGTTGTGTTAGATATTTAGAATATAAGGATATTCAATTGCCAATTTTTAAATAAAGTCCCCAGTGTCGGGGGAAGGAAATGGCTGCCATGAGAACAAGGTCGTGGAAAATGGCTGCTATATGGGTGGGAAAATATGAACTTTACTGCACAGGCCTTACGGTAATCTTTCCCAAAACTTTGCAGCAAAGCAGGTTTGCGAAAGATGGAGAAAAGTCAGGGAAGTGCCAGGAGGTGCATGAATACCTGGAGATTTGGGGGCTGGAGCCTGAGGAGGGTGGGGTCTCAGCAGGACATAATGCCATAGAGTCTACCTTCCAAAAGTTGCCATTTTCTCTAGGAGAACTGATATCTGTAGTCTGGAGATCAATTGTACTAACGGGAGATCTCCAGGCCTTTATTTCTCAGCTCCACAGCCTATCCTGCCTCCTTTCCACCCTGCCTCTACACCTCTTCTCACCCCCTATCCCTGGTTTCCCACTCTTCCCATTGGTCAGGGGGCATCCCCTTTTCCGCTAAAATCATGCAGGCTTTCCTACCCCTTGGACCTGTCTGAGTTGTTTTTGTTTTTGTCTCCCAGCCAAACTAACTTTTCACCTTCCCTTTCCCAACACTTTTATTGGTCTGTTTCAGCGATGTGGATCTGATGTGTTTTCTCCTCCCGCAGGTCAGAAAAAAGGTAGCTGTGTTGCTTCTGAGTACTTCCTAGAGCCTCGGCCTGACCCGGACCCTGAGGGCCCCCTGGTTACGGAGAATACGGAAAACATCCTCAGTAAGTGGGCAAACATACTCAGCCGCAAACCGCTTGCAGTGTGGTGTAGTGGTTAAAAGTGGTGGTTAGGAGCGGTGGACTCTAATCTGGAGAACCGGGTTTGTTTCCCCACTCCTACACATGAGTAAAAAGGTAAAGGTCCCCTGTGCAAGCACCGGGTCATTCCTGACCCATGGGGTGACATCACATCCCAACGTTTACTAGACAGACTTTGTTTACGGAGTGGTTTGCCAGTGCCTTCCCCAGTCATCTTCCCTTTACCCCCAGCAAGCTGGGTACTCATTTTACCGACCTCGGAAGGATGGAAGGCTGAGTCAACCTTGAGCCGGCTACCTGAAACCGACTTCCGTCGGGATCGAACTCAGGTCGTGAGCACATGAGTATTGGACTCTAATCTGGAGAACCGGGTTGGTTTCCCCACTCCTACACATGAAGCCAGCTGGGTGACCTTGGGCTGGGGAAGGGCTGTGGCTTAGTGGTAGAGTATCTGCTTGGCATGCAGAAAATCTCAGGTTCAATCCCCAGCATCTCTAGTTAACGGGACTAGGCAAGTAAGTGATGTGAGACCCTGAGACCCTGGAGAGCCACTGCGGGTCTGAGTAGACAAAACTGATTTTGATGGACCAAGAGTCTGATTCAGAATAAGGCAGATTCGTGTGTTCATGTGGGCTAGTCACAGTTCTCTCCAAACTCCCTCAGCCCCACCTACATCACAGGGTGTCTGTTATGCGGAGGGGAAGGGAAGGTGATTGTAAGCCGATTTGATTCTTCCTTAAGTGGTAGAGAAAGTTGGCATATAAAAACCAATTCTTCTTCATCAATTTCATTGGGTCCTCCTGTGTTACTGTTAAGAACTGTTCTCTCAAACGTGGTGCGAGTCGTTCCCACTCATCCCCAGAGACTGCTTCTCCCTCATCCTTGGCCTTTAGTTCCCTCCTTGTAGCCCTTCACCAGCACCGCACATCTTTGGACAGTTATGGCCAAGCTAAGCAAGGCGTAGGGAGATCCAAGATCAGATTGCCTGCAGGTTTTGTTCCGTTTTGAAAGTTCAAGCAGTAGAGCTCGGAAGAAACGAGATAGGGAAGAAATGTCTGACCTTTTCCCCAATGTCATTTTTCTGACCTGGATGGCCCAGGCTATCCTGATCATGTAACATCTTGGACACTAAGCAAGGTCGGCCGTGGTTTGTACTTGGATGGGAGACCTCCAAGGAAGTTCATGGTTGGTATGTGTAGGGAGGCAATGGCAAACCACCTGTGTGAAAACCCAATGGGGTCACCCTAAGTTGGCAGCGACTTGATGGCACTTTACGAACAAATTTCCCCTTCCTCTGAAATATCCCTGCAGGAGAAAACGGTTCGCACAGGGCAAATAGCAGCTTTGGAGGAGATCACAGAGGGAGGCTTTGGATCAGGAAAAATGACCCTGGAAAATGGCTATCTGATTATTATTCACCTGATTATTAAGACCCACCCACCATGGCTGCTCCGCCCTTAAAAAATCAAGAGATCCAATCCCAGATCTCCTTGCATATGAGGTACTTCGGCCTTTTGCTATCTCTTGCTCTGAATGGAAGCTGGAATGCTTCCTAATCCTGCGCATACTTACCTGGAGGTAAACCCCACTTTGTTCAATAAGGGTACAGGACTTGTGTGATACAGGACTTGTGTGGGGGGTGCGTTTGAGTTCAAGAGAAGGCTTAAACACACACACCCCTCACCCTGCACCATTGGTCCCAATTTGAATCAGGGTCCGGCGCACCTGCTATTCAACAGGGGAAAATGCTGGGAGCTATCCATACATGGAACTTCCAGTATCTCGTCAAGGGCTGTGTCCGCACAGAGGTTTTGGTTTTGTGTCTAAAGTGAAGCAGCAGGGTGTTTTTTTTTGGAGCATCCTCACGGCGCCGTCCCTTAATTGTCCCTTCTGTGCTGTGATCTTCTTCAGACTTGGTTTGGTATGATCTTTTGGGAGAGTTTGCAGTCAAAGCGCCTTCGCATGTTACGCGATCCACAAGGCATGCATTCTTGTATGTCCCCCACCTACATCACTGCTGTTTTTCTTGCCTCAATCCCCTGTGACTGCCTTTCTCCCAACTTCACCCCCCTGTGCGCCATTGGAGGGCTTTCTCAAGCTTTTTAAAAATCCTATAGTTACCATTTTGGATTGTCTCATCATACGGTTTTCGAGGTAAGGGTTAGTCAGAAGTGGGTGATAGATCAAATCAAGCCTGAACTGACCCTAGAAGCTAAAATGTCTAAACTGAGGCTATCATACTTTGGTCACATCATGAGAAGACAAGAGTCACTGGAAAAGACAATCATGCTAGGAAAAGTTGAAGGCAGCAGGAAAAGAGGAAGACCCAACAAGAGATGGATTGACTCTGTAAAGGAGGCCACGGCCCTCAGTTTGCAACACCTGAGCAAGGTTGTTAAAGATAGGACGTTTTGGAGAACATTGATTCATAGGGTTGCCATGAGTTGGAAGTGACTTGACTGCCCTTAACACACACACACACACACACACACACACACACACACACAGAGAGAGAGAGTTACCATTGTTTTTAAAAGCTTCTAAAGCCCTCTAGTAGCTAGGGTTGCCAGCTCCAGGTTGGCAAATTCCTGGAGATTTGGGGGGGGGGTTGTAGCCTGGGACGGACAGGATTTGGAGAGAAAAAGGACTTCATTGTGAGATATGGTGCCATAGAGCCCTCCCTCCAAAGCTGCAGTTTTCTCCAGGGGAACTGATCTCTGGCATCTGGAGAGCAGTTGTAATTCCGGGAGGTCTCCAGGCCCCACCTGGAGGTTAGCAATCCTACGGGTAGCATGGGGGAGGAGTGGCTATGGGGAGCTGGGGCAAGCGTGGGGGAAAACTGCCGTGTGGACTCCCCATTGGCACTGAAAAAGCCTCTGCGTTTTCTGAAGCAACAGAAGGCGAATGGGAAAACTTTGCCAGCAGACGCAGCCCTGTTCTGCCTATTCAGGCTGCAAGCAGAGGCCCGATAGTACAAACCCCCTCTTTATATCCCAGGGTTTCCCCTCACTTAACTTTTTTTTAATGAATTTTTATTGTATATATGGGATACAGAGGGTAGAAAAAGGGGGAGGGAATAGAACAGTCCGTCTGCAATAGACACAAATTTTTTTGGGGGGGGGGTCATTGACATATGACAATATACAATATACATTCCGAATACATTTCAACTTTTTATATAACTAATTGTATTATCTACTTTCTCATATTGAGATTACTAGGGAAATATTACTAAAAAATAGAAAACTTGGTCTATGTGTTAGATATGTACGTATAAAATGGCTGCCACTTCTCGTGACCCCTCACTTAACTCGCAAGTAAGGCCATTTATGCACGGGAAACTTTGCCTTGGATTTGCTGTTCTCTAGATGCACATTTCCCCCATCTGAATTCTCAAAACTCTGCATGGGGGCTTGTTGTTTGAGTTTTGAGACTTTGGATGGGAAAAATGTGCATCCAGAGAGCAGCATATCTAAGTCAAAATCTCCCATGCATAAATGGCCTAAGTATCATTGCTTTCCACAGGACTGTACTTCCAAGTAAGCCTTTGTAGGGCAACCTCCCAGTCCTGCGTAAGCCTGAAGAGGGCAGCTGCTGTCACAGTTCTCAGTTTGAGCTGCTAGAGCCTGCTGGCATCCTCTTCTCTCAAAATCCAGCATGCTGTGAAGGCTTAACTGGATTTGAGAGTGCATCCATGCAGCAGAACCCACCAACTTTAAGTACACGCATCTTGTGATATTTAGGAGCTAAGCAGAGTCAGCCCTAGCTAGTACACACGAACACATGAAGCTGCCTTCTACTGAATCAGACCCCTAGTCCATTAAAGTCAGTATTGTCAGCTCAGACCGGCAGCGGCTCTCCAGGGTCTCAGGCAGGGGTCTTTCACATCACCCGCTTGCCTAGTCCCTTTAACTGGAGATGCCGGGGATTGAATCTGGGGCCTTCTGCATGCCAAGCAGATGCTCTACCACTGAGCCACAGCCCCTCCCTAAAGATACTGCATGTCACATAAACACATGAAGCTGCCTTCTACTGAAACAGACCCTTGGTCCACCAAAGTCAGTATTGTCTACTCTGACCGGCAGCGGCTCTCCAGGGTTTCAGGCAGATGACTCAGGGTCTCAGGCAGAGGTCTTTCACATCACCTACTTGCCTAGGTGATAGGAAGAAAATAGATTCCTTTGAAATGTGATGTTCGAGGAGAGTGTTACGGATACCGTGGACTGACAAAAAAACAAATCAGTGGGTTATAGATCAATTGAAGCCTGAACTAACCCTACAAGTTAAAATGTCTAAACTGAGGCTATCGTATTTTGGTCACATTGTGAGAAGACAAGAGTCACGGTAAAAGACAGTCATGCTAGGAAAAGCTGAGGGCAGCAGGAAAAGAGGAAGACCCAACAAGAGATGGATTGACTCAATAAAGGAAGCCACAGCCCTCAGTTTGCAAGATCTGAGCAAGGCTGTCAAAGATAGAACATTTTGGAGGACATTGATTCACAGGGTCGCCATGAGTTGGAAGCGACTTGACAGCACTTAACAGACACACTTGCCTAGTCCCTTTGACTGGAGATGCCGGGGATTGAACCTGGGACTTTCTGCATGCAAAGTAAATGCTCTACCACTGAGACAACCAAGGAAGACCTGGGTTGCTGTGCAGAGGCAGGCAATGGCAAACCACCTCTGTTTGTCTCTTGCCTTGAAAATCCCGTGGGTGTCACCCTCAGTAGCCTTGGTTTCCTGGTACTAGGCAGTTGTTTGCATGCCAAAGCCCTGGTCTTGGGCTCCATAAAGCTGACCGAACCGACCAGGAGGTCCGTAAAACTCTGTGGGGCCGTTTTTGGGTTTGTTGGTGTGTTTGTTTTGTTATCTGCCTGGGTCTGCAAATGGCGTGTGTATGTATGAGAGAGAAAGAGAAATGCCTGGCTGACCACTTTAAGTGTCTGTTTGGCCTGGCGTGGTGCTCATTCGTCTAGATCTTTAAGATAATATGTTGGCAGCTGCTATAACCCTGCACTGCTGTTTCCTCTGCCGGAAAAAAAGAGGAAGAAGCAAGAGTTGTGCATTATGGCTGTTCATGCCTTATGCCCTGGCTTTAAAGAGCCAGGAAAGCTGATTGGGGAGTTTTGCATCCTTGAACAAAAAAAAGATGTGATGGACAGCTGGCGAGGCCCAGTAACCTACCATCTGTAGGCCACAGAAGAAAATGGACTCCAGGCTAAAAATAATAACATGTCCCTGCTGGTCTCCCCAGATCTTGGGCTTGACGGCTGCCAACTCTCCAGCTAACCCGTGGCTCGAATGCTCTTTATCAGTAGCGTGATGCACAGACATTAGCAGGTGATGATGTTTATCTCCAGGCTGTGAAAAAAATCTTCCCTTGCTGATTTCTGGATATTGAGTCACCTTTAAAGGCATGAGCGGACCGGGCTATTATTTCAGCTCAGCTGGCAATCATATTTGGTTTATTACGATTGTGAGCACGATCTTTGAAACAGAATGCAGGCAGGAGATAATCTCTCTCTCTCTCTCTCTCTCTCTCTCTCTCTGTGTGTGTGTGTGTGTGTGTGAGAGAGAGAGAGAGAGAGAGAGAGAGAGAGAGAGAGAGAGAGAGAGAGAGAATGACTGCCCCCTGCTGGATAGAACAAGGAATGGCCCAATTCTGTAAACCTGAAAAAATATTTTACATTTCCAAAAGCTCGCACAGGTCACAAAATGGTGCAGTCATGCAGGGAGTGGGAAGACTTCTGCAGCTCATCATTAGCGATGTCACAAACAATACCCTCTGGCTGTATATGAACACATGAAGCTGCCTTATACTGAATCAGACCCTCGGTCCATCCAAGTCAGTATTGTCTACTCTTACCGGCAGCGGCTCTCCAGGGTCTCAGGCAGAGGTCTTTCACATCACCTGCTTGCCTGGTCCCTTTAACTGGAGATGCTGGGGATTGAACCCGGGGCCTTCTGCATGCCAAGCAGATGCTCTACCGCTGAGCCACTGCCCCTCCCCAAAAATACAGGCATGAACCCATGAGCTGCCTTATACTGAATCAAAACCTCGGTCCATCCAAATCAGTATTGTCTACTCAGTCCGGCAGCGGCTCTCCAGGGTCTCAGGCAGAGGTCTTTCACATCACCTGCTTGCCTAGTCCCTTTAACTGGAGATGCCAGGGATTGAATCCGGGGCCTTCTGCAAGCCAAGCAGATGCTCTACCGCTGAGCCATGCCCCCTCCTAAATATGGCATTCATGCAACCTAGGGTTACCAACTGCCAGAGAAAAAGAAAGTCCTGACCCTTTAATAAAGGCTTGACATATGATAACGGGCAGTGGAGGTTTTGCAGAGGTAAATAGCATCCTGTTAAGCCCCTGTTAAGAGGGCAGGACATGTTTCTACAGGTCTGTTGGCAACTGTAATGCAACCATGTTCCATACATTAGTACCACTTGGAATGGGTATGACGGGGGGATCTCATTTTCCTTATAACATAACCTTTCCCTTTCACTGATGGGAAAATAAAATATCCTTACAACAGACGTGTAACCTTGAGAGGAACCGCCATGTGTAGATGCTGCAGTTAGAACAAAGAACAATGGTAAATAATAATTATGTGCCGTCAAGTCACATCCAACTTACGACAAACCCTCATGGGGTTTTCAAGGCAAGAGATGAGCACAGGTCATTGTCTTCCTCTTCAGAGCAACCCCAGTCTTTGGTGGTCTCCCATCCAAGTACTAACTTGGGCCCACCCTGTGTAGTTTCCACTTTTTAACAACAAGAAGAAGAATAGTTGGTTTTTATACGCTTTCTCTACCACCTAAGGCGGAATCAAACCGGCTTACAATCCCCTTCCCCTCCCCACAACAGACACCCTGTGAGGTAGGTGGGGCTGAGAGAGCTCTAAGAGAGCTGTGACTAGCCCAAGGTCACCAAGTTGGCTTCATGTGTAGGAGTGGAGAAACAAACCCAGTTCACCAGATTAGCCTCCGCCGCTCATGTGGAGGAGTGGGGAATCAAACCCAGTTCACCAGATTAGCCTCCGCCGCTCATGTGGAGGAGTGGGGAATCAAACCCAGTTCTCCAGATCAGAGTCCACCGCTCCAAACCACCGTTCTTAACCACTACACCTTGCTGGCTGTCCTGACAAGCTCAGGCTAGACAGGGCTATTCAGTCTGATTGAATACAAAAAGGAAACCTGGGCGTGTGAAAAAGCCCTAGCAGGCTAGAAGCAGCTGTTTCTAGGGTTGCCAACTGCCTGGAGAAAAACCATCCTGTCCTTTTAATAGAGGCTTAATTGGATGTTATTTGCCAGCTGAGGTTATGTGTTTATTTATTTTATTTAAAACATTATTTTATTGTATTTATTTGTTTGTTTCTAACATTTTCCTGGATTGAATAGGGACCTGGAATTGCTGTCTCATTACCAGTGCTGATTTCACCACGCCTACTACCCCTCTGCATATCACACCTGATCCAATCACTCCTGCTAATGTCATTTACCTGGTATTGACATTTACATCATATTGCCAATTTGCCATTGGATGTGTGAATTCACACTTCTCTACTTAAGGACAGATAGACTCACATCCTAGCTGTATCTGAAGAAGTGAGCTGTGGCTCACGAAAGCTCATTCTCTGCCAGAAATTTTGTTAGTCTTTAAGATGCTACTGGACTCTTGCTTTTTTGAGTCAAAGAAATGTAGACGGTTATCCTCGAATCCTGCCCCTTCATCATCCTCCCATTTGCCAAAACCCAACCGAAATACTATTTTAGAAGCATTACAAGGTATTTCCTGGTTTTATCAGGTTAAACATTTAAAATAACTAGGTCTCAGAACTGGGTAGATTGCTTGTAGAATATTATTTTGATTTAATCACTTAATATAAACAGATTTTATTAGGTATCTTTTATATACAAAAGCCAAATCACAGTCAGCTCAGATGAAGGGAGAATTAAGAGTCTCCTCTGTGAAGGGAATACCCAGATGGCAAAACAGGTACCCAAATTTTGTGCAATAGCATATAAAGTTCGACCCCTAATGTTGGGCAACTGCCATTAGATTAAATCACAATTTGGTCAATTTTGGTCTATTATAAATTATTTGGAAATTTTAATTAGGAATGTTTTTGGTTGAACTGCTATAATTTTTTACCTTTTGTATAAATTACACATGTGTTTTACTGGGTTAGGAGCCCCGTGGCGCAGAGTGGTGAGCTGCAGTACTGCAGTCCAAGCTCTGCTCACGACCTGAGTTCGATCCCGACGGAAGTCGGTTTCAGGTAGCCGGCTCAAGGTGGACTCAGCCTTCCATCCTTCCGAGGCTGGTAAAATGAGTACCCAGCTTGCTGGGGGTAAAGGGAGGATGACTGGGGAAGGCACTGGCAAACCACCCCGTAAACAAAGTCTGCCTAGTAAATGTCGGGATGTGACAGCACCCCATGTGTCAGGAATGACCCGGTGCTTGCACAGGGGACCTTTACCTTTTTTTTTTTACTGGGTTATGCTGTATTAATAATAAATCTGAATAGGTATATGCAATGCATTAAACTGGAACAAAGCTCACGAGATGGGACAGGCCAGAAATGTCAACGATGGTGGTACTCAGGCGGAGTTCCTACCTGCCATCCCTCAAATGGCCAGTTGATGGGCTTTAGCCATGACATTTAAAGTGAGGTGCTGTGGTGGGCCATGGCTCAGTTGGCAGAGCCTGTGCTTTGCATGGAGAAAGTCCCAGATTCAACCCAGAGTAGTTCCAGTTAAAAGAAGTTAACGGGTGTTGAAGCTAGCAGGTTCTCTGCCTGAGACAGTGGAGAGCCACTGCCAATCAGAGTAGACAATACTCAGTACTCAAGAGTAGACAATACTCAGATGGACCAGTGGTCAGACTCTGCGTAAGACAGCTGGGGATCTGCATGGTTTGCTGAGAGCATGGTAGGATTTTCCAGTCCGTTCACTGAATTACGGGGCCCTGCGTGTTCAATTTCTGAAAGAAGAGGTGACAGGTTCAAGTCAACCTCGAACTCCCCTGACTTTGGCCCCACAAGAACACAAGCCACATATTCGGTGGCAAAGGAAAACACCTCTGCACATGCTCAGAGTTTCTCCCTCTCCCTCAGATCACTTCACATATTATAGGGCTGAGTCCTGGCATTCAAAAGAGTTTCTAATTCATTTATTAAAAAATGTATACCCTGGCTTTTTTTGCAGTTCAAGGCGATATACAAGTAGACTGAACTCTGGTAAAAACTGCCTTATGTTTAAATCCTGTGTATGATTTCCCCTGCCTTCCTTGTCTGCCCCCCAATCCCTTTGCAGAAACCATCCGCACAGCCACTCCCTTCCCCATGGTCAGTCTCTTCCTCGTCTTCACCGCGTTCGTCATTAGCAACATTGGACACATCCGCCCCCAGAGGACCATCCTGGCTTTCATTTCCGGAATCTTCTTCATCCTCTCCGGTGAGGCATGGAGGGGGGGCTCTCAATAGAGGGTGCTGTGGCTGCAGCGTCTGCGCTGTCTTTGGCACTGTGCGGGGGAGGGGGCTATACATGGGCTGGGGTGCTACCATGTAAGAGCGAGGGCATCTTGGGCATCTTCTGGGCATGGAGTAGGGGTTACTGGGGGTGTGGGGGGAGGTAGTTTGGAATCTCCTGCATTGTGCAGGGGGTTGGAACTAGATGACCCTGGTGGTCCCTTCCAACTCTATGATTCTATGAAGCAGAGAAGGATTATTCAGGGCTCTCGTATTCCTCATAGTGTGATAGAGGATTCTTTTTATAAGTGATGGAGGTTTCCTTTCAAGTGGTATATGTTTATTAAAGTACCAGGGAAAACTGGGCCATACCTAAGCAGGGTACAAAACACAGTGGGGGTGGGGAAGGGTGCAGCAAGCGCTGAGAAAGTATCATTGTAAGTGGCATTTTTGTTCAAAGCAAGGAAGGAAATAGTGGAAGGTATGTACAGACGCACAAGTTTTTTAAAACGTCTGTCTACTAGGGAGCAGAAACGACTAGCTGCAGCTCTCAACTATTAGCCTATCAAATGGATGTGTGTGGGATGCTTGGAAAGGGAAGGAACCACCCTCTTCTCTCTTCCTTCTCCTCACTTCCCCAGCACTTCTGTTCCTGCTCCCTCTCTATTTCTTCCATCTCCGCCTGCTGCCATAGGATTGAGAAAACACTGGCTGCTTCCTCCTGACCTCATGCTCCTAAGGGGCTCAACTAAACAATGCATTTGGCACAAGGCAGGTCAGAGGTCCCCCAACCCATCTAGTGTCACACCTGACATCAGGGAACTAACGTTCAGCTTGCAAATGTGGTGCAGGCACAGGAGGGCCCTCAGCCTTCCCTCCTGCACCATTTCCCCAAACCGAAACAGCAGGGCAAACAGGCCATTTCAGCTCAGGAAAATGGAGTAGGGGAGAAGGCTGAAACCTAGGGCTGCCAGGTCCCTCTTCACAACCGGCAGGAGATTTTGGGGGCAGAGCCTGAAGAGGCCGTGGTTGGGGAGGGGAGGGACTTCAATGTCATAGAGTTCAATTGCCAAAGCGGCAATTTTTCTCCAGGTGATCTGATCTCTATTGGCTGAATTAGTTGAATTAGCAGGAGATCTCCCGCCGCTACCTGGCTGTTGGCAACCCTACTGAAACTCCTCTGCCTGCACCACACTTGTGAGCCAAATCCAGCTCCGTGGAATTTGGGAACTTCACTTCCCCAACTTACATCATATCAGTTGTAATTCAGTTGTAAATCTGGGTTGGCTGCCCCCGCCCCCACCCATGGCAGCTATTTTGTAGCGGTGCCCACTCCCTGCACTCAAAATTCGACAAGTGCCCAGTAGCTCAGTGAAACTGGGAGAAGCCCTCCTTATCTAAGCCAGGTTACGAAGCAAGAGATCCAGAGGAAGGAGCAGCAGGGAGAACTGCCTGTGATCCTGCTTTCCCATTAATTTGGAGAGATGGAAAGTAGAGAGGAAGCTAAGGCCAAATGGTTTCAGCTGCAAGGAATTGGTAGTTCTGCTGGGTAAACCTGAAAAAGGGGGTGAGCCCGGGGTTGCAAGTTGGACTAACCAAGGAGGCAGGATGAGTGATGGTGGCAAGGCAGCCAAAGGGGAAATTTCACCGTCAGCCGTACAGAACTGAGCATCAGATGTGATGCAGCTGCGGTGTGGTGTGTTGGGCAAGCAGAGACCAGCCTTTGGCACCTCAGCATGGCACGATGCCCCACAGAGCCAGGTGCATCCGACTGCGGACTGTGTGCGCTTACACATCATAACCAAATAATGGAATGTAGGGTGGGGGGTATGCAGATGAAGGGGTGGGGTTAGGCAGATTAGAGCAGGCTTAAAGGTAAAGGTAAAGGTCCCCTGTGCAAGCACCGGGTCATTCCTGACCCATGGGGTGACGTCATATCCCAACGTTTCCTAGGCAGACTTTGTTTTATGGGGTGGTTTGTCAGTGCCTTCCTCAGTCATCTTCCCTTTACCCCCAGCAAGCTGGGTCCTCATTTTACCGGCCTCGGAAGGATGGAAGGCTGAGTCAACCTTGAGCCAGCTACCTGAAACCGACTTCCGTTGGGATCGAACTCAGGTCGTGAGCAGAGCTTGGTACTGCAGTACTGCAGTTTACCACTCTGCGCCACGGGGCTCTTAGAGCAGGCTTAGTTATCAATTATTTCCATTACATTTGGTAAGATAGACTGCAGTCTGGGGACGCTACCATCACGGGGGCAAAAAACCCTTCAACCTCTATCTTGGCTAGGGCTGTGGGGTGGTGGGAGGAAACATGATAAGCCTCAGTGCGCTCAGAAGCAGCTGCATTTGATACTGAGTTAACTGTAAAAGATCTATTCAGGGAAGGGGCTGTGGCTCAGTGGTAGAGCATCTGCTTGGCATGCAGAAGGTCTCAGGTTCAATCCCTGGCATCTCCAGTTAAAGGGTCTAGGCAAGTAGGTGATGTGAAAGACCCCTGCCTGAGACCCTGGAGAGCCGCTGCTGGTCTGAGTAGACAATACTGACTTCGATGGACCAAGGGTCTGATTCAGTATAAGGCAGCTTCATGCGTTCATGTGTTCAGTTCTCTACCAGAAAGCAGTTATGCACACAGGAAAGGTTTCTGGGGCGAACCAAGCTGGCACGAAGGAGGAGGGAGATAACAGCCAGTTTTTCCTCTTCCTCTCCATCCCTCTTCCCCTCTTGTGCTTTTTTTGTAGGGCTCTCTCTCGTGGTGGGCTTGGTCCTCTACATCTCCAGCATCAATGACGAGGTGATGAACCGTCCCAGCGGCTCGGAGCAGTACTTTCAGTACCGCTACGGATGGTCCTTTGCCTTTGCTGCTTCTTCCTTCTTGCTTAAAGAGGTACAGTACAGAAGACAAGCCCCTCTGTACTTCCCCAGCCGGGTCTCGAATGGCTGATCGGGATTTGGATTTTATGGGTTGGGCCTCTTGCCAGCCTGAAAGGCCATATGAGTAGCCGGCCACTGATGCCATTTCCAGCCATTCCCACATTGGGCTGTAATGCAATGTAAGCTGGCCTTGTCTTTTATTTGCAGATGTGGCACATAGAGCATACACCTTGCATGCCAAAGAGTCTCAGGTTCAGACCTTGGCATCTCCACTAAAGGGTTCTGAAGGTAGCAGGTGAGATTCTGGAGAGCTGCTTTAATATGGAACAGACAACACTGAGCAAGGCAAACCAATGGTCTGACTTGATTTTAGGTAGCTTCGTATAGGGCATTAAAAACAACAACCTCGTTTTAAATATCAGCAGCACAAGACATGGATACCTCAAGAGGGGCCGTGGCTCGGTGGCAGAGCATCTGCTTGGCATGCAGAAGGTCCCAAGTTCAATCCCTGGCATCTCCAGTTAAAGGGACTAGGCAGGTAGGTGATGTGAAAGACCTCTGCCTGAGACCCTGGAGAGCCTCTGCCGGTCAGAGTAGACAATGCTGACTTTGATAGACCAAGGGTCAGTGTGGCCCTCATCCAATTCAAAGCCTCAGAATTATTTTAACTTTTAAAAAAAATCACAGGAAATTAAGTTATAGATCTCCCACCATCTCATCTGGTTTAACCCTAAATGGTGTGAATGTATAAACATAAACTCATAGTAATGCAAATATATTCAATTTCACCAATGGACAGGTTTCACACACACACACACACACACACACACAAATGCTGACCTCCAAAACATGCAGTGAAAACAGAACCCAACCCAGCGTATAGACATCAAAATTAAAACTAGGTTTGTGACGGGGTCAAATGCCCAGATTTCAGTTTTGCACATGGAAATTCTAATGTTATTCCACTATGTCATTATGCATGAGTAAAATGCTGGCTTTTTAAATTATTTATGAGATACAATAAATATATACATAATAGAGACATGGCAAGCATCTCCTACAAATCATAAAAAATTGTGAAATTAAGAACTCTCTCACATGTCGCTGCAAGTTCCCTTCTCTGCCCAACTCTTACACCACAATGAGTCTAATCTGGAAGAATCTCTGTTTTGTTGGCAGGTCATTGGCTTCATTGTTGTGTAGGTCTCTTATACTTTCATCAGCCAGCCATGAATCTTGGGCCTATTTTCTTGCTTCCAGTTCCTAGCAAAGACCAATCTTGTAATCATATGTAAAGCTGCTACTTGAAGATTTTTAGGTATGTCATCTACACAATTTAGCAGTAAAATCTATGATGTCGAAGGAATCTGTCTCTCCAATATGACCGATATAAGTTCCACTATGTTTCCAGTAATCTGTCATCCATTTACGCGTCTACTGCATGTGAAAAAAGGTCTTCCTTTTCTACCTCCCCAAACCAGCACTTGCTACTCCCATTTCTATAGATCTTTGCTAGCAAGATAAAAGTTAGGTACGAAAGCCTGCTATTGTGGCTGATAGTGTGTTGGGTGGGGGATCAGGAATTTCTGGGGAAGAAGAGTTGGTTTTTATATGTCAACTTTCTCTACCACTAAAGGAGGAATCAAACCGGCTTACAATCTTCTTCCCTTCCCCTCCCCACAACAGACGCCCTGTGAGGTAGGTGAGGCTGAGAGAGCTCTAAGAGAATGGTGACTAGCCCAAAGTCACTTAGCAGGCTTCATGTGCAGATGTGAGGAAACTAACATGGCTCACCAGATTAGAGTCCGCTGCTCATGTGAAGGAGTGGGGAATCAAACCCGGTTCTCCAGATTAGAGTACGCTGCTCCTAACCACTGCTCTTAACCACTACACCATGCTGGGAGGAGGTACAGGCTACAGCCGGCAACTCCCAGAAGGAATTGGGAGAAGGGGCTGCTGAACCAGCATCATGCTGGTACGCTTACCTCACTTCCAGTTTAAACCGGAAGTCACATAGTGGACACTCTTAACATTTTGCACAAACTACATTTTTACCATAGAGTTTTAGTGAAATGCTAAAGTATCCCTATGCCACGTCCGGTTTTAACTAGAAGTGATATGAGCACACTGATGTGATGCCGGTGCACATTCCTCCCTCCCCATTTCCTCCCACCAATGCCTGAAGCACCAGTGGGCAATAAAAGGGCTTTGCCAGGCAGCCCCCCATTACAGAAGACATGCCTGGCATCCCTAGGGGAAGGGGTGGGACGTGAAATGCATCTTGTGTACAGGAAGGGACATAATTGCACACGCACAGGTACGCGCACACACATAACACATTCTTTGGGATGCCCATAATATCTAAAGAAGCTCTGACTTGGAGTACCTTTCACTAGATTATGTCTATAATGTTTCCCATCCGAAACCAGGATTCTATCATTTCCTGTTCATGCAAACCCTGTGCTATTAGAAACTGATTTATTCATTCATTCACAATAATTTTGCCCCCGCTTTTCCCACTATTAAAATAGTACTCAAGGGGATTTACAACTGAGATGAGAACGGAATGTATTACAAACATAGAAAATTTACAGACACACCTCGTAGATAACAGTTTGTATGGGTTTACGGGACTGAATTGTGTGTAGAGTCTGCTGTTTTTACTGTTCCTTAGTTTCCCCGTTTTTTTTAATTGCTGCTAGTGTTTACCAGCGTGGCGTAGTGGTTAAGAGCGGTGGTTTGGAGCAGTGGACTCTGATCTCGAGAACCGGGTTTGATTCCCCACTCCTCCACATGAGTGGCGGAGGTTAATCTGGTGAACTGGATTTGTTTCCCCGCTCCTACACACAAAGCCAGCTGGGTGACTTTGGGCTAGTCACAGCTCTCTTAGAGCTCTCTCAGCCCTACCTGCCTCACAGGGTGTCTGTTGTGGAGAAGGTAATTGTAAACCGGTTTGATTCTTCCTTAAGTGGTAGAGAAAGTTGGCATATAAAAACCAACTCTTCTTCTTCTACCTTAATAAAATGCAAACCACCAGCAGCATAACACCACTCATAAAATCATCAATAAAACAGCTGAGAAGCTGAGGAACGATTTTTAAAAAGCAATCAGAATCAACACACCGCTCAGTATTGTAATCTTGTGACAAAATACATCTACAGGTAGATTTGAGTCCGGCAGCACCTTAGACCTTTGACTCTCGAAAGCTCATACCCTGAAAATCTTGTTGGTCTCTAAGGCACTACTGGACTCGAATCTAAGGCCATTTATGTATGGTCAATTTTGATGCTCACTCAAAGCTCTTTTAAAAAAATGCCTATTCACGGTCCCAACACAAAAGGAGAAATTCCACACACCCCACTCACCTGCTCCTTCGTTCCTGTTTGCATAGCCATTAGCATGTGGATAGCTAACGTGCCACTGTTATTTTGCATGGTTCCTTGAGGGGATTCTTCTCGTAAAACACCAAAGGTCGCGTTAAATGGGCTCTTAAGCAATGTGAAGCAGGTATGCACCGGCTTCACAGTCACTTCTGGACTGACAGTTCAGCTTGAAAAATTTTTTAAAAATGCATGGGGCAATTCAGTCTGGAACGAACACGGCCACCCTCTGAATAAGAGACACCTTCAGGGCTTCTCTTGATTTTGTTCCTTCTCTCTGTCATTGCTTCTGCAGGGCGCAGGCGTGATGTCTGTCTACCTCTTCACGAAGCGCTACGCCGAGGAGGAAATGTACCGTCCCCACCCCGCTTTCTACCGCCCACGCCTGAGCGACTGTTCTGACTACTCGGGCCAGTTCTTGCACCCGGAGGTGTGGCACCGCGGACGCAGCCCCTCGGACATCTCCAGCGACGTTTCCATCCAGATGACTCAGAACTACCCACCGGCCATCAAGTACCCCGAACACATGCACATATCCACCTCACCTTGCTAAACGCGCCGGAGAACGCGTTGGACAAGGAAGCCAGCATTTGCTTGCAGACTGTACCGTCCTGCCCCTCCCTGCCTAGGAGACACCCCTGTCAACGGGGGTCCCGTCTTCCCCCCCTCTCTGAAGACTCATACCACCTGCTCTGCTAGAATTGTCCTCTCTCTTTCTCTCCAGCTGGTGGGAACCGTTCAACCAAACTTTGAGATTGCCGGATGTCCCTTACCCCACCACCCCGCTTGGAAACTGTTCTAATTTTCTTGTCCTCCTTAGCTATCAAATTGGGGGAAAAAAGTCCAGCCAACACACATACAGTAAACGGTCACAACTGCCCTGCCCGTTCCTCCATAGAGCAGTGGAAGAAATACAGCTAAGAAATACGTTTTCCTACTTTCAGTTCCACTGCTTCAAAATACCTCTCCTCTTGCTCAGGTGGTTGGAAAGCCTAGCAAGAAGGGGAGGGGGCTCGTCTAGTGTGTTCTCCCCCCCCCCAAAAAAAACCTCACAAAAAATAACAGCAGCTTTCAAAAAACGATCCCCATTGTTCACATCTTGAAAGAAAGATCCCCATCAGGACTTTTCTCGCCCCGTCAATCCAAGTCCTGACAGGAAATGGCCTCTTGCCATCATCTCCTTCTGCCAAAAAGCCCCCCCTCAAAAAAACTCTAATGACCTTGACATAAAATAATTTGTTACTTTTGATTCCCTACATTTCTGACTGAAAATGACACCTTCTTGCACCAGAAGGTTCCTTTCGCTGGGCAAAAACTGTTAGCACAACATATCCGCAAGATCCAACCCCATCAGTCTTCAGGCTTTCTCACCTAGAAACAACCATTCTTCCAGCCCATTTGTTAAAGTAATGACAGAAAGTACATTAGACCGCTATCTTGGTTTGGCCAAAGATAACCAGGTAAAAACAAGTTTCTTGCCCCCATTTTCCTTTTCATCACTTCAGTTCGTGACATACATCTGTTAGGATTACGATGCTTACTGATCTCAAAATATCTAGCCCCGACGGAAAATGTTTCCTTCGACTCATCTCTCTCAATATCTCAGTCACATAAATACAAAACTCTAGCATAAGATTCTTCCTCTGATATTTTGCTGTGCCCACAAATGACCAATTCCGCCAAAAGCTGTGTTTCCCCCACCCCTTTCGTGCCTCATTACTAACTTCCAGTTCACGACAAGAAATGACTAGGCCACCATTTTGGTATTCCCTACAACAGACCAATTCCAGCACCTATCCTGTATGTTTTTTAACTGCCTCAGGGCCAAACTACATGTTTGGGGTTTTAACACTGGGTTCAGGTTCCACACAGGCACACAGCAGCTGCAGGAAATGCTTTTTTAATAAATAAAGGAGAGCCTCAAATGAGGCCCCAGCTTGCTGGGGGTGAAGGGAAGACGGCTGGGGAAGGCACTGGCAAACCACCCCGTAAACAGAGTCTGCCTAGGAAACGTCGGGATGTGACGTCGCCCCATGGGTCAGGGATGACCCGGTGCTCGCACAGGGGACCTTTCCCTTTTACAAATGGCCTTGGAACGCCTCTGTGGGGGGGAAGGAAGGGTTTCTGCCTCACCCCCAAGACGTTTTCCCACAGGGGAACAGTGCCGGGGAGAGTTATTTCCCTGTTTTTGCTGCTCCACATGGGAGTATTCTGTGCACACGGAGATGTGAGGCAGGAACCCTTCCTTTCCCCCCACAGAGACTTTCCAAGTCATTGTTCTGAACCCATTTAGTCTCTCCTTTAATTTTAAAAGCTGTGTGGGAAACCCAAGTTGGCTCCCGATTCGTTGAAAACCCGGATGGGTAGTTTGGCCCTCAGACTCTGTGGCATCCCAATAGCAAAGCGCTATGCCGCCATCTTGGGTTGGCTCAAACACGGCCTTCTCCCGTCAGGAAATGGCCTGTCGTCATTGTTTTCAATCTCTCTTCCTATCGCGGAAGAAAACCCTTCTGGAAAATTCCCCCCCCCCCCCCCCCGGCCTCGCACCGTTCCTGACAGGCGCCGCCGCTTCCGCCATCTTTGTTTCCTTCGAGCATTTCGACGAAGAGCCCGCCGTGCTATTCGGAGAGGCAGTTTTTATTTTGGGCTCCCGCCAACGAGAGACAACACTACAACAGAGGGGTGAGGAAACAATTGTGTCTTCCAGCCGTCAATGCCTCAAAGATTCCTACCCTGCCCTTCAATTGTCCATCAGCAGGTGTCACGGCCATGTCTTGGCACCAAAGGAAACTCTTGAGAACTGCGGACTCTTTTTCAAGCATGCTTCCTTCAGCCATGATGCCCCTTGAGGCCGTCGAAGCTAAGACTGAAGAAGAAAGACGAGAGAGCGAAATACAGAGAAAGGACTGGTTATTATCCGGCTGCTAAGTCAGCTACTCTGGGCAGCAGATTTTGTTCTCCTCTTTTCTGTTCCTTTCATACAATTCTCAGACTTTGGTATTTCCCTCTTCCCTTTTGTTTTAAAATCTATTCAGAGCCCTTCCCCTCCTGCTTCAATTTCTTCCCATTATTTTTTACCCTCTTTTTTTTTTTTTTTGCTTGTCAGCGGTTTTGTTTCCTCCCTTCGTTCTTCCTGTTGTTTTTTGCAGTCGCATTGTTTCGTTTTACATTTTACCTTGGCTTCATCTTCCTGTCGCTTTAGTTCATTATGAGCCACCCTTTTCTAAGGACTCAGGACTCTGTTTCCCCCTTCTTTACCATGCTTCTTTCTTTTATCCGTTCTCATTTTAAATTCCTCTTAATCTGTTTTGGTAAGTTACTTTCCGCTCGCTCTCACCCTTTTTAGTGTATCCCCCCCCTCATTTTTTTCTTCCCTTTTCTCAACTGCTCTTTTTGCAACTCCAGCTCCTACACATGGATGCTCTGTACTTTTTACCCAAGGAACAGAGGACAAAAGAAAAAGAAAAAAAGAAGTGCATTTTTGAGAAGGAAAAAAGACACTCACAGGACACAAAAGTGGTGGCGGGAGGGGCTGATGGAGCGAGAGAACTGGAAAACTGGATTGAAGGATTATGGGAGAGGGGAAGCCAGGGGAATAAAAGAAAGACATATATTGCATGTAGTGGAGAAACTATAGGGTGAGATGATCAAAGAAAAGGAAACATTCCTTTGGATGGAATATTATGTTTTTTTTGGGCGGGGGGGTGGTTATTCTTTACTGTGTTTCTGGCTGTTCAGGGGTCGCCATTCCCAGGGCCAGATCAAATTAGTTTGCTGTCCTGGATGAAAATTAAAACTGTGGGCCTCCCCCCTCCATATCTTGTTGTGTGCACAACAGAAGGACAATTGTGTTTCCTTCTGTCTTCCCATCCTGCAGGCTCGTTCCTGTTCCGTCCAAGCAAATGGAGCTAAAGGGATGAGATTTTCGCTCCATCCCCTTGTATGGAATAAGGAAAAATGGGGACTCTTCTGCCCAGGCAAGAGCCAGTACCGCTTCTTGGACTGGGCTAGCTGTGTCTGTCTCCCGAGATTTTGGAAAGGGTTAACTGGAACAGATGGAGAAAGAGAGAGGTGGTCGCTGAATTTTCAGCCAGCATTGGCCCTGTGTCCCCAGTCAGGATGCCAAAGCTACAAACTTCCCCTCCCCACTTTCCCAGGTTTTAAGTTTCCGTGCGCCCGCTGGGTTAAAATCCCCCTGAATTCTGAAAGCTTTCCAGAGATTTCGGAAAGTGATTGTTTGTTAGAAGTGCAATCATGTAGTGTGGACTATTTGAAGGAGATGCAATAGAAAATGGGGGTGAGAAGGGACGGCAGGCAAGGATCTTTGAAGGAGAAGGATGTGTGCGCTCTCCTGCTGCCACAGCTATGAAAGGGATGGGGTGGGGGGGAGAGAAAGATACCGCTGATTCAGCTTTGGACAAAAAAGTTCTGATTCCCTTTTTCCGCATGTCTCCTCCTCCTCCTGCCGCTGCTGCTGCTGCGTCAGCACCAGCTGCAGTCAAGTTCACTTTCATGCATTGCTTCGGAGATCAGAATCCAGCACTATCCCTGTTTTGTGAGGGCGTTTCCCTGTCATCTGCCGCCGGAAGCATCACCTTTTACCCTTTTCCCTCCCAGCCTCTTATGAAGCATAAGCAAAGTTTGATGAGCGTTGCCTGTTGCAAGTGAGTGCCCCTTATTTATTTATTTATTAAAAGAAGCCCTCTTAAGGATCCACATTCCCACCAAAGGCGAATCAAGGGCAAAAGGAGGGATCGGGCTGTCTCAGAGCTAGAATTCTCTTCCCCCTTTCAGGGATAACTGTTGGGGGGGCTCTGCCTACAGCATCACATATAATCTTGAGAATCTTTCCCCCAAAGGACAAGTTTCTAGTCTTCTTGACTTCCTAGAGCTGTGAAAAGACTTTAGGGTGAAAACACATGGTAGCTTTAGCCTCCTTTATTCCCTGTTTCAGCCAGGATTGAAAGCATGTGTTTCGCTAAACATGCATTCGATCCTGGCTGAATCCGGGCTGAAATGGAACAAAGAAAGCTAAAGCGACCATGCGTTTTCGCCCTTTAACAGCACAAAACCTTCACTTCTCGTTCCCGTTTGAAAATCACCATTTGGGTGGCGGGACCAGGACAGGTAGAGGGAGTTGCACTAATCCCACATGTCTGTCAGCCAAGCTCTGTTTGCTGGGCGGGATTCACCACCCACACGTTTGTGTTCGAACTTGGAAGATGCCAGTCAGGTTGTGTTGGGCCCTGTACTTTATCTGTTGCGGAAAACCTGGATGGTAGCCATTCGCAGGTACTACATGGCAGCTTTCAAATGAAGCTGGCACCCTGCCGCCATTGTCCCTTGAAGACCATGGGCTGGGTTTTTGTTTGTTTTTTAATGACCCAAAGAAACTGGAATTAACGTTTGTGGCCCAGGATTTCATAGAATCAGCAAACTGTACAATTAGTGGGTTTAAATTGTGAGCGGAAAGGTACCGGCTAGATATTAAGAAAAATGTTTTTACAGTAGCAGAGGCTTAAAGACTGGGGAGGGACTGTGGCTCAGTGGTAGAGCATCTGTTTGGCATGCAGAAGGTCCCAGGTTCAATCCCCGGCATCTCCAGTTAAAGGGACAACGCAAGTAGGTGATGTGAAAGACCTCTACCTGAGACCCTGGAGAGCTGCTGCCGGTCTGAGTAGACAATACTGACTTTCATGGACCAAGGGTCTGATTCGGTAGAAGGCAGCTTTAGGAGTTCATATGTTCATGTGAGGCTGGACAAGCACTTGTCAGGGATGCTCTAGGCCAGGGGTGTCAAACATATGGCCCGGGGGCCAGATATGGCCCCTTGAGAGCTGTTATCCAGCCCACGAGGCAGCCAACTCCCAGTCCCAATCTGGGCTGGGAAGGCCTGGCCTGGCAAGACAAGTAACATTTATGTTATATCCAGCCCTCATAACAAATGTGTTTGACACCCTTGCTCTAGGGTGATCTTGCATTGAGCAGGGGGTTGGACTAGATGGCCTGTATGGCCCCTTCCAACTCTATGATTTTATGTACTCAAACGAGAAACTAAATGTAGTGGGAACACAAAGAGTATGCCCTGACAACTGACATGCTAAGGGTACCGAAGTGGGAAGGGGAGATAGCTGGTTTGGCCTGGGAACGTCACCAGGATGAGGCAAGCAGCAAGTACTAAGCGGTAACACGGGTAGAAGTTTGGTAGCCTTGCAGTAATGGGTTGGGGGGCTCTGTTGCCTTTCCCCCCGCCCCGCACTTTTCAGTGCATCAGCAGCAATGGAAACAGAAGGGGGCCACATTTTCCAGGCTGATATTCCCACGCATTGGAAATCTTGACCCAGGACTGGGGGACACTAGGCCTTTTATGCATGGCTGTTTCTCTCACTGTCACTCCCGACTACTCCGGGGCTTTGTTTTGATTGTGCATGCGTTTTCCAACCTTCAGAGGTTGCCTCGATCTATTGGCACGTTTTCCTTGCATTTTCTGGCTGCTGTTTAGCCAGCATCCCGAAAATGCAGGGAAAACCGCGCGGGGAGAGCGAGGCAAACTCTGAAGGCTGGAAAATGCATTCATAATCAAAACAAAGCCCCAAAGTAGTTGGGGAGGGGGATGAAGGCGAGGCAAACAGCCATGCATAAAAGGCCTAAATGTGGCCAAATTAATAAGAGCTCCTATGGAAGTTGTAAACAAGTGCTTTTCCAAACAGCTACTGTAGCTGTGTTTTAGCATTACAGTTATGTGAAACTGGTAATGCTGAGAATAGGCTAATTTTACACATTACCAAGCAGACTTTTTTTTTTCCTGGTGAACTGCTAGCCCTCTTTGCAAAGTTAGGGCAAGGGGTAAAACGAACTGGAAAGCAGGCCTGATTTGGCCCATATACCTGAAGTTCCCCCTACTCACAGTCTCGAAAATTGCACAGCCCACAAGGAAAGGTTATAAATACATATATTTAAAAAGCAATAGTCTTGGAGATGCTGGGTTGAAAAGAACCCTAATTCCTTGTGCCTCCTCCAAGAAGGTAATTGATATAAGTTTCCATTCAAAATATTCTAGGTTTAAAAGGGGGGGGGGATTTTCCTACAGTCAATAGAACAACTGAAGCCAGCGCGCAAAAAGCAGATGAATACATGAGAATATAACAAAGAATCATAAAGATTCATAGGCTGTTTGAATGTAGGATCATGTCTTCCCAAGAAAAAAAAATAGGGTGGTTTTTCTAAAGTTGTTTATGAATTAATATAAGATTAAAGAATACAGATGGTGAGGGTGTTCTTAAACTTGAAAGCAAACGCTAAGGGTCTGAAAAAGAAACCAAGTCATCGTCCATCCCCCCTCTCACACACATACTTTTTCTCCAGGAGCACCTTTTGCATGGATAAACTCCTGCACTGTTAAGTGTTGCACAAAGGCAAATAGGGGGGGAAATGCAACAATTAACTCTGTTCCTGGCACGGAGATGATGTGAGTTCCTGAGTGCCCCGAATCTTTTAGAGACACAGGAGCCTGCCCAGTGAAAATGGTGGCAAGACCTCGTTTTCTTGGGTGTCCATTGCACTGCCTGCAGAATTCATATATACCCCTGAGACAATCACTTAGATGAGGTCATTAACGCCTTGACTCAGTACCACCTTTGCATGATCCAGGTACAGATAAGTGCCGCTTCGCACATTTACTTGGCTTTGGGGGTGTAAGCTGCATCAATGATGCTGGATCCATATGATGTGGCTCATCATTCACTCAGAGAAGGGATGACTTGACTCCACTGCCGTCGAAGGATGGGCTTGCATGTACGAATCCAGAAAGGACTCACCTTCCTCTCCTCTCCATCTGTTCATGAGTGCACGAGCACCTGTTTGCAAGAATTCAGGCAGTTCAGGGCAGGGGGGAAACCCACACGAAGAGAGCAAAGGGTCTTTGAGTGAAGGTGCGGTGGAACACAGGCAGGATGGTGCTGTTGCAGTCATCTTGTTTGTGGCTTCCTAGAGGCACCTGGTTGGCCACTGTGTGAACAGATGGCTGGACTTGATGGGCCTTGGTCTGATCCAGCAGGGCCTTTCTTATGTTCTTATGTAACTCCCATGCTGTATTAACAGCTCAGGAGGCCTGCAAGGAAAAAAAAATGCTGGTACTTCTCTATTGTGTGCATATCTACACGGAGCTTCATGTGTTTTGGTAAATGAAAGCTTTTTTTTTTTTTAAAGAACCTCACTTCCTTCATGCACGGACACAAAACACCCTTTTGGGGTGAAAGTCTTTTAAGGGCTAAAAGCCATTGTGTACCATTTACACACACTAAAGAGACTGGGATTAGGGGCGTCTTGTTTGCATTACATTTACCGGGGAACGTTTGGGCTGTATAGTTCCCAATGGCAAAATGTTCCTTTTTATAGCAGTGAAATCGTTCAAAATGATCTCTACCCACACCAAGGGAGGAGGAGAGGGAATATGCTGGTGGTGCTCCACCAGTTGCATTTGCACACACGCACACATGCGCGCACACTTGTCTCGGTAGCAGCTGAGAATTCAATTCTCAACGAGCGGTTCAGAAGTTAAAACTGGAAACGTAACTTTGAAAAGGGGGGGGGGAGCCTGCCACTGTGAGAAAGGCAAAACCTGTAATCACGGAGGCAAAGCTGAGGTGCTGGTTTGGGGAGGGGGCGGCGCCGACGGACAATTCTATTTTCTTAGTCTGCATCCTAGAATTTTGGGGCGAATGGGGTATAGGGGACAAAGGGGAATCTAAGGGGAGGGGGTGGGGTTTAATTAACCAACAAAGGAACCTGGTTTTTTTAATTAATTACAAGAAAATGGTTATTAATGATTATTAATTATTATGATTAATAAAAAAATTCCCGACCCCAGCTCCCCTCCTTGCCATGGAGGAGGGATAAGCTGAAAATGTTCCATTATTTACTCTGTACTATAATGTAAATAAGACTTCAATAAACTTTATTTCAAACAAAAACGTCACCTCTGTCATGACCACGGGATCCCCTATGAAAGGGCTTGAGTGTTAGAAAGATAGCCAGGATTTCTGGGTACAGAGATATGCCTTACTTCTACATTAATGGGATCTGGATACAAACTGTCCTAGAATCGACCTTCTCTGACCTACAAGGGTAGACCATAGTTTATCAGGTTGCTAGGGAAAGGCACTCTGCCTGTGTCCAGAGGCACTCATCTTTACCACCACCTGACATGTCCCAGGGCTAGGGTTGCCAGATCCTGGTTGAGAGCCAGCATGGTGCAGTGGTTAAGAGTGGTGGTTTGGAGCGGTGGAGTCTGATCTGGAGAACTGGGTTTGATTCCCTTCTCCGCATGAGCGGCGGAGGCTAATCTGGTGAACTGGATTTGTTTCCTCACTCCTACACACAAAGCCAGCTGGGTGACCTTGGGCGAGTCACAGTTCTCTTAAAGCTCTCTCAGCCCCACCTCCCTCACAGGGTATCTGTTGTGGGGAGAGGAAGGGAAGGTGATTGTAAGCTGGTTTGAGTCCCCCTTAAGTGGTAGAGAAAGTCGGCATATAAAAACCAACTCTTCTTCGTCATCATCATCCCTCTTTGCCACCGGTGGGAGATTTTTGGGGTGGAGCCTGAGGAGGGTGGGGGTTGGTGAGGGACTTCAATACCATAGAGTCCAATTGCAAAAGCAGCCATTTGCTCCTGGAGAACTATTGGCTGGAGATCAGTTGTAATAGCAGGAGATCTCCAGCTAGTACCTGGAGGTTTTCAAAACTACAAACAATAGTGCTGTATAACTAAGAGCTTACAAGCTAAGAAAAACAGCACAGGCTCTGTATAAAGAAATACAATGATGTATTCAAAAGGTATGTAAACACACTAGGGGGAAAAATTTCTATTAAACTGTACGCACGGGCCAATAACAGTGAAACAAGCAGTTCATAGAACTAAATATAAACATGAAAACGATCTATTAAGGGCTGTACATAAAAAGAGCGGGAGACCGCAATGAAAAGTCAACTCCGACAATCAGGTAAGTTGGTCATGCGCAGTAGAGATATGAAGATGAATCCAATGAATGGAGTAGCAGTAGACATGCGCAGTAAAGATGCAGAAGGTAATTCCAAGGTCTGGCAAAGATTACAACAAAGAAGCCAATAGGTATGAGGAGACACTACTAAGGAGAGGTTACCCTAGAGATATAATACACAAAGCCCGACATAAAGCTGATTTGAGGCCACGTTCCACTCTCTTGCAACATTCTAATTTTATACCAAAACACCAGAGAAATTTCACAAGACCTAACATTTTTGGGTCTCTTGAATATAGTCCCAGATCAAATAAAATACATCAAATAGTTAAAAAACATTGGCATTTATTAAAATCGATTCCTGGTTGTGAAATGTTGCCCACTTGCGGGCTGCGCAAATCTAGAGCCATCAGTAACATTGTGACCCACTCTGTGACCCATACACTCTGATAGTTTCATACAAGTTCTATGAACTGCTTGTTTCACTGTTATTGCGCAGTGTGTACAGTTTAGTACCTGGAGGTTGGCAACCCTACCCGGGGCTCAGGAGTTACATTAAGAACTGGCAGAACCCTGCTTTGTCTAGGGTTGCCAACTCCATGTTGGGAAAGTCCTGGAGATTTTGGGGGGTGGGTGGAGCTGGGGAGGGCAGGGTTTGGGAAAGGGAGGGACCTCAGTGGGGTATAATGCTGTAGAGTCCACCCTCCAAAGCAGCCCTTTTCTCCAGGGGAACGGATCCCAGTAGTCTAGCGATCAATTGTAATTCTGGGAAATCTCCAGGCCCCACCTGAAGGGTGGCAACCCTATCGTTGTCTGAGAAGAGTAAGAATGATCCTGGAGGAGGCAGGGAGATGAGGTGACCAGGTTTCTAGGATTGCCAGAGGCATGGGAGAGAAGCTTTCATGAAGAAGGGAGTGGGAATCTGATGACACTAGAGGGGCATGTGGAAGGAAGGATGGGAGCGAGGGCTGCTGGTTAATCAAGGAGAGGAGAGGAAGAGGAGGATGGGAGACAGGGCTCTGGTCCTTCCCCCTTTCCCTGGGCATGGGCATCTCTGTAAATCGATTTCCTCGGCACCCGTCAGAAACCAATCGGGGGAGCAGAAAGGGTGAGCGAACCAATGAGCTGCCAGTTCTGAGAAAGAAAGGGAGGGCCCGGTGACAATTGCAGCCTCCTGGCAAAACGAAGAAGGGGTTAACGGTCACCATGGCAATGAGCTGCAATGTGGTACCTTGGTTTTGGCCCACGTGGCAGCGGAGGAACTGGCAGAAACTGTGCCGCATAGAGGAGCCTGGGAGGGAACGTGGGGAGGGGTGGGATCGGGAAGGATGCGACAATTGTGGGCAAAGAACGAAAAAGAAATGCTTTTGATGGGGGAAGGGGGAAGAGAAAAAACGGAGATGGACGGGTAGAAAGAATGGAGGGAAAGAGAAGCGCAGTGGCAGACGGAGGCGGCTGATGGAGGCGACAGTAGCAGAGAGTTTCGGAGGAGGAGTGTCAGCCTTGGGGTTGGACTCGGAGAAGCCAGTTAAAGAGAAGGGGCAAGGATGAAAAGGCCATTGGGCTGGTAGCAATGGCTGGCACGGCCAAAATGGATAGGAGGCAAGGGTAAAACGGAGCCGGTGGGGGAAGAGGAGAAAGCACTGAGAGAAGGGAGAAAACAAATCGAGGCAGCTGCGGAAAAGAAAAAAAATGCGGCAGGGCGAATCGGAGGGATGGGGGGGAGGAAGTCTGAGACATGGCAGAGTGGGGGAGGGAGGGGGAAGGGTGGCATTTGGGTTCTGCAGGAGAAGAGGCTGTGGCAGGAAATACAGAAAAGTTGCAGAGATGGAAGAGGAGGAGGAGGAGGAGGAGGAGGAGGAGGAGGAGGAGGAGGAGGAGGAGGAGAAGAAGAATTGGTTTCTATATGCCGACTTTTTCTACCACTTAAGGAAGAATCAAACCGGCTTACAATTACCTTCCCTTCCCCTCCCCACAACAGACACCCTGTGGGGTAGGTGGGGCTGAGAGAGTGTGACTAGCCCAAGGTCACCCAGCTGGCTTCATGTGCAGGAGTGGGGAAACATATCCAGTTCACCAGATTAGCATCTGCCACTCATGTGGACGAGAGGTGAATCAAACCCGGTTTTCCAGATCAAAGTCCACTGCTCCAAACCACCGCTCTTAACCACTACACTATGCTGGCTCTCCTTTGCAGGGGCGGGGATGAAGCAGGGATTTGGCGGAATGGGGGATAGGGTTGGGGAGCAGGTTTTTTGAGGGGGGAGGCGGTACCGCTGGTAGCATTCATTGGAAAGAGAGGGGGGAGTGTGGGAGAATGGATCTAGGGGAAAAGATTAGGGCTAGAGGATGCGGGGGCGGGAATTGGGGGAAATGAAGGAAGGAAGGAAGAGGAAGAGAAAGCTAAATTGTCTGTCTGAAACTGAGCAGTGGGAGGGGGTGAGGACTGAGTGGGTGTTGGGTGCAGGCAGAGATGGGAGAAGCCGAGGAGCAAGAGAGGGAGGGCACTGGTTGGCAGGAGGGGAAAAGATCAGCACGTGAAGGAGTGATGGGGAGGACTGCAGAGGCCCGTTTCCGCCACCTGCAAGCTGGTTGCTTCTCGGGGCCAAACTAGACATGGCAGCATCCTCATGGCTGCAGTGAGGACACCAGGGCCGCCATTTTAAACAGATTTTAAAATGTCTCAAGCTAGGGTTGTCAACCTCCAGGTACTAGCTGGAGAGTTCCTGCTATTGTGGGAGGTTTTGGGGCGGAGTCTGAGGAGGGCGGGGTTTGGGGAGGGGAGGGACTTCAAAGCCATAGAGTTCAATTGCCAATGCAGCCATTTTCTCCAGGAGAACTGATCTCTATTGGCTGGACTTCAGTAGTAATAGCGGAAGACCTCCAGCTAAGCTGTTGCCTACACTTGGGAGTATCCTACGGGAACTGGTGAATTGACTTCATGATGATATATAGAATTTAATTAAGCTTGGATACTTGATTGGAAATGGGGCTGAAAAATATTCTTGAAACGGCTGTCCCCCACCCATCATGCTTAATGAAGACTTTGTGATCATTTATACATGTACCTGATGGACTTTTTAAACTACTTTTCTATATACTAAGAAGATTGTACTATTTAGACTGTACTATTCATAGACTGCATCAAACACGTTTTGTATATTTTGTATATATTGTTTATTGTCACTTGTTGCAGTCCATTGTACTTGTTGAAATGTTTTGAAACACAATACACATATTTTGTATCATTGTACTGATTTCTTCCTGTGCCAGTTTCCAAACCTAACAGTATCTGGAGGTTGGCAACCCTACACATTATATTTAGGGTTCAAAGATTTTATACATAAGTGCCGTCAAGTCTCACCCAACTTATAGTGCCTCAGCAAGGGGCTTTCAAGCCACATGAGCAGTAGAAGTGGTTTGCAGTTGCTTTTCTCTGCACAGCTTTCCTTGGTGGTCTCTCTTCTAAATACCAACCCTGCTTAGCTTCTGGAATCTGGTGAAACTGGATTACACCATGCTGCCTTCCCTCTCATAGATTTCATAGGGTGTTTATATTTTAGCAGTTCTGTCCATATAAGGAGAAGAACTTGTTATGGGCCAGGTAGTTTTTGTATGGTTGTCACAAGTTAAGCTTCATAAGAAATGTTATCCTAATACAGCGCAAACTTCACAAGAATGACAGATCACAGTTGAGGTATTCAACATTTTGGCGGAATTGTATCAGTGTCTTCCCTCTATTGTCATTTATTACTATCTACGTCATAGTCCATCCATGCCCCTCTGACACAAGTGCTTCCATCTAGGAAAAGATGTCGTTCCAAGGCCGGTAAGCCCTGACATTAGGGTTAGCCAGGTCCCTCTTCAAGGCACTGGCAAACCACCTCTTTTAGTCTCTTGTCATGAAAACCCCCAAAAAGGGGTCGCCATAAGTCGGCCGTGACTTGACAGCACTTTACACACACACACAGGTCCCTCTTTGCCACCGGAGGGAGGTTTTGGGGGGGTGGAGCCTGAGGACGGAGGGGTTTGGGGAGGGGAGACTCCGATGCCATAGTGTCCAATTGCCCAAGTGGCCATTTTCTCCAGGGAAACTGATCTCTCTCGGCTGGAGATCAGTTGTAATAGCAGGAGATCTCCAGCTAGAACCTGGAGGTTGGAGCAACCCAAGACAGCACTATAACAGTATAATGCAAATAAGAGAATACATGTTGTACATGTTGTATATATTTATTCACTTTAGCACTTTATAAAATTCACTTATTTGCATTATACTGTTATAGTGCTGTCTTGGGTTGCTCCAGAACCTGGAGGTTGGCAACCCTAACCCTACCTGACATTCAAGCCTGGTTCAGGGACTCGAGTGAAGCCCCTGGTGAAAGCACGGGAGGGGAGAGAGGAAGGTCTCCACCATGAGTCTCAGAATCCCCTCGGGGCCTAGACTTCTGGGGGAGAAGCAGCGGAGTTCTTAGTGCTGGCATCTGCTGAACAGAGATACAGCATTCTGCGTTGGCATGACAACTGGAGCAGGCGGGAGGGAGAGGGAGGCAGCAACCGAGAGATGCTCGGCTTCCCGGCTGTGTCTGGAGCCCACACGCAGCAGCGTATGCCGAAAGAACAGGGGCAATCCACAGCGTGCCGCCATCCACGGCTCACCCCGGCGCACCACACTCGACAGGGCACTGCTCGCCGAAACACAGAGGTTCCCAGCGCTACGCAATGCGGCAACAACCCCACGCACAAACTTCAACGAGCGACGGCAAGATGCAGCACAATGGGCCGTGACAATGCATTTTGCACGGTTGCACCCCGCGCTCACTCGCTGCATATCGCTACGAGCAGTGAGGCGTGGATATGAGGCGCAAGATTCTGCAATATGCAGCACAGACTAGAATAGGGGAGAGGCTGTGGCTCAGTGGCAGAGCATTTTCTTGGCATGCAGAGGGTCCCAGGTTCATTCCCCAGCATATCCAGTTAAAAGGACTAGGCAAGTAGGTGATGTGAAAGACCTCTGCCTGAGACCCCGGAAAGCCGCTACCAGTCTGAGTAGACAATACTGACTTTGATGGACCAAGGGTCTGATTCAGTATAAGGCATCTTCATGTGTTCATGTATTCACAACCAATAATAAAAGTACAAAAGGGTGCCACACACAGCAGTTTCCAGTATGCCAATAATGCAATGCTACAGCAACAAACTGCACAAAGCCTGACACACAACACACCTCTGATAAACTGGTCTGTGGTAATCCCCACTGCACCACATAATACAGCAATGGTTATAAGATAGCAATACAGCAATGGTTGTAAGATAGCATACACCCATTTGCCCTTTTCAGTACATAACTGTGCACAATTGTTTATAGTGCACAGTAGAAAAAATCATTGTATAGTAGGGTAGACAAGAACACAATCCGCATCCACAGAGGAGGAGGAGGAGGAGAAGAGTTGGTTTTTATATGCCAGCTTTCTCTGCCACTTAAGGAAGAATCAAACTGGCTGACAATCACCTTCCCTTCCCCTCCTCACAACAGACACCCTATGAGGTAGGTGGGGCTGAGAGAGCTGTGACTAGCCTAAGGTCACCCAGCTGGCTTCATGTGTAGGAGTGGGGAATCAAACCCAGTTCTCCCGATCAGAGCCCACCGCTCCAAACCACCACTCTTAACCACTACACCATGCAGCGTAATACTCTGACGACCAGCATCAAGATGATACATAATGCCTCAAGGGTGAGGAATATGCTGATAGCCACAAGGTCAGTCCTCAGGAGCTCCTGTGGAACAACAAGCGACAAAGTACACTCACTGTTGTCTCTTTTCTTGGACACACAGATCACGCAGGCTTAACAACTTCCTGCCCCAGATTCTGCTGCCAGATGCTCCTCCACTACATGGGCTAACTCTAAAGAATGGCGGACATTCAATTTAGCGTATAATAACAACAATGAAGCATAGACTAGAATGACATCTAACTTCAAGTGGAGGATTGAGATGTAGGGTTGCCAAAGTGGCCATTTTCTCCAGGGGAACTGATCTCTTTCACCTGGAGATCAGTTGTACTAGCGGGAGATCTCCAGCCACCACCTGAAGGATGGCAACCCTAGGCATTCCCCCTATGAAACTATAAAAGCCAACAGTATATTTTGGAATTTTTCTGTAATACAACAGCAGTCTAAGTCCAAGTGCTCTTTCTTTAAACTACAAAGTCCAGCAGATTTAGGCAGTGGCTCTGCACCAAGTAAATCTCCCCATTTTGTGAAGTGTAGCAGCAGGGCCTTCCTGGCAATAGCCCCCATCATACAACTCTCTCTCAAAATCCAAACAGACCCAACTCTTGGTGCTTTTAGAAGAAAGGACAAAATGTTCCTCTCCATGCAAGCTTTTAAGAGATGCCCTTGCTACAGTAGGGTTTGCTTTATTGAATATACTGACTTTGTTAACTACAATTTCCTCCCTAACATTTTGAGTTTCGTGTGGTTATGATCTCAACTGAGAACATTTGCAGATAAAGGTGGACTAGAGAGTTTTGGAATAAACCAATGCATAGTTAAATTGTGGAACTCCTGCCCCAGGATGTGGTGATGGCTGCCAACTTAAAAGGCTTTAAGAGGGGAGGGGACATGTTCGTGGAGGAGAGGGCTATCCATGGTTACTAGTAAAAATGGCTACTAGTCATGATGCATACCTATTCTCTCCAGGATCAGAGGAGCATGTCAAACATATTAGGTGCTGTGAAGCACAGGCAGGATGGTGCTGCTGCAGTCGCCTTGTTTGTGCGCTTCCTAGAGGCACCTGGTTGGGCCACTGTGTGAACAGACTGCTGGACTTGATGGGCCTTGGTCTGATCCAGCACGGCTTTCCTTATATTCTTATGGAGGATGGGGCTATCAATGGCTACTAGCCAAAATGAATACTAGTCATGATGCATACCTATTCTCTCCAGAATCAGAGGAGCATGCCTATTATATGAGGTGCTGTGGAACACAGGCAGGACAATGCAGCTGCAGTCATCTTGTTTGTGGGCTTCCTAGAGGCACCTGGTTGGCCACTGTGTGAACAGACCACTGGACTTGATGGACCTTGGTCTGATCCAGCATGGCTTTTCTTAAGTTCTTATGTACCAACGAGGGAGACTCAGAGGCCATTTATGCATGGGAGGTTTGCCTTGGATTTGCTGCTCTCTGGATGCACATTTTCCCCATCCGAATTCTCAAAACTCTGCACGGGGGCTTATTGTTGAGTTTTGAGAATTTGGATGGGGAAAATGTGCATCTAAAGAGTGGCAAATCCAAGGAAAAACCTCCCATGCATAAATGGCCAGACACACTTTGTGCTGGGAAAATGCAGATAAATAGACCACACCAAGAGCTGCTAGTTGTTTGTGGCCGGACTCTTAATTCTTAATATGGCTCTGGTGAGGGAGGCCGCTTATTTCTTTATTATTCATTTACTTCATTTATATTCCATCTTATTTTATATTCCATCTTACTTGCTAAGCCTGAAGGCAGATTACAGCTTTGGGGGCTTATTGGTGGAGGTTAAGCTTCTGCGAAGACACGAAGTTGTAATTTTAACCAAGCCCTCTATTTTTCTTAAGGGATCAATTAATATGTACATGATCACACTACACATGGACACACTAAGCATGACACATGTATAGGGCTGCCAACCTCCAGGTAATGAGGGAGAAATTGGACACCACTGTACTGGTATCAACAGATAAGGAAATTAGTACAGGAGCGAAAAGATACTTAAAGTGCAAAATATTTATAAGCTACTGTGTCTAAACAAATACGCACAGACAATCATACACAAATCTTGACAAAAATATCATACATCAACAATACATGCCATCTCAAGGACGGCAGTAACCAAGGAAAGTATATCTATACAAGAGTGCAATGTCTCTCACTGTATGTACATCATATTCTGTATAGGTATCATACAGGTAAGTAACCAGTTTTGTAAATGTTATTGTACAGTTCAAGGAGGATTTGCTTCAAGGAAGAGTGCTTCAAGGAAGATACGGCCGTTTCAAATTCTTAAGATTCTTCATCAGTAAGCATATTCCTCTATATTGCACATCTCAAATAAGTTAATTTCAAAGTGCTGCATGCATTTCAAATCCCACAAAGGGTAATGTTGGTAAGTATGGTAAGATTATACTTACCAACATTACCCTTTGTGGGATTTGAAATGCATGCAGCACTTTGAAATGCATGCAGCACTTTGAAATTAACTTATTTGAGATGTGCAATATAGAGGAATATGCTTACTGATGAAGAATCTTAAGAATTTGAAACGGCCGTATCTTCCTTGAAGCACTCTTCCTTGAAGCAAATCCTCCTTGAACTGTACAATAACATTTACAAAACTGTTTACTTACCTGTATGATACCTATACAGAATATGATGTACATACAGTGAGAGACATTGCACTCTTGTATAGATATACTTTCCTTGGTTACTGCCGTCCTTGAGATGGCATGTAACGTATTTGTTTAGACACAGTAGCTTATAAATATTTTGCACTTTAAGTATCTTTTTGCTCCTGTACTAACCTCCAGGTAATAGCAGAAGATCTCTTGTTATTACAACTGATCCCCAGCTGATAGAGATCAGTTCACTGGAGAAAATGGCAGTTTGAAGTCCCTCCCCTTCCCAAACCCCGCCCTCCTCAAGATCCGCCCCCAAAATCTCCCGCTGATGACGAAGAGGGACCTGGCAACCCTGGCAACACGTAGGCAATACTAAAAGGCTGGGTTTAAATGCAAGAGATCCAGGTTCAAATCCCTATCAGCCATAAAGAACACTGCATGTTCTTGTCCAAGTCGCTCTTTTTCAACCTACCCAGCCCCTAGGGTTGCCACCCTCCAGGTTCTAGCTGGAGATCTCCTGCTATTACAACTGATCTCCAGCCGATAGAGATCAGCTCACCTGGAGAAAATGGCCGCTTTGGCCATTGGACTCTATGGCATCAGAGTCCCTCCCCTCCCCACACCCCGCCCTCCCCAGGCTCCGCCCCAAAAACCTCTCGCTGGTGGCGAAGAGGGACCTGGCAACCCTACCTGCCCCTCAGGCCTGTAACAAAATATAAGAATTGCCCATTTAAAGATATCAAAGAGATGATAGGTAATTATGTGCTCACATGCTATAGGAGCACGGTACATGGGACAAGCACACAGTGGTCATTCAGCGAAGGGCCTTAGCTCAGCAGTAGAGCAGCTGCTTTGCAAGCAGAAGATCCCAGGTTCAATCCCCGGCATCTCCAGTTAAAGGGACTAGGCAAGTAGGTGATGTGAAAGACCCCTGCCTGAGACCCTGGAGGGCAGCTGCTGGTCTGAGTAGACAGTACTGACTTTGATGGACCTGGGAAGGCAGCTTCATGTGTTCATGTGTTCATGTGTTGCACTTATACCCATCCACAGAAGATGCACAATGCTACAGAAGCATGACACAAAACATGACAATGGTGGGAATTCACAAGGCAACCCTGACCCTGTCCAGCGTGCTTCCAACAGCAACACATGCGGTGTGCAAGGCACAGTGATACAGATCCAGCCTGACTGATCTGTCATCCACAATCCAGCATGCACCATGACATGGTACCATCTGTGGATGCAACGACAAGCAACACACACAATATAATTTTACAAATGTAATGTGCCGGGACCCACAAAATTCACACACACACACATATACAAAACTATCCATAAACACATACCACCTTGTCATTTTAAAAAGCACTACTCCAGATTTTATGGTGTGTGTGTGTATTTGCACGTGCGCACAGATATGTGGCAGAAAAACAAGAATGACAGACATGCACACACAATGCACAGTATCACAACAAAACGACCCCAGTGACATGTTCAGATGAACGACTGAGTGACAACCCACCCCCAAATCCCATGGCTTTCTCACACAGCATGCAGGTACACACACACGACGCAGGTACACACACACGATGCAGCTCACAACACTGCCCAAGTGATACATCCACACAAAGCACATCAGCTCATTCTGGTGTGGTGACCCAGTGCAGAAACACACACACACAATGCCTAACAACGCTCTGGCATTGCACAGCCCCCCCACCCCTCCTCCCTTTCATACACACATCCCAACCCCATATGCCTCTCCGTTCCTTTAACCAGCCTCTTTCGTTTGCCGCTGCTTCTTTCCTCCTTCGTCCAATGGTTTCTCCCAATGACATAATAACAGCATGCTTGCATCTCTCTCCTATACAGCAAAATACCCCTGGATATAAAACGCCATTTCGCAGAATCTTCTCTGGCTGGTGCCACTAACAACCCACTGCTGGGTGGGGGGGACAAAGAGAGAAGCTGTCTCTCACCTCCCCCAGAGAGTGACACCTTTGGAAAAACAGACCTTTATTAGCAAGGTAAGCCTGCTACGTCTCGATATTCTTCCCTCCGTTTTGCAAAAGATATATGTGCAGGGAATCGGTAGTGGCAGGTGGGGGCGGGGGAGAATGTGCCTGTGATTTACAAGAGAAGGGTTTATATCCAAATCAGAATTCTCTCTCCTTTGCTAGAATCGATTTCTAGCCACCTTTCCCTTATTTGCTTCAGGTGATACTCACCTCCGGACTGCTTTTGCTGAACATGCATGCAACAGATCTAGTGGAATATATGTCCTGTGGCATCCCATTTCTCCCCATTCCCATGGATTTATCTGTGAATGGCTGTGAATTTCTCTCCTCTCATTTGTTGTTTAAGCACACTGACTCCAGCATATGCATGGGGTGGGGGTGGGGGGTGAGGGGGGCGCAAGGCATTAAAGATTGGGTACATTGTACGCCAGGCAGATTTCTGCACCGCTTTCTTTTTTTATGTGGGTCCCACAGGGCAGCTTTGAGAGACAAGGGAAACTGTACACACACTGGGAAAGGCAGCGTGGTTGGAGGTGGTTGGGGGGGGAGATGAAATTTTCAGCGGTGCTGTGGGATTTTGGCCTTACTGAAGCGAGCTGCCAGTCGGGAGCAGCTGTTGAATGAATGGGGATTTCAGCATGAAAGACAGAGAAGAAATCAAGGAAAGGAGGAGATGCTATACCGTTAGGTCGGACTGTACGTGGCACTGCCGGTTGGATGCCAGTCCTTCCTGAGGGGCTCATGTTGAGGCTAGGAGAGCCATGCCTTAACAAGAAAGGGGTGGGGGCAGCGACCCAGGCCACCCTTTCAAGAGCCGGGCAGCCAAAATCTAGGCCTTATCCCGCAACGGGCAGAGTCCCCAACAGGTTGTCAACATTTTCCCCAGGGTTCAGAGCTGTCCTCATCTGGCTATTTGTCAAGCGGAGAGAGATTTTTCTTTAAGGAGAGCCACGAGAATATCACGAAAACGAGAGCCTGAAGAAAAAAGCGTCTGCGATGGGAGCAGGCTTAGAAGGAGTTTTGGGGGATCCCAGGTTTCTTGTTTCCCTTTCTCTGGGAAAGGAGCTGCAGAGAGGGGGGACATGTGGACCAGGTCTCCTAGGTGCTCTCGAAAAGGCTTAGAGGAAGGATCTGAGAGGAAGGAGTGCTGAGAACCAGGACACCTGCATTCTCTTAGGAATAAAGGGTACTCAGAGACACAGAAGAGATAAAGCTGAGGCCAAACCTCCAGGCCCCCTTCAAAGGTGATATATAGCAAGTAATTAAACTTCCAGCTGGGACTCTTGGATTCTTTTATATGCTTGAACGTCCTGTCCTGAGGGCCATGGATTCAGATATGGCTCCTCGTATAATATGTCCTTAGTATTTCAGAATTTATGTATTTTAACTTGAGGTGGCTTTCGACCAGGGTTTGTGAACCAGCCGATTGTTGCCATTGGTCAAAGAAAGAACGGAAAGGAGCCCCGGAAACTGTGCAAGACCTTTCGATGGAAAAATTCACTTGGAAGGTTACCGAGTCCAGAATACTGCATTGTATTTATCCTGGTTCGGTTTCTTGATCCCTCCTGTGGTGGCAATATATGTACATTTTATTCTGCGATTGTCTTATATTGTGTTTGTGCTACATTATTTTCTGCGGGAGCATGTGATGGTTGTAAGCCCCTTTAAGCATTCCCAATAAAGCAGGATGTAAATTAAACATTTGCCATTAACAATGATGGTGCTGGTGGATGAAGGGTCCAAGAGAAATCTCCAGGCAAAAAGGCAGAAAACCCCAGAGGCGTTATTAGTCAGTCACCCACCTCTAGGCAATTAAGGTGAGACCAGAGCAATCAGGTCTCGCTGCCTCTTCCTTACAACCATCTCATCTCGAACACGTTCTACTAACCCATCTATTAACATACCAGTTAATCTTTTCACTCAACTTTCTGTCTTGCGTTCCTTCCTTTCTTCTCCCCTTGCCTTGGGATCTCCTCTCCGAAGTATTCATTCATCTACTCATCTATCTAGCCATTTCAACCTACATTCTATCTGCACATCAACCATCATTTTTCCTTCCTTCCTTCCTCCTTCCTTCCTTCCTTCCTTCCTTCCTTCCTTCCTTCCTTCCTTCCTTCCTTCCTTCCTTCCTTCCTTCTCTTTTTTCCCTCCCCCATACTTCTCTCTATTCATTCACCTAACTACCTACACCCAGACACCTACTATTTCATTCATTCCCAGATGCTCCATCTGCCCTTCACATCTCTCCTGTCTGAATGGCTCAAATCCAGATGCCAATTGCTCTTTGAATTTTTTTTCCTTTTTGCTTTCTCAAGCAAAATTCTCACTTAGCAAACAAAATGGCTGAATGAATTGCATGAGACAGCCGAAAGAACGAAACAAAAGCGACCCAAACGGAAATTCAGATTGGTTTGTCCATATTGGTCAGGTCATGTAATGACGGCAGAAGTTGTGAAGCAAATGGGGAAAGAGCCAAAAGTAGAAAAAGCAGGAAGTCTGGAGTGGTCTAGCTATAAAGTAAACTTGTTTATATCTGAATTTTAAAGCACACACTGATAAACATCCACTCACAAAAGATGCAAAATAGAATTAGACTGTACTTGGAAAAAGACTCTTCCATGTGTCCGTCATTCGTGGTGAAAAAGCAAATTCCCCATTTTACAAATTTAATCCCAAGGTCACTGAAGATGGCACACACCTGAACAGTCTTGATTCATGCCTATCCTCCCCCTGTTCATTGGCATTTCTACAAGTCATTATTCTCTAGGCCTTAAAGCTCCAAATGTGGGGGGAGGTGAGGAATAAGGCAGGTACCAACATTTTTAAATGGTATCCATGGATACCATTAGGATAGACCGCTTCCCACCCATCAGAGGCACTCTAGCAAAAGAACAGACGCTGCTGGGCTGGGGGCTGCGTGCTACTTCTCTGTGGTAGATATATTCTCTGGCTGCAGTTTGGAGCAGAAAAGTGGAATAAACCAGCTGGGCAGAACTTTGGGAGCTAGGGCTCCTGGGTTCTCCATGAAAGCAGTGGGAGTTCGGTATGGTTTGTTAGAACCGATGAAGTCAGAAGTTTTTAGAAGAAGGGCGGAGCCCAGAAAGTAATAAAAGACAGATAATAGGACTCTTCAGCTTTGGTGTCCTTCAGCTGTACCTCTTCAATGAGTTCAGAGGTTGTTTTTCCCACTATCAATCTGTAGTGTGTTTAATTTGTAATGAACATTAGATCTTACCTGTCAGATCTCCTTGTTTCTCTTACGCCATGATTGCTTCCCAGCCATACCTGGGAACAGGATCTTGCAATCTTCTGCAAGTGAAAGTCTGAAAAACAGTATTTGCGGACCTTTAGTTTTGGGAAAGCTGAGGAACAAGGTTTCTGCAAGTAATAGGGGACTCCAGGGGAGTAGGATTGCCAGGTCCCTCTTCGCCACTGGTGGGAGGTTTTTGGGGCGGAGCTTGAGGAGGGCGGGGTTGGGGGAGGGGAGGGACTTCAATGCCATAGAGTCCAATTGCCAAAGTGGTCATTTTCTCCAGGTGAACTGATCTCTATCTGCTGGAGATCAGTTGTAATAGCAGGAGACCTCCAGGCAGTACCTGGAGGTTTCAAAAAATTCCTCGTGCTGAAATAGAACATGATGATGAACGAGAGCAAGCACTGATGGCGTTATAAACAAAATATAATTCAATTTTCAATAAACAATCACATAAATCACATATATGCAAACTGCAATTTCCAAAGTATTCAAATGGAAGATACGATAACTTACCTTATTCAGATAGACTTTGTCCAAGTGATCTGAAGAGAGTTGACATACTATTTCAAATGATGATGGAATGTCCCCAATACAATGCTTATCGTGATCAATGGATTGGTAGGGTTGCTAGGTCCCTCTTGACAACCAGCAGGAGGTTTTAGGGGTGGAGCCTGAGGAGGGCGGGGTTGGGGGAGGGGAGGGACTTCAATGCCAAAGAGTCCAATGGCCAAAGCGGCCATTTTCTCCAGGTGAGCTGATCTCTATTGGCTGGAGATCAGTTGTAATAGCAGGAAATCTCCAGCTAGAACCTGGAAGTTGATAACAACCACAAAATAACTTATGCTGAATTAACAATGTTTCCAAACCAAACAACCACACAGGCTCAACTTAACTTAAACAATTTATTAGCCTATTCTAAAGTCATTGATACTAACAATTACAATACTAACAATTACAATACTAACAATAAACCCTACTATAACCAATGAAAATGTTGGGGGGGGAAAGGTTTGTTTCACCACTGATTAACAGCAAAAGTGGTGCTGGAGATGGATAAATTTACTGCTGGTATAGTAAATCAAGTCAACCCTTTTTTTTCAACATTTTCATTATTTTCCTCTGAGAGACTGTATTATTTATCATTCAGTGTGTTTTCGAGGCATATTTCTGTACTGCACTGGTACAGTGGGTATTATCTTACGATATGAGTGGATGGTTACATTAGGGTTTATTGTTAGCATTGTAATTGTTAGTATTGTAATTGTTAGTATCAATGACTTTAGAACAGGCTAATAAACTGGTTAAGGTGAGCCTGTGTGCTGTCGTTTGGTTTAGAACCTGGAGGTTGGCAACCCTAGCAATTGGACTCGATGGCATTGAAGTCCCTCCCCTCCCCAGACCCCATCCTCCTCAGGTCCCGCCCCCAAAACCTGCCTCTGGAGGTGAAGAGGAACCTGGCAACCCTAACAATTTTGTTATTGTTAGATTGCTTTATTTTTGTTCCTCTCAGGGTGTGTATTGTATCCCTTATCTCTCTTTGTCACCCTCCCACTGTATGTTCACAGCGACGCATAACAACACAAAATGCCATAAACAATCCATATTCTGTAAGCAGAAAAAGTGTGGGCAATCCAAAGTAGAAACCCAGTTCCTAACTCTCGGCTGGCTTCAGCCTTGTCTGTATATGCAAACATTTGACGATCCAAACGAGGCTGTCGGGCTCTTCTCGTCACCCTTTCTTGTCTTCAGGGTACACATGCGCGTTCATTAATAACCCATGAACAGGGCTGCCAACTCTTGAAAAGAAAAAGAAAAATCTCGACAGAGCTTCAGAGAGAAGCCCAATAGGTTTGGACCAGGGGCAGAACCTACTGGTTTGTTGCTTATCTGTGTGTGGGGGGATCCCCACAATGTTTTATGGGCCCAGAGGCATACCTAGGGTTGCCAGGTCCCTCTTCACCACCGGTGGGATGTTTTTGGGGCGGAGCTGAGGAGGGAGGGTTTTAGGGAGGGGAGGGACTTCAGTGCCATCGAGTCCAATGGCCAAAGCGGCCATTTTCTCCAGGTGGACTGATCTCTATTGGCTGGGGATCAGTTGCAATAGCAGGAGATTTCCAGCTATTACCTGGAGGCTGGCAACCCTAGGCATACCACAGCCTCACAGTCTGGGAAAGAGTTATATGCAGAAAAGTCTGTTCATGTAGGGTCAGGTTTTTCTGGTCAGTCGGCAGCCCTATTTCCTGAACGTGCTTCATATGTTACACTTCAAGCAATCTGCATTCTTCTCTGTAAACTCTGAAATGTGGTTTATTTGTAATACCTTAAATCTGAGTTATTTACAGAGATCAATCCTGTGCAGAGTTACTTGAGTCTAAGCTCCCTGAAATCAATTAATTTAGACTGGAGTTACTCTGCACAGAATTGCACTGCTAGTAACTCAAATCTAGAAATAAATCTCCCAATTAATGTGCAAAGTCATTAAGGACTTATGAACCTTTAAAGATGGAGTGAGATGACTGGTTATCATATGGTGACCATGTTGTAGCCTGCTTTGTAGACCCTGATTAGATTGGAAATTTACATCAGAACAAAAAGAAGCATAAGGATTGGCAGCATCCCATACAATTTAACCACTGAGGTCATATTTCCACTAGAAACTTTCATCAGTTTTTACCAGTTTAATGGTCATGGTGTTCTCCCGGAGGATCTTAGGAACTGCAGTTTGACACTACTCAGGTTCCCGCTAGCCCCACTCACAGAATTAGAATTCTCAGAATCCTTTAGAAAAGAGGGAATTAGTGTTACTCGATAGGGTTGCCAGCTCCGGGTTGGGAAATACCTGGAGAATTGGGGGGTGGAGCCTGAGGAGCAAGGGTTTTGGGGAGAGGAGGGATGTCAATGGGGTATAATGCCATAGAGTCCACATTCTGTCACCTGGAGATCAGTTGTAATAGCGGGTGATCTCCAGCCACCACCTGGAGGTTGGCAACCCTAATTACTGTGATAGATATGTACTCTGAGTGTTTAATAAAGAATAGAGACATAAATTTCCATGGAGACCATAAACCCTGCCCTGCAAACCCAACATCAAATTCATCCAGTCTTGCTATAGCTAGTGGTTAGGAAAGGATACTAAGGCCCATGCCCAGATGCACTATTGTGTCCACTCGCTCTGCATATACAGAAATAAATACATAGTTCCAATTAATGCATGATACATAACTCAGTTTCCATGGCATAACTGTACTGTACCGTTGCAGAACTGCCCAGATGACCTGAGCGTGTAATAAAAACCTAGCTGGAAAACATCATTATGTTCCAATGCAGTGGTTTCCCCACTCCTCCACATGAAGCCAGCTGGGTGACCTTGGGCTAGTCACAGCTCTGTTAGAGCTCTCTCAGCTCCACCTACCTCACAGGGTGTCTGCTGTGGGGAGGGGAAGGGAAGGTGATTGTAAGCCGGTTTGAGTCTCCCTTAAGTGGCAGAGAAAGTCGGCATATAAAAGCCAACTCTTCTTCTTCTTCTTCATGCTCAAGGGCGATACAATAAAATTATTGCAGAAGAACGAAAGTGCCCATTTTGTCCGGATCAAATAGACTCCCTAGCCCACATTGTTTTAGCATGTCCACAAAATATTATGGCACGAAATAAATATATCACTCCCTGGATAAAACAGGTAAAGACAGTTTCTGAGAAGTGGCTACTGCATTATCTGCTGTCAAGCAGATCAGTCAATTGCGTGCGAGATGAGGCAACTTTTCCCTTTATAGTATCAAGGAAAAATTTAATTTCATTTCCCCCTTTTAAAGTGTGAAATGGTTGATCAATAGCCAATGGCTATTAAATCTAGGGAAAGGAAAATGGGTTATCATCATGGTTGCAATCTAAGCCCAGGCTCACCTCCTGAACTGAGATTTTCATGTATTTCATTTAGAATGTCTTGCAGAAAGAAAAATTAAGTCAAAGTCCTTATCAGCATTGTGCTCAGGGACTAATTCTCGCACATTTCAGAACGCAGGTGGGGCTTCACATCACTGAATGCTACTCCATATAAAATAATATCCTGCCCATAGAAAGCTAGAGAGAAGAATTCTAGCCTATTCTACTCCCTGATCAGCTTGTTATCTAAGTGAATGAAGGCTGTTGCTTTTTTTAACTTCGAGAGTTTTAGGGCTGGCAGCTCCAGGCTGGGAAATTCCTGGAGATTTGGGGGTGGAACCTAAGGATTTTGGGCAGCGCAGGTGCTTTAAAAAGGTAAATGTAGTCCCCTGTGTAAGCACCAGGTCATTACTGACCTATGGGGTGATGTCACATCCCAACGTTTACTAGACAGACTATGTTTACAGGGTGGTTTGCCATTGCCTTCCCCAGTCATCTACACTTTAGTAGAATGTGTGTGTGTGTGTGTATGTGTGTGTGTGTGTGTGAAGTGCCGTCAAGTCACTTCCGACTCATGACGACCCTACGAATGAAAGTCCTCCAAAATGTCCTATCTTTGTCAGCCTTGCTAAGGTCTTGCAAATTGAAGGCTGTGGCTTCCTTTATTGAGTCAATCCATCTCTTCTTGGGTCTTCCTCTTTTCCTGCTGCCCTCAACTTTTCCTAGCATGACTGTCTTTTCCAGTGAATGTACTTTAGTGGAAAGTAATGTCACAGAGTCCACCCTCCAAATCAGCCCTTTTCTGCAGGGCAACGGATCTCTGTCATCTGGACTGGAGATCAGTTGTAATTCTGGGAGAGATATCCAGGTAGGGTTTCCAGCTCTGGGTTGGGAAATATCTGGAGATTTTGGGTGTGGGGCCTGGAGAGGGTGGGGTTTGGGGAGGGGAGGGACCTCCTCAGCATGATACAATGCCATAGAACCCACTCTCCAAAGCAACCCTTTTCTCCAGGGCAACTAATCTCTGTTGTCTGGAGATCAGTTGTGAAAGCAGGAGATATCTAGGCCCCATTTGGAGGTTAACAATCCTACAGGGAAAGGTTATAGCTCCAGTTCCTATCCCGCCCCCCAACTAGGGTTGCCATCCTCCAGGTACTAGTTGGCGATCTTTTGCTGTTACAACTGATCTCTAGCCAATAGAGATCAATTCACCTGGAAAAAATGGCCGCTTTGGCCATTAGACTCTATGGCATTGAAGTCCCTCCCCTCCCCAAACCCTGCCCTCCTCAGGCTCTGCCCCAAACCTCCTGGCATTGGTGAAGAGGGATCTGGCAACCCTACCCCCAGCAGCTGCTGTTGACTACAAAAAGCAAAAAAACCCATCACAGATGTTTTCAGTTTAGCCCTAATTTTCCATCTCACTGGGGTTGCCAGTTCCCTCTTCACCACGGGTGGGAGGTTTTTCTATCGGCTGGAGATCAGAGGTAATAGCAGGAGGTCTCCAGCTAGTACCTGAAGGTTGGCAACCCTACTCCCCACACACACATCTCGAGGCTAACCCATCATTGTCCCAGAGCAGTAGCCTTGTTAGTCTCTTGCAGCCAAATGAAACAGAAGTCCGGCGACACCTTAAAAACTAACTTCCATTAGAAGTTCTTGAGCTTAAGCTCTGACTCACAAAAGCTCCTGGTGCAATAAATGTTCTCAGTGCTTAAGGAGCCGCTGGACCTCTGTTATATAACCTGTAGAGACCCACCAAACCATGGGATCTTCAGGTAGAATGTGCATTCTTCAACTTGGGGTTAAAAAAACCCTATTTTTAACTGAGGATATCAGATATTGGGGTAAAGGCTCTTTACATGTGTCTTTCATGCTCAGTTCTTTTTTCCCTCTCTTTTGTTTCTTTGTCCAGAAACCATATTGTTAACGGAGCTAGTTGGCTCCATATCAAGCTGAGTCAGGGAAACGGAGGGATTCTCAGCCGTCTGACCCCGTGAACCAACGAGTGCCTAAAACCAAACAGCTGGAACACAAGGTCCCCCCCCCCCAAACCAAGAAGAATCCCAAAGAAGGACAACAGGAAAGCAAGAAAACCAAGTGGAACTGAAGCAAAGAAACTGACCCCAGATGCTCTTGAAAACTTTTTTGAAGCTGCAGTATAGATTTAAAAAGTACAAAGACTTTTAGGAAACCCAACGGTTTAACAAGAAAATATATTTGAATGTGCAATTTCAGACTCTCCATAGGATCTCCGAAGATTTATTAGTGGTCATCTATGGTCTTTCCCCCCACCCTAGAATCCCTGATAGCTCTTTAGGCATTTATCAATAGCTCTCCAGAAAGGAAGACTTCCAGAAAATCTTCTGTGTTTTGTAGTTGCCCTCCAGAGTTCTACCAGTAGATGCTCAGATGATAGCTTGAAGCAGCTTCTGGTGGTTTTTCACTAGTTCTTCAGGATTCATTTGTCAATGATACAGAACCTCCCCAGAATCTCTCCAGACTATTTCTGATAATCCACACTAACAACTACCTAAACGTGCATCTTCCAACAGTCCACAACACCTTGCCAACACCTATCCGAAACTACTTCATAAATCATCCACACCTTTTCTAAACATCCTCAACCGCTTTCTAAGGAATTCCATAGAGGTTCCTACTTCTTTTCTAGACACTTGAAGTTCATTTAGAATTGTTCCTTTGAAATATCTGAAGAGAGGGCTTCCAAGATAACCTAATATTCTAGAAGCAATCCAGAAAACTCTATCAGTATTCTTCACAGGGTCCCCATCCAACCACCCAAGAACTTTGCAGCAACTTGTAAAACCTTCTTCCTAGGCTCTCCTTCTTCCCAGACTCCACCTACACATTGAACTTGGAACAGAAGACTCGTTTTCTCCCTCACAACATCTTGTGTTCCAGCTCCTGCCCACCAGAAGAGGAAGCCAGCCACAAAAGTCAGGGCCCTTCCTCCTCTGAGTCCTTGAAAGCATCTTCACCGCCGGCCCTTGTGGCTTACATCTGTCACTCCTGGCTTCGTTTCTCACCGCCAAGCTGGAGTCACTTAAGCGCTGGAATGAGGAAAGGATGGTCTGGTGTGAAAAGGGCGTCCAGATACTCCTCACCACCGTGGGGGCCTTCGCCGCCTTCGGCCTCATGATCATTGCCATTGGCACAGATTACTGGCTGTACGCCCGTGCTTTCATCTGCAATACCACCAACATCACTTCTGAGGAAACTCCCCAGAAGGACAAGAAGGATCCTGGGGGGCTCACCCATTCAGGCCTCTGGAGGATATGCTGTTTAGAAGGTGAGAAACCCGTTCCAAAGAACTCCCATCAAATTTGAGATTCAATTCTGGGATAAAGTCCTGTCAGAGACGGCCATGAACATGAACACCCTCAAACGCAAAGTAAGTTTAAGGACATCTGGGCCCTCAGCAGGAATATAATAAGGTTTCAAATTGGACCAAGTAACAACAGTTATCAGTCCTTTCCTTTCCTTTTATTTCAAGCTCATCTGACCAAAAATCTTGAGCGCAACGTACATAAGACAAAAACTGAATTTACAACATCATAGAGAGTTAAAACATTTAAAGGATACATAAGATAAAAACAAAATTTGCAATTTCATAGAGTGATAAAATGTTATAAACAATATGGCTTTAAAATCTTGGAATTCATAAATTATTCTAAAATTACAAATATAAGAATAAACAAATATCTTTATAGGGAGCAATGTAGACAGTACACTGATAATATTTCTGTTTAGCGCATGATTTAGCTTTATCGTGACTTTAAAGACAGGACTATTGCCAGATATTTGGCGACACCGCTAGTTATTTCTGGGTCCGTGTCTCCCATCAGTAATGAAACCACCCAGGGGTCAGCAGGAAGATGATGTTTTGATAGGATAGGAGCAATCCAGAGGGCCCTGGGTGCAGACCATTGATCACAAAGTAGTAGAAGGTGATCTATTGTCTCGATTGCTCCTGATGCCCGAGCACATAGCCTATCTGAGAATCACTCAGGGGAAGAGTCCTTACTGGAGGAGTCGCCCAGTGGGGGAAAGGCCCACGAATTACATGTCAAATGAGACATAAATCCTCTTTCATATATGCAAGGGAATAGAGTGGTGGAATATGGGCAGCAGAATAGACCAGGGGTCCCCAGCCTTTTCGAGCTTGCGGGTGCCGGTGGAATTCTGACCCAGCATGGTGGGCGCAGCCAGAAAAGGGCTGCCACTGCTTACCTTCAGTCACACAGTGAAGATCCTTGGCTTTCCAAATAGGGTTGCCAACCTCCAGGTACTAGCTGGAGATCTCCCGCTATTACAACTGACCTCCGGCTGATAGAGGTTGCCTCGCTCTCCCCCCGCATTTTGAGGGACCTGTTTTATCTCAGATTTGAAAACGTGGGGAAACGTTGGTGGGTGGGGAGTGAGGTGACCTCTGAGGATCGGAAACAGCATGCATAATCCAAACAAAGACCCAAAGTCGTCAGAGGGGCGACGGCGAGTGAAACAGCCATGCATAAAGACCTATAGCATCATACCCAGATTAGGTCCCTCCCCAAACCCCATCCTCCCCCATCTCCATTCCCAAATCTCCAGGAATTTCCCAACCCAAAGTTGGCAATTTTATTCCCATGGCTCTGCTGCAGCAAGCCCTGGAGTGGCTTGTTGGGTTGACTTTTCATAGTGGAGCCAAGTAGGGTTGCCAAGTCCCTCTTTGCCACCAGCATAGGGTCGCCAACCACCAGGTAGTAGCTGGAGATCTCCTGCTATTACAACTGATCTCCAGACGACACAGATCAGTTCACCTGGAGAAAATGGCCGCTTTGACAATTGGACTCTATGGCATTGAAGTCCCCCCCCTCCCCAAACCCTGCCCTCCTCAGGCTCTGCCCAAAAAATCTCTAGGTATTTCCCAGCCCAGAGCTGGCAACCCTATTTGCAAACCAGCTGTGATGGCAGCTGCTGCCAAAGCAAAATTAAAAAAAAAAATTGCATGAGTTTTCTATCTCTTAGAGATGATCTCACGCCCAGCCTGTGCAATGTCCAGGTCTTCCTGATCCTGTTGTAACGCGATTCTTCGATCTCCCCTGAGATCAGCCTGGGTCAAACTGACCCCATTTCCATGCATAAGCCAAAGCGCAGGAGAGGGGAGCTGGGGGGTTTGACGTTTTTCTCACAGTAAGCATTACACCCAACTACAAAGAAGTGTTTTTAAGGGGCGGGGACTCAGATGCTTCGGGATTTCTGCTGGGGATTCTACAGTGCTCTGGAAACCCCAAGACTTTCTCCAGGGCAAACAACAACATGCATAGCATTTTTAGGATTTGGAACAGAAAAGTGTGGATCAAGAGAGCCTCAGACCTCAGGTAAAACTCCCTTGCATAAAAGACCACTGTTAGAGATGCTGGAGGGAGCCCCAGTGGTCCTTGCTCTCCCTCAGGACTCACATTCTGCCCAAAATAAGGACAAACTAATTGTCAATAAAGAGACAGTGTTGTATAGTGGTTAGAGTGTCAGACTAGGATCTGGGGGACTCTGCCATGGAAGCTCGCTGGGTGATCTTGGGCCAGTCACACACTCTTAGCCTAACCTACCTTACATGGTGGTTGTTGTGAGGATAAAATGGAGGAGAGGAGAAGGATGCAAGCCGTTCTGGGTCCCCACTGGGAAGAAAGGTGGGGTTTAGATTAAGCTAGCTAGCTAAATGAATGAATGAATAAATAAATAAATAAATAAATACATACATACATACATGTTATTAATTTGAAGTGGTCCCCTGCTCCAGATTTCCTTAGGGCCAAAGTATATGGGTCCCTATACTATAAAGGCACCTAGTCTATTCTCCCTGACAAGCGGCTCTGGGAGACGTATGGTGTGATTTGCATTGGCAACTGTGTGAGTGTGGGGGGGTTAAAACCCTCTCCCTCTGCATTCATAGCCCCAGTTGAAACAGGGTCCCACCTATGTAGGGTTGCCAGGTACCCTCTTTGCCACCAGCAGGAGGTTTTTGGGGCAGAGCCTGAGAAGGGCGGGGTTTGGGGAGGGGAGTGACTTCAATGCCATAGAGTCCAGTTGCCAAAGTGGCCATTTACACTATTACAACTGATCTCCAGCCAATAGAGATCAGTTCACCTGGAGAAAATGGCCGCTTTGGCAGTTGGACTCTATGGCTTTGAAGTGCCCTCCCCAAACACTGCCCTCCTCAGGCTCGGCCCCCAAAATCTCTAGATATTCCCCAACCTGGAGCTGGCAAGTTGTGGCAACCCTAGCAATCAAGGCCGTTTTCGTCCCATAACCGGGCCTGAAACCAGACTGGGACGGATCCAAACCATCTGTTTAATTACAGATCTCCTGCACCACGCCTCCTCTGCCTCTCACCCAACCCATACAGCAGTAATCAGGCTGCCATATTGTTCATGAAAGACTGAAAGCAGAGTTGCCACGTCCTCACCTAGCAACTACGCTTCTACCTTTAAACTCTCTAGTACTGAGCAAGGCTGTGCTTCCCCCACTATTACTCTTGTCCCTCACCCCAGAGAGGGCCAAATTATCCTCCTGCTGGGCACAGCTGATGCAGAGATTAACAGGCCAGTCGACCAGTGGAGGGCTGGAACAGGTGGTGTCGTGGCAACAGCATTACTGAGTGCTTGGCACTGTTTCTGCATAAGGGGCTGGCACCTATCGTAGGGTTGCCAAGTGCCTGGTGTCGGCGGGTAAAATCCCGCCAATCCACTGGGCTGCCCGCCGACCAGCTGAGGGCCGGCGGGCAACGCATGCACGTGCGACCGTACAACATGCCTACCCGGAAGTGACGCGGACACTCTAGCAACCTCCGCAGAAACTCTATGGAAACCATAGAGTTTCGGCAGAGATTGATATTGCGCCTGTGTCGCTTCCGAGTAAACCCAGAAGTAGCATAGGCACGTCGCACGGGACATGCACGTGCATCGTGCGGGATGTGCACGCGCATTGCGCCAGGCTCGCATGTGTGTCCCGCACTGCTGAAAAGCTCCCGCCGATGGAGCTACGGACCTGGTAAGCCTAAGCTATCGCCTGCCACAGCTATCACCTTCTACAGATCTTATATAGATCTTAAAATGAGCCAGTCAAGACTCACATTACTGGTGGCCTATCAGAATGCACAGTGTTGGTACCCTAGGGTTGCCAACTGCCAGGTAGTAGCAGGAGATCTCCTGCTAATTCAACTGATCTCCAGCCGATAGAGATCAGATCACCTGGAGAAAAATGGTCGCTTTGGCAATTGAACTCTATGGCACTGAAGCCCCTCCCCTCCCCAAACCCCGTCCTCCTCAGGCTCCACCCCAAAAATCTCCCACCGGTGACGAAGAGGGACCTGGCAACCCTATGATACCCACCCTCCTACCACTAGAAATCTCCAGAGTTTCTCATGTAGAGTTGTCAACCTCTAGGTGTGGCTTGGAGATCCCCCAGAATTACAACTGATCTCCAAACAACAGAGATCAGTTCCCCTGGGGAAAATGGCTGCTTTGGAGGGTGGACTCTATGGTCTTTTATGCATGGCCGTTTCGCTCGCCGTCACCCCCTTGGACGACTTCGGATCTTTGTGTTGATTATGCATGCCGTTTCCGACTGTCAGAGGTCCCCTCGCTCTCCCCCCTGTCTGTTTTATCTCAAATTTGAGGGACCTGTTTTATCACAGATTTGAAAAAGTGGGCAAAACGTGGGGAAACATTGGTGGGTGGGGAGTGAGGTGACCTCTGAGGATAGGAAACGGCATGCATAATCCAAACAAAGACCCAAAGTCGTCAGAGGGGTGACGGCAAGTGAAACAGCCATGCATAAAGACCTATAGCATCATACCCAGATGAGGTCCCTCCCCAAACCCCATCCTCCCTCAGCTCCATCCCCAAATCTCCAGGAATTTCCTAACCCAAAGTTGGCAATTTTATTCCCATGGCTCTGCTGCAGCAAGCCCTGGAGTGGCTTGCTGGGTTGACCTTTCATAGTGGAGCCAAGTAGGGTTGCCAAGTCCCTCTTTGCCACCGGCGTAGGGTCGCCAACCACCAGGTAGTAGCTGGAGATCTCCTGCTATTACAACTGATCTCCAGCCGACACAGATCAGTTCACCTGGAGAAAATGGCCACTTTGGCAATTGGACTCTGTGGCACTGAAATCCCTCCCCTCCCCAAATTCTGCCCTCCACAGGCTCCACCCCAAAAATCTCCAGGTATTTCCCAACCCGAAGCTGGCAACCCTACACCGGCGGGAGGTTTTAGGGATGGAGCCAGAGGAGGGCGGGATTTGGGGAGTGGAGGGACTTCAATGCCATAGAGTCCAATTGCCAAAGCGGCCATTTCATCCAGGTGAACTGATCTCTATCGGCTGGAGATCAGTTGTACTAGCAGGAGATCTCCAGCTAGTACCTGGAGGTTGGCAACCCTAGAGCCAAGGTGGTCCCTGGTTTTGAGACCTAGTTACCATTTCATTCTGACCGCTGTAAGGATTTGAGCTTTGATAGGAAAACGCAGCATAGGGCATCAAGGACCTGAGCGCTGCATTCAAATGCCAACACAGCCTGGCTCTCTGCTGAGAGACCTACTTTGGATGCTAGTCATTTCTGTCTCTCCGTTTCAGGGCAGAGGCGAGGGGTGTGCGTGAAAATCAACCATTTTCCAGAGGACACAGACTATGATCACGACAGTGCGGAATACCTCCTACGTACGTATAAATAGGGGGCTTATTCATTCCTCTTCCTTGGCCTCTCTCCACTGTTCTCTGTAACCAGGGGAAACGGAGTTTGAATGCCACTGAATCTCCATGTCAGAGGTTGCCGGAGCTGTGATAACCGAAGCAGCAGCGAAGGGTTTATTTGGTGGTGGGCAGCAGCTATTACACACGGCAAAAGGGATGAATCAGCTCCCGGTGCTAGTAGTTTCCTGGAGGCGATTACATTCCAACAGGGATGCAGTTGGTGTCGGGGTTTTTTTTTGGGGGGGGGGTGTTCCCTGGAGTCTGTCGTACTGCAGATGAAGCAACCTTGGGTCTCGGTGCCGAGGGGATTACCTGCAAGTGGAAAGGATGCAGCAGCATCTCTGGAGACCTAGCTGGACCAGACATTCTAAGGCCATTTATGCAGGGTCGGTTTTGATGCTCACTCAAAGCTGCTTTTTAAAAATCCGCCCTTTAAAGTGACTATTCAAGGTCCTGATGCAAGAGAAGAAAAACAAATTCCTCCACCACCACCCCACTCCCCTGTTCCTTCATTCCTTCGTTTGCATAGCCATTAGCAATGGTCATTTGCATAGCTAAGCTGGGACTGTGATTTTTCATGGTTCCTTCAGTAAATGCTTTGATGCTGGGGTGGAGCAAATACAAAAGGTTGCGTTAAAGGGGCTCTTAAGAAATGCGAAGCAGGTATGCCCCGGCTTCGCAGTGATGGCCGGAATGATGGTTCAGTGCGAAGAAATTTAAAATATATATATATATTTTAAATATATATATATTCAGCCTGGAATTTGATGGTAATTACCAAGCATAAACGGCCTAAGAATTCCCAATTTTGAAGCATGGCTTTGTTTTTTGTTGTTGTTGTTTTAATTGTCTTTTCTCCCCACAATTGGAATATCAAGATCAGGTCCAGAGTACTAATTACTCCTCAAATAAAGGTTTGGGCCAAATGTGTTTTTGTCTTGGTTTTGCAAAACAAAACAAAAAAACAAAACAAAAGGAAAAGAAGCCCAATGTCCATTTTATTCCCTGCCCTGAACCCCTTTTTAGACTCCTGCGGTTTGTCAGCAAGAAGCACTGATCAAAAATACTAGAACACGGGGGCATCCAGTGAAGCTGATGGACAGTAGATTCAGGACAAACAAAGGGAAATACTTCTTTACCCAACGATTAAAATGTGGAATTTGCTGGCCAAGGATGTCGTGATTGCCTCAGGCATTTTTTCTTTTGCCGTCAAGTCACAGCCGTTCAGAAGTGGTTTGCCATTGCCTGCCTCTGCGTCACGACCCTGGTATTCTTTGGAGGCCTCCCTTCCAAATACTTGCCAAGGTCGAGGCTGAGAGTTTGTGACTGGCCTATGGTCACCCAGCAAGTTTCCATAGCAGAGTGGGGATTCGAACCTGGGTTTCCCAGATCCTAATCCGTACAACGTCACATCTGGCTAAGCTCTCAGTCTAAAGCACTACGCCACAGTACCTCTCAAACTGTTCCAGGTCTCATTCTGTCTACCATCCCCCAGGAACCCTGGGAATTGTAGGTCCATGCGTAAGATTAGGGATTTTAACAAATTTCTCATCACCTTTCCCAAACGGTTGGAGCGTAGTTTGTACCCTTTGTCATTTTGACTCAGGCTGTGAAAAGGCTGAAGTCTGTCTTGCAAATTAACTTCATCTTCACATTTTTTTAAAAAAACCGCAGTTCTTTTTAATCGAGTTGTTTAAGCATTTAAGCATGGAAATCCTTTTTGACAGTTGCTCTGGTTTTTTGTACATCCTCCACTTTTCCTAAATCAGTTCTCTCAACCCTGAGAGGAGGGCTCCTTCTTTCGTAAATAAAGGCTGCAAACAAAATATTCCCGACATTTTGCAAGGGAGTAAAGCCTTTGCACATTTTCCTTTTTTTAAAAAAACAAGCAAAAAAAAAACCCTGCAAAGCTCCATCTTTGCCTTCCTCCTGCCCAGCGTCAGTACAGCTGAGGCACCGAAGCTCAGCTTTTGGAACTGACAAAAACCCTGGAGGCAAAAAAGAGTTCTCTTGGTTGTCCCTGTGAAAATCCATTTTGATTTGGCTGAGTTAGGAGTCACCTGTCCATGTTTTCTTTTTACTGTTGGGAACGCTGTCATGAGGCTTGAGAATTTCTTTCTTTTGGGGAAGGAGGATTTATTAAAGATACATATGGTGTATGACAATTCGGTAGGGTGGGGAGAGGGAATGGATTAAAATCAGCTGATAAAGCACTGAGGCAATCCGTTTTCTCAAATGCATTGCACTCACTTTCCCTAAGACGCTCAGGGTGATATGTTCCTCCGCACAACAACCCTAAGAAGATGGTGAAGTTAAGAGCGAGAACTAGGGTTGCCAACCTCCAGGTACTAGCTGAAGATCTCCTGCTATTACAACTGATCTCGATAGAGATCTGTTAAAAAGGTAAAGGTCCCTTGTGCAAGCACCGGGTCATTCCTGACCCATGGGGTGACGTCACATCCCGACGTTTCCAAGGCAGACTTTGTTTGCGGGGTGGTTTGCCAGTGCCTTCCCCAGTCATCTTCCCTTTACCCCCAGCAAGCTGGGTAGTCATTTCACCGACCTCGGAAGGATGGAAGGCTGAGTCAACCTTGAGCCGGCTACCTGAAACCGACTTCCGTCGGGATCGAACTCAGGTCGTGAGCAGAGCTTTTGACTGCAGTACTGCAGCTTAACACTCTGCGCCACGGGGCTCCTGAGATCTGTTAGCCTGGAGAAAATGGCCGCTTTGGCCATTGGGCTCTATGGCATTGAGGTCCCTCCCCTTCCAAACCCTGCCCTCCTCAGGCTCCGCCCCAAAAACCTCCTACCTGTGGTGAAGAGGGACCTGGCAACCCTAGAGAGAACCTGGCCCTAGGATGGCTAGTAAGTGTTACGACTGAGTACAGATTTCAATCCAGCCCTCCCTGTCCCTAGTCTGATGCATTTAACAGGTTATGTCACCCTGGGACAAGCATTCCATGTATCTGTCAGCTCAAGGCTTCTTACAGTCCCAAGCAAATCAAACAAAACAGGTTATCTTCTCTTATAGGGTGGTTAAGGTGAAACTAATTCATGTCAGCCCTGAACTGGATGGCCCAGGCTAGCCTGATCTCAGGAGCTAAACAAGCTAGGCCTTGGTTTGTACTTGGATGGGAAACCACCAAGGAACTCCTGGGTCGCTTTTGGGAACATAGACCCAACAAGTTAAAAATCATATCATGTAGTCTGACCCGTAGTTCACAGAGGACACAGACCAAAGTTGTTCAGTTTCACTTATCCACCCGTGTGTAACGAGAACACTGGCTGAAAACCATGAAGTTGCCTTTTACTGAGTCAGACCATCGGTCTATGAAGGTCAGTACCATCTGTTCTGACTGGCAACCTACCACCAGATTGCTTACTACTCAATGGCGATGCCGGGGATTGAACCTGGGGCTTTTTGCATGCCAAGCAAATGCTCCACCACTGAGCCACAGCCCCACTCCTGGGTGTCTCTTGCATCTGCACCTTGCTAGGGAAAACTGGATGCAAGCAAGCTTTCTCTCTGGGAAGCTTGCCCACCACTCTGGATCTTCTCCCTGAGGGATCTGTGATGGAATTTCACAGACCCCAGGAACACACTTAAAAAACCACTGCTCTAGAATTGTTTCCCAATTGTGTATCTTCTCTAAGTGGGCTGCTCCACTTAGAGAAGATACAAATGGAACTCTTCCCTGCATCTAAAAAGCTCTCTAGTTTGTGAGGCGGAAGATTAGCCCAGAACCCAGGTGGAACCTGGGATTTGGGGAAGGAAGGGATCTCAGCGGGGTATAGCGCCATAAAGTCCAAAGCAGCCATGTCCTCCAGGGGAACTGATCTCTGTAGCCTGGAGATCAGGTAATTCCAGGAAATGTCCAGGCACCACCTGAAAGCTGGCAACTCTACCAGAACCCTTTTCAGTGACAAGCTAACATTTCTATGTGCAGAGAATCTTTTATAGGTGGTGGGATGGTGGGATCTTGTTCACATATGCAGTTCCTGGCTGAAGTATGAAGCGGTGCCACTTAACAAAAGATGTGGCCGCACGTTTAATCAGATTCTGCTCTTGGGGAATTGGGACCCGCTGCTTTGTAGCCCTCTAATAACTGTCACTTCCCTGCAGGAGTGGTACGAGCCTCAAGCATCTTCCCAATCCTAAGCGCCATCCTGCTTCTGCTGGGAGGCTTCTGCGTGGCTGCCAGTCGCGTCTACAAGTCCAAGCGCAACATCATCCTCGGGGCTGGTATCCTGTTCGTTGCTGCAGGTGAGTGATGGACACGGTAGGGCACGCAGAATCCCTCTCGAGTTCTGAAATCCAGATCAGTAGGCTGAAGGTTTCCTGGTCAGTTCACTGACAGAAAGATCTCTCTGTCCATCCTTCAATCTGTTTTCTCTGATCATCCATCCCTTCTTCTCCCCCTCTCTTTAGTAGTCTATGTATCTAACTGGGTTTTCATATCCATCCCTCTCTGCGGTGAACTGGATGTGTTTCCTCACTCCTGCACATGCAGCCTGCTGAATGGCCTTGGGCTAGTCACAGCTCTTTCAACCTCACCTACCTCACAGGGTGTCGGTTGTGGGGAGGGGAAGGGGAGGCAATTGTCAGCCGGTTTGATTCTTCCTTAAGTGGTAGAAAAAGTCAGCATATAAAAACCAACTCTTCTTCTTTCTCACCATGCCATATGTATTTATCTTTCACTCCTGCTTGGCCTTCACCCTTCTTCTGTCTTTTCTTATATTTCAACCATCCATCCATTCACCCACTGAGGTTCTCTCCTCTATCCATCTCCATCTCCCTCTTACACTCCTCCCTCCATATATTTATGAATCTTGTCATACCACTTTCTCCTTCAGTTCCATGTCATATCATGTCTTACGCTTCTTGCGTTGTTTCTAATTTTTGTGTTCCTCATCCTGTTACATTTTTCTTATGCTGCTTGATTGCCTTGTTTTATACTGTTTAATCTGCCTTGAGTCTCAGCAGTCCGCTGTAAATAAAGAAAACCAAAAAGTGAAATAAAACCCTCCTCTAGCTGCCACACACACATCAGTCTGTCCTCCTGTCCAACAAACCACCCATGAACTCCAAAACATCTGCCATTTTCTCCTTTCTTGAACACATCTTTTCACTCAGTCACCTCCACCACTTATTTCATCCATCCGTAGGGTTACCAGGTCCTTCTTCGCCACCAGCGGGAGGTTTTTGGGGCAGAGCCTGAGGTGGGCGGGCTTTGGGGAGCGACATCAATGCCATAGAGTCCAATTGCCAAAGTGGCCATTTTCTCCAGGTGAACTGATCTCTATCAGCTGGAGATCAATTGTAATAGCAGGAGATCTCCAGCTAGTACCTGGAGGTTGGCAAACCTCCATCCATCAGACATCTTTCATCTCACTGTCTCTTATTTCTACACCCTCAGGTCTCAGCAACATCATCGGTGTCATTGTCTACATCTCAGCCAACGCTGGAGACCCCGGCACAAAACGTGACGATGAGAAGAAAAGCCACTACTCCTACGGCTGGTCCTTTTACTTTGGTGGCCTTTCCTTCATTCTGGCTGAGATGATTGGGGTACTAGCCGTCAACATATACATCGAGAAGAACCGGGAAGCCCACTGCAAGAGCCGCACGGAGCTGCTGAAGAACCCTTCTTCCTCGTCTTCGGCGATACTGCGTTTGCCCAGCTACCGTTTCCGATACCGCCGCCGGTCACGCTCCAGCTCCCGCTCCACCGAACCGTCGCAGTCTCGAGAAACCTCGCCGGTCGGCCTGAAGGGTTTCCCTTCCACCGACATCTCCATGTACACACTATCGAGGGACCCCTCCAAAGCCAACGTCAGTTCGCTCTATGGTGGTGCCAGTGAAACGCCATCTACGGGCGCGGCAGCGGCAAGTGCCACCGGTACCGGTGGTGGGTTCCTGCAGCTGCACAACACCTTCCCCAAGGACCCTGGCGTCACTGTCACAGTGACCGGGCCTGGTGTAGCAGGGGCTACTGGCACCCTGGGTAAAGATGCCTCCTCAAACACCAACACGCTCAACAGGAAGACAACGCCAGTGTAGGGGCAGAGTTAAGAGAGGAGAGGGCACAGGAAGGAAACATGAAGGGAAGGCACCGCTCGAAGTATGAAGGGAGAGTCGGAGAGTTGTGAAGCGAGCAAACAGTTCACCCATGCAGGCCATCTTTCTTTCTTTCTTTCTTTCTTTCTTTCTTTCTTTCTTTCTTTCTTTCTTTCTTTCTTTCTTTCTTTCTTCCTTCCTTTCTTCCTTCCTTCCTTCCTTCCTTCCTTCCTTCCTTCCCTCTCTTCTTCCACTATCTTGCTTTTGCTTCCTTTCTTTTCTTCTTCCACTATCTTACCTTTCTTTTTTCCTACATCCTTTTCTCTCTTTCTTATTCCACTTTCTTATCTTCCTTTTCCCTTCTTCCTTTTCTCTTTCTTCTTACTTTTTGTATCTTCCTTTTCCTTCCTCCTTTTCTTTCTTCTTCCACTTCCTTATCTTCCTTTTTCCTTTTTCCTTTTCTGTTTCTTCTTCCTTTTCGTATCTTCCTTTTTTTCCTTCCACTATCTTACCTTTCTTTTTTCCTACATCCTTTTCTCTTTCTTCTTCCACTTCCTTATCTTCCTTTTTCCTTCTTCCTTTTCTCTTCTTCCTTTTCATATCTTCCTTTTCTTTCTTCTTCCACTATCTTATCTTCCTTCCTCTCACTGTTTATCTCTCCATCTGTTTGTCTGTTCCTCTATTTCCCCATCTATTCATGATCTCACATCACCTTTTTTAACCCACCACTGGGACCTGAGTACATATCTCACATCTTGTGGGAAAGAGATGGAGGAGTAAGTCCACCAACGGGCTTTTCATGAAATAAGTGGCAGGGATCAAATATTCCTACTATAACCAGAAACAAAACAAAAAATCACTCTCCTTTTTCAAGCAGGCACTTCCAGAATAACCAGAATGGGTATTTTCTGCACTGGGCTTTAGAATGAGGAGTGCCGTTGTATCTCAGTGGGGCTTGGGGGAGTTCTTGCCTACTTGGTTAAGATCTATAGTGGAACAGCCATGATCCCAGGATCCTGTGAGAGGGGACAGGGCCTAAGGGGCTGAAAGCAGCATGTACAAATGAAAGCCCAGACTCCTCTGTTCATAAGCCTTTTACAAGATGGCTTCCACAGCATACTGTGCCAAATTTGGGGCTGCAGCGTAGATCAAGAGGGTGTTTTGTTCCTCAGCCAGTGTAAGGGAACCCTCTCTTCTCCTTCGCTGCAGCTTAATTAAGGGCTGACAAAAGTTTGTGCCAAAATAGAGTGCAGAAAATTTTTGAAAGGGTTTTTTTTTTCTTGACAAATCTAAAAGGACCGACTGTCCCCTGCTGGTGATCAGAGGTATTTCTAATCCATTAGGCTTTGCCGCATCTCCTAAGTACATCTTTGACCAAAGTCTGTCTAGCTTTCGGCCCGTTTCCAAACCCTGAGCCATAGCTGTTCTTGAGATTAGGCTGCCTCTGGGGAGGACGGGTCCCTGATGTTTAAACAGGCATCCCTCGCCCTTTTGCGAAATTACGTTCGCCATTACGGACTCAATTTTTTGTCTCACCCATCCATATATATATATATATATATATATATGGATTCCATATATATATGGAATATATTTTTCTCTTCTTTTCCATTTCTGAAAGAAGAAACTTAAAACCAAACAAGAAGCAACCGATGGATTACACCTCTGCTCATCCTCAACCTTACACCCTCAACTAGTTTCCTAGGGAGAATTTTTACATGTATTATAAATATATAAATATACACACGCATACATAGACAGGAGATTAGGCAAAATGATTGTGATGTTCCTTAGGACTTGATTTATTTAGTTTCTGTCAGAAATGGATCTTTTGTGGCCAGTTACTGGCTGGTTTGTTTCCTCCCCCCCCCCCCCCAGTGAAACTCATCCCCACTGGGGAACAAATCACTTTTATGAAACAGGGATACTTCTGTTCCCGAAAAGGTTCTAACGTCCTCTCCCTTACGCTGCGCTGCTGCTCTTACCTTGCGCATGGAGAAATGGATCTGCAGATCCTCACTGCCAATCCACACGGATATCTGTGATCTGTGTGCTGCCGGGCCCTGTGTGGCCCCTTGCAGAATTTACGCTCCCTCTTCCTTTTAGAAACAGATTCCCACACTAGTCTATTTCCTGCTGTGTAAGTTTGGGGCTGGAGCGCCTCTTCTGCACCTAGGAAAAGAGCGGGACCAGTTGCATCAGGATCCAGAGTTTTCAAGCCTATTCTACGCAAGCTGCCATTGGGGTGCCAGATTTTTATTTTATTTTCTTTCTTTTTTTACAACCACCCTAAAACACAGACTCAGGGATGGTTACACTAAATTGACATTAACAAAAGCGGGTCACTGTATCTAAAGGCTCACAGGATGGGAAGGGGAGGAGAAGGCAGAGTTCAAAAATTAAACGTAAAAAATAAAAATTAGGCGATTAAAGTCCAAATTCTTCTTCTTGAGAGCCAGCATGGTGTAGTGGTTAAAGAGCGGTGGATTCTAATCTGGAGAACTGGGTTCGATTCCCCACTCCTCCACATGAGCGGCAGACGCTAATCTGGTGAACCGGGTTGGTTTCCCCTCTCCTCCACATAAAGCCAGCTGGGTGACCTTGGGCTAGTCACAGTTCTCTCAGGACTCTCTCAGCCCCACCTACCTCACAAGGTATTTGTTGTGGGGAGAGGAAGGGAAAGAGATTGTAAGCTGGTTTGATTTGCCTTAAAAGATAGATATAATCGGCATATAAAAACCAACCCCTCTTCTTTTCATGAATGAGAAATAGGGTTGCCAGGTCCCTCTTCCCCACCAGCGGGAGGTTTTTGGGGCAGAGCCTAAGGAGGGTGGGGTTTGGGGAGGGACTTCAATGCCATAGAGTCCAGTTGCCAAAGCGGCCACTTTCTCCAGGTGAACTGATCTCTATCGGCTGGAGATCAGTTGTAATAGCTGGACATCTCCAGCTAGTACCTGGAGGTTGGCAACCCTAATGAGAAAAACCAACGGAACAGAATGTGGGAAGGTAAATAACGGGAAGGTAAATAACAGTTCAGAAACTGACATAGAAAAATCACACTGATTTAGGGTGCAATCCTGAATACACCAACTAGGAATAAATTCCACTGGATGATATGGGGCTTAATGCTAAGAAAACATGCATAGTGTTAGGTTGCTAACCACTTCCCATAATTCTGAGTGAGAAATTTTGATTTGGAATTTTGCGGCTGCAGAACTGGGGAATGAAACTCACAAAGAAATACCGACTTCCTGAGTACAATAAGGTTGAACAAACCACATGGCCAGGGAGAGTATCTAAAACGTCAAGTAAATTAACTGTTTTTTATAATAGAAATACTTCTTACCAATAAGTGTATTGGACACAAACTCTCTTCTGTTAGTAACTAATGTTTTGGGAAAGCCATGTCTGAAAAACAGTTAGAAGCTGTGACTGTCTCTTTACTGTTTATTCTAGCCTTTTAAGGAATAATATTTTTTTTCATTTGTTTTAATGAAAGTGTATAATTTGGGGAAAGGGTAGACTTATAAAGGGAGGGAAGGGATTTTTTTCTTTCATAGTTTTTATGTGGCAATGAGAGATCAAAGGGAAATATTTGCAGAGAAGAAAGCGGACTTTTTAAAATTTTGTAAGAGAAATACAGGGAGAGAATACAGTTCAATGGGAAAGCATCATTCGTTCCAACTTTTCTGTATAAAGTGGGTTTCGTATTTTAAAAAGGCAATTAAAAATCCTAGAAAAATATTGGCAAAATCTATTGATTGAGCTAATTACTGGTGAATAAAGAAGAGAAACTCATGGGGGGGGGAATCAAGCAAACAAAAACAGTCTGTCATAATAGCAACAAAAAAAATGCATGGATTTTTACTGGAATCTACCTTTCAAATAAAGTCCTATGAAAATATTTTCAGGGGAGGCTGTTATTGAAGGAAAGGAAAATGGAGCTCTGTGAGGAAGAATGCCACACCCATATTGGGGAGGGCTGTGGCTCAGTGGTAGAGCATCTGCTTGGCATGCAGAAGGTCACAGGTTCAATCCCCGGCATCTCCAGTTAAAGGTACTAGACAAGTAGGTGATGTGAAAGACCTCACCCTGAGACCCTGGAGAGCCGCTGCCGGTCTGATTAGACAATACTGACTTTGATGGACCAAGGGTCTGATTCAGTATAAGGCAGCTTCATGTGTTTATGTGTTCATATTTACTGCTTGGTATCAACCTGCTGGTTTGGGCTACTTACTAGAGGAGACCAAAATATGTTCCGGGAATTTTGAAAAAGCCTACCTAATTTTTGTAATAAATGGTTTCGGTGATTGTGGATAGCTGGATGAAAAATCCCACGTGCACCTTCTGGTTTGTATCCGCCTTACTTTTGAGTGCCAGGGCACAAACAAAATCATAGGCTGTTTATGCTTGGTAATTAGTAGACCGTTCCAGTCTGAAGTGCCCCGCATATTTTTTTTATTTCTTCATGCTGAACCGTCACTCCAGATGTCACTGCAAAGCCGGCGCATACCTGCTTCGCATTTCTTAAGAGCTCCTTTAATGTGACCTTTTGTGTTTGCTCCATCCCCACATCGAAGCAGTCACTGAAGGAAGCATGCAGAATCACAGCCGAGGCTTAGCTATGCAAACCACTATTGCTAATGGCTATGCGAACAAAGGAGCAGGCAAGTGGGGGGTGGAATTTGTTTGAGTTTCTCCTCTTGCATCGGGACCATGAATAGGCCTTTTAACGGTCGGATTTAAAAAAGGTGCTTTGAACGAACATCAAAATAGACCCTGCATAAATGGCCATAGAGATAGCAAGGCATTTACAGCCTATCTACTGCCAATTCAGTGCCGGAAATCCCAAACTAGGTCATTTTGGAGAAATGGTTGTTCAGCCTCTGCTTGGAGACCTTCCATGATGGAGAGCCCACCACACCAACAGGTAACTCATTCAGTGGCCTTTTATGCAGGGAGGTTTCCCCACGGTCACCCCCACCAACTGCTTAGGGGCTTCCTTTTGATTATGCATGCCTTTTCCGCCCATCAGAGGTTGCCTCACTCTCCCAGTGCGTTTTGCTCGTGTTTTCCAGATGCTGTTTTAGTAGTGTTGCCAACCTCCAGGTACTAGCTGGAGATCTCCTGCTATCACAACTGGTCTCCAGCTGATAGAGATCAGTTCACTTGCGAAAATGGCCGCTTTGGCAATTGGACTCTATGGCATTAAAGTCCCTCCCCTCCCCAAACCCCACCTTCCTCAGGCTCCACCCCAAAAACCTCCCGTCAGCACTGAAGAGGGACCTGGCGACCCTATGTTTTAGCCAGAATCTGGAAAATGCGGGCCAGGCTTCACCCAATCAAGTTTTATCGAAAAGAAAACAGAGAATTTCCCCACCACCCCCCTGCTGTCTAATTGCAATGCACTTGAAATTCCATGCAGGGGCAGTCTTAGCCAATGAGTAATGGGGGCAGCTGCCCATGGCCTAGGGTTGCCAACCTCCAGGTGGTGGCTGGAGATCTCCCACTATTCCAACTGATCTCCAGGCGACAGAGATCAGCTCACCTGGAGAAAATGGCTGCTCTGGAAGGTGGACTCTATGGCATTATGCCCCATTGAAGTCCCTCCCCAAACCCTCCCCTCCTCAGGCTCCACCCCCAAAATCTCCAGGTATTTTCCCAACCTGGAGCTGGCAACCCTACCTGGGCCACATGCTGGTGGGGTAAAACTGCCCACACCCCCATCCCCCCATCGATGAAGAGGAGAAAAGAAGAGAAACTGCAGGCTCCTGCTTCTGCGACAATCACTTCAACCCACCTCATCTGTAGGGTTGCCAGTTCCGGGTTAGGAAATACCTGGAGATTTTGGGAGCGGAGCCTGAGGAGGGCGGGGTTTGGGGAGGGGGGACTTCAATGCCATAGAGTCCAATGGCCAAAAGCGGCCATTTTCTCCAGGTGAACTGATCTCTATCGATTCCCCAATCCTCCGCATGAAGCCTGCTGGGTGACCTTGGGCCAGTCACAGTTCTCTCAGAACTCTCTCAGCCCATGCGGAGGCAGGCAATGGCAAACCACCTCCCAACTAGGGTTGCCAGGTCCCTCTTCGCCACCGGCGGGAGGTTTTTGGAGCAGAGCCTGAGGAGGGCAGGGTTTGAGAAGGGGAGGGACTTCAATGCCATAGAGTCCAATGGCCAAAGCGACCATTTCCTCCAGGGGAACTGATCTCTATCGGCTGGATATCAGTTGCAATAGCAGGAGATCTCCAGCTAGTACCTGGAGGTTGGCAACCCTACTTCCAACATCTCCCCTTGAAAACCCATAAGTCAGCGGTGACGGCTTTCCACCACCACCACCAGCAGTACCACGCGTGAATCTCACTGCCTGCAACAGCGCCCCCTGCTGTTCCCATCCTTCCACCTCTCTCCCTCCCCCTGCAAAAAGCTACCCTTTCACGACACATCAGCCCTTTCCTCTGATCAGTCTGTGCCGAGCGCTCAGCTTGTCTTGCTTCCCCCTCACCCCGCAGGGACGTTGGCACCAGATGCTCCAGCCTGCTTGTAACTGCATGGATGAACATCCCAAAATGGCCACTTTGCCCTCCACAAATTTTCACTTAACATCTTCAGTCCTCGATTCTGACGTCCCGCCGTCTTCCCCTGCCCTCTTCCAAGCCCTGGTTCTCTTGGGAAATCTGCCAGCTTGGCAGCGCCAACAGAAGGGGCTTTCAGGCGAGTGCCCCCCCCCCGCGCGCTGTTGCCAAGCAACCGCGAGGCCTTCAGAAAAGCAGGAATAATGCCGCCTTCTCGGGTTCTGAACAGTAGGCCCCGATGACAAGATGCACAGGCTGGGATCCAGGATGCAGTTCTCTCACCAGACCTACGGCCCAAAGAGGATTTATTTTCCCCGTCTTTACAATGCTCGCATTATGCTGCCTCTGAGGACTCCCGAACACAAAGCTGGGGGAGGGAAGAGGGCTGTCAGCGACTGCGAGATCAAAATCATGTCTGATGGGATGCATTTTTCAGTTCAGATTAACAACAACCTTAACCCTCTACGCAAAGGGAGCTAAAGGGGCCGAGTCGTGTCTCAACACCCACACGCACCATGCATTCTGTGCTTACTAGGGCTGCCAACCTCCAGGTAACAGCTGGAGATCTGCTATTACAACGGATCTCCAGTCGACGGAGATCAGTTCACCTGGAGAAAATGGCTGCTTTGGCAACTGGGCTTTATAGCATTAAAGTCCCTGCCCTCCCCAAGCCTCGCCCTCCTCAGGCTCTGCCCCAAAAACCTCCCGCCGGTAGCGAAGAGGGACCTGGCAACCCTAGTGCTTGCTAACCTATTACATTTTTTACCTGCCCTTCATCAAAAGCAAGATAGTATCTATACTTTTCACCTCCTCTGTTTTAAAAAACACAACAACCTTGTGAGGTAAATTAGGCTGAGTGTAGGGTTGCCAGGTCCCCCTTCACCACCAGCGGGAGGTTTCTGGGGCAGAGCCTGAGGAAGGCGGGGTTTGGGGAGGGGAGGGACTTCAGTGCCATAGAGTCCAATTGCCAAAGCAGCCATTTTCTCCAGGTGAACTGATCTGTGTCGGCTGGAGATCAGTTGTCATAGCAGGAGATCTCCAGCTAGTACCTGGAGGTTGGCAACCCTAGCTGAGTGACTGGTTCAAGGTCGCCTCCCAAGCTTCATGGCTAATTCAAAACCAGGTCTCTCCCATCCTGGTCCAACACTCTATACCACTTCTAATCTACTTTAATACTTAGTGTTTACATCTCATTCTTTAGAGTGGTTGCACAGCCCTACATAAAATGACCTCAGGGTTGCCAGGTCCCTCTTCGCCACCGGCGGGAGGTTTTTGGGGCGGAGCCTGAGGAGGGCGGGGTTTGGGGAGGGGAGGGACTTCAGTGCCGTAGAGTCCAGTTGCCAAAGTGGCCATTTTCCCAGGTGAACTGATCCCTATCAGCTGGAGATCAGTTGTAACAGGAGGAGATCTCCAGCTAGTACCTGGAGGTTGGCAACCCTACTGGTTGAACGTCTTGACTATCTGCCCAAGGGCTGCCACCTCCATGTTGAGAAATTCCTAGAGGTTTGGGGTCAGTGGTAATAGCAGGAGATCTCCAGCTAGTACCTGGAGGTTGGCAACCCTACTGGTTGAACGTCTTGACTATCTGCCCAAGGGCTGCCACCTCCATGTTGAGAAATTCCTAGAGGTTTGGGGTCAGTTGTAATAGCAGGAGATCTCCAGCTAGTCCCTGGAGGTTGGCAACCCTAGCCTCAGTAATCCTGACAAGCACCCAGAAAAGCCACTCATGTTGTAAACAGAGGACCAAGGCCAAGAGAGAGCACGGCCCGATCTACAGCTACCAAATGAATTCATTGCTGGGGCAAGATTAATGACTGCCATTTCAGAACAAGGGAGTAACGTTACACTTAGTTGGAAATAAATTGAATCATTGCTTTTACATGGCTTCTAAACCAGTGTGCTTAGAAGCATTATAATCAACTTTCTCAGGCATGCCAGCTAATGTGGGGGGGAGGGGGAGAAGGGGGAGGGAGGGACACTTGGCACACTTTCACTCAGCACACTATGAAGCGCATCTCTGGTCTGTTACGCACATTTCTTGTTTGTGTCATGCATAAATGCTGCTAAGGCAGGGGAGCCTTCGGAAAAGGCACAGGGATTACCAATAGGACTGTGTTTAGTTATGTAGGGGGTGGGGATGCCTTTGGCTGCTCCGGACCTGCCAGGGGGCACTGCGGGAAGCAGAGGCAAAAGTCCCCCTTCCTGGTTGCTGAGCTGGCGACGGCATTTTTTTTTCCTCCCCGGTTTTTGTCTCTGCATCTTTAAAACCGCCAGCCTCTCGCGCGCACATGCATCTAGACTGTCTGTGCACCCCGCAGCCTTAAAATAACCCTTATCGCCTAGGCAATGGATGAGGAACGGTAACAGGTGCTCCACATTTTCGCCAAGGCCGCCGTGGGGGGGGGGTGAGGTTGCTGCTGTTCCAACCCTGCCTCACCCTGTCAAGCTGGGGCATTGGGTGCGGAGGTAGGGGTGGAGAGAGGGAGAGAAACTTTTCAGCACCGCTTGCAGTGTAGCGACCTACATAAGACCCGGGAGAAGCTGCAGGGAGCCCTCAAAAGAAGACCAAGCTTACAGCTTGGGGGGCCGCGTGACGCATCGGGGTGGTGCTCAACTACTCCTGAAGCAAAATAGAGGCCCTCGGAGGAGAGAGGTAGGGAACGCTGGCTATGATGTGGCCTAACTTCTTCCTTCAGGACGAGGAGCAGCGCATGGGATCGCGCGGCCGGGTCGGGGGCAAGCGGCGCAAGATCCTGACCGACGAGCAAGAGGGGAAGATCAAGCTGGCCTTTTTTGTGGCCATTGTGGGGATGACCCTGACGGTGCTGGCAGTGGGCACAGAATTCTGGGTGGAACTGAACACCTACAAGCAGAACCACACGGCCATCTGCGAGGCGGCTCACTACGGCCTTTGGAAATTCTGCTACAAAAAACTCTGGGTGGAGGACGTGGAAGAGCAGCGGGCGACCTGCGGACCTGCCGAGCTGCCTGGAGGTAATCATACCCCATCCCTTTCTTCCCCACCTGCCTTCCCCTCCCTGTACATGAGACAAGCTGCAGCCTTTTCCTCCACAGGTGACCCACGGGCTACATCCGGCTTGCCCAGTCACTTTGACCCTTTTGCTGAGCGCCCTCCTTTTTCCTTTCCTTCCCTGTGGCATCGCTATGACCCCCATACACTCCTTCCTCTGTTGTTCCAGTGGTCACTGGTGCCCCATTTCCCATCACCATGTTTCCATTTGATGCAACTTATGCGCAACAGCATAAGGAGCGACATACGCCATTCACAAGGAAACGGAGATTGCTTCCGCATGGAAGTTTTGCTTTGGTTTGGCATTCAAACTGAAGCAGCCCCTTTTATTTGAGTATCCTCAAGCATCGTCCCTCTAATCATCCACTATCCAGATTTCCCCCTTTTGCTCCATTTTTTCCCCCAAACCTTGTTTGAAATGATTTTGGGAAAGATCACAGTGGTCACTGGTGCCCCAATTCCTGTCACCATGTTTCCATTTGATGCAACTTATGCGCAACAGCATAAGGAGTGACATGCGCCGTTCATAAGGAAACAGAGGTTGCTTTTCCGTCTTTTGGGAAAGATCATTGTCAAAGTCTGTTTGCATCCCGTGTGGACAGGAAGGGACACATCATAGCAGTTTCTGCCCACATTGGCGTAGTTTTTCTTAACGTGATTTCCACCTGCAATCCTGTATCGGAGCGCATGCTTCAGGCTCTTTTAAAAAAATATTTGCAATAGCTGTATCATTATAGTTGGGGTGTTTTTAATCCCGCAAAATTGCTCTGGTGGTGCAGGGGGAAGAACGGCAGTTTTTGGGGGCTGAGTTAAGTAAAATGTAGGGGGAACGGCAATGCGGAGGCTCGATTGCCGCTGCGAATGTCTCTTCATTCACAGCCGCAATGAGAGTGCCACGGACAATTGTCATCATGCAGAAGCAATCAGAGTGAACAGAAATGGGCTACCAGCAAGTACTAGGATCAACAGGTGTGTTGGAAGGAAAAACTGATGAAGTATGCCATTATGGCAAAAATGACCTTTATGATCAATACAAGTAACAATACACAATACGAGCAGTTCAATGAAAAATGGAAATTAATTTAGAAATATATTGAAGCTTAAAACTAACAATAACAAAATAGATACTAACAAATGTTAACAATATTTTAAAAGGTAAAGGTCCCCTGTGCAAGCACCAGGTCATTCCTGACCCATGGGGTGACATCACATCCCGATGTTTCCTAGGCAGACTTTGTTTTCTGGGGTGGTTTGCCAGTGCCTTCCCCAGTCATCTTCCCTTTACCCCCAGCAAACTTGGTACTCATTTAGTTTAAATTTAAACCTAGAGAATATCATTGAGATTCGAAAAGGGTGTAGAATTGCAGGGCAATGTAATCTGTACGACCTATCTATATATTCAATATTTTTTCTCTTTATATATATAACTGTATGTTGGACATTTTTTCCCCTGTCCCTTTTTCCTTTTTGTACCCTTCCTTTTTATAATAATAAGAAAAAGAAAGGGGGGGGAAAGTGTGGGACCTCCCCCACAATCTGACTGAGTAAACGTGATCTCCTCCAAATCCTTAAGCCCTGCTTCCACAAACACTCATCTCCTTGCTCGGGCAAAACCCAAACACATCAACCTTTTCCTCTCATCTCTTTACCCCCCCCCCCCCAAATGCATATACTTTCTTTCGGTCTCTCTTCCTCACCACCTGCCCAAGGCTTGACTTCACCCCACTTCAATCCCATCAGCTCTGGAACCTGTTAGCAGTGTCAAACTTCGCCAAAGACTTTGCAATGCAGAATGTTGATGCGCTGTTCATCGCCAGCTAATGAAGGATAATCTCTGTGCTTCTGCAAGCAAACTTTTCAGATTCCTCCTCTACAAGGATATATAGTCTAACTGAGTATAGAATATAATAGAATACTCCTGAGCTATAGATTGTAGTAGAGAAAGATAACAAAATCACAATTTCCATCACATCCTGGTGATAGGGGCTGGGGAAGGGCTGTGGCTCAGTGGTAGAGCATCTGCTTGGAATGCAGAAGGTCCCAGGTTCAATCCCTAGAATCTCCAGTTAAAGGGACTAGGCAGGTAGGTGATGTGGAAGACCTCCGAGACCCTGGAGAGCCGCTGCCGGTCTGAGTTGGCAATACTGACTTGGATGGACAGAGGGTCTGATTCAGTATAAGGCAGATTCATGTGTTTATAGTTCATGGATTCAGGAGCGCCTATAGGGCCAGTGGCTGAGGTTCCCATTGTTACACAGAACGATTTTTCCCACAACTGGAACAGTGGGGCCCCTGACTTACCTGGAGTTTTGACCCGCCTAATTTTTTAAAGGCTTTTAATTCACAATGTGATGGTTTCCCTTTAAAGACAAGGAGAAAAGCTGGCTATGGCCCCATACTCATGCAAGGCAGCTAGAAGAAAAGAGCATCCCTGGATTTGTGCAGAGTGCATGTCTCTCAGCACTCATGCACCACCAAAGCTATTTGGGGAGGGGCTGTGGCTCAGTAGTACAGCATCTGCTTGGTATGCAAAAGGTCCCAGGTTCAGTCCCCGGCATCTCCAGTTAAAGGGACTAGGCAAGGAGGTGATGTGAAAGACCTCTGCCTGAGACCCTGGAAAGCCGCTGCCAGTCTGAGTAGACAATACTGACTTTGATGGACCAAGGGTCTGATTCAGTATAAGGCAGCTTCATGTGTGTTCATGTGTGTGTTCCCTACGGATCTGAAGAGGGAGGCTTAGTTTTTGCACAAGCTTCAGTATTGCAGAAATTTAATAAAAACAACCCCGTTCATGCATACACCCAACCATTTTTGTACCCAACTTCCCTTTCTCTTGGGAATATTTTACTTAACTTTGCCTATCAATGAACGTTTCCTAGGCCATTTATGTATGGCTGTTTCCTCAGTCACCCTGCCGACTACTTTGATTATGCTTGCCATTTTGGCCCGTCAGAGGTCACCTTGCCCTCTTGGCGCTTTTCTGCCCATTTTGTCCACGTTTCCTGGATTTGTGTTTAGCCAGCATCCAGAAAATATAAGGAAAATGCATGGAAACATGAAGTCTAACCCTGCACAGATTTAGTTTTTTGGTTCTATTAATCAATGCCCCCCACCCTTCTACATACATCCATTTCTCTCTGTTGATGTGGAAACAGATTTATTTCATAGCACTTTTCTCATACAGCTGCATTTAGGCCACTGTGCTGAATGGTTTGCAGCACTTAAATCTGAGTCAAGGGCTTTGCCAGACTTTGAGAGCCAGCATGGTGTAGCAGTTAAGAGCGGTGGTTTGGAGCAGTGAATTCTGACCTGGAGAACCGGGTTTGATTCCCCGCTCCTCCACATGAGCGGCGGAGGATAATCTAGTGAACTGGATTTGTTTCCCCACTCCTACTCATGAAGCCAGCTGGGAGACTTTGGGCTAGTCACGCTCTCTCAGCCTCACCTACCTCACAGGGTGTCTGTTGTGGGGAGGGGAAGGGAAGGTGATTGTAAAGTAGGTTGATTCTTCCTTCAGTGGTGGAGAAAGTCAGCATATTAAAAAACTAACTCTTCTTCTTCTTTTTGCTCTGGCATCTGAGAGCTCTGCCCCAGGTTTAGAAACATGTTTTTTAAAATAAAAGGTGGCTTTTATAGACTACATCCCTAGTCTGCAGGCAAACCGATACCCTTGATTTCCCCCAGGAACTCCACTCTTGTTTTGTTTTCTAACCTCCAATCTGGAAACCTGGGTTACCCCCACCAGTCTTCTCCCAAAAAAACAGAACAGTGGGCAGCCTGTTGTTCATTTGCTTGTGTTATTTAGTGCAAATCCACGCCAAGTTTCCCATTGCCTGGCTTTGATATTGTGTTTAAAAATAAGGAGCAGGTGGCTAACAACAAAAACAACAAAACCTTGTTTTTTGAACTGACATTTCTAAGGAAGCTCTAATAAAATGCAGATGTTTGCAGAAAGTTGGTTGCAGGGCTAGTGCCTAATTGTGTGGGGAGCTCTGGCGAGACCCTGCCCATTAAGAGTGAGGACCCAGCCATACCCCAGCAGTGTGACCCAAAGATGACATACAACCAGCTTGGGGAAATGGCACAACCTTATTGTTTGCAGCAGCAAGGCATTGGCATGGCATGGGAGCGTTATCCTACCATCGGCCTGCCACCATTGCAGGCCGATGCACAACACCCAGCCATGCTGGGCAACTTTTGAGATGGCAGTTCCTGGGACATACAAGGGCGGCAGCCAGCTGTGCGGTCCCCTGCCACTTGGAAGGAGGCCATTAGACAGCACATGGCAAGGCATGCCCCCTGACAGCCCCCCGCCGGGGTTGTTCAAGGCAGCCTTCCATCTTGGCATGTCCCCTTCCGGCCTCCCCCAAAATCCCTTATTGGGATCCTCCCTGTTGGGGGAAAGGGCACGAAGGCCAGTTTCCCCCCCAAACTGGATCAGACCCCCATGCCAAACCGCCCAAAGTTGTGATAAAATAGCAAGAACAAATTCAACAAAACATCAAACAGCATGATACAGCGGTGGGTGGGAGGGACAATTGGAAGCTGACTGAGGACTGCCCCGAGCTCGGCCTCTTTATATGCAGGGGAGCTGGACCTGAGTGAAAACCTCAGGTCCGGCTGCCCAGAGGCCCGCCCCCCCTTGGGAGCCCGAGCCTGATTGGCTCGTTTAAACCGGCTCCCTCCAATGACGTGCTGGCAAGCACGTGGTTGCACAAGCGGCGTCGGATCCGACACCGCCTTTCCCCGACCTGCTGCCTGAAACGGCGGAGGAGCCCGCGCCGGCCAGAAGCCCCGGGCTCCACCTGTTCAGCGGCCGGCCGGCCAGCCGCCCTCGAGGTCGGGGGGGGGGGAGAGGGGTCCGTTCGCCCGCACCCACCACAGCCCAACCCAGCAACCTTGGGCTCTGCGGTGTAAGTCAGAGCCCCGTTTTTAAGGAAGACTTGTAACTGAGCTTGGCATCGGTCCGAGGCATTTTGGTACACGAGGCAGGAAGTCCTAGTGACAACCTGTTCTGCCATTGTGGTTGCCAACTGTCTGGAGGGGAAAAATGCCATGTCCCTTTAGGAGAGGCTTCGTGGGATGTTATCTACCAAGTGACTGTTATTTACCTCCAAACCAGTTCTACAGATCTGATAAAGGGGCAGGAGATTTTTCTTCATGCCTGTCCGCAACCCTGTCCACCGCCAGCAAAATAATCAACAATTAGGGTTGCCAGGTCCCTCTTCGCCACTGGCGGGAGGTTTTTGGGGCGGAGCCTGAGGAGGGCGGGGTTTGGGGAGGGGAGGGACTTCAGTGCCATAGAGTCCAATTGCCAAAGCGGCCATTTTCTCCAGATGAACTGATCTATATCGGCTGGAGGTCCGTTGTAATGGCAGGAGATCTCCAGCTAGTACCTGGAGGTTGGCAACCCTAGTTGGGCTAGGGGGGGTCCAAATGGGCTCAGAACAGCACCGCAGGGAGAGGAAGGGTTCTTGCCTCCTCCCAAGCCGTTTTTCCTCATTAAAACCATGTTGGGCGGGAAGTTATTTCACTAATTTTACTGCTGTGCATGCACAGATGCTCCATGTGGAGCAGCAAAATTGTCAAAATAACCCCCCTGTGTAGTTTTTTGCAGGAGTCCTTCCTTCCCCCACCCCTGGTGTCATTCCGAGCCAATTTGGGCTCTCCTTTTAAAAAACAAAAACAAAGAAGAAGCAGCTCTCCCTGCACCACAGCTGCAGGGAATGCGAATTACTCTTTTAAAATGCAACATATAGCTTGGCCCTAGATTAGGTTTCAACCACAAACTGCGTGGCTTTTTCTGCAGAGGTATGCCTATAACTGGCAGCACATTTTAACATCCCTTGAAACTTTCCATCGCTCGTCCAAAAACCTGCCCAATTTGCTGACCTGCTGCTGCTGCCCTCAGATGAGAGAACAGTTGTCATTTCCTTTGCCAGGATGATAAGCAGGGGGCACGGCGCTGTCATCTTGCCCTCTGCGCTTTCAGCAGTGGGAAGTTCTGGGCAGCCTTTCCAGTTTCCTTCAGAAGACAGTGCCAGAGTTTTACAACATCCGTGTCAAAATCTGTTTATTTACAGCTTGGCAATAAAAGGTATGGATAGGAAGCACCAAACGGGCAGGCGGGTCCGAGGCAGAATTATTAGTCAAGGTAAAGGTAGTCCCCTGTGCAAGCAGCGGCTCATTCCTGACCCATGGGGTGACATCACATCTCGAAATTTACTAGGCAGATTCTGTTTCCGGGGTGATTTGCCTTTGCCTTCCCCAGACCTCTAGACTTTACCCCCAGCAAGCTGGGTCCTCATTTTACCGACCTCGGAAGGATGGAAGGCTGAGTCAACCTTGAGCCGGCTACCTGAAGCCGACTTCCGTCGGGATCGAACTCAGGTCATTAGCAGAGCTTTTGACTGCAGTACTGCAGCTTACCACTCTGCGCCACTCTGTAGACCAGGGGTGGGGAACCTTTTTCCCACCAAGGGCCATTTAGATATTTATAACATCATTCGTGGGCCATACAAAATTATCAACTTAAAAATTGGCCGACCAAACCCCAAGCAGGCAGTTGCCCCAGAGGACACACACCCCAGTGCGGGCAAGTAGGCAGGCATCCAACCAGTGGCATCTTGGGCGGTCTTAGCAGCTCCATAGCTAACGACTCTTCTGCAAGGGGGGGAAAAGGTTCCTTTTCTCGGCAAAACAAACTCACATCCGCCTTGAATACAGGCTATTCCTGTCCGCGGGAGAGGGCGGATCGCCAGTCTTAGATCCTTCTGAGCTAGAGATCTGCCAAGACACACAAAGGGCCAGACCAAATGGTTTCGCGGGCTTTAAACAGCCCCCGGGCCTGACGTTCCCCACCCCTGCTGTAGACACTCCATAAAACTTTGGGAGGACACACCTACACACACACATCAGCTTCATCTGCACCTGGTCACCCTCTGTTCCCAGCAGGGTTGCCAGCTCTGGATTGGGAAATACCTGGAGATTTGGGGGGGTGGAGCCTGAGGAGGGTGGGGTTTGGGGAGAGAAGGGACTTCAGTGGCGTCTAAATGCCATAGAACCCACCCAAAGCGGCAATTTTCACCAGGTGAACTGATCTCTGTCGCCTGGAGATCAGATCTAATAGGAGATCTGCAGCCACCACCTGGAGATTGGCAAACCTAGTTCCCAGTTCCTAAACCAACAGCTATTTTCAAATGACTTCTGGGAAGCTGGTCCCACACCTGAAACTCCTCTCCTCTGGTTTGTAGGCAACTGCCATCCATGTCCATCAGAGGCAATGGAGGGAATGACCACAATATCTTTAACAGTTGTGTAGAAGAGGAAATGTAGGTCAGGGTTGCCAGCAGTGGGTTGGAAAATACATGGAGATTTTGGGGGCAGAGTCTGAAGAGGGGGTGGTTTGGAGATCGGAGGGATTTCTATTGCCTGGAGATCAGTTGTAATAGCAGGAGCTCTCCAGCCACTACCTGGAGGTTGGCAACTCTATGGTCAGTGCAGCCCAGGCTTGGGTCCAAGGATGGCATAATGGACTACCTGCTGAGGGCCTGCAGTCTGACAGGGGGCCCATGGCTGACCAGAGAAGCCTGGTCCACCTGTAGGGTTGCCAACCTCCAGGTAGTAGCTGGAGATCTCCTTCTATTACAACTGATCTCCAGCCAATAGAGATCAGTTCACCTGGAGAAAACGGCCGCTTTGGCCATTGGACTCTATGGCATTGACGTCCCTCTCCTCCCCAAACCCCACCCTCCTCAGGCTCTGCCCCAAAAACTTCCCACCGGTAGTTAAGAGGGACCTGGCAACCCTACCGTAGGGTTTTCAAGGCAAAAGACAAACAGAGGTGGTTTGCCATTGTTTGCCTCTGCATAGCAACCCTGGACTTCCTTGGTGGTCTCTCATCCAAGTATCAACCATAGAGTTGCCAGGTCCCTCTTTGCCACCAGGGGGAGGTTTTTGGGGCAGAGCCTGAGGAGGGCGGGATTTGAGGGAGGGGAGGGACTTCAATGCCATAGAGTTCAATTGCCAAAGTGGCTATTTTTTTCCAGGTGATCTGATCTCTATCGGCTGGAGATCAGTTGAATTAGCAGGAGATCTCCTGCTACTACCTGGCAGTTGGCAACCCTACATAGAGTCCAATTGGTAAAGCAGCCATTTTCTCCAAGTGAACTGATCTCTATCGGCTGGAGATCAGATGTAACAGCGGGAAATCTCCAGCTAGTAACTGGAGGTTGGCAACACTAATTAACCAGGCCCAACCCTGCTTACTTTTACGAGATCTGGTGAGATTGGCTTAGGCTGGGCTATCCCATTATAGCTGATAGCCATTAATAAACCTGCCACGTCCCCTCCTTCCTTTGGCTAACAAAAGTCCTTATGTGGAATAAGCATTCACTGTGCAAATATGCTTAAACGGAGCAGATAACAATGGCGGTAGAAAGCACTGGCAAGTAGCAGCTGACTTACGGCAACCCTGCAGGGTTTTCAAGGCAAGAGACGTTCAGAGGTGGTTTGCCATTGCCTGCCTCTGCATAAGTATTTTTCTACCAGAATTGCATGGAAAGAAATCTTATTGATGCTTGGCTTAATCTAATAGGGTTTTTAATTAACTGTTTTGTGGCATTTACTATTTCGAGAGAAACTCGAAGCAGGCCTTCTCAGATCCCTTCAAAGGGACTTACTCCCAGGAAAGCGTTCTTAGGATTGCACTGTTACTGCAGGGATAGGCAACTTATTTTTATCTGTCCCTTGGCAGCATTCCCAAATGAAGACATTGTGAAAAGCTGGTCAACTGTTGTAAGGAACTGAGAAATGTTTTCAAAATCACATCTCTTATATTTTCATGTCTCGTGCATATAATATGTAAAGATACATAATTGTATATCATGCTGCTACTCCGTAACTGAGATTTTAACTGTTATCTGTGGGAGAGGTCAATTAGCGTAACAAGATATGTTTTCCAACACCTCCTATACTCCGTAGAGAACAGAATGGACCCCAAGAATAGAGAATTTGGGCATCCCTGGTTTAAGATATTATCTTTGATCTCAAGTTGAGCTTTTTATTTTGTATAGCTTTAACTTTTGACATTTTGTGTACTTACAAGGCATTGTAGAATAAGCAGGATAATTATTTGCGGGTGTCTATCCATTCCCCACCTCTTCAGTTGTCAACAATGCATGCCACGAATCCCAAATTCTAGAGGAAAAGTGTTAGGGACTTGAAACCAAAAGAAATAACTGATTCAAATCTATGATGTGTATGCATATTCTTACTCCCCTTTCGAAGGACTTATTCACTTCTGGCACTGCTCTAAGGAAAAAAGAAGGGAAGTGGAAACCAGTCTGCTAAAGGTCCTCAAAGCAACTCTTGTACATAAAATGCTAGGGTTGCCAACTGCCAGGTAGTAGCAGGAGATCTCCTGCCAATTCAACTGATCTCCAGCCGATAGAGATCAGATCACCTGGACAAAAATGGCCACTTTGGCAATTGAACTGTATGGCATTGAAGTCCCTCCCCTCCCCAAACCCCTCCCTCCTCAGGCTCCACCCCAAAAATCTCCCGCCAGTGGCGAAGAGGGACCTGGCAACCCTAAAATGCACATATATGTTTTAAAAACAAAACCCTTTGCAGTTTAGAACATAAAACTGTAAAATAAGTGGACCCATACATAAGAGGAGCTGTAGGTGGGGAGAGAGACCAGATTGAAAAACACGGACCTTGAAACCAAAACAAAATAAACGCAGAAACAAAATGTAAATAATCAAAACCCCTTCCTACGCACAGAAAACATTTTGTCCCTCTCCATGTGGGAGGGGAGGGGGAAGAAGTAGAACGAGCAACTCTGAGATGATTCAGGGGCAGGCGTAGGATGGCGTCTGCCTGGTGTCCTCCTTCTCTGTAACTCTGTGCAATAACTAGCCAGATATTTGCCTGCCAGCCCCTAGTCCTCATGCCATGGGTTCTGACTAGGGTTGCCAGGTCCGGGTTGGGAAATACCTGAAAATTTGGGGGGTGGAGCCTGAGGAGGGCGGGGTTAGGGGAGGGGAGGGTCTTCAATGCCATAGAGTTCAATTGCCAGAGCGGCCATTTTCTCCAGGGGAACTGATCTCTATCGGCTGGAGATCAGTTGTAATAGCGGGAGATCTCCAGCTACTACCTGGAGGATGGCAACCCTAGTTCTGGCAGCTAAGCAACCTCACAGCTAAGCAACCTTTTGCTTGTGGTCACTCTTTTGCTTGAGGTTCAAACCTTCTACCACATCGCCAGGAGATTTGGACACAGAGAATTTACTATATGAACTTGGACCATTCTTAAATGTGGGGCCAAAGGTGGTCCAGAAGTATTATTGGCCGTGAACGAACAGCCCAGGGTTCAAGCTGCCTGTTGCCAATAAACACGTCCTCCTGCGCCTCGCATAACAGATTTAATGAGGGCACACTTACCAGAAGTGTGTTTACAGCTTCACCAGGAACTGCTTAGATTTCCTGCTTTGACACACCAAAAGGATTTAGCGCCTCAGCCCTACAGTTATTCTAAAAGACTCTCCCTTTTCACTTCTGCCCCATTTTCTCATCTGGAAGCTGCTTTTAAACCGTTTCCCAATGAAATGGAAGCGAGCTCCAGGTGCAAAACTGTAGGGGGAAGAAAAGGACTGAAGGAACTCTTTGATGGATTAATTCTTATGATTAAGGCTAGGGTACCCTGTTCTCTCACCCCCCCCCCTTTAACATCACCAATCTCTGCTGACAAATTGGAGAGGGTTTAGAATGCCAGACAAATGAGGGAGAGAGATGGAGTGTGTGGAACAGGATATGTTTAGTTAGAAGGAAAGGAGATTAAGCAAAAACTTGATAACTGGTTTCAGATGCTTCAAAGGCAGCCAGAATGCATGAACAAAGATGGAGAATGCCTCTCCCCGAAGCAGATTCTGTGCGGAGGAGGAGGAGGAAGAGGAGGAGGATGAGAAGAAGAAGAAGAAGAGTTGGTTTTTATATGCCGACTTTCTCTACCACTTAAGGCAGAATCAACCCCGTTTACAATCACTTTCCCTTTCCCTCCCCACACCAGACACCCTGTGAGGTAGGTGGGGCTGAGAGAGCTGTGACCAGCCCAAGGTCATCCAGCTGGCTTCATGCATAGGAGTGGGGAAACCAACCCGGTTCACCAGATTAGCATACGCTGCTCCTGTGGAGGAGTGGGGAATCAAACCCGGCTCTCCAGACCAGAGTCCACCCCTCCAAACTACCACTCTTAACTACTACACTACGCTGGCTCTCTAAAGTCTTTGGACTTTGGACTTTAGAGGGTTAACAACCTCCAGGTGGGGCCTGGAGATCTCCCAGAATTCCAACGGATCTCTAGAATACAGAGATCAGTTCCCCTGCAGAAAATGAGTGCTTTGGAGAGTGGACTCTATGGCATTATACTTCTATGAGATCTTTCTTCTCCCCAACACCAACCTCCCCAGGCTCCAGCCCCCCAAATTGCCCAAAATTTCTCAACCCATAGTTGGCAACCCTAGTAGGCTTGGACAGTCCAGCTTTCCAGTCCCCCCCCCCAACATTCCAGTGCCAGGCTGGACATTTATTTATTTAACACATTTCTGCCCGCAAAAATCTCTTGGCCAAATGGCTTCTAGCAAGGGTCCCCAAAAAAGCAGGTGTCAATTACCCAACTCACTTGCACGACGATGTCAGATAAAGCCTCACAACAATGCACAAAAGCCTATCTAAAAATAATGAGACGTCCCATAGCAGCTGCTTCAAACAACAGATTACGGGCACCATGAAAGGGCACATTTTATAAAAGTAATCCCAGCTATGCAAAACACTTCCGATTCCCCCCCCCCCCGGTCGGAAACCTACATTCTGAATCACCCTGAACTCGAGTGTGCTCCGAAGCGCATCTGCAGCTTCCCACATTCAGTAAATCCTCTGTATACACGGAAGGGGGTGGGGGTGGGGAAACGACCCTGGGGGTGCACATGGACGCAAGCCTGCGGGGGGGAGGGGTTATAAGCCGACCCTCGGCTTATACGCGGGTGCCTAATTTTTCCCCATTTTTGGGGAGAAATTAGGCACCTCGGCTTATACGCTGGTCGGCTTATACATGGGTATATACGATAGATAGATAGATAGATAGATAGATAGATAGATAGATAGATAGATAGATAGATAGATAGATAGATAGATAGATAGATAGTTTATTTGTAGCCCTTGACCAGATAAAACAAGATACATCGATTAAAATGGTCTTACCAACAAAGGTTTACAGTCCGAGTCTTAAGTCAATTAAAAAAAATAAAAAAATAAAAAAATAACATCCAAGTTACATCTGCCATTTGGACTACTCTGTGGCATTTGTGGGTTACATTTTCTGGATGCAAATCTCATTTTATGAAGGCAAAAACTGGCAACTGTCCAAAAAATGCAAAGTTTTCCACTCTTGTGTGTCATTTCAAGATGTAAATGAAACAGCCCTGCAGTTCACAAAATAGCTCCCAATAGGGTTGCCAAATTCCAGGTAATAGCTGGGGATCTCCTGCTATTACAACGGATCTCCAGCCGATCGAGATCAGTTCACCTGGAGAAAATATCTGCTTTGGCAATTGGACTCTGTGGCATTGAAGTCCCGCCCCTCCTCAAACCCCGCCCTCCTCAGGCTCCACCCCAAAAACTTCCTGCTGGTGGCAAAGAGGGACCTGGCAACCCTAGTTCCCAAACTGTGGTCCCAATGTGGTGCTCAAGGCTGAATAACCAACTGCCCAGCCTTAGTATGAAAAGTCCAAACAGGGAACAGCCCGCTGCAGAGAAAACGCTGGCACCAAAAGGGTGCCAGTTATATCAGGACACATTCCCAATTAGAAATGAGGCACCAGGTTTTCGCAGCAAGGGGCGATGATTGAGCCTGGGCGTGGAGCCTCCATCAAGCTGAAACTGGACGCCTGTCTAAAAAAGACAGCAGACAGAGCTCAGAAGAGCTCACTGTGGAGGCCTCGTGGCCTTTTAATATTTTTTTTCTTTGCCTGTATACATCCATTGCTTAGTCAATTATCTAGAAAGGTACAGATATCCCCTCGTTCCTATTAAAAAGTCAGGACAGCAGACCAGTCCCTCGGCTCTTTTATCTTCTCAACAACTTTGTGGGGTAAATTAGGCTAAGAGAGGGTGGCCGGGTCGAGGTCACCAGGAAAGCCCTTGGCGGCCCTTGTGAGGACATAAAGACAGAGAGATACATTTTGTGAAATAAATAAAGAAATAAAATGAACTGTGGTGCTGTGGGTTCAAACTGGGCTGTCCTTGGATTAAACCCACACTAACCACTACCCCAGCTTCTCTGAGGTGTACAGTTTCTGAGAGGATGGCCTTGATGCATATATGGCAGCAGAAAATCTTGAGCCAGCCATTTATCCATCTCCCCATCCATCTATTGCTCAGTTTCGAGGAATGAGGATGCCATGTCAATCAGGAAACAATTTCCTCTGAGCAAATTATCTCTTTTCTTGATTATTTATATATTTACTTCATTTACACCCCTCATTTCTTCCCAATGGGAACCCAAAGTGGCTTATGCTGTTATCCTCTCCTCTGTTTGGTCCTCACAACAACCCTGTGAGGTAGGGTAGGCTGAGAGTGTGTGACTGGCCCAAGGGTCACCCAGCAAGCTTCTGTGGTAGCGTGCATGTTCAAACCTCAGTCTCCCAGATCCTAGTGTGACCCTCTAACCACTCTACCGCACTGGCTCAGTAGTCTCCCAAATGCATAAGGATTTATAGTGAAAGAGACACACTCTGCATCTGCTCAGGAAAACTGTTGTTCTTTCCTGTTTCATTTATTCTATTTCTGAACCATGATACTGAAAACAGATGGAGCTCTGGTGACCCCCGGCCCAAATTAAACCCTGTCATCTAACCTAACCTAACCTATCACATTTATACTTGTGACAGGTCTAGCTCTGTTTTTGAATTCTACCGACAATTTCCCTTTTCCCTTCTTTCTCTTGGTATCTTTAAAGCATGACCACCTGGTCATGGTTTGGAATTGGGAAGGATGCGGCCCTCCAGTTAAACAGAAAATTTCTCCTTGACTGAATGAAATGGGGCCTAGACCACACGGGCGTCGTAAAGTGCGGGAAACTGAAATGTGATTGTCAATCAAGCTGCATCGATCCTTAATGAATCCATTCAGAAACCTGGTCTTTAAAACTGCCTTTCTGGGTTTCTTTCATAGCACCAAGAGGAGCGGGGCTGAAAAGCACTTTAAGAAAGCAGGAGTGAATTTGGTTTTCATTTGCTGATTAGCTTTCTTCTGTAGCTGAACTTACGTAATGCTATTTCTTTTGCAAGCCCGTTTTTGAACTGCACTTGCCGTATCTCTTTCTCACTAGAATCTGGGTTGCATTGGTGACCTGTGAGGACTGGAGGTCCTCTGAGCTCATGTGGTGCAAAAACATGAGGAAGTATGCGCAAGTCCATGATGTACAGTTTCTTCCCACACTTCCAGTGGCTCGAGCAAAGGGCGAATTTGGACACCTCTCTCGACAGATAGATGCATAAACACTGGGTGTGCATGAGGAGCACATGCATGTAAAAGTCCCCTGCACATGAAGCTGCCATCCTTCCAGATTATTAGTCCATCTAGCTCAGAATTGTCTGACTAGTTATGTTTTCCCAGAGTCTCAGGAAAAGATCTTTTACCAGCACTGCTATGTTAAGATTCTGTCCACCATAACAGAGAGAGCCACTTAGAAATCCATCCACCCCAAATAAACAGGCTGTTTCCCTCCCCGTCACTCTTCCGACGACTTCGGGTCTTTGTTTTGATTATGCATGCCATTTCCGATTGTCAGAGGGTGCCTTACTCTCCCCCTGCGTTTCTGCACGTTTTGCCCGCGTTTTCAGAGACCTATTTTATCTTGAATTTAAAGACTCGGGAGCAAGAGCAGGCTTGAGAGCAGGATGGGGGAGGGGCACCACAGATATATTTGCAAAAAACAATCAAAATAATGGATCCAAGTAGAGAAGAGATCCACCAAAGAGGCAGGTCTAGTCACACAGATCCCAGCAATCAACAATATATAACGAGGTAATGGCAATGAATTGTGCCTACAAATAAGTTGGTTTTCTTGTTCACATAGGTCTTTTAGGCATGGGAACTTTGACTTACTTTCTCCCCTGGTCTGGCTCGGGTTATGCATGAGTTTTCCATCCCTTACAGATGACTTTGTGCCCAGCCCGTTCAATGTCTGGGTCTTCCCGAACATATTGTAACACGATTCTTCGATCTCCCCTGAGATCAGCCCGGGTCAAATCGTCTCCATTTCCATGCTTAAGCTAAAGCAAGGGAGAAGTAGGGTTGTCAGGTCCCTCTTCACCACCAACAGGAGGTTTTAGGGCGGAGCCTGAGGAGGGCAGGGTTTGGGGAAGGGAGGGACTTCAATGCTGTAGAATCCAGTTGCCAAAGCGGCCATTTTCTCCAGGTGAACTGATCTCTATCAGCTGGAGATCAGTTGTAATAACAGGAGATCTCCAGCTAGTACCTGGAAGTTGGCAACCCTAGGGAGAGGGGAGCTGGGGAGGGGTAAGGTTTTTCTCACAGTAAGCACCACAATCAGTTACAAAGCAGCGTTTTCAAGGGGCGGGGACTCAGACGCTTCCGGATATTTGCTGGTGGTTCTGCAGTACTCCGGAAACCCCAGGACTTTCTCCAGGCCAAAAAACAACATGCATAGCATTTTTAGGATTTGGAACAGAAAAATATGGGCCAAGAGAGCCTCGAACCCCAGATAAAACTCCCATGCATAAAAGACCAGATTTTCACAGTGAGAGCTTCATTGGACAGTAAGGGGTAAATATTAAAAGAACTCTCTGCGTGCATCTACAAAAAAAAGCTGGCTTGGGGTGCCAGTTGGCTAAATGTCGTGGCATGCTCAGAATCTCATTTAACATTCCAAGCCAGAGAAGAACTGAAATGACATCTATCTATACTGAACAAATTCATATTACTGAATTACCGGAAGAAAAAAAACTTATTAGCTCATCGGCCCACAAATGTCAATATTTGTGGCATGCTCACTGTCTAAACAGATTCACACAAGAACCCATTCTCATCTGATTAAAAAAAAACACCTTCCTTTCTACTTCTTAGGAGGCAATCCTCACTCATCCTAGTGAGAAATTCCACAGGAGTAACCATCTTAATCTGTTGCCGCAAAAACAACAGAGGGTCTAATGACTCCCAGATGACACATATATTGTGGGTTGGTGTAATGAGATCTGCCCCGTAAAAGCTTACAACACAAAGTTGTTTCTCTTTAAGAGACCGCTAGATTCTTTGTTGATTTTACTCACCATGGTAGGCATTTATTACAGCCCTGTGATGAACTAAGATTGGTTCACACATGCACATCCATCATTAGATAAGACTGCATCACCCAGGGATGACTAGCCTATGTAAGTGGCTACTATAGGTCTAACATAGCTAGCCATGATGATTAAAGGGAACTTGCTATTGCCTTCCTCTGCGTAACAACCTCTGTGGTCTGCCATCCAAGTACTAACCAGGGTTGACCCTGCTTAGCTTCCAACAAGGTTGGGCTAAACTGGGTTATTCAGGCTGCTAATGAGGAGAAAAGTGGGGTATAAATAATTGAACAGTAATTTCAATAACCCCAGATTGCTTTGATAACTACTGCAGAATAAGCAGTAACCAGATGAGTTGCTTGAACTGCCAGAACTTGCATATAATCTTTAAATCAACTTTTGCAATTAAGCCATCTTGCACATTGGGCTGCCGGTCAATCAAGCACAGGGAAAAGTAAGCGGCGAGCCTGCATGTGCGAACTATCCTAAAGGCAATTTTCACGAGAGTCTTGAAAAACATTCAGAATTGCTCCCCCTCAAATCTTTAACAATATCACTCATGCTCCAGCGGATTCAAAAGACCCAGCTGTTCATAAGTGAGGCTTCTGCTCCTAGAAAGCCTGCTAAATCCCTCTCTAGCAAGAGAGGTGACAAATCCAAGTTGGGGTAGCCATGTTGCAGCAAAAATATGAAGGAATCTGGTGGCACATTAGGGTAGCCAAGTCCCTCTTCGCCACCAGTGGGAGGTTTTTGGGGCGGAGCCTGAAAAGAGTGGGGTTTGGGGAGGGGAGGAACTTCAATGCCACAGATTCCAATTGCCAAAGTGACAATTTTCTCCAGGGGAACTGATCTCTATTGGCTGGAGATCAGCTGTAATAGCAGGAGATCTCCAGCTAGTACCTGGAGGTAAGAATCCACATTTACCTTTGAAGAGACTCTTTTGTTTAGTAGTCCTCTTTTGGACTTGTTTGTTCACTTATTGTATTGATATTCACCTGCGTGTTCACTTACTTGTAGATGTTATATGTGTTTCATAATATATGTTTGCATAGTTGCTTGTGTATTATTACTTTTGAGCTAGTACTATAGTTTCCACAAGTACCTGGAGGTTGGCAACCCTATGGCACATAAAGGAATCTGATTTACTGAAGCATGACCTTACACGGGCCAGAAGCCTTGTCATCCAATGCCAGATACGCAACTACTGAAACAATGTTGTATGGAAGACTGTTAGCGTCCTGTAAGTACAACACATCTGCTCACAAGTGACACCGGAAATGCCTATAGGATGAGGGCAAATCTCCCTTCAATTTAAAATCCAGACCCTTGCTCACTCAGAATCGCATCTCAGACTGCCAGTTCACACATGCAACGTTCATCCCTTGATTGCTGCAAAAATAAGCAACCTACTCTGGGATGTCCTGAGGGCCTTCTTGGTTGTAGCACCAAATAATGGACTTTCCTTCCCAGGCAGATTCATCTGTGCCCTCTCTCATTGTGTCCTACCTGCATGTGAAGAACCTTGCTGTATTGTTTGAACGTGCCCGCCTTCTTCTGTGTTTATATGTTTTCTTAAATTGTTTTGTATTTTAAAGCTTGCTTTAATGTTTTTGATTGACTGTTGTCTTGAGAAACCTTTGTTGGATGGAAAGGGAATATTAAAATGTTTTAAAAATATAAACAAAGAAATAATAAAACAATAATAAAAGAAATAATGAAAATAAATATTTGAAGGGGTGTCATGTTGATGAGGGAACTAGCTTGTTCTCTGTTGCTCCAGAGACTAGGACACGGAGTAATGGATTTAAACTAAGAGAAAAGCGATTCCGCCTAAATGTTAGGAAGAACTTTCTGATGGTGAGGGCGGTTCGACGGTGGAATGCTCTGCCTCGTAGGGTGGTGGAGTCCCCATCTTTGGAGGTCTTTAAGCAGAGGCTGGATGGCCATCGGTTGGGAGTGCTGATTGTGGGATCCTGCATGGCAGGGGGTTGGACTGGATGGCCCTTGTGGTCTCTTCCAACCTTGTGAACTTGTGAACTCCTCGGGGGGGGGGGGGAAACTAAGCAATTGATCTGGCTTGCTCACACAAACAATCCACTCCAGATCAAATTTCTATTACTGGTTGAGTATCCCTTATCCGGACTGCTTGGGACCAGAAGTGGTCCATATTTTGGATCTTTCTGTATTTTGGAATTTTTGCATATACATCATGAGATATCCTGAGGATGGCACCCAAGTCTAAACACAAAATTCATTTATGTTTTATATAAATTTTATATATACTTTATACTCATAGCCTGAATGTAATCTTAAACGATATTTTTAATAATTTTGTGTACATTGAACCATCAACGGTACTGTCAAGGGCCTGTGAGTAATGCGTGTATGCTGGCTCAAAAGGTCCCGTTTTCGGATCAGTCCAGATATCGGATGTCCACATAAGAGATACTCAACCTGTACTACGGGCATTCTGTTCTCCCTCTGTTGTCTCAAACATGGTACTTAATAAAGGAGTCAGTCAGATCACACACACTGCTGTGAATCCTCAGGTGCTGAGTGATTAGAAATCCAGCGGTGTGTGAGTCAGTCTACAGGCATCCACACATGCACACAACTGAGATGGGCCAAAAGACACTTACAGCTTCATTAAGTAGGTACTAACCTCCCTGCCCTGTCCGTCATCGCTAGCAACAGACATCAGCCATTGGGACAAATGTTTCACAGGTATTCAGTGACCTATTCCTTTTTGCTGCCACATCAAATCTTTTGACTTCTGTGGTGAGTTGGCTGGTTGATAGGGTTGCCAGCTCTGGGCTGAGAAATACCTGGAGATTTTTATGGTGGAGCCTGAGGAGGGCGGGTTTGGGGAGGGGAAGGACTTCACTGCCGTAGAGTCCAGTTGCCAAAGCGGCCATTTTCCCAGGTGAACTGATCTCTATCAGCTGGAGATCAGTTGTAATAGGAGGAGATCTCCAACTAGTACCTGGAGGTTGGCAACCCTACTGGTTGAACGTCTTGACTATCTGCACAAGGGCTGCCACCTCCATGTTGAGAAATTCCTAGAGGTTTGGGGTCAGAACCTGGAAAGGGTGGAGTTTGGGGAGGGAGCTCAGCAGGGATGTGATGCCAAAGAGAATGCCCCCCCCTCGAAGCTGCCATTTCCTCCATGGCAACTAGGGTTGCCAACCTCCACGTACTAGCTGGAGATCTCCAGCTATTTCATCTGATCTCCAGTGCACCTGGAAAAAATAGCCGCTTTGGCAATTGGACTCTGTGGCATTGAGGTCCCTCCCCTCCCCAACCCCGCCCTCCTCAGGCTCCACCCCAAAAATGTCCAGGTATTTCTCAACCTTGAGGTGGCAACCCTAACGGCAACTGATCTCTGTTGTCTGGAAATCAGCTGGAATTATAGGAGAATTACAGGCTTCACCTGAAGAGTGGAAACCCTATTAAGATTCCTAAATACCTATGAGGTGAATGGAATATTTAAGGATAGTGTTGGATTGCCAAGAATGTGTGAGCAAGGATTTCAGCTTGGATTGTACTGGTAGCTAACAGGTCAGAAGAATGGATAATGTGGGCTCACAGGAATAGCCCATACCTTCATGCCATCGATCTGGGTGGGTGGCAGCCGGGACTCCTCAGATATCTGGAAGGAGGATCTGGAGGGGCCATGGCTCAGTGGTAGAGCCTCTGCTTGGCATGCAGAAGGTCCCAGGTTTGATCCCCGGCATCTCCAGTTAAAGGGACTAGGCAAGCAGGTGATGTGAAAGACCTCTGCTGAGACCCTGGAGAGCCAGGAAGAGGGGCCATGGCTCAGTGGTAGAGCCTCTGCTTGGCATGCAGAAGGTCCCAGGTTTGATTCATGGAGCAGAGATTAAACCTGCAGGCCAGATTCTCTCTCTGGGCCTGCTTGTGACATAACAGGAGGGACAGGAGCCAGGGACCCTAAATTCAGCCGTCTCCCACGGCAGCATCCAGGATCGCCTGGTTTCTCCCTTCGCCTGACAGGGCGGGTGACTGAGCTGTAACTTAATCAGCAGCTCGGGCTTGTGGGCAGCAGCCTGGAGAACAGCCCGGAAAGCAGGGATTGGAGCCAATTACTTGGCTAATGCTCCTGGCTTATCTCCCTGTAACTGGAGCCGCCGCCACTGACTTTTGCTGAGCTAGGCCCGACTTCGAGTAACTAACCAACCACTCCTTTTGCAGCAGGCCTCCCAGGAAGATGGGCCTGGAAACTGGCAACCTCACAGTTTCCTGCTACAAAATGTGTGAAGCAGTCCAGGCAGGTGGGACAAGGAGGGGGGGGGGGGAAATCATGGACAATACATAGAGTTGCCAACCTCCAGGTACTAGCTGGAGATCTCCTACTATTACAACTGATCCACAGCCGATAGAGATCAGTTCCCCTAGAGAAAATGGCCACTTTGGCAATTGGACTCTATGGCACTGAAGTCCCTCCCCAAACCCCACCTTCCCAAGGCTCCACCCCAAAAACCTCCCGCCAGTGGCGAAGAGGGACCTGGCAACCCTAGGCAGAATCCTGGGTTCAAATGACGTTGTCAGACTTCACACAAAGATTCAAAGGAATGTGGAATCTAGATGTAACTGACACGTTTCGCCACCCAAGGCTTCGTCAGCCTATAGCATATATTTCCACAAGACCACGGAGGGTTCACGTACATAAGTTGCACCAAGTCAGCATACTCCTGCACTCAAGGTGAAGTCTGTCAACACCCTTTGAACCTTTGTGTGAAGTCTGAACACACTACGAAGAGGACTCAGTCCCTTTTCTGACGTTTCTGGGAGATTGTCAATTGGATCATATTTTCGCAGCTAACTACATTGTGAACCGTTTTGTGCTTGTTTGATCTGCTACATTGGAGCCACACCTCCAGCTCGAGTAGCGTATTTCTTGTGTGAGGCCGTGAGGTTGTAAGACCAATTGTACATTTTATTTTTATTTTTTTGTATCACGTTGAGCACTCCCAGTATATATTGTTGCCATTTGGTTTGTTCCTTGTGTAGTTATTGACTAACTGTTAGCATACCAGTAAAAGGTCTTTTTGTATATTTCAAGAGTTATGTTTTGAGCCCATGGGCTGTACAGTATAGGAATACCAGCTGGAGCTGAGCTCCACTTTTGGCACACACACAAAATTCAGCCAAAATTCAGAACCTGAATTTAAGTTTTGAAGTCTAAACATTCTCGATGTGTGTTTTCCTTTGAAAGGATTCTTGGAATGATCCTTTCCGGGTCACTGCTTGTGTATTTTTAAAGAAAAGCTGTAAATAATACGTCTATGCGCACTTGACCCATGAATTTGCTGTTGTGTATCTGCAGTTATGTAACTGATATATTCTAGGTGAGGCCCAAGAAACCCAGTCAATTTTGCCTACAAATGGAGAATACCCTCTAAAATAGGGTTACCAACCTCCAGGTACTAGCTGGAGATCTCCTGCTATTACGACTAAGGTTGCCAACTCTCAGGTAGTAGCTGGTGATCTCCTGCTATTACAACTGACCTCCAGCCGATAGAGTTCAGTTCAGCTGGAGAAAATGGCCGCTATGGCAATTGGACACTATGGCATTGAAGTCCCTCCCCTTCCCAAACCCCGCCCTCCTCATGGTCCGCCCCTATAACCTCCCGCCGGTGGGGAAGAGGGACCTGGCAACCCTACTCTGAAACCATGCCACAGAATCTTCTACTATGCAGAAGGATTCCTTGACAGAAAAATTAAAATAGAAAAGGTTTCTTGGAGAACAATAAGTTCTATTGAAATAGAAGCCCAGGCTCCCATTCTTTTAACATCGCATAAAAAGGTGGGGGTGGTGTAGGTATACCTTTCCTCACCTTTCCGCACTGTGACATGACAAGCTGCCCTGGCCATAAATCTTCCTTCTGCACAATTATTAAAGATACAAGAATCCTGCCTCAATGACATTTGGCCATCTTAGTACATTGTGTATGCAGGCAATATCATCAGAATGCTCTGGGAGACGCGCCCCCCCCCCTCAATCCTGTCTTTCACCTTCTCCCATGTATAGTTTTTTTGAGCAAATATTTCATGGGTCAGGACTGCAGGGTTGAAGCATTGGTCACGAAGGAAGCCCATGACCAGAGTGACCTGTAAAAACAGCATATTTTAGCACCATACTCTTTCATGCAAATGTCTTGAATGCACACACATAAGTGCTTACAGAGAAAGAGAGTGCGTGTGTGTGCACACTTGCTCCGCACACCCTGGGGCTAACTGGAATTTGTCCAGCTGTACAGAGCGCAGTAATTGCTAATGTTTTTCTCTCCAGGGACACAATTAAATACACTCCACTGGGCAATATAAGACCTTGGAAAGGACAAGCCCCGAGGCTGGAGATGCAAGAATCGTTCTTGGCCCCAACTTTGCTTCATCTGCCAAGTTCTGGAAATTCCCCCCTTCCTCCAATTAAAAAAAATATTGCGTAACTCGAACTGGTGCAGACAGGGACTTGAGCGAAAAGCAGAAGCTTTGAGCTTCATCCCCTGGATTGCTCAAAAACTTCTCCAATATGAACTCCAAATTTTAAATACACCAGCAAATAGTGCAGGCATGTGGAAAGTCTGAGCATTTTTGCCCGTTCACAAGTTGCTGAATATTGACTACTGAATCATGTCTCAACTTTTCTTTTGCCAGAAATGCTCACGCTTGTAATCCTTGGGACTGCTTCACATGTTGCAAACTTTGCAGGTGCACTATAAATATAATCTATGTAGCCCATAACGGGCCAGAGGGGAGCTAATCATGGCTGTCTGCAGCATGGATATGTGCTAAATAAACAAAACCAGAAATCTGTGTTTCCGTTTTTGGAGTTCATAATTAAAACCTGTGGCAAACATGTAATGTGATAAAATAATCTGTACTATATGAAGATGTCTTGAATGGAGAAAGCAAGAATGCCCTGAAAGACATAGGTAGTTTCTACTAAGGATAAAGAACAAGGAGGGATAGGGTTGCCAGCTCCGGGTTGGGAAATACCTGGAGATTTTTGGGATGGAGCTTGAGGAGGGCAGGGTTTGGGGAGGGGAGGGACTTCAATGCCATAGATTCCAATTGCCAGCGCAGCCATTTTCTCCAGGTGAACTGATCTCTATCGGCTGGATAGTTGTAATAGCAGTTGTAATAGCAGGAGATCTCCAGCTAGTACCTGGAGGTTGGCAAACCTACTCTGGAGTGAGGAAAAGTTAGGTATCTTTACTCTGGGTAGTTGTTCTATTGCCCACATGGCTTAAATGTCTGTCAAAGGGTACTGGTTAGATTCACAGAGGATAGGTCAATCAATTGTTATTCCCATGGTAAATAAATGGAGCCTTCTGGACCAGAGACAGTATGATGCATTTTACTGTGTTGTCCAGCAGTGATGCTTTATGGCAACTTAGCAACAGCACTGTGATTCGTCAAACATGCCTAACTTTTTCGTTACTAGCCAATTTCTTCCCAAGAACTTGGAGCGAGAGCTACCCTCAAAGGTAAAGCTAGAAATAAACGTTTTGCTATTTCTACACGCATTCTGAATTTCATCCTAGCTCTCTGGATCAATGGACTATTTTTAATGTCTAGATAGCAGCCCCAGGAGGGGGGATTAACTCTTCACCTCACGCACACATCACTCTCCTGACCTCAAATGGCCCTGCAAAGCCGTTGTTTGCTCCGCTGGGGAAAACATGCAAATTGCCGGTCTGTGTCTTTGACAGAGCAAATAAGCAAGACCAGTGGACCACTAAAGACCAGAAAATTGCATGGGGGGGGGGAGAATTTAGTCCTCCTCCATAAGGCAGCCCTGAAGTAAAGGTTTTAGTATTTGTACAGCCTGTCTAATTTCGTCCATTATGCCTCTTTTATCAGCACTACAGCCTCCCCCTCCTGGCCGTATCTGCTCCTGTTTGTTCTTAATGCACCTTTATTTCTTCCTTTCAGAAGCCAACTGTTCTTATTTCAAGTTCTTCACCACTGGGGAGAATGCCCACATCTTCCAGAGGACAACCAAAAAAGGTGACGCCGGCATTATTTCTCAGTAATCACAAAATGTCACAAAATGTTGTGCGAACTTTCGAGAGCAAAATGTTAACCATAAGAACAAAAATCGAGATAAACTTTTTAAAGGAATGTTGTGGCTAGGGTTGCCAGGTCCCTCTTCGCCACCGGTGGGAGATTTTGGGGGCAGAGCCCGGGGAGGGCAGGGTTTGGGGAGGGCAGGGATTCAGTGCCATAGAGTCCAATGGCCAAAGCGGCCATTTTCTCCAGGGGAACTGATCTCTGTCGGCTGGAGATCAGTTGTAATAGCAGGAGATCTCCAGCTAGTCCCTGGAGGTTGGCAACCCTAGCGTGAACGCGTGCTGTGTTTGCACCCGTCACGGACAAACCTCTGCTCGTCACGACTCTGAGCGGGGGAATATATGGATGCATCTGCTCTAGCGGACACTCGTCTAAACCCACACGCACGGTACACTCGGCATCACAAGGGTGCGCTGCTTGTTGTTTGACACAAGCTGTTGAGGTACTTATTTTGTATTGTTGCAGACAAACTGAAGGACAGTGATAGTTTCTCCGCTGTTTCTTTAACCGAAAGCACAAACACAACCTTGGCTTTTAAATCAGGTGGGAACAGCCTGTTGCGGTGTAAATCAACAACAGCCTGCATAACAAAAGCGTTGTCCCTATTTTCATCTGCGAAATGTTGGAAAGTATGAGCCCCGTTACGCCTGCCAAGCCTCTCCCGCCCGCCTACCGTTCTTTCCACCTTTCCATTCTTATCGCGATTAAGCCTCAACGCCTAGGGTTGCCAGCTCCGGAATGGGAAATACCTGGAGATTTTGGAAGTGGAGCCTGAGGGGGGCGGGGTTAGGAGAGGGGAGAGACTTCAGTGCCCAAGCGACCATAAGAACACAATAACATAAGAAAAGCCCTGCTGGATCAGACCAAGGTCCATCAAGTCCAGCAATCTGTTCACACAGTGGCCAACCAGGTGCCTCTAGGAAGCCCACAAGCAACACAAATGCAGCACCACCATCCTGCCTGTGTTCCGCAGCACCTAATATATTCGGCATGCTCCTCTGATCCTGGAGAGAATAGGTCTGCATCATGACTAGTGTCCACTTTAACTAGTAGCCATGAATACCCCTCTCCTCCATGAACATGTCCACTCCCCTCTTAAAGCCTTCCAAGTTGGCAGCCATCGCCACATCCTGGGGCAGGGAGTTCTCTATCAGCTGGTGATCAGTTGTAATAGCAGGAGATCTCCAGCCACCGCCTGGAGGCTGGCAACCCTACTCACACCTTTCTCTGCTCTGCACAATGGCTACTAGCACCTACTCTGTGATTTTGTGAATGATTCCCCCCCCCCCATGTGCATAGCTGTGCAGTTCTTTGGAGTCTGAGTGGCTGCCGCTCTACTAGTTGAGACTGCTTGTAAGCTATGTGTTTTTGGTGAAGAGGGGAGGAATAAGGGAGGTGCCTATACTTCTTAGGAGGACATCACCATTTGATTCTGGCTCATTTGAAATTCCCTTTATTGAAAGCCGCGTGCCCATGGTCAGCAACAAGATTTCCTGGAGGGCTATTTTAAGAATACTGTTATGCATGGAAGGACCTTAACTCCTAGGCCTCAGCACAGTCTGTTGCCATGCCTGGTTCATACAGCTGCTACTTTCGCCACACTCCTCTGGAGTAGAGCTGCCAGCTCCAGGTTGGGAAATACCTGGAGGTTTTTGGGGCAGAGCCTGAGGAGGGCGGGGTTTGGGGAGGGGAAGGGCTTCAATGACATAGAGTCCAGTTGCCAAAGCTACCATTTTTCTCCAGGTGAACTGATCTCTATCGGCTGGAGATTAGTTGTAATAGCAGGAGATCTCCAGCTAGTACCTGGAGGTTGGCAACCCTACTCTGGAGTGTCCCTCCAGAGGACTAAACTGTATCCTTCAAGGGATCAGATTTAGCCCAGAAGACTCCCCTTCTGTATATTCATCCTCTCCAGGGCTGGACTAAACATCTCTCCTAAACAGGAGCGTATAATATCCCCCGCCGCTGCTGCTGCCAATAATAAGGCTAGCTACCTTATGGCAAAGACAACTTCTCACTGGAGTTACCAACCTCCAGGTGGAGCCTGGAGATCTCCTGGAATTACAACTGATCTCCAGACAACAGTTCCCTTGGAGGCAATGGCTGCTTTGAAGGGTAGGGTCTACAGTATTACAACCTGCTGAGGTCCCTGCCCTCCCCAAACCCTGCCTTCCCCAGGCCCCACCCCACAAATCTCCAGAAATTTCACAACTTGTTGGCAACCATACTTTTTGCCCATCACAGTTCTGTTGTGGAGCAAAGAAAACACACACACACACACACATGATACCCCCACATTTCAAACCTTTCAAGGGCTGCCAAACACACATGATAAAATTAAGTTATAAAACCATTAAAATCAACCACCCTCCCTAACATCTATCATTAAAACTCCTTTAAAAAGAATTATAAAAACAATTTAAAACACATACAAAACATTTGCAATACATACAAAACATTAAAACATTGGTTTAAAAGGAGGGATCATTGAGGGAATGTCAAATGAAACAAAAAAATATCTTCACTTGCTTGCTGGCGGAAGACGGTAACAGAAGGGGACATATGGTCGGACCAGAACCAACTGGTTGAAATTAAATCAAAAGAGTTTCCGTATAGACATTAGGAAGAATTTTCTAACAGTAAGAGCGGTTCCTCAGTGGAACAGGCTTCCTCGGGAGGGAGGAAGCTCTCCTTCCTTGGACTTTTTAAGAAGAGGCTAGATGGCCATCTGTCATAAATGCTGATTCTATAACCTTAGGTAGATCATGAGAGGGAGGGCACCTTGGCCATCTTCTGGACATGGAGTAGGGGTCACTGGGGATGTGGGGGTAGTTTGGAATTTACTGCATTGTGCAGGGGGTTGGACTAGATGACCTTGGAGGTCCCTTCCAACTCTATGATTCTATTAATTTTCCTGGGGCAGAGAGTTCCGGAGCTTGTTGGTCGGGAAATTGTTATTTTAAGCTGTCACTGGTCTGTTTGTATGGTCTCTGTTTTTATGCTGGGCTGAGTTCTTAATGCTGGGTTTTAACTAATCTCTTTTTAATGTTTTGTTTTTATTGTTTCTATTTTGTAAGCCACCTCAGGCAGGTTCCTGGAGAGGTGGCACAAACATTTTCCTAAATAAATGAACTGCTCTTTCTCTCCCCCTCCAACCTGGCAACTCCGTGTAGAGCTGAACATTACGGCCGCTGTTGTGTCCCTTCTGAGCATCACGCTCATGGCCATGGGGTCCATCTGCATCACTATGGCTCTGAGCAAAGGGATCGAGTTCCTCCTGAAACCAGCGTCCATTTTCTTTATCATATCAGGTAAGAGAGAACCCTCAAACAGCCATCCCTTCTTTGTTGTTGGAGGGCAAGCTCTTCCCTCCCCTCCAGCCACAAACTGTCATGGATTTCTACAAGCATACTGTGGAGATATTGTGGATTCGGTTCCAGACCACTGCAATAAAACGAATATTGCAATAAAGCAAGTCACACAATTTTTTTGGTTATAAAAGTTTGGGGGTTTTGGTTATTAAAAAAGCATATAAAAATTATGTTTACACTATACTGTAGTCCAGCGGTTCCCAAACTGTGCTCCACGGAGTACTTGGTGCTCCGCGAAACATAGTGCTCCATGAAGAGATTGGAAAGAAAAATACTACTGTTATTCGGTTGAGTAATATGTGTGTGTGTGTGTTTGTGTGTGTGAAAATTACTGTTCCATGATGAATTTCTCTCTTGAAAAGTGTTCCATGACTCAAAAAGTTTGGGAACCGCCGCTGTAGTCTATTAAGTGTGCAATAGCATTATGCTTTAAAATGTACTGTAATAAAAATAGAAAAGTTTAAAATATTGCGATAATTACCAAAATATGACACAGAGACACAAAGTGAGCGCATGGTGTTGGAAAAATGGCACTGACAGACTTGTTCGAAAACGCAATATCTGCGAAGTGCAATAAAGCGAGGTATGGCTGTATATATACAATGCTTTAGGCAGGCTTTTTAAAAACTTCTTGTTTTCAGTTGCTTGACATATGTTCATTTGTTTATTCAGCACCAGTTCCTTTAAGAGACTGTGGTGTGGTGCCCAGGGTCAGACTAGGATCTGGAAGTCCCAGATCCAGGCTCAAAGTTCCCATTCTGCCATTAGGGTTGCCAATCTCCAGGCGGGCCCTGGCTATCTCCTGGAATTACCGCTGGTCTCCAGACTACAGAAATGAGCCCCTCTGGATAAAACGGCAGCTTTGGAGGGTGGACTCTGTGGCATTATACCCTGCTGCGGTCCCTTCCCAAATCCCACCTTCCGCCGCTCATGTGGAGGACTAGGGATTCAAACCCGGTTCTTCAAATCAGAGTCCACTGCTCCAAACCACTGCTCTTAACCACTACACCTTGCTGGCTCTCTTTGGGCCTGAGTCATTTCAGAAGTTTGTAAGCTGTCCAAGCAGAGGTGAGTGTTCAGCCATAGCAGGTCCACCAGATACCTCTGTCTGTCTTCACCCCTCTGCTCGCAACTGGGAGTCAAGGTCTCGGTACTCAGCCATACTTTTCTCTCTCTCTCTCTCCGTTCAGGTATCATGGTGCTGGTGTGTCTGGAGGTTTTCCGGCACTCGGTCCGGTGGCTTATCACCTCCGACGAGACCGTCCCACTGGAGTACGAATATTCCTGGTCGGTGGCCTGTGCGGTGGCTGCTGGCTCCATCCTGATCTTTGGCGGAGGCTGTTTCATTCTTCTGTCCATCCCAAGCTTGCCCAAAAAGCCCTGGGAATACTGCATCAAAGGCAGAAGCAGCAGCGCCGCTTCCTAAAACCCATTTGGTACGGGAGGGAACCCCCCCCCAGTCTCTTTGTATCACTGTGCAACAAACACACACATATATTTATACCTCCACCCACCTCTACAGGATGGAAAGAATCGACCTTAACCACCACCCCCCCCCACACACACACCCTGCACATCTGCCCTGTTTCTCCATCTGGACTCAGTACCCCCCCATTTTGTGACTTGTAAATAGAACCACTAGTGCTTGTTTTGTTTTGGATTGGGGGTGGGGGGGTGAGGGGGTGGGAGGGAATGAAAGGAAAGGGCTCTCTTTGTGAATGTGGGGACAGCGGTGTTAATGACCTGGGCAGTTACGCCGGGGAGGGAGGCTAAAGGGCTGTATTTAAAACCTGGTTTTTATAAATGGCTATTTTTAGCTCCATGGAGGGGCTGCGCCTTGGAATCTGTTAAACTCGCTTTGCGGTCAGTCCCTTGCCTTGGCAAAATTCTCTCTACCAAGCAGAAACTGACAGCTCGGCAAGCAAAAAATCGAGTCACTGAATGTGCAGACCCAGATGCAAAAGTTCAAGCAGCTCATCCCTGCTGGGCCCAATGACTGTACAGGGTGTAAGGTATCCATGTGGTTTATCACCAGGGCAGTGCAGCAGGGTACCCTGTGTGAAGCACACAGCAATTTCAGAACCAGTTGTTCCAGGAACTTGGGAAAGATAAGGTGGTTCAACTTTAGTTTACAGCAGGGGTGGAACCTACAGGGGGGGCAGTGGGGCTCAAGACCCCCCCTCCCCGATTTCCCAGTGAGGGCAATGCCCCCTCCAGACGACCAGGCCCTCTGGGATTTCCCAGCAAGGGCAATATCCCCCACCCAGCCAGATAGCACCATGAAGAAGAAGAAGAGTTGGTTTTTATATGCCGACTTTCTCTACCACTTAAGGGAGACTCAAACTGGCTGACAACCACCTTCCCTTCCCCTCCCCACAGCAGATACCCTGAGAGGTAGGTGAGGCTGAGAGAGCTCTAACAGAGCTGCGACTTGCCCAAGGTCACCCAGCTGGCTTCATGTGGAGGAGTGGGGAAACAAATCCAGTTAGCCAGATTAGCCTCCCGCCGCTCATGCGGAGGAGTGGGGAATCAAACCCGGTTCTCCAGATCAGAGTCCACCGCTCCAAACCACCGCTCTTAACCACTACACCACGCTGGCTCTCAGGCTGCCGGAGTCTCATGTTCAGTCTGTCCTGTTTGTCTGTGTAGCAACTTAACAAGTTCCTAGGAGGCACGAGGCTGGTTTTGTAATGGTTTTTTGTTTCTGTCATGATCAGAGGGGACCTTCAGTGGACAATATTGTCTGTGAAGGAACAACAGAGAGAAAGACACGGAAGGGGGAAGGAAAAGATCAATCCATCTAGCAATCAGGAGGCATCAGTGGTTGGACTGAAGGAGGATGTATTTCTTGTATCCTGCAGCACAAACTCTAATGGAAGTACAGCTAGATTTGAGTCCAGCAGCACCTTAGAGACCATCAAAATTTTTGGGGTATAATAAGCTTTTGAGAGCCCAAGCCTGGTATTTGACACAGGGAGCTTTGACTTTTGAAAGCTCGTACTCTGAAAATCCTGTCTGTCTCCAAGGTGCGAATGGACTCGAATCTTGCTGTTCTACTGCATGCCAATACGGCTACCCTCTGAAACTATCTGATGTAAGATGGTTGGCCACTGTGTGAACAGACTGCTGGACTTGATGGGCCTTGGTCTGATCCAGCATGGCCTTTCTTATGTTCTTATGCATGCCATTGCCCCAGGGGCTTACAAAGCCAGGCACCCACCTGAGTCTATCAAGGTAATCTCATCAGCAAATTCAAGTCTTCCTGAGTGCAAAATCTAATTACTGTCAAGCAGCCAGGTGAGCTGATTTGCTGACCTTCCCCAAATGTCTCCTAGCCTACCTGCCTGTTCCAAGCAAAGAGGAAGCCTCTACCCTGCCAGACCTTTTGTCTACCCTGCCTGGATGCAATCCCCTTTTGTCACCTTTCTGAGACCCCCCCCCCCTAACTCAGAGCCAGGAAATCCATAGATTCTCATCTTGGATTCACCCTGAATTCCTGGACATTATGCCTTTGAAATTATTTTGTGCTGGCTTCTACAACTCTTTGCTGCGCTGCCAGCCAAAACTGTGCAGTCTCACCCTCCCCACTTGCACAGAGGCTGCCGACTCCACTTTTCTTTCTCTGGGGTCAATTATGCATGGGAGTTTTACCTGAGGTTTGTTGCTGGCTGGACCCACATTTTCCTGTTGGGAATCTATGCACCAGCAGTCTCCAAGCTCAAACCAAACCCCTGCCCCTTTAAATGCTGCTTTGTAATTGGCTTACTTGTAGTGCTTACTGTAAGAGAAAATCCCCCCCAACCCAATTGCCACATAAAAAACATTTTAAGAACAACAACATAAAAAACGCAGCAATCTGAAAGGGGGGGGAGAAATCCAAACCTTGGTTTTTGAAAGCCTTTCTTCTGCTCAGAAAGTGCTCTGAGGAAGCAGGAAGCATTTCAATCCCCACCTCTTTACGTGCTGCTTTGAAATAGGCTGTGAGAGAATCCAAGCTTGGGTGCCCCGCACTTTGAAGTAAGCATGGGGATTTCACCCGGGCTTTGGTCAGGGAAGATGGAAGAGTCGGACATTGTGAGGGCTGGCAGCGAGGTCATCTCTAATGGACAAAAAACTCATGCATAACTCCAAGGAACAACTGAGACAAACCAGGAGCAGACGTGAGTGGAAGTACCCATGCATAAACGACCTGGGACTTTGGGACATTTACTTGCAGCACAGGAGCACCCCCTCTACTGCCTGACCTTATTTTTCTCTGGAAGTTCTGCCTAAAGCCCCTATTCTCAACCTGTGGTTAGGGTTGCCAGGTCCCCCTTCGCCACCGGCGGGAGGTTTTGGGGGGCAGAGTCTGAGAAGGGTAGGGTTTGGGGAGGGGAGGGCTTTCAATGCCATAGAGTCCAGTTGCCAAAGTGACCATTTTCTCCAGGTGAACGGATCCCTATCTGCTGGAGATCAGTTGAAACAGCAGGAGATCTCCAGCTATTACCTGGAGGTTGGCAACCCTACCTGTGGATCGTTAAAACATACTAGAAGTTAGGGCGATTTTGGTATCCCAGGACTTGCATCATTAGAGGAAAAGAAATGGAAGTGATGGGAATATTTCTCTTTAGCCATTTTTGGGGGGTTCTTTGCATCTGTACATGGGGTGGGGGGATAAAGATGGGTCCCCAAATATGGAAAGGGGAAGTGATTGTGCTGTCCGGGACCCTACTTCCACCGAACAAATGCTCCCATATTTCCAGATCAAGGTATCTGAGAAGCTATTATTGACTGTGGATTCGGAGATGCATCTGGAGATTTTGTACCAAGTATCCAGCAGGCAAGTGGTATAGTTGTTAGAACGTTGGTCTACGATTGGGGAAACCAGAGTTCAAATCCTCACTTAGCCGTGAAGCATACCATGTGACCTTGGGACAGTCACACACTCAGCCTAAGTTGTGAGGAAAAGAGAGAGGGGAAGGAAGTATTTTCTTTCATACATGAGTGAAGCATTTACTCACATTGTCTCAGTGAAGGATTTCATGACATCTTTCCTCTCCTCTTACACAGTCCTCTTTCTATGACTGAGATTCAGACTATTATGAGTGGGAAAAATTATATTTTTAAAACCACCTGATTAACTGTTGATGGCATAAGGTATTTGGAAATATACATAATTTCATATTGAAATAATTTAATATAGATTACTAAGCATGGGCCTGGACCAATTTCAACCCCCTCCTCCAACTGGGAAACTGAAAAGTCTACGCCCTTGGTTTACAGATCTATTTCCATTAGGGACAAAACTCTCAAAAACTCTAGTCTGCTTACAAAAGTTGAAATTGAAATTCTCCTTATTCTGAACAAAAAAAAGCAATATTCCTGATTACTGATACTGTTGAAAGTAAAAATTTACAGAAGTGATGGGTTGGAAATTATTTAATCCTGAGGGCCACCTTTTTCACAGAAAACTCCTCCAGCGCTGGAGTACGTATTTCCAGTATTTAAGACAACAGGTAACTCCCCAGAAGGGCTGCTGTCTTCTCTTCCATCTTTGTGTGCATATGGAATACTGTGCTTGCCCCTGTCAAACTTAATAAGCACATAAGAACATAAAGCCCTGCTGGATCAGACCAAGGCCCATCAAGTCCAGCAGTCTGTTCACACAGTGGCCAACCAGGTGCCTCTAGGAAGCCCCCAAACAAGATAACTGCAGCAGCACTATCCTGCCCATGTTCCACAGCACCTAAGATAATTGACCTGCTCCTCTGATCCTGGAGAAAATAGGTATGCATCATGACTAGTATCCATTTTAACTAGTAGCCATGAATACCCTCTCTTCCATGAACATGTTTTTCTTCCTCTCCCATAATACCAGAACGCGGGGTCATCTGCTGAAGCTGGAGGGCGAGAGATTCAAAACAGATAAAAGAAAGTATTTTTTCACACAACGCATAGTTAAATTGTGGAACTCCCTGCCCCAGGATGTGGTGATGGCTGCCAACTTGGAAGGCTTTAAGAGGGGAGTGGACATGTTCATGGAGGAGAGGGGTATTCATGGCTACTAGTTAAAACGGATGCTAGTCATGATGCAGACCTATTCTCTCCAGGATCAGAGGAGCATGCCTATTATTTTGGGTGCGGTGGAACACAGGCAGGATGGTGCTGCTGCAGTCGTCTTGTTTGTGGGCTTCCTAGAGGCACCTGGTTGGGCCACTGTGTGAACAGACTGCTGGACTTGATGGGCCTGGGTCTGATCCAGCAGGGCTTTTTTATGTTCTTATATGCTTCTTAAGCTTGACAGGGGAAAGCACCATCACTGCACATATTCTTTTATTTTTAAGAAAGCAAAAACTTTCCCATCATCTGGAAAAGGCCTTAATGTTCTTATATTTGCAGCAGCACGCTGGTCAAGCTTGGTCACATATGAACCACCAAGGAACCATTCGATCTGTCTCTTCTACTTTACATCCCATTGAATTTCTCAAAAAGACGACGCAGGGGGTGTCATTTTTTTTTTCCTTCTCAGTACACGCTGTGCCCTGAAAATTCATGTGTCGTTTGGGCTGATGGGAAGAGACGGCTGTCGGGTTTGCTGAGCCAGGTGACAAGCCAAAAAAAAAAAGCAAGTCTAAGGGCACAAAAGTGAACCTTGTGGAGAAAAGAAAAGCATTTCTGCGATGGAAAGAGGAATCGGCGAGGGAGGGAGCCGTCATGACAAGGAGCAACGGCTGGAGGATAAAAGTCAGGATCGACAGTGCGCATCTATACCCCAGACTGGCGCCTTTCAGAATTTGGAATCACTAACTCTCCACTTCCACTTCAAGCTAACAAAAATACAGTTTTACTTCTCATGGTCGCTGCGAGAAAGAGCAAACCTAAATAGCGTGAAAACAAACCACAGCGTTGTCTAAATATTCACAAGGCAGGGGGAAATTACAGTGGTCAAGGCAAGGCATCCACACACAGAGAGCCTTTCCTTCATGGCTCTGAACGCTCCTGGCCTCTAGTCTCACGGTTTGGGCCAACAACTACCCAACTTTTCTCACATTTACCTCAGCCTTCCCTGCATTGTTGCTTTCTTACCCTTCCTGAGGTGCAGTGTATAGACACAGTGTAGGGTTTATGCCGATAAAGGTTGTGTGTGTGTGACACAGTGTAGGTTCTTGTCGGTTATCCGGGTTGTGTGACCGTGGTCTTGGTATTTTCTTTCCTGACGTTTCGCCCACACACACAACCCAGATAACCGACAAGAACCGATGAACTCTGACCGTGAAAGCCTTCGACAACACAGTGTAGGGTTGCCAGCTCCGTGCCCGGAAATGCTTGGAGATTTTAGGGGTGGGTCCTGGGGAGGGTGAGGTTTGGGGAGGGGAGGGACTTCAGTGGGGTATAATGCCATAGAGTCCACCTTCCAAAGCAGCCATTTTCTCCAGGGGAACTGACTTCAGTCACCTGGAGATCAGTCTCAACCCCAAGCGATCCCCAGCTACCACTTGGTGGTTGGCACCCCTAACACAGTGGTCTTCCTTTGATACCCAATCGCAACTGACAAATTCAGTTTTACTGCAATATTCAACTGGAGCTTTGAACAAGCGTTCTGAAGCACCGACCATATAAAGGACAACTGCCCATTTGATGAGGAAGATTTGCTAGGTGGGACCGGGTTGCCATCTCTGGGTTGGGAAATACCTGGAGATTTTTGGGGCGCAGCCTGAGGAGGGTGGGGGTTGGGGAGGCACTTCAATATCGTAGAGTCCAATTGCCAAAGCAGCCATTTTCTCCAGGTGAACTGATCTCTATCGCCTGGAGATCAGTTGCAATATTGGGAGATCTCCAGCCGCCATCTGGAAGTTGGCAACCCTACCACCAAGACTTTAATTGTTTTACCCCGAGAAACGTTGGGGCCTAAACCTGCTTCAATGTTATTCTGTTGGATCTGGGACACCAGGTCCAGATGGGTTCTGAAATTAGTTGAGCGTGGAGGGAAGCATCTTGTTCCAATCAGAAGCATTTTGACTTGCCCTGACAATTTAAAAGAACCCCATGGAGGAGAGAGGGAGAGGGAGCCAGTATGGTGTAGTGGTTAAGAGCAGTGGTTTGGAGCGGAGGACTCTGATCTGGAGAACCGGGTTTGATTCCCCACTCCTCCACATGAGTGGCAGAGACCAATCTGGTGAAGTGGAATTGTTTCTCCACTCCGCCACATGAAGCCAGCTGGGTGACCTTGGGCCAGTCACCCTCTCTCAGCCCCACCCACCTCACAGGGTGTCTGATGTGGGGAGGGGAAGGGAAGGTGATGGTAAGCCGGTTTGAGTCTCCCTTAAGTGGCAGAGAAAGTCGGCATATACAAACCAACTCTTCTTCTTTTTCTTTAGTTCCCCACTGGGGAGAACTAAAGGTGAGGTATAAATGAAGTAAGTAGATAAATAATAATAATTAAATCTGCGTTTTTTTAATGACTCCGTTGGGGTGCCTTTACCCAGACTTCATTATTGCTTTTGATTAAGTGCCACTTTCAACTCAGTAGTACCAGAAAACCTGTGACTAAAATGAAAGAGGATCTCTGTAGGTTTACAAGCTGTGTGCGCTCCATAGGAACTGCAGGCTTCCTCAATGCTCACCTGGGATCTCCTGAGAAGGTCAGTAATGGAAAACCAGCCCATCTGTCATTTACAAGCTTCGCTGTTTGCAGGAAGGTATTAGGTGTGTCAATGGAACTTTTCTCAGTTCACGGGTACTAACAGTGCCTCCAAGAATGCTCTGCCATGCACAGAGCGAGGTCCCTTCATATTAGGGTTGCCAACCGCCAGGTAGCAACAGGCGATCTCCTGTTAATTCAACTGATCTCCAGCCGATAGAGATCAGTTCATCTGGAGAAAATGGCTGCTTTGGCAATTGGACTCTGTGGCGTTGAAGCCCCTCCCCTCCCCAAACCCCGCCCTCCTCAGGCTCCGCCCCCCAAAATCTCCCGCTGGTTGCGAAGAGGCACCTGGCAACCCTACTTCATATGCATAGAGGGTCCTTAGTTTATAAATTAATGCACACGGTAGGCCCCGAGGGCAAGAGGTTTGAAAATAGTCCTTTCAGAGGCGATTTGGAAGTGCAGATGTTTTGCATAGGTAGCCACCCGCTTTAAAAGGAAATGTTTTGCAGGCGCGAAGTCTCACTAACAAATTCAACCAGCTTCCTGTTTAAATCAGATCTAGAGCTTCTTGAAGTGTGTTATTCTGAATAACAGTTAAGTCAAAGTTAGGGTTGCCAAGCTCCAGGTACTAGCTGGAGATCTCCCACTATTACAACTGATCTCCAGCCGAGAGAGATCAGTTCACCTGGAGAAAATGGCCACTTTGGCAATTAGACTCTATGGCCTTGAAGTCCCTCCCCTCCCCAAACCCCGTCCTCCTCAGGCTCCACCCCAAAAATCTCCAGGTATTTCCCAACCGGGAGCTGGCAACCCTACTCAAAGGGGAAAGCAGGCATTTTGGAAATCAGATGCTCCCTTTTCGTCAAACTAGGGTTGCCAGGTCCATCTTTGCCAATGGTGAGAGGTTTTTTCGGTGGAGCCTGTGGAGGGCCGGGTTTGGGGAGGGGAGGGGCTTCAATTCCATAGAGTCCAATTGCCAAAGTGGCCATTTTCTCCAGGTGAACCGATCCCAATCGGCTGGAGATCAGTTGTAATAGCGGGAGATCTCCAGCTAGTACCTGGAGGTTGGCAACCCTATGTCAAACGTAGGAGGTTATGCTTTCATCGACTTGGGACCACGAAAGGCAATTGACATACAGGAATCCCCCCCAACACTTCTTTGAGGGCTCTTTTTCTTTGCGTTTCAGCACTGAGGCCAGTCAACGAACTATTCTGTGTTTTAAGTTTCCAAGGGGAACTGTTGTGAGAGGGCAAGGACATGTGTGAGTTTTGGGAGCCGGGCCTTGGAAACGGTGTGTGGGTTTCCACAGGCCGGTGCGGCACAGAGGGCCGGGTTCCATTCCCCCCTGTCAGCATCTCGGCCCAGGGACAGGGCGTCCCCACAGGAGGGAGAAAGGGGTTCTCCAGCGAGGCACACGGCTCTCTCCTTGGTTATTCTGGTCCTGCTCTCGGCCTCTCCAGTTACACCCTGAGATGTAAACAGGGCAAAGCAGCTTTCCCAGGCTCAGCAAAGTCTGCTGCGGCAAGGGAGAAAGAGGTCAGGAATAGAACCCAGGAGTCCTGGTACCTGGAAACCCATTCAATCGCACTCCCTTACGAGGGAGCCTAGAAGTCTGGTTTCTGCTTCATCTCTTGCTTTTCCTCCCCACCCCGCCCCATAAGGCTATTACCTCTTTTCTGGCAGCACCTCTGCCTTCAACAGGAACAGCTTTTCCAGTGCAGAGTTTAAGTGAAGTGTGTGAATTTTTAAAGGTGTTTTTTTTTTAAGAAAGGTGCAACCCTGACATTGCATGGAGAGTAGGGTTGCCAACCTCCAGGTACTAGCTGGAGATCTCCTGCGATTACAACTGATCTCCAGCCGATAGAGATCAGTTCCCCTGGAGAAAATGGCCACTTTGGCAATTGGACTCTATGGCCTTGAAGTCCCTCCCCTCCCCAAACCCTGCCCTCCTCAGGCTCCGCCACAAAAACCTCCCGCCGGTTGCGAAGAGGGACCTGATTCAATCCCCGGCATCTCCTTGGCATGCAGAAGGTCCCGTGTTCAATCCCCGGCATCTCCAGTCAAAGGGGCCAGGCAAGTAGGTGATGTGAAAGACCTCTGCCGGAGACCTTGGAGAATAGACAGTACTGACTTTGATGGACCAAGGGCCTGATTCAATATAAGGCAGTTTCATGTGTTCATGATGCAGCCCCAGCAGGCTCACTCTTCTCTGAAAATCCAGCAGCCATAATATGTCACTAAGCTCTTTCTCTAAGATTGCCAACTGATGGAGAAAGAATCTGCCCTTGTGCCTTGAACAGCTGCTTCCTTGGTAGACAGCAGCAGCTGAAACTTATCCGAGCAGGGGGAGAAACACTAGCGCCTGTAAGTGCCTGCGGAATCGGGCTTCTGTGAAAGGCACAGGAGAAGAAGCTAGGACCAAAGTTGGCAACTTGGTAGAAGCCACTGCAACTGTAATGCCTCAGTGCTGTGACCAATTACATTCTCCACCTTCTGTCTCAGAGTACCCAAGGCTTCTCTTCGTCTGCCATTGAATCCAGAGGCACTATTTAGGGAGGGCACGTGACTATTCCTCAAGAGTACCCATCTCCTGGGCCAGTTCTCTCGTTCTCTGCACTGACTGGCAGTTTTTAATTAAACGGGCCCATTCACTGGCTGGACAAGCTAACACTTCCAACGCCTTGTCTTCGGGGCGGGGGGGATAAAAAAGGAAGGGTGCCTTTTTCTCCAGTCACCAGTGCTGACCACATTGCTACTGATATTGCGAGAGATATGTTTTAAATCAACAGTGACAAACTTTATAAAACCAGTGCTGTTTTTCCCCTTTCTTTTGACAAGCGTTACCTTGAATGCATCTAAAGAGAAACCTTAAAACAACCATTTTCCTCCCACCAAGCCTACTGAAATGGCTTTCCTCCAGCTTTCCTCCAGCTCTCTCCCTCTTAGTTCTTTTGCAAGGAGAATTAGGAAGGGTGAGGGATGCCCAGCCGTCTCTTTGTAGGCCTAGGACTGGGTGACTGGAATGAGAATGCACAGCCGCTGCAGAGAGTGATGTCACACAGAGAGAGAGAGAGACACACACACACACACTACTCACATACTCTCACATACACACACACACACACACAGTGTCAGCCTGAGAACCTGGTGAGACACAACCCACCAAAACAGTCACCAAGCAGATTAATAGGCTTAACGTGAAAACATACACACACAAAGATACGCATTAGCCAGACCGCAGAGAAAGACCAGAATGGCTGTGACGACAGACCTAAACGCACACGAGGAATGATTTAAGAATCTGTTTTCTCCCGAGGACGGCACACCAAATGCCAAGACAGGAGGCACTAACCAAATCCCAAGATCACCAGCTCTCCAAAATCTACAAGATGCTGCTGGCCATGGAGACCGCTGAAGAACAAGTCAAAGCATGTATGATAAAATGGATGCAGAACTTTGGAGAAACGATCCCAATGCAAGAATGGGAGAGGATGTGGAACTCCGACATCGAATTCTCAAAGTCCCAAGACGTCCAAGAAAACTGGTATAAAATGTTCTACCGATGGTATCTGGCACCCACAGACAATGTTCAGATCCAACCAAGCGAATTGCTGGAAATGCTCTGAAACAGAAGGAACCTTTTACCACCAATGGTGGACCTGCAAAAAGGCCCAGGAATATTGGAAGTGAATACACACAGAGATCCTGGAAATGCTTCAGGTGGATTTCAAACTAAACCCGAAGTTCATGCTCTTAGGAACAGTACCGACCCAGATACAGACCATGCAAAAAGAAGCGTTCCAATATGCGGTGACTGCGGCGAGAGTTCTATATGCAAGATACTGGAAAAACAAGGAAACTCCAAAAAATATCTGAATGGATCACAAAAATGATGGAATACGCAACGATGGCAAGACTGACCGACCTAATTCACAGAACGCAACTAGAAGAGCACCAACAAAAGAGGCGGCCATTCTACAAGAAATACGGATGAGAACTGGTCTAGGCCACCGTCAAACCGCAAGGACAGTGCATCCGTGGCCCCACCCTAGCCACAGCAGGAAGAATTTGCGATTTTTACTATGAGACAGACCAAACGCTCTCTTATAGACAGACAACATTTCAGAACAAAAACTTAGCAATGAACTGTGTAGATTTACATGGAAGTACCGCCAGGCGTAAAACTGGATGTGGGTCGAGAGACCACAACACACGCACCGCTTCCCTATTCCCCATGCCTTACCCCCCCCTTTTTTCACCCTCCACCCGTCACTCTCCAATATCTCTAAAAGACCAATGATAACTGGTTTTTATTTTCCTCTGTTGTTTTTATGTAGACGGACCTTAGGAGCCCCGTGGCGCAGAGGGGTAAGCTGCAGGATTGCAGTCCAAAACTCTACTCACGACCTGAGTTCGATCCCAACGGAAGTCGGTTTCAGGTAGCCGGCTCAAGGTGGACTCAGCCTTCCATCCTTCCGAGGTCGGTCAAATGAGGACCCAGCTTGCTGGGGGTAAAGGGAAGATGCCTGGGGAAGGCACGGCAAACCACCCCATCAACAAAGTCTGCCTCGTAAACGTCGGGATGTGACGTCACCCCATGGGTCAGGAATGACCTGGTGCTTGCACAGGGAAATTTTACCTTACCTAGATGGACCTTGCCAGGCATGGATACAAGACGAACTGCAAAATCTTCCCCATTTGCCTCTTCCCTTTTTTCTTTTTTCTGTACCCCTCTTAAAAATGAATAAAATCTTTATTTAAATAAATAAATTATTAAAATAAATAGCAACACACAGGGATGAAACATCACACAAAAATGCAAAAACTGCGTAATAAACAAAGGGATGTGGATGGTCTGTACTAAATGTGACAGTCTAAAAAAGACAATTTGTAAATAAAGAGGTATTTAAATGCTTTGTAAATAAAGGGGTATTTTGTATTTTTTTAAAAAGCAATGATAACAGTCGCCCACATTTGCATAACGGGAATCCCACCTGCAATAAACAGGATCAACTCCCGCTTAATGTCGTCGTTACAGAGTCATATAAAGAAATCACTTTCACTATCCAATTGCCTAAGCCTTTACAAACTTGGTATGCAGCCAAACCTAAGGTGAAAGCAAACGAGGAAATGCTACATTAGGTAGGGATGCCAGCTAGGGTTGCCAACCTCCAGGTAATACTACAAAGAAACAGCACTGTGGTTCCAAAATGAAAAAAATTATGCCAATTCTGAATGTTATGACAATGATTTATCTCACAATCCTGATTGTATGCATACGAGATCCAAAAACAGAAGACAATGGGTGAAAACGCATGGTCACTTTATCCTCCTTTAATCCCTGTTTTAGCCAGGATCGAACACACATTAGGTGAAACGCATGCATTCGATCCTGGCTGAATCCTGGTTGAAACAGGGATTAAAGGAGGATAAAGTGACCATGCGTTTTTGCCCATAATGTAACAAAAGTACAATATACACAATAAGTAGTAAAGTTTTAACTTACAAATTGAACCAGCAATTGTACCAAATGTTTAAGGTTCCAGCTATACATATAGTAGCTATTGCACCAAAAATGCCATAGGATTGGAAGGAGATAATAAAGTCCCAGCTATACATATGGTGGTTTACTACACCAAAGATGCCATAGGATTCCAATAAGGATGGGTTTCCGGTACTTTGGAAGGTAGCCTCTGTAGCATTGTACCCCGCTGGGGACGTCTCTGTCCTCCCCAGGCTCAATCCTCAAATCTCCAGGAGTTTCCCAACCTGGTTCTGGCAACCCTACTCCCCCCCATCCCCCATCAGTGGCCAGGGGGGCCTGGCAACCCTAACATCAGGCAGATTTCAAACCGGTCACCTGAATAAATCCAAAACAGCAGAAATAATCTTGCAGGCATCAGCCCTACGACAAAGAAAAGCACCGAGGCATAATGAATCAGAAGTCAACCCCACTGTGTTCAGTGGAGCTTCCTGCTGCGTAAACCAAGCATTGGATTGCAGCAATATCCCATTGTTAGTTCGCCTGAATACAACCACATCCTCGTTCATGCTGACTCCTGCACTCTTACAGTAAATGGCTTTACTTGTTTTCCTTTGTTGCAGAATGCTCTCCCAAAAGGTTGCCAACTTTTGATTTAATTGGTACTTCAGTTTGAGGACAGAGTCAGAGCAGAGCCCGGTGGGTAAGAGGAATGGGCAGCCTTGGACATGAAGGGTTAGGGGCAGAAGTAGCGTTGCCAACCTTCAAGTGATGGCTGGAGATCTCCCGCTATTACAATTGATCTCCTGGTGACAAAGATCAGTTCCCTTGGAGAAAATGGCGGAGGAGGAGGAGAAGAAGAGTTGGCTTTCATATGCCGACTTTCTCTACCACTTAAGGGAGACTCAAACCGGCTTACAATCACCTTCCCTTCCCCTCCCCACCATAAACACCCTGTGAGGTAGGTGGGGCTGAGAGAGTTCAGAGAGAACTGTGACTGGCCCAAGGTCACCCAGCTGGCTTCATGTGTAGGAGTGGGGAAACTAGATTACCAGATTAGCATCACCAGATTAGCATCACTAGATTCTCCAGATTAGCCTCCACTGCTCATGTGGAGGAGTGGGGAATCAAACCCGGTTCTCCAGATCGGAGTCCACTGCTCCAAACCACCGCTCTTAACCACTACACCATGCTGGAAGGAGGAATCTGTGGCATTATACCCCATTGAAGTCCCTCCCCGCCCCAAATCCCACCCTCCTCAGGCTCCACCTCCAAAATCTCCAGGAATTTCCCAACCTGGAGCTGGCAACCCTAGGCAGAAGTGAGGTTGGATCAGGGATGGAAACTGGTGGGGTTACAGACAAAGCCCAGGAGAACCTAGCAGGAGATAAGGCCTGCAGAATCTGGAACCCACTAGGTCTTCGGAACATAGTTTGGGTTACCTGACAGACCAGTGAAACAGCAGTTGGCAACCTTGACAACATGCTCACCTTGCCCTTCAAATTCCTCCTCAAAATTTACCTTTCCGGACAAGTCTTTGGCCTACTCAGATTCGATATTCCCAACTGAACAGAAGGTTTAACAACTGGAAACTTAACAGCAGCACTTGGCCATTTCTGACTCTTGCTTAACTCCCCTTCCCTTTGGTGTTTACCCCTGGGAAATTTTTAGATTGCAAGCTCCATAAATTGAAACCCTGTTGGTTATTCTCTAAAGTGGTGGTCTTAAACCTTTACATATTTAGGACCCACATTTAATCTCTGTTGGTTATTCTCTAAAGCGGTGGTCTTAAACCTTTACATATTTAGGACCCACATTTAATCTCTAGGCAACAGCCAGGACCCACTGGGCAGAAAGGATGGGGCTAGGGTTGCCAATCTCCAGGTACTAGCTGGAGATCTCCTGCTACGGGAGATCTCCAGCCTTTCCTCTATTGGCTGGAGTCAGTTGTAATAGCAGGAGATCTCCAGCTAATACCTGGAGATTGGCAACCCTACTGTGGGCAGGGGCTCCAGTGCTTTGGATAGGCAGAAATTCAGTAGGGAAAGCCTTCACAGAAAGAGATGTGGTAGCAGAATGATGCCTTACGTATAGTTCCATGGTAATTCAAAAAGATCTTTCTCTTTCTTTCTTTCTTTCTTTCTTTCTTTCTTTCTTTCTTTCTTTCTTTCTTTCTTTCTTTCTTTCTTTCTTTCTTTCTTTCTTTCTTTCTTTCTTTCTTTCTTTCAGATTGCAGCCACTAGGGCTGCTGTTTAGAGGGGGAGAACAAAGGGGCTTTTTAACCCTTTCCTCATGCTGCTGCCCCGTCATCCCATCCAAGATGCATTTAATCATCAGTGAGGGGGAATACAGGCCCAGAACATTTAGTTTGTTTAATTAGTGCCTGTCTGTGTAGCTGCGGTTAAAGGCATGGGACTTTTGCCAAGGGGTGGAAGAAAAGGTGCCTGCTTGAAGAGGGTGACAGACTTTTACACCGTTTCGTTTTAACGAGTTGGCCGTCTATCCTGCAACTCCCTCTGGTGTCCATTGCATCTCATAGCTTCTGGAACAAACGGGCTGGAAGAAACAAATTAAGGCTCAGGAGAGGCAAAAACGCATGGGAGGGTTTGCCTTGGATTTGCCACTCTCTAAATGCACATTTCCCCCCAGCCAAATTCAGCACGGAATGAACAGAAAAACAAGACATGCTCTGGGTTGGATAAATATATTTTATACTGAAATGCATAGGTGAATCCATTAGTCTATGGTACTGGCTACAAGGAACCACAAGCCAAAGGAAAGGAAGTGTGTAGGACAGATTATTCCCAAACCAGGGAAGCGGGGAGCAAAGTGAGCAGGTTGAGGCAGGAAACTGATGGAAGACTGATGGGCTGGAGAGATCAGGAATACCTGGAAGAAAAAGAGCTACAGAAGAGAGTCTAAGAAGGACGTCCTGACTCAGGGCAATCACAAAGCTTTCCGTTGTGCTGAGAAACCTGCTCGCCTCCCAGTGAACCCAGGCGTTCTGCTTCCCACCATCCATTGTGCTATCCCCAGACTGCCTCAGGTAGTTGAAAAAATATGTGTCGCTTCGAACCCCACGAGTGTACCCAACCCAGAGCCTCGCTCCCTCCCATATTTCATTGATGGCCTGACTAGCTGACAAGGCCCATGTAGAACACCTATGCCCTCAATTTCATGCATTGCTCACTCACCCAGGCCTACCAAACTCATAGCTTCCTTCACTCTGGGCCAGGCCTCCCTCACAGCCTATTATGTACTTGATAAACCCTCTCTGCAGCCGTCCAGAGAGGGAGACCCAAGGCCTGAACCAGGTGTGGCTGGCTAGCATCACATGAACACATGAAGCTGCCTTATACTGAATCAGACCCTTGGTCCATCCAAATCAGTATTGTCTAGTCAGACCGGCAGCGGCTCTCCAGGGTCTCAGGTGCGGTCTTTTGCATCACCGACCTGCCTAGTCCCTTTAACTGGAGATGCAGGGGATTGAACCTGGGACCTTCTGCATGCCAAGCAGATGCCCTGCCACTGAGCTATGGCCCTTCCCCACACGAATGCATGGTCAGAGGCTTAATCTAGCTTCAGAAAACTTCAGTTTGAGACGGAATAATCAAAACAGGGCTGCTGGTGCAGCAGCTCCAAGACTGGGAGTCTTGTTCCTTGAGGCAAAGGGGACAACGGCTCAGCGTTCCACCAAGTGCACAAACATCCTACTTAACAGAATCATTTTTTTTGCCCCTTCCGTTGCCAACTCAGGCACAGTTTACATATGACTTTTGACACTGTAGTAGCAGCCAGAAGAGCAATTTTAACCTAGTCAGACTAACACAGAAAACATTTTGTTTGAACATGCCCTCTTATGGCAAAAGCTGGTATTTACTGCATCCAGGCTGCTTCCACACCGCAGTTTCCCCTCCACAGTTGCTTCCAAATTGGGGCACTTTTTATTTGGCGCATCCACTCAAGGTTGTCCTCTAACCATCCTCCTTCCAGGTTTGCCCCTTCCTCCAGCTTCACTACAATGCTGTCCGAGTCTGTTATTGCACCATCTGGATGCATTTGCAAAGGTCCCACCCCCTTTGGTACCATTCTCCAGAATGGCCATGCTGGATCAGACCAAGGTCCATCAAGTCCAGCAGTCTGTTCACACAGTAGCCAACCAGGTGCCTCTAGGAAGGCCCACAAGCAAGACGACTGCAGCAGCATTATCCTGCCTGTGTTCCACAGCACCTCATATATTAGGCATGCTCCTCTGAGCCTGGAGTTAATAGGTATGCATCATGACTAGTATCCATCTGGACTAGTAGCCATGGATAGCCCCGTCCTCCATAAGAACATAAGGAAAGCCCTCCTGGATCAGACCAAGGTCCATCAAGTCCAGCAGCCTGTTCACACAGGGGCCAACCAGGTGCCTCCATGAAGCCCACAAACAAGATGACTGCAGCAGCATTATTCTGCCTATGTTCCACAGTACCTAATATATTAGGCATGCTCCTCTGATCCTGGAGAGAATAGGTATGCATCATGACTAGTATCTATCAGTCCCCCACAACTGCCATTTTCTCTGCCATGCTGCCAGAGGGCTTTAAAAAATTGGTTATGGCTGTAAAGCCATAACTCTAAATGTTATAACAATTAGAGATGTTCAAACAAGAATCCTGGCAGCACAGCAGAGGGACAGCAGCCCCGATGGGCTGGCGGCTGGAAAGAGTGCAGAAAATTCCCTTGTGGGAGATCCGTTGCTAGTGCAAATGCCCCTGCATTTTCACCATTGCTGTGAGCAACTGGAGAATCCTCACTATGTGGAAGCAGCCCCAGAAAAACTTGAGATTGATGGGTTTTCCCCTCAGGCAGCGCATACCAACCTTTACGGTGTAAAGTGCCATCAAGTCACAGCCAACTTATGGAGACCCCATAGGGTTTTCAAGGCAAGAGACGTTCGGGGCGGTTTGCCATCACCGGCCTCTGACCAAGCTTTATATCATGCAAAAATTCCCATGTCAATAAGGTGAAAAATCAAGACTGAGCTTATCTAGACTCTGGTCATTTAAGCACAGCTCTGGAGAATGAGGAGGGTGGGGTTGGGGGCTGAATGCGCTATCTTCAGTTTACCACACCTCAAGTTTTAAAGCTGGAAAGAGATTGCCAGGTACAGCTTGGGAGAACAAATGCAGGTTGGTGGGTATCCATTTAGGGATAACAGAGATTTCGGAAGATACATATATCTCAGTAGTAAATAAATAAATGTATAGTATTCATATAATAGTCCATGCACCAAAGGGGGGGGGGGGTCGCATTCGGACATGCTTTGTTACAGACGAAGGGAAATATTTTCTCCTCAGTGTCTGGTGTCTCCGTCTTCATCATTGCTTCCTTCTAAAGTTTTATTCCCGACAGGTGAGAAGGGAGGCCATCTTAGAGAAAACAATCGAGGGGGTCTGTGAAAGGGATTGAGCCAATGAAAAGAGGTGAAGTCAGTGGAGTGAGGAATTATGGGGAAAAGAGGGCTGGTTAGCTTTACGTAGGAGTTTTGTGGGGACAGACTTACCTCGTGTAAAGTTAGGAAAAGGAGTTACGGGTAGATATATCATGTTCTTACACTGTAGCACGTGGGACATGAAAAAGCACCACGGAGCTGCACCTTGTTATAGGATCTGGGTATGGAAGAAGGAACTGGGATTGAAAGGGTTACAGGGAATTATTGGAATGGTCAGTTTTTAGAGGCTTGGTTGGGATATTGCCTAATATTTTCTCCTATGGAAAAATCACTTTAAAACAGCACCTGCTCAAGATCAAGAGTAGCACATTAGCTACTCTTTAACATTTTTAACCCCACAAAAACATACGTTTGACTCAAGGCAGATAATTTAAAAAGAGTAGGTTTTCATGCCCCTCACACACAAACATCTGGAGTAGTGTGAGAGGGTGCTTGCCTGGTCCTACGTCCTGTCCCTTCTCTGGTTGGTGGGCTGAAATATTAGAACATCAATATTTTAATTATTGTGACTACACTGTGCATTCTCAGGAACCCCCCTGGAAACTAGTAGCTGGAAGAAAGGGGGGTTGAAGGAAGGAGGCATCCAGCTCAGAAGCACTCGTTCTTGATTATGCTAATAACTTCGGCCGGGCAGATTTATCACCCCACACCCCGCTAGTATGTCACACTCAACAGAGAAGGAAACAGCCAAATTGCTGGAATGTAAACTCTACCTTTGAGAAAGGAAGGGACAGTGAGGTGAGGCGAGGGAGAAAGACAGACGTTAGTTAAACTCAGGACCTGGAGGAAGAAGCTCTCGTAGCTTTCAGCTCCTCGGATAGGCCCCAGCCGTTGCCGAAGAATTCCATCTTGTCCACACGGCAAGGGGCAATAGGGAGCACTCCCAACCATGAAGGTGAAGGTAATGCTGAGCTTTAAATTACTGCAGCTTCAAGTAAAGCTAGCCTGTCCTAACTAAACATCGCTAAGGATAAGTTCCGAATATAGGGGAAAGGGACTGAACGTTTTCACTTTTTCTTTGTTTCCTTGCTCAGCCCGAATGCTTGAACAAAATATGTATATTCTTTTTCATGTATTAAATTTTCTTATATTTTGAATGCTTTAAGCCTGATCTCTGGAAAAATACCATCCCTATTCGGTCTTGCCACCTCAAGTTTGTTAACAGAGAGGTGAAGTGTGTAAGCTCACCATTCCTGGACCGTGCTAGCTCAAGTATGCAACGTTGTAATAGATTGCCCACACACATACTTGTAGGAGTGTAGCGGGAGGCACAGCAACTAGGTAGAGCTTCTAAACAGCAACGCAGTTACAGTGTGCTAGATGTTCAACTCTGTTTAGCATGAGATACTTTCAGGGTTATTGGTGGCAGTGGGGCTACCAGGTTTGCTTGGGCACTCCTCAGGAGCAAGGAGAAGGGGTGGTATCTCCAAGCAGTTACCTGGGATGGCCACAGGGTTTTTCTGACCTCCCAGGAGCCAACCAGAAAGAATAGGGAAGGGCTTGCAAATATGTTCCTTCACCCCAACCTGAGCCAATATGGCATCCTCCTTGGCCCTTGGATTTAAATAGTAGCCAGTCAGCTGCTCCTGCCTCTAAACTGACCCTCTCTTATAGGACGTCTGAGCTCAGGTTCAGCATCTCCATCACCTTAGCAACAGCAGAGTCATCCCACCCTGTTCCCTCCCTATCTGTGCTAGCCTGCCTTAGGCAATGAGTTATGTTGGCAACCAGTGCAGCTTCAGTCAAAAGACAAAGTGAGCTGCAGCTCCAGACAGCTTCAGTGGCTTGCAATGGTTTAGGTGGGGGGCTTGTGTCAGTCATCAGCCTAGTGGCTTCACCTGGCCCCACAGGAGCTGGGAACCATGGCACTTTGGGTATCTGTGGGTGGCAGAATGCAACTTTCTGGTCCTAATCCCTGCCCCTTCTCTGGTGGGCCAAAATATTACAGATTCCTCTTTTGTCACAGGGAACGTGCCTGTCTTACAGTAGATTCTCAACTTATTCACTAAAGAAACTGAACCCTGCTGAAGAAAAAAGCCAGGGTTCAAATTGTATGGCCATTTGTAGAGGATGAGACACCCGATTTGTCTAAGTGCCTCTGCGCATGCCTTTGGATTTCATACAACCCTGTTTAATCATGCTGTTATTCAGCCCGCCTTCCAAAGCTTTGCTGTCATGTAAACTAGGAACCAGGGTAGCAAGAGAGGGCATAAGTGGCTTCTAGGCAAGCCTGATCTGGAGAACCGGGTGGACTCTGATCCGGAGAACCGGGTTTAATTCCCTACTCCTACATATGAGCAGCGGATGCTAATCTGGTGAACAGGGTTGGTTTCCCGGTTCAGGTTTATCAGGTTGCTATGGAAAGGCACTCTGCCTGTGTCCAGAGGCACTCATATTTACCACTACCTGATGTGTCCCAGGGCTAGGGTGCCAGATCCTGCTTGAGAGCCAGTGTGGCGTAGTGGTTAAGAGTGGTGGTTTGGAACAGTGGACTCTGATCTGGAGAACTGGGTTTGAATCCCCACTCCTCCACATGAGCGGCAGAGGCTAATCTGGTGAACTGGATTTGTTTCCCCACTCCTACACACAAAGCCAGCTGGGTGACCTTGGGCAAGTTACAGCTCTGTTAGAGCTCTCTCAGCCCCACCTACCTCACAGGGTGTCTGTTGTGGGGAGGGGAAGGGAAGGTGATTGTAAGTCGCTTTGATTCTTCCTTAAGTGGTAGAGAAAGTCAGCATATAAAAACCAACTCTTCTTCTTCTTCTAAGCCGCCACCCTCAGTCCCTTCTATAAATTAAGCACCCAGCACCTTTCCAAGGCCCCTAGCCAAATTTTCCAAATTTTAAATTATGCAGGGGCAATCCCATAGCTAGGCAAGTTGCCATTATTCCTAAATACCCCCTATATTAATGCCAGCACAATTTGCCTAGCTTTTGTAAACACAACTCTCAGTTGAACGGGGGGAAGTTCAAAAAGGTGAAATGCAAATATTCCTAATTCGTCTGCCATCTGTCTCTCACACAGGCCATATATAGTACATTTCTTTCTTATCCCTGCTGATTTGGTTTCACCTCATGGAGGAAAGGAGGATGGAAGCAACACACTTGGAGGAGATGGCGATAAAATATTTTAAGGGGTCTTGGTTAGGGTTGGAGTCATGCTCTCGAGAGCAGAGATCTATGGGCGAGGTTCGGCTTAGGGCTGTGTCAGGGTCAAAGGTTATCTGGGTGAAGGTCGTCACACTAGGGAAGTAGGGGAAGGGAGCATCCCTGTGGGAGAGAGGGGCAGGCTGGTAGGGGAGAGGCTCCCCCTCCGCAATGTGGACGGGTGTACAAATTCAGGGTTAATGTAGGTGAACCCCTGGAATTCACTCTGGTCGATGCTGGCAAGGACCAGTTGGTCTGGAGGCGTCAGAGCTGGCGGCGCTCGGGTGAAGAACTTGTCAAAATTTTCCCCACTCCGGCCACACTGGAGGAAGGAGAAGGGAGAAAAGGGGGAAAGGGTGGAGGGAAAAGAGAAAAGGAAGCATTATAGTCTCAATCTTTCTGTTTAACCTGCCTTTTTAACTTGCTCACTTTTTGTTTAATTTCCGTCCTCAACCCCCACTTTTTAATTTGCTAATGTTCCAAGGAAAGTTAAACTATTTAATGACATTTCTAAAATCAGAATATCACATGCAAATGCTGAATTCTTAGCGAAGGTATTATTCAATTCTCTGTTGACCTCCCAAGTCTTATTTACCAGATCTTGGTTTATGCTCAAGAAGAAGAGCTGATAAGATTTCAACGCGACGATTAAAGCCTCCAAAAGCAAAAATTTCACATTTTAAAGATTGTTATATTTACATCTCGGGACAAGAAAACGGGGTATTAAGTAGGACCATTTTCATGTTGTTTCAGTTCTAAAGACATTTCAATGTCACAATGCAGGAAGCTTTAATGAAACTCCATGCCAAGTGAGATCAGTAGTGAAGGAAAGCGACATTTTAAAACAAAAAAAAATTGGCATTTCAGAAGCATCACGCTTGGATCTTCCATTTGTTGCAACTATGAGATCATCTTGCCATTTTAAAGATTTGGAGGAGAAGTGGCAAGAATGGAGATGGGGAAGCAGAACAGAAAATAAAGTTATCTTGGCCACTGTAGGGTTTTCCCCCTTTGTGCATGATAAATGTGTGAACAGATGTAAATCTTAAAGAGGCGGTTCAGATACAGCTGTATGTTCATGCAGAAACACATGTGCCAACAGAGAAGTAATGTGATAGCAAAGCATATGTGTGGCAATGCACCTGTGAACAAATATGTGAGCATGTACAGGAGATTGTGCCTAAATTAATGTATCTGTAGCCATGCGTGCACCCGTACAGGCTGCATTTGTTTGGATGAATGAGACAATATGAGCATCTGCATGCATGCATGTACACAACAGACAACGCCGGCCTGCTTCGCAGAATGTGCCTGATTGAGGGGGAAGCCTTAACGTTACTCACTGGCCTTGGGATGAAGGGTGGGACGATTTCCAGATTTTCCAGTCGCTCCCAGTCCATCCAGCGGAAAAAGCAATGCTCTCGGATATCCCGTTCCCCTTCAGGCCCTGATCCCAGGCGCTTCAGCGGATGCTTGGTCAAGAACTGGGGCAGGAGAGAGAGAGAGAGAGAAGTTTGCTGCCTTCTGAACCCAGGAACCCATGAAGCTGCCTTCTACTGAATCAGACCCTTGGTCCATCAAAGTCAGTATTGTCTACTCAGACCAGCAGCGGCTCTCCAGGGTCTCAGGCAGAGGTCTTTCACATCACCTACTTGCCTAGTCCCTTTAACTGGAGATGCTGGGGATTGAACCTGGGACCTTCTGCATGCCAAGGGAGGTGGTGAGGTGGTGAGCTCCACCTCACTGGCAGTCTTTAAGCAGAGTCTGGACAAGCACTTGTCAGGGATGGTCTAGGCTGACCCTGCATTGACTCACCCCTTTGCAGATGGAGACAGCCTCTCGTGAAAGAGATTTGGGATAGGACACCGTATGTTCCATGATGGACTGGAACAGTTCGTCCTCATCTTCTCCGTCAAATGGGGGCTGCAGGTAGAGAGAACAGGGAAAACGAGCTTGATGTATTCCCTTCCCGGTTTAGTTCTTACTGTGCAGTACTGTGATACAAACCCAGGGCCCAGCTGCTATGATCTGATTCATGTATGAAGTCAAGGTCGCAAAAGATGTTGCAAACACAAAGGAAAAAACACATGCCTCTCCCACAGGTGTATCTAAGGACACACGGGGAATGCACAAGTTGCATTTCCTCCTTCCATGCAAAGGAAGAATTGAACATCTTGGCTATAAGGATAGCCAAAGACACAAGGTCCTGAAAGTATATACAAAGGCACCATAAGTGAAGCCTCTCTTATCCAAAATAATGTGTCACCCTAAGCAGGTTTACTTAGAAGTAAGACCCATTGAATTCAATGGGACTTACTCCTAAACGCATACCTTAAATGCATAACTCCATCTATCTCTTTCTCATTGAATTCTAGCATCCCCTTGGAACATAGGACCTTCTAGGTCCTGAAAGATCTAGTAAGATCTATTTTCTTTAGAATCCACTCCAGCCCCCTCTTACTACATCCATGCTCCTTAGAATGGATCTAGTAAGAGGGGGCTGCAGTAGAATCAGGCATATTGTAACAAACTCGGATCCTGATCACGGTGGCACAGTATATACCTACACAACAAAGGGAATGGTAATGTATTTTAATGACTGCAGATATCCTCTTTGTGGTTTTGTTCAAGTGCCCATAAAAGTTCGCAAGAAATTACCACCACCATCCCCACTCATGGTAGGAGGAAGAAAAAGAAAGTACACATGAAGCTGCCTTACATTGAATCACACCCTCGGTCCATCAAAGTCAGTATTGTCTACTCAGACAGGCAGCGGCTCTCCAGGGTCTCAGGTAGAGGTCTTTCACATCACCTACTTGCCTAGTCCCTTTAACTGGAGATGCCGGGGATTGAACCTGGGACCTTCTGCATGCCAAGCAGATGCTCTACCACTGAGCCAAGGCCCCTCCCCAAAGTATAGCATTGAGATGTTGGGAGGGAGAGAGCCACATACAGAGTTTGCTGAGCTGTTGTTGAAGCACCTTATAAAGCATCCCTGTTTGAACAGCGTTCTAATCAGCCACTTAAACACGAGTCCCTTGTAGATTGTAGCCATCACTGAAAAAACAGTTTCATCAAGATCCGTCGTCCGCTGTTGTCCTTGCTTATCATAAAGCCTCATCACCAGACTTGGCAGCAATTTCCTCCAAATACCCAAAAGACAGCCTTTGAATTAGAATGGATAGTTGGGGGGGAGAGGGAACTCTGCCTGGAATAAACTCACCTGCCCGGCCAGCATCTCGTAAAGGAGGACACCATACGACCACCAATCCACTGATTTCCCATAAGGCTGGTAGGCGATAATCTAAGATGGGGATAAAGAGGAGGTGAAAAAGCTGAAAGCCACAAGCCCCAGGTCCTTTGTGAAAGAAATGGGGTCAACTGGGGCAAAGCGCTGTTTGTTTGTATTACATTGCTGTTATTGCATTGTTTTTAATTGCGGGGTTTGCCTTGAGTTCCTGCAGACTATAAATGAAGTAAGTAAAAACAAAAACAAAAATCGTTCGCTGATTGACGGATCCATTCATTCTATATCCCATTCCAAAGGCTCTGAAGGCCAAGCTAGATGGCAAAGGAGACTCCTCCAACACTTAAAACCTATACTAAAATAACTGGAGGCAACACAATAACATTCAAATAAAAACTAAACGCTATTATATAAGCGACAACAACAAAAAAATAAGAACAGGATAACGGTCGCCAAGAAGCATTTCTCAGCAGCATTCCCAAAAGAGCTCCTAAAAGACCTCCATGCACCTAAAACATCAAAATAGTTTCAAAGCTCCTCCAAAATAAAAGAGAAAGGTTCTGCCGGAAGGCCAAAAGAGAAGGGGCCAACTGCATTCTAAAAGGCAGGACGTGCCACAGTTTGGGGGCCACCACTGAAAATGCTCTGCCATAAGAACTCACCAACCTTGCCACGGACAGGGCAGGCTCTCAAAACAGGGCCTCAATAGTTGATTTCAAGCCCCCAGCTGATACATATGGGGTTGCAGACAATTATTTAGGTACTTTTGAGCCAACGGTTTAGGGGTTTCCCTCCCCTCAAGATTCAGCGTGACCCTTTGTGGTAAAAATTGGATTCCGCACACATTACTTATAGATAAATGGACCAGACATGAAAATAAACACGCATGGATTGGCTCCTCTGTCACATCAAGTTTGCCCGGAGTGCAGGGCATAGAAGGTAGAAATCAGGACTTCACAATTTTCAGAAATAAAGGTTGGTATTTACATATGTGGTTAGAATGTCCTAGGGTTAAACTTTTTTGGGAAATGATTTTGAAGAGAATAGAACAGCTTTTTAAAATCAAGATTAATTTGGATATAGACGTGCTATTTATGGGCGCAGTGGGACAACAAAGAATAACTGGAAATGCCCAGGAACTTTGTAAAGCTATGATCCTAGCAGCACAAGCCACAATAGCAAAAGGCTGGAAAGAAGCAAACAAATGGACTTTTGAATGTTGGAATGACTATTTATATGAATATATACAATCAGATATTGTTGCACAATTGACTAAAGATTCACCGTGGGATAGTAAAATAAGGGAAATAAAGGACAAGTGGTCTCTGTACCTGAATTGGATAAAATGCGAGGAAGTCAACCCTAATACAACTAAGAAATTTAGGAACTTGTGCTCCTGGTTAAAGATTTCGGTGTGAAAATGTGCGGGAGGGGGGAACAAAAAAATGTATAACATAGTATGGATTTGAAAATAATGTAAAACCTAATGACATTAATAATAATTAAAAAAAATTTTTTTCAGAAATCTAAACATTTTCGAAATGGGCCTGGAAAGGATGACTCCTGGTCTTTCTTGGTAAGGAATTTAGATTAGAGTAGAAGGAACCTAAGAATTGTTATTTTTTGGAAGACACTGGCGGTCAACTGAGAAGGACGAGGGAGATAAAAAGCTAGGAGCATTCTGTACCTCTGGAGCAATGTAGTCCGGCGTTCCGCAAAAGGTCCGGGTGGTCACACCAGGAACGATGTTTTCTTTGCACATCCCAAAATCCGTGATCTTTATGTGACCATCGGCGTCCAGCATGACATTGTCCAGTTTCAAATCTCTGGGCAGGAAAGAGAGCGCACAAACAATTGGAATGCTGTCTCCACTAGAGGGTGGTAGATTACAACTAGGATTATATGACTCAAGCGGACCATTTGGGAACTGGGCAACGGTGATCTTGGTGTCGCGAGGGGAACCTGCTAGTGTGGGTTAGAGAATTATGTAAAGGAGCGGTGCAGGGAGGAAGAAGTAGGATCCAGAATCCTGAGATTCTTGGTGAGAGGGAATTTCTAGCCACACCGGAAGGACTAGTCATGATGCACACCTATTCTCTCCAGGATCAGATGAGCATGTTTATTATATTAGGCGCTTTGGAACACAAGCAGGATGGTGCTGCTGCAGCCGTCTTGCTTGTGGGCTTCCTAGAGGCCCCTGGTTGGCCAGTGCACACAAGACTGCTGGACTTGATGGGCCTTGGCCTGATCCAGCACGGCCTTTCTTATGTTCTTATGTCTGGGAGCCAGGATTTCCGAGACTCTCATTCAGGTGAAGGAAGGCACGTACTCACCTATAAATAATTCCCTTGTTATGCAAAAAGAACAGACCAATTGCAATTTCAGCAGCATAAAACCTGTAACAGGAAAGACGGGGGGGGGGGGATGAGAGAATAGCAATTATGCGATATTAGTCACATCATCCAAAGGAATGCTGTGTTAACATTCAAAAAATACTGGCTGGAGTATGACAGCCTTTCAAGAGAAGCCTGTGTCTGGGAGCTTTTCCGGGCATTACTTTTTTCCTGTAGGCATGCTTTGTGATAATGTTCGAACGGCAGCCAGAGCAGTTTTCATTCCCGGTACAGGCATCAAGTATATATGTTGGCTTCCTGCTGTACATGTGTGTGTGTGTGTGTGTGTGTAAAGTGCCGTGAAGTCGCAGCCGACTTATGGCGACCCCTTATGGGATTTTCAAGGCAAGAGACTAATAGAGGTGGTTTGCCGGTACCTTCCTCTACATAGCAACCCTGGTATTCCTTGGTGGTCTCCCAATACTAACCAGGGCTGACCCTGCTTAGCTTCTGAGATCTGACGAGATCAGGCTAGCCTGGGCCATCCAGATCAGGGCCCTGCTGTACATACCCGGTTTTAAAATATCCACATTTATAATTAATTAATTAATTAATTTTATTTGCTGCTAGCATGCCTAATAAAACAGGTAAAACAGAAACTGACCATACAGAGTAGATGTTTACAACCAAGGCCAACAAAATTAGCAATCACCCAGTTTTACATTTCCGCAGATTAAGGAAGTACATTAAGGCGACGTAGCTTCATTGCTACTGCACAATATTTTGCGACCTGGGTGGTAGGGTTGCCAACCTCCAGGTAATAGCTAGAGATCTCCTGCTTTTACAACTGATCTCCAGCCAATAGAGATCAGTTCACCTGGAGAAAATGACCGCTTGGGCAATTGGACTTTGGCACTGAAGTCCCTCCTCTCCCAAAACCCCGTCCTCCTCAGGCTCCGCCCCAAAAACCTCCCGCTGGTGGCGAAGAGGGACCTGGCAACCCTACTGGGTGGTGATTGGTGAGCTGTCTCCCAGCAGAAAACCTTTTGGTCCATCCACCCTCACCACCAGAGCCCATTTCTCTAATGAAAGGGTCAATAATATTGAAGCGGGCTGACTTGTAGAGGGGACATCTAAAAAATACATGCTCAATGGTTTCCAGCTCCCCTGTGTTACACGGGCAAAGTCTCTCCACCCTGGGGATCTTCTTAAATCTCCCTTCTAGTATGGCAGATGGTAGGGCTGCACATCTGGCCAGTGTATAGGCCATATCCACATTTATGCCACTCTTCGCACATTATTGTGGACATGGGCTTTTTGACATGAATATTAACACTCCACTGAAGTCAATACTGTAATATGCATAAGCAGTCATACTTGTAAACATATAATAGCACTATCAATGGCACCTGGCATTTAGCAGAGTAAGAATAAAGAAACAAATCCAGGGAGCGTACAATTTATAATATGACACAGGGGAAGAAAATGGAGAAGAGAATAAACAGGGGGGAAATACGTGTTTCGCTCAGTTGTACATACTTAAGCTTTATTTTCATTAGGGGATACAGATTAAGGACTAATAACACTTGAGGCTTAGGAGGTATGAAGTAGTACTGAAAATACATACAAATGTAATGGGGAAATTTACCAACCCAGGTCGGGAACAGAGAGATGCAGGTATTTTTAAGGTGAAAATAGACCAGGCACAAAAGATCAGTGATTAGGATCTTTCACAGTTTTGTAGAAATCAGTTAGTGATCCACTTCCCCCAGGTGGCTGGTTTGAAGACCAAGAAATCTTCCCTTTTCCTTGATTGGAGGAAATCCCTTTCCCACAATTTAAATAGCTTCTCCAAAGCTACAAAATTAGTTGCACTGTCAAGCAGTTTTGCAGGGGGAGGGTATTTGTTTCATGGAAAAGGCGCCGAAGGAAAGGGTTAAAGAACTTCCTTCCCCCCACCTCCCACCTCCCAGCAACCCAATGCCTGTGTCTACTAAAGAGCTTTTTAAAACAAAACCAAGAAAGATCCTCATGAGATCTTTCCTCTAGTTTGGCTTTCAGCTCTTTGACGAGGGGTCCTTCTTTCCTTATCATCCTCACATGGCATCTGCCAGTAGTTTCAGAGGCGGGAGCCCCTTGCAGAAGAAGCCACAAGCAGCATTCCTATTTTTTTCCAAGTGTTGCATGTTACTTCCCATTGTTCATTCATAAAGACGTACAAAGCCCGTGTCTTTTTCTCCCTTACAACAACTGGATGCAGGTTGTCAACTCAAAAAGCCGCTCAGTTACACAACTAAATTGGAGTATAAGAAGAAGAAGAGTTGGTTTTTATATGCCAACTTTCTTTTACCACTTAAGGAAGAATCAAACTTCAATTCCCTAGAGTCCAATTGCCAAAGTGGCCATTTTCTCCAGGTGAACTGATCTCTATTGGCTGGAGATCAGATCTCCAGCTAGTACCTGGAGGTTGGCAACCCTACCCATGCCTTTGCTCCTCTTGGGCTATGCAGAGTGAGGACAGGGATACAGTTGGGGCAGTGGGCCCTTTGCTGGTTTGGAGGCCCTAGCAAATGCCCGACCTCACCATCCTCTAGTGCCGACCCTGCTCTTGGTATCTCGGCCGATTTTTTAAAAGCATCCCTTGGGTGCAATCACCACCCTCTGTGGGACGCTGATGACCCATGGGTTTGTTTCTATTATTAAATAACAATAAAAATGTAATTCAAAAAAAAAAGGAAGAAACACATTCCCAATCAAGGTTCCAGAGACTCACGTACATCGCATGAGGTTCCTTGAATTTCCCAACCTGCTGGATGTGGTACATGAGGTCTCCTCCATTGACATATTCCATAACAAAATAGAGCCGGTCCTAGAAGAAAAAGACCATGGGGGGATGTGTCTGTTACCACAACACGCTGGCAAAGTAGAGGGCTCCCTTAACAGAGGATGTCCCCTTCCCTCTCGTCCCCCTGCTATTCCAGGTAGGAAGCTGTGGTGTTTACCGCAGTTTGGAAAGTGGAATGCAGCTGGGTCAGGAAATGTGGACGTTCCCCCATGGCCAAGACCCGCTTTTCCACCATGGTACATTCCACATCATCGTCCTGGATTATCACATCTTTCTTGAGGATCTTGATGGCAAACAGCTCCTCTGTTCCACGTCGCTCCGCCAGCATCACCTGTAGGGAGAGACCACCACCGTCCTTTGATTTTATTACACCATTTGTGTAATTATCACACCCTTCCTCCAAAGAGTTTAGGGTTTCATATATACTCTATCTTTAATCCTTGTGACAAGCCTCTGAGATTATTTAGACTGAGAAAGAGTGAGCTCCATGGCTGAGTGGAGATGTGAAACCAAGTGACATACTGTGTATGTGTTAAGTGCCATGAAGTCGCTTCCGACTCATGGTGATCCTATACACACATGAACACATGAAGCTGCCTTATACTGAATCAGACCCTTGGTCCATCAAAGTCAGTATTGTCTACTCTGACCGGCAGCGGCTCTCCAGGGTCTCAGGCAGAGGTCTTTCCCATCACCTACTTGCCTAGTCCCTTTAACTGGAGATGCCGGGGATTGAACCTGGGATCTTCTGCATGCCAAGCAAATGCTCTACCACTGAGCCATGGCCCCTCCCCAAATCAATGAATCAATATCCTTCAAAAGGTCCTATCATTAACAGCCTTGGTCAGGTCTTGCTAACTGAGGGCCGTGGCTTCCTTTATTGAGTCAATCCCTCTCTTGTTGGGTCTTCCTCTTTTCCTACTGCTTTCAACTTTTCCTAGCATGATTGTCTTGTCCAGCGCCTCGTCTTTTCATAATGTGACCAAAGTATGATAGCCTCAGTTTAGTCTACTGTGACATATTACAACATAGTGGACACCCAGACTGTCAGACATGTGTCTGGAGTGCTGTACTGGGAACTCAATTCCCAAAAGCACAGGGGCATGATTCAGATTGGGACTACAGTACAGGGGAGGAGGAGGAGCCCCTGATCAGCACATACTGTTTTCATGATGGCCATTTATGCACGGGGGGGGATTTGCCTTGGATTTGCCACTCTCTAGATGCACATTTTTCCCATGCAAATTCTCAAAACTCTGCATGGGGGCTTATTGTTGAGTTTGGAGAATTTGGATGGGGAAAATGTGCATCTAGAGAGCAGCAAATCCAAGGCAAAACCTCCCATGCATAAATGGCCGATGTGAGATGGGTGACTCCCTGGTAAGCACAGAAATGCAGAATTGAATTTCATGGAAGAAAGGTGGGATTTGCATAACAAATAAATGAAGTGGTTTTCATTCAAAGCTTTCCAAGAGTACTTGAGCCAATATGGAAACATTGCTTAATTGCAACTTAAAAAAAATGAAAACAAATCTCTGATAGAGGGTCACTCCAGCACAGCAGAAGGGATTGCACAGCTAAGAAAGGAGAAAGGGAAAGAAAAGTAAAAAAGCTTCTCAAAACAGTGAGTGCTGCAGTTGGAGAGGCCATGATTCACATGTGCATGCCTTTCTCACACCACATTCTCGCATGTGAGCACTCCCCAGAGCATGCATTCTATCACCATGCATGGATTTGCCTCCGCACAATACACCCACCCCATTCCTCTACCCTGCCCAGTGGCAGGCACCCACCTTGCCAAAACTGCCTTTGCCCAACACCATGAGAAAGTTGAAGTCTGACATGTGGAAGCGGTTGGTGCCAAAGAACGTGCCACGCTTGGAGTCCGTCGGGCTCGGAGACGGCGATAAGCCGGGGCCATGGCAAACCTTCTGTAGGGCAAATGGGGCAGCGGGGAGGAAAATAAACACAGAGGTGGACAGTTGAGAATGGCCCCTACTAGCTCAGAGTAAAGGGTGTGAGAACTGGTGCCGCGCATTCTGGTGTACCTATGCCACAGCGGCACACTGACTTTGATATTAGCATGCCCCCAGATGTGCAGCCCCTTGCTGGCATCATTGGAATGGGGAGGAGCAGAACTGTTCTAACAAGTACACACAAACCTTGAAACTCTGCCCAAATTCCCAGCAGGGCACAAGAGTTTGGGAAACTTGTGCATGAGTGCATGAGCTGCAGAGCAGTTCTGGCACATGTTCAGATACATTCTTTAAAGCAAGTAATGTCGGCAGTTTGTGGAGAGCTCAGTGTGAGAGTACCACAGAAGAAGAAGAATAAGAATAAGAATGGGTTTTTATACTCCGACTTTGCCTTTTTTAAGGAGACTCAAACCAGTTTACAATCTCCCTCCCTTCCTTTCCCCACAACAGATACCTTGTGAGGCTGAGAGAGACCCCAAGAGAACCGTGACTAGCCAAAGGTCACTCAGCAGGCTTCATGTGGAGGAGTAGGGAAACCAACCCGGTTCACCAGATTAGAGTCCGCCACTCATGTGGAAGAGTGGGGAATCAAACCCGGTTCTCCAGATTAGAGTCCACCACTCTTAACCACTCTACCATGCTGGCTCTCAGGGGGCCTCATCGCAGAAATCTCAGGAGTTCTCTCTCTCCTCCTCCACCCCTTCCTGTCTCCTCCTGGAGAATTCAGAAGTAGAAGCAATTAAAATCAGGCAAAGTGTGCTTAAGAACCCACAATAGCTAACGAAATAGAGAATGAATACTGTTTGATCCTGCAGTCTGAATACATGTTTGTTTATTTATTTTTCCTTCTAGTTTTAGCCTCTGTAATTTTAGGATATTATTAGGATATTATCAAGCATTCTAATTATACCCACAGTTAGTATTTGCTCGGATATTAATTAGTTATGCACTCTGATAATCTTGCCATTTTTAACCATTTTAACCATTTACCCATTTTTAATAGCAAATCTATTTTGTATTTGTTTTTATCCTATGCTATTTAACTATGCAAATTTGTCTTATTTTATGGTCTATGACTGCAAATAAATTATTGATTGATTGACGTTCTTATTGGCAACAAGGTTAAAACTCTGCCTCTTCCCATTCTACCAGGAGACACAATAGAAGAAACTACACACCTCATATAGCTCCAGAGGGAAGTTGCAAGCCTGCTAAGAAAAAAAACATAACAAATTAAGTAATGCCCATGCAAATTTTGACCCATCCCTTGGTCTGAAATTCTCTGTGTGCGTGTTCAAGTACAACCACCAGGTCACCCTCCCTCCAGATCCTAAGAGAAAGCGGTCCTTAGGTATGCCTTCCATCAGAGGAGTGCCCCCTAGCTGTGGAGTTGTGTCTGCTCTGTGGTTGGACTGGACTTGGCACATGGTTGGGAGGGGGGGCTGGGGAAGTGCCAATCCAAACAGCGTCAGGGTGAGCCACGAGGTTACCTCGAATTTCTGCAGCAGCCCACAGTTTTCTGCATCAGCCACGGGGACACTATAATATTCGCCCTCCTCCTGATTGAGCAATTTGTACCTGGGACAGCGACGCAGACAGGGACATTGGGCAGGAGAAAAGACGGGAGATGAACAAGAGGAGGGAGCGGGCAGGAAGATGGCGGCAGGAGAGGGAAGCGGAAGGAAAAGAGAAAGGCAGCGTGGATGGGAGGAGAAATAAGAGAGATGTAAAGGGTTAGACAGTTTTATATGGCAGCGGGTGGAGCAGATAGATAGATTAGAGAGAAGGAGAGGCACAGAGAGAGAGAGAGAGAGATGATAAAGATAATAGAGAGAGATGATAAAGATGATAGAGATGATAAAGATGATGATGATGATGATGAAGATAGATAGATAGAGAGATAGAGAGATAGATGATAGAGAGAGAGATGATAAAGATGATAGAGATGATAAAGGTGATGATGATGATGGATGAAGAGAGAGAGAGAGAGAGAGAGAGAGAGAGAGTGAGAGAGAGAGATGATAAAGATGATAGAGATGATAAAGGTGATGAAGATAGAAGATAGAGAGAGAGATGATAAAGATGAGAGAGATGATAAAGGTGATGATGATGATGATGAGAGAGAGAGATGATAAAGATGATAGATAGATAGATAGATAGATAGATAGATAGATAGATAGATAGATAGATAGATAGATAGATAGATGCAAACAGATGAAAACCCAAAGAGACGCAAAGACGCACGGAAAAAGAGAGAGAAAATGAGCTACTGGGGTTCCCTAAACTACCCCATTCTCTTCCACCTTCATTGCTACCTCCCATTTCCGCTTACCAGCCATCCAGAGTGCCCTTGAAAAGCTCGGAGACACCAAAGGACATGGCCCCCATGAAATCGTTACGGGTCGTCCGGTCCCAGTCCCACACCTCGATGGAGAGGCGCCGCTCCATGTCACCCGGCTGCAGGTTGCTGATGGGAGCAAAAGAGAGGATTCTGTGAGAAAGAAGGGGGGGAGGAGACTCCTTTGCCCACTAAGCTCTTTGCTTGTGCGACTAGCAGACTTACAAAACAAAAGTTTCATTCCACTCCGGGTTGAGGGTAGATCGAACGGTCCGGGTCTTCTGCTTCGTTAAATTCTTCGGATCAGGGATCAGCTTGAGTTTCACGTAGGGATCCGAGAGACCATTGGGATCCATCGGGATCAAGTTCAGAGCTTCACCAACTGACAAAGAAAGGAGAGGCACAGATATGTGCTTTGCAGAGACACATCTCAGGCTGCGCATCTTGCGCTTTGCGCGACTTTGGGGCCCAGTGTTTACAGTTTTATTCCTCTACATCAGGCTTCCCTGACACGGTGCCTGTGGGCCCCATGGCTCCCATCAGTGCCCCCCTTGGCACCCACTTAGCATTTGAGAAAGTGGGCATGACCATTGTAAGGCAGGACTTGTTACTGGCTGCCCTCTTTCAAATGAAAGTGCTTTCCACTGGAGGATGAGGAGGGCTGGTAAGACCCTGGACTTTCCTTTGTCGGTATGTGGTACCACTCCCCCTTCAGGATTTCCTTCTTCCCGGAAGGGGCGAGGAGGGAAGTATTCCATTTGGCTCCACCTTCTCAGACAGCCATTTTTGGTTTGGCTCCGCTTCCTGTCGCAGCCATTTTGGGGTGGTGCTCACCACCCTCTTGCCAGATTCCAAAGGTGCCCTCAGGCTCCGAAACGGTTGGCGATCCCTGCTTTATATTTATGACTTGGGGTGTATATTACATATATCTGCCAGCTGAGAACATACTTCATGTATCTGATGAAGCAGGCTCTGCATCCCAAAAGCTTATACCTCACTAAGCCTGGTAGACTTCACTGTGCTAAAATTAAGTACACAAAAGGTCAAGAAAATATAAATAAAAGTAAAAAATCCAAGGCCTAAGGCTATACACTCTAAAAATTATGTATGTACAAAATATGTATACATTTATTTCAGGATAAAATCTAATACCACATATAACACATATAGGGCATTGCAAATGCCTACCAAATTGACCTACTCATATAACACGGTAAGACATAAAATAACACAATTATACTCTGACCATACGCGTTCCGGCCTTCTTCAGTGGTCTAAGCAATCAACATTCCAGACTCAAAGATATACATAAATATATATTTAAAAAAATCTTTATGACAGCAAAGTAACATTTAAACTATAAAACTGCAACACTCCTTCCTCTGTTTTAGACTTCCATCCGCAAGGAAAACTAATCTTTGTGTATGTATCCCTCTTAAATGAGGGGATGTAATATTGCAACCATAAATACAATTACCAATATCTCATAGTCAAAAAGTATTCATAAAGTCTGGAGTAGTAATCAGGAATTTCCTGATCACTACTGCAGACTTTATGAATACTTTATGAATATATGCGTTATATGTGGTATTAGATTTTCTCCTGAAATAAATGTATGCATATTTTGTCCTTGGATTTCGGCCTTGGATTTTTAATTTTTTTGGATTTTTACTTTTATTTGTATTTTCTTGGCCTTTGGGGTACTTAATTCTGTTGTGTTTAGGGTTAGGTTTTTTCCCCCTTTGTTGTTGGTGTAGACTTCAAGGTGCTACAAGATTCCTTTTTGTTTCTCCTGCAACTGACCAACAGGGCTATTCAGTGTAAGAACTGGAGGGGAGCAGAAGTGAGCTAGAAGGCCGGTCTTCTGGTGAAGGGAGGTTCTTCCAGGTTCTATTCCACACCACCAGCTGCTGGCCATGAAAAATGCTGTGACAGCAAATTGCTACCCCCCTTATATGGGTGGGAGGAGATAGTAGAGGGGTGGCCGAGGAAATCCCTTTATGTAAAGAAACCACAGCGATGGCTTTCTTCTCACCACCTACGTGTTGGTTCCAGGAGGCAGAAAAAGAGAACGAGAAAGAGTGCAGAGGAAGGTGTGAAAAGAAGAGGCGGGGATGTCAAATTCTACTGCTAGGAATAGAACCCAGGCAGCCTGGCTCCCAGCCTCTGCTAACTCACTCAGTCCCACTCTCCACCCGGGCACAACCAGGCATCCTGCTCCCGAGCTGGGACTCGGTTCAGGTTCACCAGATTTTGTTCCCTTCTAAAGAGGCCAGGCATTCTGGGTCTCAGACCTAGAATCTGGTAGGAAGAAAGAAAGAAAGAAAGAAAGAAAGAAAGAAAGAAAGAAAGAAAGAAAGAGAAAGAAAAGAGGGAGGGAGGGAGGGAGGGAGGGAATTTATCAAAGGAAGGATTTGTATAAAATGCTGGAATAAGGGTAGAGCTGTGTATATTTACACTAAAAACAAACAAACAAACCTGCACCAAGATAGCTCCAAACCTGAGCTAAATTCAGCTGAATCTTGTGACCTGTATGCATCAAGCAAATGTGATTGAATTATGCAAATGAAGCAATGAAGCCTACATTTGCATAATCTATTCTACCCCTGCCTGTGTTGCTGAAGGACAAGAAGCTATAAAGAGCACTGAATTCCACCTCCAGATCGCTGGAAAGTCCTACCGCATCCTTGCCACTTCCTGCATTCCGCCGACTGTCAAGCGTCACTTCATTTTTCAAGATCACCACCACCACAATAATAAGGAAGGCTGCAAAGACAGACTAGCAAGTTTCCCAGAAACATCTTGCTGATTACCGTGGGAAACCAAATTCTGGACCAGATGAACCCTAGGCCTGCCGGGTTCTTCTGTCATTCTTAGGACAGCATAGCTGCTTCCAGACAGGAGGGTGAAAGCACAGCCCTGACAGGGCAGCAGCAGCAGCAAGGGGCACGGGAACAAGTGGGAATGCCATCCATACGTGCCATTTGCTGCAGTAGCTCTCTATAAGGTTGCCACTTTGGCAGTTGGACTCTATGACATTGAAGTCCCTCCCCTCCGCAAACCCCACCCTCCTCAGGCTCCACCCCAAAAATCTCCAGGTATTTCCCAACCCAGAGCTGGCAACCCTAGCGCTCTACTTCCTGCTCCTCCCCTCATGTATAGATAACTCCCTCGGTGCAAAATTGAGCATCCTGAATACCTTGTGTGTGAGTAAGGTGCCGTCAAGTCGCAGCCGACTTCTAGCGACCCCAGCGAGGAGCTTTCAAGGCAAGTGAGAAGCAGAGGGGGTTTGCCATTGCCTTCCTCTGCAGAGTCTTCCTTAGAGGTCTCCCTTCCAAGTACCGACCCCTGCTTAGCTTCCGAGATCTGACGAGATCAGCAATACCATGCAGCCCTAAATACTTCAGCATTCATTTTTAAAAAAGCAAAATTCTAGTCCTCATAAAGACAAGTTTCAGCCACAGGAGAAGGACTGAGCAGGATTTTCTGCCACCCCGTGCTCCTCTCAGCTGCCCCAGGGCCACCTTAACACATGGGCCCAATGGGCACTTGCCCAGGGGCTCCACGAGCATAGGGGCCCTATGCTAATCTGTGTATGTTAATTGACTTGCCATAAATAAATACTACGACACAGCAGTCTAGACTATACTAAACTATAAATGTTTATCGTGTTGATTAGTTGCTGCTGTACAGCATGTTTTTAATGTTTTAACACCAGTTTTGTTGAAGTGCCAATAAAATAAATATATGTTTAATATTATCGACCATTTACTTTTTATTCCTGTGAGTGGTTGTCGTAGGGGCCCCAGCACACTGGTTTGCCCAGGGGCCCATAATGCTGTTAAGACGACCCTGAGCTGCCCCCATAATTAACAATAGCGGAATAAATTATAAGCAAATAATTGCAAAATTGCTCAATATGCACTGTTAATTCAGATTACAAATGCTGGCTTTTCCTAAGAATAATTTGGATTTACTTTTTTTTAAACATAGAGGGGGTATGTATAACTGGGCGGTACTGTTTGGTGTAATGAGGGCTGTTTAATAATTATTTTTCACATTTATCTAGTGCATTCAAGTGTTCAAAGTGCTTCACGTACATTATCTTTTTGTGAGGGGTACAACGACCCTGTAAGGAAGGCCCATATTATTAACACACACACACCCATAGTGCAGATTGGTGACTAAGGCTGAGAGAGAGCGAAAGAGATTGAGCAGTTTATCTAGGGTCACATCAGAGGTGAGATCTGACTTCTCGACAAGGACTTCTTGATTCGTAACTCAGTCTCTTTGAGCGCAAACGAACAGAATGAAGATCAGATCTCCAACCATCTGTAAAAGCAAATTGCACACACTCACACAGCCCCAATTTGAATTGGAGCCATGCAGGGAGGAGATCAGAGGGCTAATCCTTCAACCCTCGTTCAGTTTTGCCAATTGAAACCGAGCTCCCTCTGCTGTGATTGCCATTTTAAAGGGAAAAAGAGGTGTCGTGTAATAACCTGTCTCCCCACACCCTTAAAAACACAAAGGACAGTGCAGTTAGCTTAGTTTCAATAGGCAAAATTGGGGGTTGAAGCTATTCTCTCTCATCCTCACACACACACATGAACACATGAAGCTGCCTTATACTGAATCAGACCCTCTGTCCTTCCAAGTCAGTATTGTCTACTCAGACCAGCAGCGGTTCTCCAGGCTCTTAGGCAGGGGTCTTTCACATCACCTACCTGCCTAGTCCCTTTAACTGGAGAAGCCGGGGGTTGAACCTGGTTCTGCTTGCCAAGCAGATGCTCTGCCGCTGAGCCACAGCCCCTCAGAAACTGGGACTGTGCACATATGCAAATTTACAGACAGACGGCGATCAGTGTTTGTTCTCAGAGGGTAACTGGGTTGGTCTGCAATTGAACGTCTAGATTCGAGCCCAGTAGCACCTTAGAGACCGGCAACAAGATTTTCAGGGTATAAGTTTTCGAGAGTCAGAGCTCCCTTCATCAGATACTTCTTTCTCATGTCTGTTTCTGCCATACTACATTACACAAGCTCACCAAAGACAGAAAAAGGAGACCCTCCCCGGGCTTATACCATCCCCACTTTTTTCCGCCTCCAATCCTTACTAGTCACGTGGATCTCGTCGCTCCCAAATGTCTCGATTTGGAGTTTCAGGCGCCCCCGGCGTTCTGTGTGGTCCACACCACACAGGCTAGGCACACAGTGGACACAGCGCTTGTGCACATTCATCTCGCAGCCTGAACATAAGAACATAAGAAAAGCCATGCTGGATCAGACCAAGGCCCATCAAGTCCAGCAGTCTGTTCACACAGTGGCCAACTAGGTGCCTCTAGGAAGCCCCCAAACAAGACAGCAGCAGCACCATTCTGCCGGTGTTTCACAGCACCTAATATAATGAGCATGCTCCTCTGATACTGGGGGCGAAAACGCATGGTCACTTTAGCCTCCTTTATTCCCTGTTTCAGCCAGGATTCAGCCAGGATTGAAAGCATGCGTTTTCACCGAACGTGTGTTCGATCGTGGCTGAATCCTGGCTGAAACAGGGAATAAAGGAGGCTAAAGCGACCATGCATTTTCACCCTGGAGAGAATAGGCATGCATTATGACCAGTATTCATTTTGACTAGTAGCCATGGATAGCCCTCTCCTTCATGAACATGTCCACTCCCCTCTTAAAGCCTTCCAAGTTGGCAGCCATCATCAAATCCTGGGGCAGGGAGTTCCACAGTTTTTGAGAATAAATACTTCCTTTTATCTGTTTTGTATCTCTTACCCTCCAACTTTATCAGATGACCTTACATTCTAGTATTATGAGAGAGGGAGAAAAGCTTCTCCCTGTCCACTTTCTCCATACCATGCATAATGTTATAGACCTCTATCATATCTCCCCTTAACAGCCTCCTTTCCAAGCTAACCAGACCTAAGCATTTTAACTGCTCCTCATAGGGTAGTTGAAGGGGGTGACAGAGGTGGGTCAGTCAGCAAGGACTAACTACCCCTAGAATAGACAGCCTCTGTGCTCTCCTAACCTCCACCCACCCCCTGCTTCATACCACACAAAGATAAGAAAGACTAAGCTTGTGTTAGGGTTGTCAATCTCCGGGGGTGGGGGGGCTGGAGATCTCCCAGGATTCCAGTTGATCTCCAGATGACAAAGATCAGTTCCCCTGGAGAAATGGCCACTTTGGAGTTGACCTTTGGAAAGATGCTACCATACTTACAGTCCAGAGTAATGCATTTTACTCTCAGCTTTGTTCAATGGGGCTTACTGCTAGGTTAAGTGTGCATAGGACTGTAATCTTTTATTATTTTATTAGATTTATATCCCACCCATTCCCAAACTACAATCAGGCTCAGGGCAGCTACCAACAGAAGAAAACAATCAACATAAATGCATATTATAAAATTTAAAACCTTATGCATGCTAAAATTCAGAAAGGTGCTTTAAGAATAGTCAACAGGAAGGGAGAATCAAACAAAAAGGGGCAGATAAAAAGGTAGGGGAAACAACAACCAAGCCAGCTAATGAATAAAGGAAGAACAAATAGACATAGGGGTGCATGTAGGGAGGCCAGCTGTGATGTAACAGCCTCAACCATAGGTCTCATGGAATATCTCAGTCTTACAGGCCCTGAGGAACTGCACCAGGTCCCACACGGCCCGGGTCTCACTTGATAGAGAGTTCCACCAAGTCCAGGCCAGAGCCGAGAAAACTCTGGCTCTGGTTGAGGACAGCCAGATGCTCCTTGGGCTACCATAGTGGTCTTTTAAGCATGCCACAAGAGACCACGCAGCTTCAAGAGGGATGGTTAGAAGAAGAAGAGTTGGTTTTTATATGCCGACTTTCTCTACCACTTAAGGAAGAATCAAACCGGCTGACAATCGCCTTCCCTTCCCCTCCCCACAACAGACACCCTGCGGGGTAGGTGGGGCTGAGAGAGTGTGACTAGCCCACGGTCACTCAGCTGGCTTCATATGTAGGAGTGGGGAAACCAACCCGGTTCACCAGATTAGCATCCGCCGCACGTGCGGAGGAGTGGGGAATCGAACCCGGTCCTCCAGATCAGGCTCCACCGCTCCAAACCACTGCTCTTAACCACTACACCACACTGGTTACTTACAGGTACATTTCATGCCCTGGTGCACCAGCCCGTAGAGGAGTGAGCCGCAGTGATCGCAGAATGTCGGGCTGCTGTAACTGTGGGACTTAAACTTATGCTTGCTCCGGGGATCCTGTAAAATGGGAAATCCACACCAAAACACAATCAGTTCAAATGGGACGGAAGATATTGTTCTCTTGTGCAAAACCATATGGGTATTGCCCCATCTCCCTCCTATCTTCATCCTCCATTTCTGGAAGGTGCATTTGAGATTCTGCATTTGAGTTTTCTAGAGGATTCTCAGCACCCAACCTCTATATTTTAGTACTTGAATGTGAGAACACTTACCAATCAAGAAGCATTTGAAAGGCAAAGGTATAGCTGGTTCCAACTATGAATTGCCAATTAATGCACAGTCTAGAGTTCAAATGTCAGCATTCACAAGCGGTACACTAATGCAAAGGGATGAATACACTACTCCTGAATTATCAGGGAGCCACCTGCATGTGCCAAAATCAAACAGTCAGCCAGGCTTATGAGATATTTATGTGCATATATGAAGGTCTAAGGAAGAAGAAGAAGAGTTGGTTTTTACATGCCGACTTTCTCTGCCTTTTTTAAGGAGACTCAAACCGGCTTACAATCGCCTTCCCTTCCCCACAACAGACACTTTGTGAGGTAGGTGAGGCTGAGAGAGTTCAGAAAGAACTATGACTAGCCCAAGGTCACCCAGCAGGCTTAATATGGAGGAGTGGAGAAACCAATCCAGTTCAGAAGAAGAAGAGTTGGTTTTTATATGCTGACTTTCTCTACCACTTAAGGAAGACTCAAACCGGCTTACAATCACCTTTCCTTCCCCTCCCCACAACAGATACCCTGTGAGGTAGGTGGGGCTGAGAGACTGTGACTAGCCCAAGGTCACCCAGCTGTCTTCGTGTGGAGGAGTGGGGAAACAAATCCAGTTCACCAGATTAGCCTCCGCCACTCATGTGGAGGAGTGGGGAATCAAACCCGGCTCTCCAGATCGGACTCCACCGCTCCAAACCACCACTCTTAACCACTACACCATGCTGGCTCCAGTTCACCAGTTTAGAGTCCGCAGCTCATGTGGAGGAGTGGGGAATCAAAACCGGTTCTCCAGATTAGAGTCCACCGCTCCTAACCACTACACCACACTGGGCCAAACCAGAAGTGACAGCATCCTTATGGCCACCATGAGGAAGACAATGCCATTTTAAAATAATTTCAAAATGCCGTGAGGGGCCCAATTTGATTAGACTGACAGCGTGGTGGGCTGAGGATCTCTCATCCCCCCCCTTGCCTTTTCAAGTACCACACCAGCCATGCCCGTGTCTGCTTTTGCACTTGAAAAGGCGCAGGGGAAACAAGAGTGCCACGCTGGAGGTCCGATCAGGATCGGGACCTCGTGGCATTTTTAAATGACTTTAAAATGGCCCTGGCTTCTTCACAGCAGCCACGAGGATGCCATCGGGCCTAGTATGAATCTCTGTGACGATGTATCCTAATCTGCCCACAGGTAATGCAATTCCATGTATGTGGTAGTGTGAAAATATGCTCAACGTTAGGAGCAATAATGAGGCTTCACTTCAAAAAGGATGTGTACAGAATCGAGCGGGTGCAGAGGAGAGTGACGAGGACGATCAGGAGCCTGGAGACCAAGCCCTGCGAGGAAAGGAGATCTCCTGCCACTACCTGGCAGTTAGCAAAACAAGAAAAGAGCACCTCTGTGCTACTACCGTCAGGTTTGGAAACTGGCACGGGAAGAAATCAGTACAATAATACAAAATGTGTATATTGTGTTTCAAAACATTTCAACAAGTACAATGGACTACAACAAGTGACAATAAACAATATATTCAAAATATACAAAACGTGTTTGATGCAGTCTATGAATAGTACAGCCTATAAATAGTAGAATCTTCTTAGTATATAGAAAAGTATTTTAAAAGTCCATCAGGTACATGTATAAATGATCACAGAGTCTTCATTAAGGGTGGAAAGGTATTGGCCGGATATTAAAAAGGTAAAGGTAAAGGTCCCCTGTGCAAGCACTGGGTCATTCCTGACCCTTGGGTGACGTCACATCTCAACGTTTACTAAGCAGACTTTGTTTACGGGGTGGTTTGCCAGTGCCTTCCCCAGTCATCTTCCCTTTGTCCCCAGCAAGCTGGGTACTCAGCTGGCCGGATATTAGGAAAACATTTTTCACGGAAAGAGTTGTTCGACAGTGGAATCGGCTACCTAGGGAGGTGGTGAGCTCCCCCTCACTGGCCGTCTTTAAGCAGAGGCTGGACAAACACTTGTCAGGGATGCTCTGGGTGGATCCTGCATTGAGCAGGGGGTTGGACTAGATGGCCTGTATGGCCCCTTCCAACTCTTATGATTCTATGAACGTGAAAGAAAATAGAAATTTAAATAGAAATTTAAAAGAGCTAGTGAGTTTGGATAAAAGGAGATTTCAGTCTTGCACGTGTACGGCACCATTTGAGCGTTTATGTCAAATGGACGCTCGGGTCTGGGAGGGTCTGTGGCTCAGTGGTACAGCACCTGCTTGGCATACAGAAGGTCCCACTCCCAGGTTCAATCCCTGGCATCTCCATTTAAAGGGAACAAGCAAGTAGGTGATGTGAAAGGCCTCTGCCTGAGACCCTGGAGAGCCATGGACAGGGGCCGCGGCTCAGTGGTAGAGGCTCTGCTTGGCATGCAGAAGGTCCCAGGTTCAATCCCTGGCATCTCCAGTTAAAGGGACTAGGCAAGTAAGTGATGTGAAAGACCTCTGCCTGAGACCCTGGAGAGCCGCTGCTGGTCTGAGTAGACCATACTGACTTTGATGGACCAAGGGTCTGATTCAGTATAAGGCAGCTTCATGTGTTCATGTGTCACATGCTTGTGAAGCAGGGCAGTACACGCACCTGCCGTTTGTGTAAATTGGTGCCTGCACGATTAATTGTGTGTGTGGCAGCAGGAGTGGGGCAGACAAGACAAACCCTCCCTTCCTCTTCCACCAGGATTCCAGGCCAAGGACATGAGAAATGGGACAGCGCTGTATAAATAGCAAGGAAACCGGGACGCTCACCTGCAGTGGGGGGTGAGACCTGAAGTCCTGGCTCCTAAATGCTCCCCGCCCACCCCCATTCTATTCACTAGAACCGCACACGCCCCCTTTGAGAAGGTAGGGACCCTGAGGCAGTGTGGGGGGGGGAGTCACTTACATCTGTCTGGGGTCCTTTCCCAGCTCCGGGACACTCAAAGGTAACGAATTCATGGCATCTCTTGTGTAAGACAAAGCTGCAAACTGAGGTAGGACAGAGAAGAGGTAGGGAGGGAGCGTGTTAGGAAAGAAAAATGACAGAGATTAAGGAGGAACCAAATATAGGAAGTGTGTACAGATATAATAGGCCAGGGGGAAGGGGGGAGAGAAAAGGAGGGGAGGAAAGGAAGAACGGGGAAGGAAAGAAAGAAATATTAGACATTGCTTACTGGAGAGAAGTGGGTTGTTAGGACCACACTTGTCTCAGACCTCCGGCAGCCCAAAACAGAAAATCGCACTCCATGTTTAGGGTTGCCAACTTCCAGGTAACAGCAGAAGATTGCCTGCTAATACAACTGATCTCCAGCCGACAGAGATCAGTTCACCTGGAGAAAATGGCCACTTTGGCAATTGGACTCTATGGCATTGAAGTCCCTCCCCAAACCCCGCCCTCCTCAGGCTCCGCCCCAAAAACCTCCCGCCGGTGGCGAAGAGGGACCTGGCAACCCTATCCATGTTAAATAATCTGGAGTAACTACTACCCATTCCTTTCCACATTCACAATTGCTGTAGTAGATGGGAATCCGTACATTCTCCCATAAACCTGCCATGGGGGGGGGGTGTGCCTACTCCTTGAGTCACTAAATGTGATGACGCCAGAGTGACTTTTGAACTTGGGCATGAATAGGGTTGCCAGGTCCCTCTTTGCCACCGGCGGGAGGTTTTTGGGGTAGAGCCTGAGGAGGGCGGGGTTTGGGGAGGGCAGGGACTTCAATGCCATAGAGTCCAACTGCCAAAGCGGCCATTTTCTCCAGGTGAACTGATCTCTATCGGCTGGAGACCAGTTGTAATAGCAGGAGATCTCCAGCTAGTACCTGGAGGTTGGCAACCCTAGGCATGAACCTGGGCTACCAATTTATGTCTTCTCACCCACCCACCCCACGCCCAAGCAGCCAGAACCCATAGAATGGTATTTCTCAGGAGGGAGGGAAGGAAACACAGGGCCCCAATCCATGGGGGCAGGTTGAGGGGGGAGGGGTGACTTTGCTCTCCCCTTCCTTCCCCTCTTTCCCTCCTGCCTTCAGCATCTCCAGGCCTGAGATTTGGAAGATGGGTCTCCATGGCAACAGGCGGGGGACGAATCCACAAGTACCCAGCACAGCGGGGGAAGGGATTGGACCGAGTTGGGGGGGGGGGCAGGGAAGGCTTGGCTCAGGCATACTCGGAAAGAACCCCGGAGACCTGGCTCTAAGCACCGCTCTGCTTTAACCAATTTTTTCCCCATCTCTTTCCCTTCTCACACACCCCAAGAGCTCAAGTCCTCTAGTGTATCCCTCTGTTACCCACTAGATTAGTCCTCTTTCAGAAAATCCAGGAGGGGTCCTGCCTCCCATCCACTACCCTAGTAAGGTTACCGGTTCCTGAACCGGCCCCGGTCACCAGCCCATAATTAGTTGGTGATAACTTTTCTCCTCAAGGGATAGAATAGAATCATAGAGTTGGAAGGTACCCCCCAGGGACATCCACCCCCAGGGTCATCTAGTCCAACCCCCTGCACAATGCAGGACATTCACAACTACCTCCCCACACACACACACCCAGTGACCCCTACTCCATGCCCAGAAGATGGTCCAAATGCCCTCCCTCTCATGAACTGCCTAAGGTCATAGAATCAGCATTGCATTGCCAACTTCTCCACCACCCCGTGTAGCTGTGCCTTTAGCAAGCTGCTCCTTCTGCAGAAATTAACAGGTGACATTTTTTCGGGAGATAAACATCATTGCCTGCTAAGGGCACGGGCACAGATGCCAGGTTTGGCAATCCTGTTTACCTCCCCGCTGCCAAAGGATTCGGTTGATAGCATCTGCAGGGACACAACAGCAAGCCAAGAACGGTTTTTGTTTTGTTTCCCTGGCCGGTTGGCAACCGTACTCCCCAATCTCTCTCCCTTCCTCAGTCACTTCTGGAAATGTCTCTGGGTTCCTATGGCAACAGATCTGCCAGCTGAGCCTTTACCCCCATGTGAGCCATTGTCCGGCGTGCGCAAGGGAAATCTCATGTGAGGGGACTGGGGGTGGGGAGTGAGGATATTTCCAACACCTGGGGGAGGGGGGAAGTGCAGCCCATTGGGATCCATCTGAGCATGCTGGGGAACAGGAACCCTGGGTCCGCTAGAAAAGAAGAGGAGCCGGAGAAGTTAGAACACGCAGTGGGTGTGGGGACAAGCATTCTCGGGTTGAAGGATGCACAGTGGGAACAGGTGAATATGAACTGGGACAGCAGTTGATTGGCAGGTGTTGATGGAACTGGCAAGAGAGGGGGGGTTGCTTAGCGATCTCTATGGCAGCCGATACGGTGGTCTCTTAGCAACCAGCAGGTCTGGACACAGATCGCCGAGGATGTGTTTCCCAGAATGTAATAAAGTTGGAGAGGGAGGGGGAGACCCTGGCCCCACCAGCTGCCCATTGATGGGGAATGGAACCTCACAGACTTTTGGAAAGAAATGGAGAGGAGAAAGCACAGTACTATATTGCTAGTGTGTGTGTGTGTGTGTGTGTGTGTGTGTGACAGAGAGAGAGAGAGAGAGAGAGAGAGAGAGAGAGAGAGAGAGAGAGAAGGAGGAAGAGGAAGAAGAAGAAGAAGAAGAAGAAGAAGAAGAAGAAGAAGAAGAAGAAGAAGAAGAAGAAGAAGAAGAAGAAGAAGAAGAAGAAGAAGAAGTAGTAGTATTCATGGCTATTAGTTAGAATGGATACTAGTCATGCTGCATACCTATTCTCTCTAGTATCAGAGAAGCATGCCTATTATTTTGGGTGCCGTGGAACACAGGCAGGATAAGGCTGCTGCATTGTCTTGTTTGTGGGCTTCCTAGAGGCACCTGGTTGGCCACTGTGTGAACAGACTGCTGGACTTGATGGGCCTTGGTCTGATCCAGCAGGGCCTTTCTTATGTTCTTATGTTCTTAAGAAGTTGGTTTTTATATGCCGATTTTCTCTACTTTTTAAGGAGAATCAAAGGGGCTTACAATCGCCTTCCTCTCCCCACAACAGACACCTTTGTGTGGTAGGTGAGGCTGAGAGAGCTCTACGAGAGCTGTGACTAGCCCAAGGTCACCCAGCAGGCTGCATGTGGAGGAGTGGGGAAACCAACCCGGTTCACCAGATTAGAGTCCGCCGCTCATGTGGGGGAGTGGGGAATCAAACCCAGTTTGATTAGCAAGCAGATGTGTAACAACCACTCTAAGAATATCGTCAGGTGGTCTGTGCAAATAAGACGGATGGGGTGGGGTGGGGGAGGTCAGGTGAGCTTGAGCAGGTGCAAAAGAGAAGGTAAATTTGGACGGATATGCCAGGTACACGGGTCGCTGGAGAGGGTGAAGTGTACATAAAATGCAAGGAAAAGGAGAGAGAGATTTCACAGCCCTAAAATAGATGGAAGAATCTAGTTCAGCGAAACAATAAACTTGGCTCAGGGGCCGACTGTGTGAACTGCCTGATTAAGAAGGGAATTAGGGAAATTAGAAGCAATCTTTCCCAGCCCCCCTGTACAACCCAGCTTTCCCTTGAAGAACCCAAGAGACCTGAACTTCAGCTCCTCTCCAGCCACCCTGATGTAACTCATCAGAAGTAATTCTTCTCTAAGGTGGCCAACTTGTGAACAAACCATTGTAAATGGCCCTTTTTGACAGGCAGTTATTAGTCGACAGTGTTTATTTCCTCCCAGCTCCCGCTCACTGCATCACCACTTTCTTTTAAAGACACAAGAGCAGGCCAAGCAGAGTGTTTCCTAGTCAGTTGGCAACCCAGGAGTCCTGACACATGAAAGTGGGGGAGTGCCCATTTTGTCCGGATCAAATAGACTCCCTATCCCACATTGTTTTAGCATGTCCACAAAATAATATTGCACGAAATAAATATATCACTGCCTGGATAAAATGGCTAAAGACACTTTCTGAGAAGCGGATACTGCGTCATCTGCTGTCATATAGATCGGTCAATTGCGTGAGAGATGTGGCAACTTTTCTCTTTATAGTGTCAAGGAAAAATTAAATTTCATTTCCCCTTTTTAAAGTGTGAAGTGATTGACGGATAATCAGTGGCTGTTAAATCTAGAGAAAGGAAAGTGGGGGAGAACCTACGGTGTCTTGTTCCCAGTTACCTGCCACCTTTCTATTAATTTTTATTTATTTGGATCCTGATACCCCACTCTACTCCCCACTAAAGACCAAAAGCAGCTTAACGATACCATTCCCTTCTCCTCCGTTCCTCAACAGAAGTTGTGTACCTTTAAAAGCCACATAACATGCAGAAATTCTACTGGTGCAGTCTCCCCATCTCCTGCTTGGGAAAAAGCTACACTTGCTGGATCTCCACCTGTTGTGGCAGAGCTGTACATAAACCACAAGCACTCACAGGACTTTCGACCCAGAATTCTTCCCATCTGACTCAACAGGCTTCACCCCTTGTTCTTTGCCGGCTGGACGGAGAGTGCCTCTAAGCAAATGCAGAGTATAGTCTTTTGCACAGACACTGAGTTGCTAGGGCCGATCCCAAGTGATATGGACTTTTATAGGACAGATGGAGTGGCTTTTAGGTAAACTTGAGCCTCTCCCCCATCTCTCTGTCATAAAATTTGAAGAGCTTCCCTTCGCTGGTCCTGCACTACCTCATGTTCATTTTTAGATGATGTAGTGTAGTGACTAATGTACCATGTTCAGGAAGCCCGCAGTCAGAATCGTGCCTCAGCCATGGAATTAAACTGCTTCTTTCTCAGCCTTTCCCCATAATCTACAAACTGCTAGGAACAATAATACCGACCAACCTTACAGGGTCGTCCTAAAGCTTAACACAAGAATACGAAGTGCGATGCAAACGCTAAATGTTATGTACAATTATTATTCTTTCCCAGCGTGGGGTTCTCTAATAGCGAAAAGGGAACCTGCCCAAAGAGGAAAATCTGAAGAAAGCTCTTACCTAAACACTGAAGGCCCTGTTTTCCAATCCCCCTGCATGGGAAAAAAAAGAAAAGAAACAGGTTGTTAGCTCACACAAAGCGTGGGATGCCAGCTTAAAGAGCACTGAGCTAGCAAATTTCTTTTATGTGACCTTAATAAACAACTTTCGCAAGACTAGGGGGAAGGGGGGGACGGGTAAACCAGATCTGCATGGAAAGCAATAATGCCGAAGGGTTAGAGTATCAAGAAGTAAAGTGATTTTTATTTCTCTGGGATGGGAGTATGGTCGATCGCCTTTTGATAATGTCCACATAACTCTGGATTAGTGTGTCCGGAATAACCACCCTCTTCTTGTTCTACTCTCATAATCACTAGCATGGATGAAAATCCCCACTCCACCCATTAGCCAACATTAGATGGTTCTATGGGGGAGGGGTGTGTGATCATTTTATTACCCTGACTGTAATTATGGTTGAGTGTTAGGTGGCCTTAAATGAGTAATGAAGCCAGGACTCTATAAAATATGGATTGAAGTGTAGAGAGGCTGAGGCTGGCAGTTGTATCTCTGTATGATGTCCTACTTCTTTTGAATTGGTTTCTGATGAGGATGGGTACTTTTGCTAAGTCACTGGGATCATCCAAATTGCTCCTGACGAAGAAGAAGAAGAAGAAGAAGAAGAAGAAGAAGAAGAAGAAGAAGAAGAAGAAGAAGAAGAAGAAGAAGAAGAAGAAGAGGAGGAGGAGGAGGAGGAGGAGGAGGAGGAGGAGGAGTTGGTTTTTATATGCCGACTTTCTCTACCACTTAAGGGAGACTCAAACCGACTTACAATCACCTTCCCTTCCCCTCCCCACAACAGGCACCCTGTGAAGTAAGTGGGGCTGAGAAAGCTCTAACGGAGCTTTAACTTGCCCAAGGTCACCCAGCCGGCTTCATGTGTAGGAGTGGGGAAACAAATCCAGTTCGCCAGATTAGCCTCCACCGCTCATATGGAGGAGCAGGGAATCAAACCCGGTTCTCCAGATCAGACTCCACTGCTGACAGCTAACGTAGCTGCTCTCAGAGAAAGCCACCCAGAATAGAGACTCATGCAGAAATATGGGAAGAGGCTATTCTGAGTGCAGGTAGTTCTCTTAAGTGTTAGAGGGGCTGAGGCCGGCAGTTGTATCTCTGTATGATGTCCTACTTCTTTCGAATTGGTTTCTGATGTGTATGGGTACTTTTGCTAAGTCACTGGGATCATCCAAATTACTTTTGACATAGAGATGCAGCTAACATAGCTGCTCTCAGAGGAAGCCACCCAGAATGGAGACTCATGCAGAAACATGGGAAGAGGCTATTCTGAGTGAAGGTAGTTCTCTTACTGGTAAGGGCAAACGAAAGATGATGATGATAGCCCTGAGTGTTAAAATCAAAGTCCTACAAAGCAGAGGAAGGTGGGTAGTTTAAGCTAGTCAGATATCATCAGATCTTGGAAGCTAAGAAGGGTCAGCCCTGGTTAGTACTTGGACAGGAGACCACCAAGGAAGTCCAGGGTTGCTACGCAGAGGCAGGCCATGGCAACCCACCTGTGTTCCTCTCTTGCCTTGAAAACTCTACAAGGTCACCATAAGTCAGCTGCAACTTGAAGGCACTTTCCACCAGGTGGGACACTGCTATAGCCTGAGGTGCGGCCAGTTGGTGCACCACCCTGCCTAGAGCACAGTTATGCCCATAAAACTCCCCCCTAATTAAAAAATAGGAAGAAAATAGATTCCTTTGAAATGTGGTGTTGGAGGAGAGTGTTACGGATTCCGTGGACTGCCAAAAAAACAAATCAGTGGGTTATAGACCAAATCAAGCCTGAACTGACCCTGGAAGCTAAAATGACTAAACTGAGGCTGTCGAATTTTGGTCACGTCATGAGACGACAAGAGTCCCTGGAAAAGACAGTCATGCTAGGAAAAGTTGAGGGCAGCAGGAAAAGAGGAAGACCCAACAAGAGATGGACGGACTCAATAAAGGAAGCCACAGCCTTCAATTTGCAAGATCTGAGCAAGGCTGTCAAAGATAGGACGTTTTGGAGGACTTTCATTCATAGGGTCGCCATGAGTCGGAAGCGACTTGACGGCACTTAACACACACACATACAATTAAAAAAAACATAAGCTTTTAATTTGGGGTATGACAGTGTGAAATGGACTGACTCTATAAAGGACTCCATAAAGGAAGCCACGGCCCTCAGTTTGCTAGACCTGTTAACAATAGGATGTTTTGGAGGACATTGATTCATATGGTCGCCATGTGTCAGAAGCGACTTGATGGCACTTAGCACATGACAGTTTCCATTTAAAGAATAAGAGCTTGATTTAGAATAGAAACATTTCTGGTAAAAATATCCCCCCATTATTTACTCTGACTTTAAGCATGAAGGGGGTACCTTAAAACCGGGGTGGCCAATTTTTTCAGCCTGAGAGGATGTTTCTTCCCCAGCTATGGTATCACTGACCCCTCACCTATGTAAATTGGCTGAGTAGGATCCCCCCCCCTCAAGAAATTTTATGACCTCCACCTAGTGAGGTGGCCCTGAAGTGGTGACCAGCATGTGCAGTGGTTATAGATATTACACTAGCATCTGGACAACGGCCAAACAGCTCACTGGATGACCTTAGGCCATTTGCTCTCCCTCGGTCTAACTTTGCTCACAGGGTTGTTCTGAAGATACGATGAAAAAAAGCAGAACAGTCTACATTTCTCCGCGGAAGGGTGGGATGAAAAGGTGCTGAGGAAAACAGCACATAAATTTCAAGCGCAACATGGGCGGACAGGAAGAGGAGCTGAATTTCCCCCCCCCTCACAAAAAAGCCCCTGCTTTCCATCCCAGCTGTGTTTCTCCCTCCAAGATACTAAGTAATCCTTGTCAGGATAAAAACAGCTGTAGGGAAGCAATTGGGGGGGGGGAGAAAGGAGGGGGAAAGTTTACCACCGCCTCCCAATGCCGGGTTGTGTATCTCCCCCCATCCTTGCTTTGTAAGAGTACAGCATGACTCACACGGTTTGGGTCACCATAACATCTAATTTGCCCCTACAGACTGTGTACATGTAACAGTTTTCTGGCGTGATAGTGGAGTGTGCCTCCAATATTAATTTCATAGAATCGTAGAGTTGGAAGGGACCACCAGGGTCTTCTAGTCCAACCCCCTGCACAATGCAGGAAACTCACAACTACCCCCCCTCCACACACCCACACACCTCCAGTGACCAGAAGATGGCCAAGATGCCCTCCCTCTCATCATCTGCTTAAGGTCATAGAATCAGCATTGCTGACAGATGGCCATCTAACCTCCTCTTTAAAACCTCCAGGGAAGGAGAGCTCACCCCCTCCCGAGGAAGCCTGTTCCACTGAGGAACCGCTCTACCGGTTAGAAAATTCTTCCTAATGTCTAGAGGGAAACTCTTTTGATTTAATTTCAAAATATGGCCTGCAGCAACTAACCTGCAACCAACAATCCTTAGTAAATATGCCCTAGGGACTTTCTCTCAGACCCAAGGGAGTGAATCCTACTTCAGGGAATTCAACCCCACTCCCCCCCAAAAAAAAAACATCCCAGAGATTCTCTAGAGATATTTTAAGAAAATGGGGGTGGAAGAGCTCAATTCCCTGGGTCTGGTAGATGTTTGGGGAGGAGCGGAGGGAGGAAGACCCTAAAGGAGTCAATCCCACCCTCGCTTGGGGGAGGAAAGATTTGATTTCTGAGCGTGATTATTTCTGACTAGTATTTATCTTCCCCCCCCCCTTTTTTTTTTTCCTGGCTAGAGATTCTGGCCTATGCCTTTGCGTTCGCACATCCCGCGGTGTTGCAAGGATGGATCAAAAACCGCGCTGCGGTTTTACAGCTTTTAAAATGTGCAGACAAAGACGGAGCAGGAGGTGGCCGGGACGGATGCTGAGATATAACCTAGAATCGGAGGCTTGGAACTCATCCTTCTGTGCGAAGCAGGAAGGGGAAGGGAGTAGATGTTGCCCCTCAGTTACTGCTGCCAGCTTCCCTGCCTTCCTGCCAGCGCCTCTTTCTGCCTCTCACAGCTGCACGGTGACAGGCAGACATTTGACAGCTGCCACTTTTCCCGCCATGGAGGAGTAACCAGAGCCTGGCTGCTCAGTCAAGTTGGTAGAAAGTGGAGCACGATCTTGGACTTGCTTGTTTTAACTGGAATGTTATTGCTTTTATTGTTTTAAATCTTGATTATGGATGTGTAAAGCTAAAGGTCCCCTGTGCAAGCACCGGGTCATTCCTGACCCATGGGGTGACGTCACATCCCGACTTTTACTAGGCAGACTGCGTCCACGGGGTGGTTTGCCAGTGCCTCCCCCAGTCATCTTCCCTTTACCGACCTCGGAAGGATGGAAGGCTGAGTCAACCTTGAGCCGGCTACCTGAAACCAGGGATTGAACTCAGGTCGTGAGCAGAGCTTGGACTGCAGTACTGCAGCTTACCACTCTGCGCCACGGGGCTCAATTGATGTGTACAGGTGTGTATTTTCAATGATGTGACCCACCCTGAGCCCGGCCTTGGCTGGGGAAGGAGGGCAAGAAATCAGAACAAACAAACAAACAAACAAACAAATAAAAATCTGAGGAGCATACATAGGCTCCAGCTTTCCCTATTTCTCAGGGCCAGCCCCTAGTTTCTGGTCCCTGTCCCTAGTGAAACATTCTTCCGCTGGGGCTTGGAGATCTCCCAGAATTAAAATGGCTCTCCAGACTACAAAGATCAATTCCCCTGAAGAAAATGGTTGCTTTGGAGGGGAGACTCTAGGGCATTGTGTCCTGCTGAGGTCTCACTCCAGACTCCACCGTTCACCCCCAAATATCGAAGAATTTCCCAACTTGGAGTTGGTAGCCCTATTCCAATGCTTCACTTTTGGGAATGTCTTGTTAAAATTCCGTCAGCATATTTTGCTTCAGCTGACACTGTTCAGGGTTCAACTCTCTCTCTCTGGGGGTTACCGCACTTGTATTCCCAGCGATGTATTAAGAGTTTGAAAATGTTATAAAAAATACTGTTCGCACTTTCTATGTATTCCCACCGATGTATTAAGAGTTTGAAAACGTTATAAAAAATACTGTTTGCACTTTGTTTGGCCCCTTTAGCTGTGACGACGTCTTCCAACCATTTATAAGCCGTGGTATCCAAAAACCCTTTTAAAGCGATGGGGGTTACCGCATTATGTTTTCCCAGCGATGTATTAAGAGTTTGTAAATGTTATAAAAAACATCGCTTTAAAAGGGTTTTTGGATGCCGCGGCTAAAAAATGGTTGGAAGATGTCTTCACAGCTAAAGGGGCCAAACAAAGTGCGAACAGTATTTTTTATAACAGTTTCAAACTCTTAATACATCGCTGGGAATACATTGAAAGTGCAAACAGAATTTTTTATAACATTTCCAAACGCTTGATACATCGCTGGGAATACCTAGTGCGGTAACAGCCAATGTTTTTTACAACATTTTCAAACTCTTAATACATTGCTGGGAATACAAAGTGCAGTAAAAAAAAACCTCTCCATCCCCCAAATCTCCAGGTATTTCCCAACCCAGAGCTGGCAACCCTATCCTTTCCACGTTTCTGATTTGCATTTCCCAGCTCTCTGTTAGATGTAAAGGTGCAGATCAAGCCCTGGATGAGGACCTGGGTATTAAAAAATGTCTGAAATAGGGAATGGGTCACCTCGAGGTCCACACAACAGGTAGACCATCCCCTACAAACTTCCATCACATATGATCAGTCCAAAAATCCATTTGTCTTCCGCACATTCTCAAGTAGGTTGAGCCAACCTCTTGCATTAAAACCACAACCGCAGATAAGGTACTGGGGTGCTCTGCTACACTCCACCGTAGCCATGATTAAACTACCCCAAATCAGAGATTGACACAAGCAGAAACCCTTTCCCCCTGAGCCAAATTTAAAGTCCTAGCTTGTCAAAAATATAAAAAAAAAATCTGTTCATGCAGACCTCCAGTCTCTCAGGTTAAAACTGAAGGGGTTTTTGGACCAGGCAGTATTTTACAGCAGCTCAAGGTAGTGATTAATACACTTTCTGGCAGCTTCAATCTCTTATTAATTACGCCTTGGCAAACGATAACCAACTTGACAGACTTATAGCCAGGGTAGCTTGATGGAGAGAAGGTGGGTTTATATACAAATTTCCTTCTTCCATGGCTGTCCTTTGCACAGGGGCAGGCGAGTGTGTGTACATGTGCACCAATGCGTTGTTGTTTTTTAATTGTTCCAAATTTGCACACAGCCAGGCTTGCTCGATCTACATAGACACTTTTAATTTTGCTGGGGTATGCATAATCTTGAGAGAGAGAAAAAGTGTCACTAAGGAATGCCAAAATAAACCGGCACGTGTAAGGTTGCCAACTTCACACCCCTGTTCCTATGTTTAAAAAACATCAGCAGACAGTTGCAGGTGATAATGTCGATCTCACTCCATGCCTCCAAAATGCTTTACCCGCTGATCTCTGATGGTCAAACGGCTGTTAAAGGCAGAGTAGCAGCAGGCAAGACCAAGTTTGTGTTCTGGTCAGTTGGCAACTCTAGGCATGTGTGTAGGGGGGGGGGAACCCAGGGGAAGCAAAAGCAAAGTTGAAAAGAGATCTCTATTTGCACAGATTTGCTGAATAGGCAAAGGTGTATCATTAGCTGTCGACCACCTTCTTTAACCTATTTAAGGATTGTAATCCCTGTAGATTTCACTGGAATTTACTGCCACATAAATACCCCCACAACTGAATCAGGAAAACAATTGTTAAAAGTAATCTCTTACAAAGGGGTACAAAGAAAGATACAATGGCCGCTGGGCAAAGAGACTTATCCAGTGTGCGTCCAAACCGTCTGGCGATTTCTGAGATTTCCCCATTTCTTGCTCACGCTCTTTCAAGCTTATCTTGACAGACTTCAAGAAAGAACTTTGTTGTTGTAATGAAATCTGAGATTCCCAGGATGTTAAATTCTGCACACGATACCATGTGCCCAGTACGATGGCAGAATCCCAGCATACACACGAGACAGCCTTGGATATGGTATTGGTTGTGGACTACGCTAGCTCTTAGCTTTACATTCTGTAGAAAAATGGCCAAGGCAGGTAGAGCAGCTGTGCTTACAAGACCAGGAGGAAGTAGAAGAGCAAATTTCAAGTCCAGTAGCACTTTAGACCAACAACATTTCCAGGGTATAAGCTTTCAAGAGTTAGCGCTCTCTTCATCGCATATCTGTTGAAGGGATCTTTGACTTTCGAAAACTTATATCCTGAAAATCTTGTTGGCCTCTAAGGTGTGGCCAGACTCAAATTTTGCTTTTCTATTGCAGACCAACATGGCTACCCAGCGTAAACTATCTTCAGGGGGGAAGTAGGTAATTTGTCATTTTTCTGGAGGGTTTTCCTTGATCCCTCTTTGCTATAGGATATCCAGATGGCGGACAGAAGAGCCTCGCATGGGCTTCAGATGGTGAGCCAGAAGGTAACGTCTCATACAACCATGCACAATACATTAAGTTGCCCCAGAAAACCATTCAAAAAGCAGACCATTTAGGGATGCCATCCTCCATGTGGTGGCTGAAGATCTCCCGCTATTACAACTGAGCTCCAGGCAACAGAGATCAGTTCACTTGGAGAAAATGGCTGCTTTGGAAGGTGGACTCTATGGTATTATAACCCATTGAAGTCCCTCCCCTCCCCAAACCCCATCTTCCTCAGGCTCCACCCCCAAAATCTCCAGGTATTTCCCAACCCAGAGCTGGCAACCCTAGACCCACCTGTAATCCAGCATTAGTAGGAAAGAGCAAATCATGCCACTGAACGTGTCTATGCTGGCTTTGGATATGTTGGTGGTTCTAACCTTCACAACCTGGGCTGTGAGGGGCTGTGGCTCAGTGGTAGAGCTTGGCATGCAGAAGGTCCCAGGTTCAATCCCAGGCATCTCCAGTTAAAGGAACCAGGCAGGTAGGTGATGCGAAAGACCTCTGCCTGAGACCCTGGAGAGCCGCTGCCAATCTGAGTACCGTAGATGGACCAAGGGTCTGATTCAGTATAAGGCAGCTTCATGGGTGTTCATGTGGGCAGTGCATACTGGTGGAAGCCCCTTCTCTAGTATGTGCCCCATCCAACTGCACATCTAAAGATCATCAGGTGACGATCTGCAGTCTTATCTTTTTAGCACCGGTGGCAAAGGGGGACCTGGCGACCCTACCTGGGAGATCTCCTGAGCGTTTTCTGTTAGGAAATAGCAGCTGTGTGTATGTGTGTGGGGGGGGTCTTGATTCTTGATTTCACCCCCACCAACACGCACACTGTTTTCCTTACCTCAACAGTCCCTGGGAGCAGATATTTGCCCTATTAAAGGAAATACGCCTGTTTCATGTACTTTGCCTGTTCGTATAGCTACAGCAGGATCGTTGCAACGGTGGCCCTTCTGAAACCATTTCTGTTTTCCCCAATCTTTTGCTGGCTTTTGCCAAGTTAGTCTTCATTTCACGAGGTGGGAACTGGATTTGTTCCTCCGCTGTTTCTGCTGTGCCTAAACATCAACGTTTGTTCAATCCCGACGGAAGTCGGTTTCAGGCAGCCGGCTCAAGGTTGACTCAGCCTTCCATCCTTCCGAGGTCGGTGAAATGAGTACCCAGCTTGCTGGGGGTAAAGGGAAGATGACTGGGGAAGGGACTGGCAAACCACCCCATAAACAAAGTCTGCCTAGTAAACGTCAGGATGTGAAGTCACCCCATGGGTCAGGAATGACCCGGTGCTTGCACAGGGGACCTTTACCTTTTTAAACTTTGGGTGTGCTGTGACTTGGTTTTATCGTGTTGCATGTCACTCTGGGCGCCGGATTCAGGCTAGAAAGGTGCTCAGAGGTGGTATAAATAAATAATGCAAAATAAGCACGCTTGTGTTTGTTGGGGAGCCCCGGCTGTCACATACCCAGTTGGGAATGGAAATGTTTGTGTGTAGCAGAGTTAGTTATTATAAAGACTTCTGTGCCCTCTGCAATGAGTCATGAATAGAGATGAGGGGTTTAGCATATTTTGTCTCCGCCTGACACTAACTCCCGACGTTGCGGGGGATGCGGGTGTCACAAAGCTCCAGGTTTTACCACAAGCTGACACACAACTGCCTTTTTATCTAATTTCAAGCAGAGTTTGATGCTCCCTCCATCATCCTTCCTCTCCATCATATCAGTGATTCTTTTGGCATTTATTTATTTAAGTCAATTAGTCAATCAGATGTATCCATCAACAGGCCTTTTAGGTGCCCTTCCCAGTTCATTGAACGGCATATAGGGTTGCCAGGACCCTCTTTGCAACCAGCGGGAGGTTTTGTGGGTGGAGCTTAAGGAGGGTGGGGTTTGGGGAGGGGAGGGACTTCAATGCCATAGAGTCCAATTGCCAAAGCGGCCATTTTCTCCAGGTGAACTGATCGCTATTGTCTGGAGATCAGATGTAATACCAGGAGAACTCCAGCTAGTACCTGGTGGTTGGCAACCCTAGCGGCATTTTTTTTTAAGTTAATTATTTTTCATGTAAGGATTTACAAATTTGTAAGTGTCAGGTGCCTTCTTAGAAGAGGCAGTTTTCTTCCTTGATCACATAGGAAGGAATGCCTCTTCTCAGATGGTAACATGGACCTATCTCATTAATAAATAAAGGAAAGGACACTCTTTCCCCCATCAGAACTGTTTTATCCCTATGCAAATGTATGCAGATTTAATCAAACAGTTAAAATGCATTTAATTTTTAATTGACAACTCTAGTTTATAAGGACATGAAGTTAGAACTTTCCTTACCAAGATCCAGCCCAACCATGCTTGCTTGTAAATGTTCTGAATCGAAACAGGATTGTTTCTGACATACAGGAGCAGCTGGAAACCTTCCAGCTCAATGGATATTTTGGTGCTTCGATATCTGCTTTAATTTCCCCAGGAGATGGGTGGAAAAGAGGTGTGTCTGACAGGGACCTAGACTAGCCAGAACACTTAGCCCATATGCATGCTAAACAGAAGGTCCCAATTGATGTTTCTGTGTACAGCGTTTCTATTTCCCACCACTGTTTCCAGTGGCTTTGAAGAAGAACAAGAGTTGGTTTTTATATGCCAACTTTCTCTACCTTCCCTTCCCTTCCCCACAACAGACACCCTGTGAGGTAGGTGGGGCTGAGAGAGTTCAGAGAGAACTGTGACTAGCCCAAGGTCGCCCAGCTGGCTTCATGTGCAGGAGTGGAGAAACAAATCCAGTTCGCCAGATCAGAGTCCGCCGCTCCAAAAAGAGAGACCAGTGATGATGAAGGACCAGATCATCCTTATATGCGTGTATAGAGAATGACTGATTCAAGCTCGGAGATCTTTATTGTAGTGGGGGGATTTTACCTCAAATGTGTTTCCCCTTTAAACCAACAGAAATGACTATCAGATTGATTTAATAACAACTTGCTTTAATTCCTGTAATTAAAGAATTAAGACAAGTTTTTTAAATGATAGAAGAACCAAGTCCAAACCTGGCTTCGCCTTTTTTTTTTTAACACCCCATTATCTCATTTTACTCTGTCTGATGCTTTAAAGACTAGCTCTGCAAAGTTTACTATTTATATTCAAATAACCAGAGAGAGAACTTTGCCATGAAGCTCAGGGGGTAACCTGACACTCATCTCTTTCAACCTTGAACTACCTCACAAGGTAAAGAAGAGGCAGAGACCATATAGGCCACCATAAGCGGGAGGGAGGGAGGGAGGGAGGGAGGGAGGGAGGGAGAGAAAGAAAGAAAGAAAGAAAGAAAGAAAGAAAGAAAGAAAGAAAGAAAGAAAGAAAGAAAGAAAGAAAGAAAGAAAGAAAGAAAGAAAGAAAGAAAGAAAGAAAGAAAGAAGGAAGGAAGGAGATACAGCAGTTCTGGAAGGGAGTTCCATGCATAAGGATAAAGTTGCCAGCTCTGGGTTGGGAAATACCTGGAGATTTTTGGGGTGGAGCCTGAGGAGGGCAGGGTTTGGGCAAGGGAGGGACTTCAGTGGGATATAATGCCATAAACTCCACCTTCCAAAGCGGCCATTTTCTCCAGGTGAGCTGATCTCTGTCGGCTGGAGAGCAGTTGTAATACCGGGAGATCTCCAGCCGCCACCTGGAGGTTGGCAACCCTACATAAAGAGCAGCCTGGGACAGCAGTTTTATCAGGACTGCAACATTTAGGCCCACTCAGTGAGGCAAATATTGGCTCCATGAGGCCATTTCAGGCTAGGAAAACAGCGCAGGGGAAAGCTGAAACACCACACCAACCCTAGCGTCTGGATCACGATCAGAAGTGGGGACGCGAACGCCACATAACTATATTTATCTGTTAAAAAGAAGGGAGCTCTGATCACAGAACTCCCAGAGGCTTATCTGGTTTGGCCCAGACAAGAACATGTCGTAGGGTTGCCAGGTCCCTCTTCACCACCAGTGGGAGGTATTTGGGCCAGAGCCTGAGGAGGGCGGGTTTGGGGGAGTCCAATTGCCAAAGTGGCCCTTTTCTCCAAGAGAACCGATCTCTATCGGCTGGAGCTCATTTGTAATACCAGGCGATCTCCAGCTACTACCTGGAGGTTGGCAACCCTACACGTGTCGTATGTGGCCATGCGAATCTTAAGATACTAAGATTTCCTTTAAAAAATAAAAATTGAGAGCAGCCTCTGAGGCGACATTTAATGGATGAATTACCAGGGGGGGGGATAATTACTCGAGCCCTTATTCTGCTCAGAATTGCCTTTCCATGTTGCTTTTTGCTCTACAGAAGAACGCATGAAGGAACCTGCATATTTCCCCCCACCCCAGGGGGTGAAAAGCAATTAGAGCCCACTTTGGAGTGGAAAAAGCCAGAAGGGAGAGAATTCGACAGACCCTTCTCCTCCTCCTTCTTCCCTTTCCTCACCAGAAACACATAGCCTCAGAGGATGCTTCAAAATAATAATAATAAAAAAAAACCATCTGCAAAAAGATACACATGGTGGTGCGTCATATAATTTGGCTCTCTCCAGGGACTAAGGCCTATCAAATCCAGTCAGGCTAACTTCCGTGTAATCATGCACAAGATCCCACAGAGAGGGTTTTCGCAGCTACCCGACTAGCCAGCAGTACTCAGCAAAGCTGCCAATAGCAGCGTTTGACCCACACCCACCCCTAGCCATTTGGCGGATGCTTTTTTACACAAAGCTAAGTAGGGTTGCCAACATCCAGGTGCTAGCTGGAGATCTCCTGCTATTACAACTGCTCTCCAGCCCATAGAGATCAGTTCACCTGGAGCAAATGGCTGCTTGGGCAATTGGACTCTACGGCATTGGAGTCCCTCCCTTCCCCAAACCCCGCCCTCCTCAAGCTCCGCCCCAAAAATCTCCTGCCAGTGGCAAAGAGGGACCTGGCAACCTGAAGGCTTAGCCAGACCCCCCCTCCCATACATCTCTGCCATATTACAGCACCAGGATTGCCAATCTCCAGGTGGCACCCAGAGTTTTCCCAGCATCACAAGTGATGTCCAGATAGGGTTGCCAACCTCCAAGTGGTAGCTGGAGATCTCCCGCTATTACAACTGATCTCCAGGCGACAGAGATCAGTTCACCTGGAGAAAATGACCGCTTTGGAAGGTGGACTCGATGGCATTTTACCCCATTGAAGCTCCTCCCCTCCCCAAACCTCGCCCTCTCTAGGCTCCACCCCCCAAAATCTCCAGGTATTTCCCAACAACCCTTTGAGGTAGGTTAGGCTGGGAGATAGTGAATGGCGCAAGGTCATGCAGCCCCCATCCAGAACTCTAGACACCGTTGTTAGCAATTTTCACATTACCATCCAATCTTTTTGCAACCTGGCAGTACGGGCATTCCTAGGTAGAACGGAATTGTGGGAAACAGCCTAAATAATTTGGCCCAGAACTTCCTGAAGGTTGGTTTGGACTTCCAGATTTGATGACTCCACTGCGCCCTTGAGCCTTGGGTTCATTCATCCAACTAACCTGAACAATTAGGAAATATTATTTGACTCCTAACCTAAAAACCTATCCTCGTCATCCAGCTATATAGCTCTTCCGCCGGCATCAATGGAATACAGCCCATTCCTTGCCCATCCTTAGCAATTTAGCAGACTTGAAAACTCTTTATTATAAGAGCCTGTAGGTTTTTCCACCCGTTCATAATTTTCTCACCTAATGGATCATTCATGTTTTTGGGATCTCTGCCCATCATAAGCAGCAAATGTATTATGCGCAGAGTTTTGTCCCTAGCTTTTCGTGACAGCAGAACTGTGTGTCGGAACAAATTTCCATCACTCCTGCTGTCTTTGGGAATATGTTTAGGGGGGGAAATATGTTTGCGAGAAGGGAGCTTCTGGAAGTGGCAAAGAGCAACACCAAATGTGCTTTCTGAAAGAGTCTAATAATGGTACATTGTTCTTTAGAGGCACAGTGCCTAACGCTGTTATTTTGCCTGTCGCACCCACTCTGAAAACTGAACCTGCCGTGTAAAAAAATAATAATAATAATGACGGACTATAATGAACATTAAGCATTTAGGGACTTGTTTTCTAACTCCAGATTTTATAATTAAAATATTTTTACGACCCTTGATCGTATTGTGATCACAATACTGCCCCCCTTGATGTCCGGCATGTTCTTCCCCAGTGAAGCTCTGAACTAATGAATGATCCACACAGTTTGCCGATTCAGTCATATATACCCTTCTGAACCTCAGAACTGTCAAGGGTAGGACAGAAATACTAAATCAGGGACAAACCCCCTTGAAATCAGGGGTGTAATGGGGGAACGTTGGAGGTCATACATTATATGACAGCCAGCATGGTGTAGTGGTTAAGAGCAGTGGTCTGGAGCGGTGAACTCTTATCTGGAGAACTGGGTTTGATTCCTCACTCTTTCATGTGAGTGGCGGAGGCTAATCTGGTGAACTGGATTTGTTTCCCCCACTCCTACACATGAAGCCAGCTGGGTAACCTTGGGCTAGTCACTGCTCTCTTAGAGCTCTCTCAGCCCCACCTACCTCACAAGGTGTCTGTTGCGGGGAGGGGAAGGAAAGGTGATTGTAAGCCAGTTTGACTCTCCCTTAAGTGGTAGAGAAAGTCAGCATATAAAAACCAACCCTTCTTCTTCTATATGTTCTGAGGAAATTGTTGTGCATACTCAGTACTTCCCCCTGCCCATATTTTCAGACGGGTGGGCCTATGGATTCTGAGGGGAGGGGGAAAATCCCGCCGATTTTGGAAACAATGAAATGAAAATTATGGAACTAAGGGGCTGGCTTGGAGAATGGGGAATCCTGAGGTGATGTCGGTATGCATTCCAAGATATAAACATAAATAGCCTAGTATTTGAGATCCTGAAAACTGCATTGTAAGTTACACACACACAAAAAAAAAGCAGGATTCTAGCCGTCATTAGTTCAAGGCTGAAGCCTGGAAACAACTCCGTGCCACCCTTCTTTTTCCTCTGCTCGCCTACAGTACCCTTTTCCTTGCCACAAACAGATCTAATCATTTCCGTGTCTGAATCACAGAAGCAAAATGAATTATTCAAGCTCAGGTCATTATGTAAATACACATGCATTTGCATAATATTTTCTGATTGCAGACAGTTTCCCCGGAAGCAGAATTGCAAATGAAGGGGGTTACAGAAATCCCCCCCTCTTTCTCTCTCTCTCTGTGGGTCTCTGCAGGAGAAAACAGGATTATATAGGACTCTTAGACTCTGGGAGAATAGTAGGCTCACAGCATATTACAAGTTTGTGGGACCACACAAAGAGAGTAATAAGTCACAGGAGTGAACCTAAGAGTGAACCTACTGGTGAAATATAGTGTCCTCAAGGCAGTGTTATGATAGGGTCAGGGAACCATGGCTACACACGTTTAGGACTGTAGGTTAATAGCCTAAGATCTATGGAGATGCAGGGAAACACTGTAGGGCAACAGGAGTACAGGACGTCGGTCAAGAGAGACCGTAACTCAGTGGCACCACAATTACTTTGCATGTCTGAATCCACTGATCTGAGCCTTGGCAACCCATATTAAGACATTTCAGGTGGTAAGGCATGGACGGATCCTTTCATTTACAGCTTGAGGGAGACCCACCAATAGTCACAAATAACATAGTTGAACTTGAAGGGTCACTAACAAGGGTCATGAGTCTGCAGTTCTGGGTCAAGATCTTTCAAGATCTCCAGCAAGAAAAACAGGTAAACACCACAACCTACACATGCTTGTGAAAACTTGCATATGTTTCCATAATTTATTCTGATTACTTATTTATTCATTCATTCACTGAATCATTGATATCCCACATTTCCCCTTGGTTCAAGGCAGCTTACAATAAATAGTTAAAAACATCCCCAGCTAAAACCAAAGACAAAATAGCAAATCCCGAATCCTTCCCTCCTCCCGCTGCTAGTTGTGGGGAAAGGGGCAAAGTTACAGAAGGCATCCAAACCCCTGCTTTCTTTGACTTCCAAACTTTACACAAGAAACCTTTTTAGCCGTTTGCAAAAAATGAATTGTTTTTGTATGTTATCTCTCAGCCACGCTTAGGGAACAAGCCTAAGCAGGTCCACTGAGAGGTAAATCCAGTGTTGTTCAAAGGGGATTACTACCAGGACTGCAACCTAATACACTTAGCTTAGTGTGACCACTGCCATACATTGCTTATTGTTGCTTCACTACTGAAGCTGTTCACATTTTGCCCCCTTTTTTGCAACAATTATTTTGGTAGCGGGGCAGCCGTGATTCTGTTCCTGTGCAGACCCACGACAGTAGCCAGTCTCGAAAATCACAGCTTTGGTGTGTATTAAGCAAGTTTCTAGTCCTTCAGGACTTTGAAAGCAGCCTTGGAATAAGTGTGAGCAACGCCAAAACGTAGTCGAACCATTGAGACCCAGAGAGACAGCAACAGTTATAGGGGCTGTGGCTCAGTGGTAGAGCACCCGCTTGGCATGCAGAAGGTCCCAGGTTCAATCCCCGGCATCTCCAGTTTAAAAGGAACAGGCAGTCCGTCATGTAAAAGACCTCTGCCTGAGACCCTGGAAAGCCACTGCCAGTCTGAGTAGGCAATACTGATCTTGATGGACTGATGGTTTGATTCAGTATAAGGCAGTTTCATGAGTATTTTGGGGAGGGGGCGTGGCTCAGTTTATAGAGCATCTGCTTGGCGTGCAGAAGGTCCCCGGTTCAATCCCCGGCGCCTACAGTTAAAGGGACTAGGCAAGTAGGTGATGCGAAAGACCTCAGCCTGAGACCCACCCTGGAGACCCGCTGCTGGTCTGAGTAGACAACAGATTACAAGCCAAATGAAACCCTGACAGAGTGAGCCGTGGCTCAGTTTGTAGAGCGTCTGCTTGGCATGCAGAAGGTCCCAGGTTCAATCCCTGGCATCTCCAGTTTAAAAGGAACAGGCAGTAGGTGATGTGAAAGACCTCTGCCTGAGACCATGGAGAGCTGATGCCAGTCTGAGTAGACAATACCAACTTTGATGGACCAAGGGCCTGATTCAGTACAAGGCAGCTTCATGTGTTCGTATAGGGCTATAGGTCGCGGGCTGCCAGCCTATGGGATCGGTAGGGTTGCTAGGTCTCTCTTTGCAACCAGCGGGGGATTTGGAGGGCGGAGCCTGAGGAGGGCATGGTATCTTCAATGCCATAGAGTCCAATTGCCCAAGCGACCATTTTTCTCCAGGTGAACTGACCTCTGTTGGCTGTAGATCAGTTGTAACAGCGGGAGATCTCCAGCTAGGACCTGGCGGTTGGCAACCCTAGGGATGGGCGCTAGGGGGTTGGAAGTTCGAAGCCCCCCAACGGGTTGCAGGGGACCCGCCACGGGGTGGGCTGGGGGTGGGCTGGGGGGTGTGCCCGGTGTCTCTCACCAGATGAAGTCGGTGCAGTGGCTGCAGAAGGTGGGCTGCTTGAAGAAGCGGGCGGCGAACTTGTGGCTCTTCACCTCGTGGATGACCTTCTGGCGCAGCGCCCCCTTGCGGCAGAAGAGCGGCTTGGTCAGGCATTCGGTCTCGGTGGGGGAGCTCAGCAGCGCCATGGTGCCCCCGGGGGGGGGGGAAGCCCGGCTGACCACTGACCCTACCGGGGGGGGGGGAGGAATGAGGAGAGGCGGCTGGAAAAAGAGAGAGAGACGAGCGAGGGAGAGAGGATTAAGAGGAAGGACGGGGCAAAGTGACGCACAGACGGAGGAGCGACGGGGGGGTTGCGGGAGCCGGAGAAATGGGGAGGGGGGTCAGGGAGTGGGACGGGGGGGCAGTTTGGAAGGTCGGGGGTGCAAAAGGGCGAGGGGCGGACGGGGAGAACCGGCGGGAGCCGACGGGGCGCGAAGAAGGGAGCCGACGGGGCGCGGGAGGATGGAGGGAAGGAGACAGGGATGCTCAAGGAGGAGACAGGGATGCGCCAGGAGGGATGGAGGGACGGAGACAGGGATGCGCCAGGAGGGATGGAGGGAAGGATACAGGGATGCGCCAGGAGGAGAGAGGGATGCGCCAGGAGGGATGGAGGGACGGATACAGGGATGCGCCAGGAGGGATGGAGGGAAGGATACAGGGATGCGCCAGGAGGAGAGAGGGATGCGCAAGGAGGGATGGAGGGACGGATACAGGGATGCGCCAGGAGGGATGGAGGGAAGGATACAGGGATGCGCCAGGAGGGATGGAGGGAAGGATACAGGGATGCGCCAGGAGGAGAGAGGGATGCGCAAGGAGGGATGGGCGTCGAAGGAAGGGAGGGACGAGGATCTGGAGACGGAGGAAGAGCGACAGAGGCGGAGGGAAAGGCGGCGGATGGAGGGATCCGAGGCAAGTGAGGAGCGAGAGGGAAGCGGCAGATGGAAGATGAGGGGGGAGCGCGGGGAGGGAGGGAGAGAAACAGGTTGCGTGGCTCTGGGCTGGGGCTCTTCCTCGCTCGGGAGCCGGAGGTTTGGACGGGGGAGGAGGAGGAGGAGGAGGAGTTTGGCTCGGCAGGCAGGTCCTTCTCCGGGGAGCCCGGGAGTCTCCCTCCTTCCCCCCCCCAGCTCACCTCCTGCGCGCGAAGCTCGCTGCCCTCCCGCAGAACCCAGGCGTTCTGGTTCCCCGGTTCTTCCCCCCAGGATCTGACCCGTTAGATCTAACCCCGCTCGGAGTGGGAGAGAAATTCCTCTGGTTAGAAAGGGAAGGGCTGATGCCAGAAGTGAGAGCGGGGATGAAGAAGTTGGGCTGAGAAAGGGCTTGTCTGGGGGTTGGAATTGCGGGTCGGTGGCGGGTCTTGCGGATGGTGGGAGCTGAGAAAGGGGATGTCTGGATTTGGGGGGGGGGGATAGAACCATGAACACATGAAGCTGCCTTATACTGAATCAGACCCTCCTTGGTCCATGAAAGTCAGGATTGTCTACTCAGACCGGCAACGGCTCCCCCAGAGTCTCAGGCGGAGGTCTTTCACATCACCGACTTGTCTAGTCCCTTTAACTGGAGATGCCGGGGATTGAACTTGGGACCTTCTGGGTGCCTAGAGGCCCCTGGTTGGCCACTGTGTGAACAGACTGCTGGACTCGATGGACCTTGTTCTGATCCAGCATGGCCTTTCTTATGTTCTTACACCCATCACCAGCAATGCCACTGGTGACTGGGTGCCAATCTGTGCCATGCCTCAGTGCATTCCTGCTTGTGTCCCCCAAAGCAGCTGTGTGGCTGGCTTGTCCAGACAGCCAGACCTGGACTTTGTGGGTCCCTCTCTGTTGTATCCCCAGGAGTATCCTCAGGAGTCCTGGTTAGAGAACGGAGCCCTTGCAGGGGATATTGTACAGAGGCTAGGGGAAATCTGGCGCTCCCGGGTTCATCCGCATCTCCTCCTTCACTGAAGAAGAAGAAGAAGAGTTGGTTTTTCTACCCCGTTTTTCTCTACCTTGAGTCCCAAAGCGGCTTATACTCACAACCCCTTCCTCTCCCCACAACAGGCACCTTGTGAGGTAGGTGGGGCTGAGAGAGTTCGGAGAGAATTGTGACTGGCTCAAGGATCACCCAGCAGGCTGCATGTGGAGGAGTGGGGAATTGAACCCAGTTCTCCAGATTAGAATCCGCCGCTCTTAACCACTGCGCCACGCTGACCTTGCTCTGTTGTCTTACCGGGGAGTTCAGAGTTCCTGGCGACAGTTGCAGAAGGCCGCCCTGCCCTTTGGCACTTTCCAGGCCTGGTTAACGGATAACTTCAGGCGCAGATTAGGAGAGAGGGTATATAACCCATGGGGCAGTCAAACCCCAGCTGCGAGGCTGGCCCAGCTCTCCAAGGAACCTGAATGACCAGCCCTCCCATCACCCACTAAACCCAGCTCCTTTCCCCAAAAAACTCAGGAATACTTGGGTCTCAGCTCCCCACCGTACACACGCATTGGAGCCCACGCTTCTTCCGTAGAACCAAGGAGTCCTCCTTAACATCTCCTCCTCCCCAGCTTCCCTGGAATCTACTGTGTATTATTTCATCCCTGAGACCTAGCTGACAGCCATCCCCAAGGAACCCCAAGGGCCATGTCCAGTTTTGCCATGCTGCTGCTCCTACTGCTGGTTCTCTCTCCCCTGTATTCGGAAGGCATTGAGCAAACAGCAGGTGAGTCCCACGATGCCCCCTTCCCCAGCTTTTCTCCTCCTCTATTCTTTTTTTTTTTTTTTTGCTCTGCTTGCTCCTTTGCAAGCTGCTGAACCTCCTCTCCCACAGAATCCCTAGCTCCGCTTGGCATTTATACCAACCCTGCTGCCAGCTGGGGGGGGTGTCTCCTCTCTACGCGCCACCCAAACAAGTTGCGATTCTTTTAAGGGGCCCTACTCAAACAGTGAAGGCTGGACATTGAAGAAAGCTGATAGGAAGAAAGTAGATTTTTTTTGAAATGTGGTGTTGGAGGAGATGGTTACGGATACTGTGGGGTGCCAAAAAACAAACAAACAGTGGGTTAGAGATCAAATCAAGTCTGCACTGACCCTAGAAGCCAAAATGACTAAACTGGTTGTATTTTGGTCACATTATGAGACGACAAGAGTCACTGGAAAAGACAGTTGTGTTAGGAAAAGTTGAGGGCAGCAGGAAAGGAGGAAGACCCAACAAGAGATGGATGGACTTAGTAAAGGAAGCCACGGCCCTCAGTTTGCAAGACCTGAGCAAGGCTGTCAAAGACAGCACATTTTGGAGGACGTTGATTCATAGGGTCTCCATGAGTCGGAGGCGACTTGACAGCACTTAACACACACACACAGTCAAACAGTGCCCCAACCTGGGTGGCCCGGGCTAGCCTGATCTCGATCTCGGAAGCTAAGCAGCCCTGTCAGCCTGTTTAGTATTTGGATGGGTGTCCACCAAGGAAGTGCAGGGTCGCTACGCAGAGGCAAGCGATGCCAAACCACCTCTGTTCATCTCTCGCATTGAGGGATTGCTATTAGGCAGTGACTTAACAGCACTTTCCACCATGAGTCAAGCAGTGTATTCTTGTGTGGGCATGAGACTGAAAGGGATGGCGGAGAGTCAGTGTCTGATTGGGTGGTACAGGTGCTTGTGTGTGTGTAAAGTGCTGTCAAGTCGCAGCCAACTTATGCCAACCCCTCTTTGGGGTTTTCATGGCAAGAGACTAACAGAGGTGGTTTGCCAGTGCCTTCCTCTGCACAGCAACCCTGGAATTCCTTGGTGGTCTCCCATCCAGGTACTAGCCAGGACCTACCCTGCTTAGCTTCTGAGATCTGACGAGATCAGGCTAGCCTGGGCCATCCAGGTCAGGGCGGTACAGGTGCTTACACCAGCAAAATTGTCTCAAGGTAGCCCCAGCAGGTACACCGTGCAAATGGTACCTGAGAGAATAGGCTCCCCCCCCACATGCACATACTGTAGGTCAGACAGGAGCTTTATCACCCATTCACCTTTTTCTACCCCCTGTGTCTTTCCCTGAATGCAGATTTCATTGAAAACTCTGGACAGTCATGACTGCTAAATTTCCCCTGCATCTGTCCATCCGCAGATGCATACGTTTTCTCTCTAAATCACACGCACACATATCAATATATATACTTCATCCAGCCTTACAATCCAGGATTTTAGCCCCAATCCCTTGCCTTTCAGCCACTGGGTCACTCGTAAACCCATTTTACAGACAGAGAATTGAGGATGAGCCTGACGCAACCTCAAGAGAACCTTGAATTAGGCTGGACTGGGATTTGAACCCCCTGAGCGCGCCCAGGACTGTCTCCCCACTCCAGCCATACAGAAGGCTGATGGGTTGGAGTTCTTCCCCCTCTTCTTCTTAACGTTCATCACCATTTCTTCTACTATAGATATATTCTGCTTCGTTTCCCGTTCTGTTCATCCAGTGTCCAGTTTCATACCAGTCCTCTGCCTGTTTAAGCAGCCATCCCTCTATATGTTATTCTAGGTAGCCACCCAGCCTAATTCTCTCTCTCTCTCTCTCTCTCTCTCTCACTGCCTTTCCAATGATCAATCGACATAAACGCACAGTTGTAATTAATTTGTTGCCAAAGTTTAGATCCAGCTCTTTGTCTACAAGTTAGTGCTTCTGCTGCAGCAAAATCACTTTCCCTGGTCTCTGATCTCTTGTTTTTTTTCCTGCTGGGAAAATGTGATTCCAAGTTCCCTTCTCCCCTTCCACCCAGCTAGGATGTCTGCAGTTATTAGCGCAATGTTGGATTTCTGTATTCTACTGTAATTTGTTGGAGGACTCACGAAGCAAGGATCCACGTTTCTATTTCTATTTAGCCAGTTTCTAAGATGGCCAAACAGCCAGGGACAAAACATATTCAATCCCTTTAATCGACGTTTAACAAGCAGAAATGAGCGGTTGAAGCTTTTCACGGCACGAAGGTAAATAACGTCACAGAATAATTGCTGCAGATCGAGCTGATGCGAAAGGACAGCTAGAGGGACCGTTTAAAAGTTGGCAGCCCTATCAGTTTCATTACCTGCATAATTGAGCCATCTCTTTAACGGACTACCGGATTGCTCAATAGACAGACAGCCACCCACCCGTGAGTGGCTTTTCACAGGGGTTACCGTTTCACTTATTTGGCCCGCTATTTTATATAGTACACCTCTCCATGTATTACTGCCCACCTGAAGCCTTCAGAGCAAGGCAGGCAAAACGCTTCAACAAACAAATACGTATGGCCTCATAAAGAGGAAGACAACAATTTTCGGTCGATGTAGCTAAAAGGCAATTTGCGTGCCAGAAATGGTTTTTCTTCTCCATCTGGTGGTCATTGACAGCAACGCAACTTCACGCTGAGAAAGGAAGGAAAGGATGTGTTTGCGAGAACACTTTCTGTAAGAATCTAAAAATTCCTCCTTTCCTCAAAGCCATTCCCCTAGCGCATGTGTGCACACACACGCGCGCGCACACATAAAGGTGCCGTTTCAAGTGCTCTTTAACACTGATTGTTAACACGTTGCCAACTCTGTGTCATACTCCCAGCGATAATATTTTCCTCCATACTGCGAAAAGCGTCACCTGCTGACTTGTGGGTCTAAAATGGCTATCACGAGCAGGCCAAGGCCATGTTGCTCTGTCCCACTGAAGCCCCTGTTAGCATGCCCCAATTGTCCCCGTTTACTTGGTTCAGTCTTTTCCTGGTACGTGTCCTCGCTGTCCCTGAGTTGCCTTTTGGAGATGCTTTTTAAAATGTTAATGTGAGATCTCTAGTCTGCGATTCTTCAAGACTCAGCTTCCTCTCCATGATCTCTGAAAGGCAAATCTCAGGGTAGGGGGTTGCCATCTAATAGGTTGGAAGCAGGCTAGGTTTTCTGCCTCTCCCCCCCCCCCAATATCTTTACTAAATGCCACTTCCGGGGAGTAGGGGATCCCTAGAATATCAGGAGGCAGCAGGTATGCAGTAGGAAGGGGGAATTGGTGGAAACTTCCAATTTGGTCTGAATCCAACCCTGTTTCTAGAACACTAGATAAATTCATGCCCATGAACTCTAAAGAATTGTTCAGTGCACCGCTGCATTTTCACATACTGCAGCTGCTAAGGGAAGTTTGCAATTGTAGATAACATATTGGAGAGCAGTTACATATTTCCCCCCTTTTATATCTTCAACCCCAAAAGAACAAATGCATCCTGGCTTTGACTCAGTGGAGGGCAGTTTAAATGAATAGAGAACACGCAGCAAGTGGAATTGAGCCTTCTGCGATGTGTGATAATGGGAAGGGGGGGTGAAGCTCAGGCAGTGAACCTTGTAATGAAAATAGGCCTCTCTCTGTTTTTATCTGTGAAATGTTAAGAGCACATAAACAGAATTTGGGACTGCAAGTCCAGAACAGGGGTGGGGGTAGAGATGATGTTGAAACAGTGGCAGGGAGCCCTAGCCTCTGTGTTCTCTGGAAAGAGTAGGGGAAACCGAGATCAACATTACTCAGTCTCAGATCCTTAAAACCTCAGAACCTTAAAATTAAGGATGAAGTAAAATAAAACAAAATATACTGTTATAAACAGGTTTGCCACAGTCTTTATTTCTTTCATGGAGAAAAAGAGATGCACCTGAATTACTGCCCCCTCACACACACACACACAAAAGCAAATTTAATTTTATGCATTACAAGTAAGTATGGTTGCCAGGTCCCTCTTGGTAACCAGTGGGAGGTTTTAGGGGCGGAGCCTGGGGAGGGCGGGGTTTGGGGAGGGGAGGGACTTCAATGCCATAGAGTCCAATTGCCAAAGCGGCCATTTTCGCCAGGTGAACTGATCTCTATCGGCTGGAGATCAATTGTAATAGCAGGTGATCTCCAACCACCACCTGGAGGTTGGCAACCATACAAGTAAGGTATATTTTAACAAAGTACGTGTTACGGATACCATGGACTGCCAAAAAAAAAAATAATCAGTGGGTTATAGATCAAATCAAGCCTGAACTGACCCTAGAAGCTAAAATGACTAAACTGAGGCTGTCGTATTTTGGTCACATCATGAGACAAGAGTCACTGGAAAAGACAGACATGCTAGGAAAAGTTGAAGGCAGCAGGAAAAGAGGAAGACCCAACAAGAGATGGATGGACTCAATAAAGGAAGCCACAGCCCTCAATTTGCAAGATCTGAGCAAGGCTGTCAAAGATAGGACATTTTGGAGGGCTTTCATTCATAGGGTCACCATGAGTCAGAAGCGACTTGACGGCACTTAACACACACACACTGGTAATGTTCTAGGGGTGTCATTTTCTTAGGGTCTCACAATGTGCTCACATTAACACATGAAGCTGCCTTATACTGAATCAGACTGTTGGTCCATCAAGGTCAGTACTGATCTCAGAAGCTAAGCAGGGTAGGTCCTGGCTAGTACTTGGATGGGAAACCACCAAGGAATACCAAGGTCGCTATGCAAAGGCAGGCACTGGCAAACCACCTCAGTCTCTTGCCTTGAAAACCATACTGGGTCACCACAAGTCGGCTATGACTTGACAGCACATTACACACCCACCACCTCTTATGTAGATGCCTCAGCCCCTCTCTCCTTATGTTCTTCAGGTGGCAATATAAAATTATAAACCCCTTCCCCAAAATACTAAGAACTGACAGTGTTTGTGTGAAACGTGAGCTGTTGCAAAGAACCCCCTCACAAAACTGGGGAAGCCACAGCATTTCTTCCCCCCCCCCCCATGTCTATATTTATTCTATGGAACAAAAATGTCTAGGGGGAAAAAAGGTATCAACTGAACACCTGCAAAAAAAACCAAGAAATGAATGCTGGGCCTTTTTCCCCCCAGAGAAAAGTGAGGTGGCAAACTATAAAGCATAGTCTGACCTGAGTGATACAAATACTGAGCATTTCATGCTGTATACTAGGAGCTTAGCAATGATCTACAAGGTCGCCAGTTCAAATCTCACCTCTGCTCCAAACCCCCTAGGTGGCCTGAGGCGAGGTGCTCTCTCTCCCAGCCTCGGTCCCCCGTCTGCAGTACCGTAGTCTACTCATTTTGCCTTACAAAGCTGTTGCGAGAATTACTGTGGCAATGTAGGCGAAACTCTTCGAACACTGAAAACGCCACTCTGATGCTAAATAACATCATTATTGTATGAAAGTGTAAAGAAAGAAAGACACTACCAATCAAGGACCGCCACCTAATTAAAGCGGATTATAGGGTGTGTGCGTTTTTCTGGGACTCCCATAAAGTTGGCCGAAAGCCAAGCTACTCTGCCTCGGCGTTCTGTCTTTCTCTCTTTTTCCTCCCCTCCTCTCGCTATTCCCAGCTGTCAGCATTTTGCCTTACATTCCATCCCAAAATATATTCCAATTATCCCAAATATTGGTTTGTTTTATGTGCTCGTGACGCTCGGGGGCCAGCAAGAGTAACGCCGCATCTATTTTGTTCAAGCCAAATGTTTATCCTAAACCAGTAATTCTTTTTCTTTCTTTCTTTTAATGTGTTTGTTCAACAGTCCCTTTCAAATCATGGTTTGGGTTATGTTACAGTTCGGGGCGGGGGGGGGGGACTGAGATCGAATCCTGTTCTTCAGTCAGTTTGATGCCTTGCAGGCAGATCTCAGCCAACAGGCTCACATGGTGGGAACCGGGGACACTGTGAGCGTAATGAGGCACGGCGTAAATGAGGTTCTGCTGAGGGACACTTGAGAAGCACTCGGGGAGGAAATGAGCCAAGACTCCTCACTCCTCTAATTTCACACAAGGAAGAGCAAGAAGCAGATTTACTACGAAGCACAGTGAGGTGGTCGACCTTAGAGAGAGCCAGCGTGGTGTAGTGGTTAAGAGCGGTGGTTTGGAGCTCTAATCTGGAGAACCGGGTTTGATTCCCCACTCCTCCACATGAGCGGTGGACGCTAATCTGGTGAACCGGGTTGGTTTCTCCACGCCTATGCATGAAGCCAGATGGGTGACCTTGGGCTAGTCACAGCCCTCTTAGAGCTCTCTCAGCCCCACCTACCTCACAGGGAGGGGAAGGGAAGGTGATTGTAAGCCGGTTTGATTCTCCCTTAAGTGGCAGAGAAAGTCGTCATATAAAAACCAACTCTTCTTCTTCAGTGGCAGACTTAGGGATCATGTTAAAAGGCACCGAGTTATCAATTGTTAATTTATGGTGATATTTTTACCACAAAGAGAGGGAGTACCACATGGATCTTTGGCCTTAGGTATCAACCCTCTTGGGCCATCTTGTGGGAGGGGGGGATCTTCCTTTGTCTCCTCCACACAGCAACCAGACGTAAATACTATATAATGGCATGTTAGCAAGTCCATGAATCCCATCCCAAATCTCCTTCGACAATGCTTTTAACCCCAGCGTGGTGTAGTGGTTAAGAGCGCTGGTTAAGAGCTCTACTCTGGAGAACCGGGTTTGATTCCCCACCCCTCCACATGAGTGATGGATGCTAATCTGGTGAACCAGGTTGGTTTCCCCACTCCTACTCATAAAGGCAGTTGGGTGACCTTGGGCTACTCACAGCCCTTTTAGAGCTCTCTCAGGCCCACCTTACCTCACAGGGTGTCTGTTGTGGGAGGGGAAGGGAAGGAGATTGTAAGGTGGTTTGATTCTTCCTTAAGTGGTAGAAAAAGTCGGCATGTAAAAACCAACTCTTCTTCCTAAGCCTTTCTTATTTTCCAGCTACGAATACGACAGACCCCACATGCCCATCTCGGAAGAAGAGCGCTGTGGAGTTGAGAGGGCAGACTTGTCTGAGGAGCTGTGCGCACAACCCTCACCAATGCAGGCACCGGAAGTGTCTGTGTGATGGGGCGTGCGGACTGAGCTGTGTTTCGCCAGGTATGAAGAAGGTATAGGATGGCTGATTACTGGCCTTCCTCAAATTCCTCACTCTCTCGATCGTCTGTTCCCTAAGAACCAAGGCGTTATGCTTCACAGCCCTTTCCTTCCCACCTAACCGGAACCTAGCCTAATTCAACTAGCCAGCGTTTTCCAGGCAACCCAAGAGTCCTGGTTGCCAAACATCCATCCTTTTCAGGGAACTCAGGAATACTGACTCCCAAACTGTACATTCCAATGACATTCCCCTCCCTCACAACTTACAGTAGATTCACACAACACCCACCCACCCCCAACTGTAGCTCACAAACATTCATTTCTTTCCTGGCTCCCAGAACCTCAGAACAGTTCCCAGTCTATACTCCACTCCCAGAAGAACAAGCTTGTAGTCCTTCCATCCTTGCTCCAGTCTGCACTGCTAGCCTCCAGATCCCCCCAACTCTTCCTTTGCCCTCATTCCAGAGATTTGAGACACCTGTTTGAAAGGAGAAAACAAAACGGAGGAACCTTGGCTTCCGTCTCTCTGCCTTAACTCACAAGACCCCTATTCCCCACGCACCTGCCCCCCAAAGAACGTAGAAGTTCTGGTTCCCAGTTCCAACGTAGCCTACTAGACCAGTGTTTCCCAACCTTTGGGTCAGGACCCCAAAGCGGGTCACGAAGCCTCTGAAAGTGGGTCGGGGTCCTGCCTTTCTGCCCTTTCCATTGCTCTCTTTTGTATTTTGGAAACCATGATTTGACCCTGGAAACAGTACCTTCCATGTCCTACATTAGTTGGTATTTTTTTCTTCACTGCATACACATGTTGAGCAAGTAAAAGATGTGATGGTTACTAGAGCGAGTTTCTTATAATCTTAGGGGGATTAAGGGGAGTAACAGAGAAGGAGAGGGTGCTGAAAGGCTAGAATATAACTTCCACATGCAAAGGCTGTGTATGTCAGAATGCCTCTTGATTTTAGTTCATAGCAGGGGCAGCTGTGATGTTTGTTGGTTTCTCAAAAACATCAGGTTAGCCACTGTAGAAAACATAGTGCTGAACTAGATGGGTGTCGAGGCCATAGTTCGCCCGGGGCACCAAAAAACCTTGGGCCAGCACTGGATGGGTCACCACGCAAGGTCAATTTGGACTTGTGGGTCACCATACCAAAAAGGTTGGGAACCGCTGTACTAGGCTCCCAAGGATGAGGGCATTAGGCTTCTTCCTCTTCGTGGCCACGATACCCAGGGGCCTTGAGTACCATCATCGTTTCCTCATTACTGTGTTCATCCAAGGTTCCCGCTGCCCATGGCCCGTGACCATTGACAACGCCGAGACGCGTCTGGCCCAGGAATCCAATGCTTTTGGGGGCTTCATGGAGGTGACGTGCAAGCCTGGTTTTAGCATGGCAGATGGACAGGAAGTGGCCATGAGCCGCTGTCAAGGAGACAAGAAGTGGAGTTTCACCGCACCCTGTGAAGGTAAATGGCTGTTTCTCACCGGCATCATCGATAACTGAACAGGGTTTGTTATCATGGACGGCGACCTGAGATCTTTAGTCATTTTAAGACTAGTACTTGATGGCCAAAGATTTCAGCAAATGGACCAATGATCCCCAAACCTTTGAGCCAAACATGGCAAGCATCCTCTCTCACTCTTCTTTTCCAGATATTACTACTTCCCCGTCCCTTTGCGAACCTCCGCCGGAAATTGAAAATGGGTTCTATGGAGACGGCCCCTACAAGACAGGGAGGGAAGTACATTATTGGTGTGACTATGGGTGCGTAAAATGTGTTCCTCCCCAAATGCCCTACTGAAAAGTACCCCCAGATCCTGAATGCTCTGCTGTCCCATACTTGGATGCACAAGGAAGGTGTGAAAGGCAAATGAGCCCACCCCACAAACATTAATATAATCCTTTCCCCGATACTTCACAGATATCGTCTGGAGGGGGCCAGTACCCTCTTATGCCAGGAGAACCAGGAATGGTCTCACAAGGCCCCAATCTGTCAACGTAAGTAATCTAGACAATGGGGAGGAAACAGAACTTTCTTGACTGGGGTTAAGTAGACATGATTGCCTTGTCATCCATATGCACATCTCTCTCTAGCACATCAAGGTGGTGTACATGGCTTTTCCCTCCTCCATTTTATCCTTATAACAACCCTGTTCGGTAGGTTAGGCTGAGAGAGAGTATGGGTGTTTGTGGGCAACTGGTCCACCAGATCTCCCAGCGAGTTTCATGGGACAGCAGGGAGCCGTGTATCCATCCACACAACCATTTTGTCCATTTGCTGGCCCGGTTGCCCAGTTTTTAGAACCTGCATGTTCATGGATTCAGCTGGAACGTCCCCTTTTCTCTCTTCCTAGCCGTTAACTGCTCGCGCCCTGCCAATATTGCTGAAGGAACAGTGGTTACCGTGGACCAGTCTGAGCACCCGGTGGGCACCGTGATCTATTATTTGTGCAAGAGGGAATTCTACTTAGATGGCTCCAACAGAGGGGTCTGCTTGGAGAATGGAAGCTGGTCTCAGCCACCAGCCTGCAGAGGTACTTCCCTTCTCTTTGTATATGAACAAAATTTTACCTGTCCCCCAACTCCCATGCCCAAATCCCTTTCTCTCTTCTATTTGCCATCTTATGCCCATGAGCTTACCTTGGACAAGAAATCAGGGCTTTTCTTTCATTTCCTATCCAGCCCGATGTCCCATCCTTGCCCGGAGGAGCCAAGTGGTGTACAAAGGCAACAAGCTCTGGATCCATGAGATCCCAGGGCAACAAGTCCATCACGGAGAATCTGTCACGTTTTTCTGCCGTAGCCAGAACAAGACCTGCAGCTTTCAAGCCGAAAGCCGATGTTTTGATGGCGTGTTGAAGCTGCCTTCCTGCTACGATGGTGAGACAATTAATAAATGAATACACAAAGGGGTTAAGTTTAGTAGAGAAGGGGAAATTATCTGGAACTGTATCATGAATACTACTCATAGAATCATGGACTCATGGAGTTGGAAGGGACCACCAGGGTCATCTAGTCCAACCCCCTGCACAATGCAGGAAATTCCGAACTACCTCCACCACCACACCCCCAGTGACCCATACTTCATGCCCAGAAGATGGCCAAGGTGCCCTCCCTCACATGATCTGCCTATGTTCATAGAATCAGCATTGCTGACAAATGGCCATCTGGCCTTAAAAACCTCCAGGGAAGGAGAGCTCACCACCTCCCGAGGAAGCCTGTTCCACTGAGGAACACTCTGTTAGAAAATTCTTCCCAATGTCTAGACGGAAACGCTTCTGATTTAATTTCAACCCGTTGGTTCTTGTCCGACCTTCTGGAGCAACAGAAAACAACTCGGCAGCTCCTCTATATGACAACCCTTCAAGTACTTGAAGATGGTTACCATATCCCCTCTCAGTCTTCTCCTCTTCAGGCTAAACATGCCTAGATCCTTCAACCTTTCCTCATAGGACTTGGTCTCCAGACCCCTCACCATCTTGGTTGCCCTCCTCTGGACCCGTTCCAGCTTGTCTACATCTTTCTTAAATTACTGTGTCATAGGTCTTTTGTGCATGGCTGTTTCCCTCACCGTCACCCCTCCGACGACTTCGGGTCTTTGTGTTGATTATGCATGCCATTTCCAACCATCAGAGGCCTTGCTCTCCCACTGTCTTTCCCCCCGTTTTTGTCTGCAGTTTCAAATTCAAGGTAAAACAGTTTTTTGAAACATACGGGGAAAGGCAGGGGGAGAGTGAGGCGACCTCTGACGGTCAGAAACGACATGAATAATCAACACAGAGTCCCGAAGTCGTTGGAGGGGTGACGGTGAGTGAAACAGCCATGCATAAAAGACCATAGAAGAATGTGCTGGTAGCACCAGCAGTCTCTTGTGAGTTATGTCCCTGGCAGTACAAGGCAATATATAACCAGCTATGATCGGTTCTATATAGCATCCCTGATTAGGACTTCACTTGCAATATTTTTTTACGGGAAAGCCCAGCACCTCATTAAAACAAATCCCAAGCCCTATACAAACAAAAGAATCTCCTTCTTACCTCCATAGCACATAAACTGTGCAAGCAGAAGAAAAGCATGCATAAGAACTAGAGTATATTTGCATAATTAAGTATAATTGCAGGATTTACAAAAGGATCAAAACATTGGGGCAGGAAACAGACAGCACAGAAACTTAGGCGTCCTGTTTTTAGATATTCTACCAGCTTCCCCTGATTGAAGGAGGGGATGGGGCTCATACATATAGAAGAGGAAGGGGCTATTTCAATTTCTTTTCTCCCTTCTTTCAGAGCCAACCTACCTGCAGTACCACCTGTTCCCCAGGAGAGTTGTATCTGAAATACCTGCGTGTTGAATGCTCTGCAGCCTTCATTTCCCCAAAGAGATGCCCCTTCTCTTCTGGGTGCACAGGCGTCTTGAAAAGACCACTGGATTATTTAAGTGACACATGTTGACACCGTTACAGGAAAGTAGACGGCGATTTCACACTTGTCGCAATTTGGAATAATCTGTTTCTAGGAAAGGGAAGGAAGGAGAGAGGAAAGGCAACACTTCCGTTCAGTTTGTTCCACCTAGCATCAAATTCTAGTGTCAGGTTTTCTCCCAACCTCTTATTACATTAAACACAAGCTGATATATTCACTGTGTTGGTAGAAGAGAGGGATCATAGACATTGGGGGGAGGGGTAGTTACATTAATCCTAGACTTTGGTATTATCCATTCTTTAGGTTGGCAGTGGGGAGGGGAGGCATACATTAAAATGTAATTCAATATATTTCATGTGGCAAGATAATCCAGTGCCACATTTTTTCTCCCAGTTCCCCAATTAAGCTAAATATAAAGTGCTGGATTCTGGAGAAAAGCAGGCTAACTATAGTTAAATTAATTAATGAGTTTATTATATCTGAACACATTTGATATAAGCAAATAATAACAATCCTCATTTAAAATAGAAATCTGGCTGAGAAGTTTGGCAATACAGAAGAAGCCCTGATAGGCAACAACTAGGTAGTTATTTTCAAGGAAAGGGAAGAGACATTTGCAAGAATAGAGATAACCAATCCGGCAAGTCCTGTTCCAGATTTTTCGCTTCTTCACTCTCTTCTTTCTACCTTAGAGTACAATCTGTGTTTTGGGAAAGGAGGCATGTTTGGACAGAAGTCACAGTTGACAGTTCATGTACAGTCTAGGAGAGACCCTGGTTTGAATTGCCACTCTGCCATGGAAGTTTGCTGGGTGAACCTTGGGCCAGTGACAAACGTTCAGCTTAACATACCTCACAGGGATAGCATGATGATAAAATGGATGAGAGGAGAGAAGAATGGAATCAGCCACTTGGGATCGCCATTGGAGAGAATAGAAAAGAAGTAAGTAAATAGAATCAAAACATCATCTACCAGTCAATGGACACAGAAATTCCATCACTCCATCTGTCTTTCTGCTGCCTAAATTTCAATGAATCCAGAAAGGTTAATTTCTCCTAACAGAAGAGGAATCCATAGGCTTTCAAACTTGGTTTCATGGGCCCAGATCTGAAAAACATGGATTTGCAAAAGCTTGCTCCATTACAGTGGCCATGGAGAAATCCAGGTCCAGGTGTTCATATCCTTTCCCAGCACTGATACAATTGTCCATTCTGATCTGGAAAGAATTCACAAGAGACCCAATCGAGCTGGCATATCAATCCAGTTTTCTATCTCTGCACTCCTTGGGAGAGCTTAATAGCTTGCTACTGTAGTTCACGGAAATCCCTTTTAGTTCACCTAGCCCCATAAATCATCTGCTTTCCCTCTCCACCCCTGCGCCTTGTTTATCTTTCTTCCTCAGGCGGCATGGCTCGATTGATAAATCAGAGCCTCAGGGATTTCACCAGAGGGCTTTCTAAACATTAATGCAGTTTCACTCAAAGTCCACAACACTAAATAATGCTCAGTATTTATACGGTCTGTGTCAACCATTGAGTGGACTTCACAACCATTCATCTTAGTCGTCCCAAAGAAAAGCCTGGAAGGTAGATCTCTATTATTATTTATCTGTTGTAAGTGGTGGACAGGCTGAGCCTGAGAAAAAACAGGGATGAGTTACTTATTGAGGACAAAGAGACTTGAACCAGGAATTCCTAGCACACAGTTTGGCCTTGTGGCCACCATACTATTCCAGCCATGTTTTCACTTAGGCTGTATTCACACATCCCTAAACCATCGTTTGATGAAACTCCCAATATTTGTGGCATGTGAATACAAACAGTCCAATAGGCATCAAATTTGGATTTCAAACTAGGGTTAGTAGCTGCTTTGTTAACCACCCTTTGGCCTAACTGTGGATTGATGGGACATCTGAGTTTGCAAACTACCATCCCCTCTCAGCTACCTCACGTAGAGACTGTAGCCTAGAGACAATAATGTCTTCCCTAGAGGGAGACAGAGGCAGACAAACTGAGGTTCATGCAGAAACCACACAGAACTCCAATAGACAAAACCAGAGTTTGTTACACAAACCATGGTTTGCCATGATGTCTGAGTGCAACCATAACAAGTGTTCCCTACACACATGTGAAAAAGGATTATGCTCAGGAAAATGAAGAAAGAAAGACATTTCAACCATAAAATGGTAACACAGCAAACAAACAGGGTCAGTCTTAATACTGGACAGATTCAAAGCTTTGTGTTAATGTACTATCAAGGGAGTGGAACCCTTATGGAAATATGCATGAGGGGAGAATAGGTAAAAGCAGATACGGCCTGACACTGACATAAATCCATCTGTATATAATAAACCATACTTTATACATAGTGATGTGATCTTATGCTTTGCAATACAACTCATGGGAAGCCAAAGAGGCCTCTCTGTTATAATAGTGATGGTTTTAGGGTTGCCACTTTTTTCTGGAAAAGTTCCTATGCCATTCCAAACCCGCATGACAGCGAGACCTTAAAGAGAAGCTTTCCCCAACCACTATGTTATTAAAAGGGGATGCCAGCAGTTCTAGAGAGGGTTGGGCCAGAGCCAATGTTCATTTATTATTTGTATATTGACGCAGCTCAGGAATATTGTGTATTATAGACATTTGCAATAAATTAATTTAGCCTCCTGATTTCCCCTCCCCCACCATAGCTGTTCATTTTGGGCAGCGCTTTGGTGAGTTCAGGGTAGAGAGTGATGAGGGGAAGGGCTGTGACTCAGTGGTAGAGCATCTGCTTGGCATGCAGAAGGTCCCAGGTTCAATCCCTGGCATCTCCAGTTAAAGGAACCAGGCAAGTAGGTGATGTGAAAGACCTCTGCCTGAGACCCTGGAGAGCCGCTGCCGGTCTGAGTAGACAATACTGACTTGGATGGACCAAAGGTCTAATTCAGAATAAGGCAGCTTCATGCAGTCATGTGAGTCCAGGCCAAGAATGAATAAAGCCAGGTCTGTGTGACCATTTTAAGCTCTTCACAGGAACAGTGGAATGCAAATAGCTAGAAAGACTTTCTCCTCTAATGAGGGATTTTTTTAAAAGTGGTGTTGCACCAACACCAATGGGATATTATTTACCAGGTGATGTTATTTTCCTTCGTGCCATGAAAAGCTTCAACTGCCCATTTCCACATGGTAAAGGTAAAGGTCCCCTGTGCAAGCACCGAGTCATTTCTGACCCATGGGGTGACGTCACATCCCGATGTTTACTAGGCAGACTTTGTTTGAGGGGTGGTTTGCCAGTGCCTTCCCCAGTCATCTTCCCTTTACCCCCAGCAAGCTGGGTACTCATTTTACCAACCTTGGAAGGATGGAAGGCTGAGCCAACCCTTGAGCCGGCTACCTGAAACCAACTTCTGTTGGGATCGAACTCAGGTTGTTAAGCCTCTATTAAAGGGACAGGACCTTTTTCACCAGACCAGTTGGCAATCCACCTCCTCAGGAAAGGTAGTAAAATGGAGGAACTGCTCCGGAGATTAAATGAGAGTAGCAAAGGGACAATGGAGCCAGCTGGGGAGAGATTTGGGGTTCTGTTGAGGGCATTTTCCCAGGCAGTCTTGCAAAGAAGGGGTAAAAAATGTGGACGCCACAACTGAAGAAGCTGGCTGTTTAAAACTGGTGCAGAAAATATGCTCAGTACATTCCCAGTGTGTTTTGAGCTGGGATATATCTTTACCCGAGGAATATTACTGCGAATGAAAAATCTCCCTTTAGAGGCTCATTTGTTGTCACAACAAATCTTGATATTTAGATTCATATTATAGGAAATGGAGGCAGAGAGGTTGTAACTCACCCTGCTTGGGATTGCCAGATCATATTGATATGATCGGTGTGCCCAGAAATGTGTACGAAAGGAGAATGGACGTGTGACGTGCCCTACAGAGTCCTACCATCGCTCTCCTCACATGCCTGTCCCCTGTTGGTCTCAACCAGAGTAGCCACCTAATTTCACCTAAAATGACATTTCAAAGTAGACGCGGAGGTGCCGGCTGGGGCAACACGCCACAGTTATTTGGCAGGAGGCAGAAGACATTTGGGTAAGCCTAGTGAATGTTGGCAGGAGGTTTTCCTCTGTGGTAATCACAGAGTTTCTGGCAATTCCTAGAGCTACCCTACTTCACTTCCAGATTTCCCCCTGAAGTGACACTGTGGCACACACGACATGGCAGGCCCCCCTCCCATGTCTCTGCCCCCCAACCTCACTCTATTTGCCAGGCTACCCTGGTTGGACAGACTCTATGCCTTCTAGGGTTGGCAGGTCCCTCTTCGCCACCAGCAGGAGGTTTTGGGGCGGAGCCTGAGGAGGGTGGGGTTTGGGGAGGGGAGGGACTTCAGTCTTCAATGCCATAGAGTCCAATTGCCAAAGGGGCCATTTTCTCCAGGGGAACTGATCTCTATCGGCTGGGGATCAGTTGTAATAACAGGAGATCTCCAGCTAGTACCTGGAGGTTGGCAACCCTATCACTGCCACATTTTCAGAAACCATGAAAGAATCCTATTAGATACGGAGCAAGGGTAGAGGGAAGGCCAACAGGGCAGTGATCAGGTAGAGACCTTTATTCCGGGAAAAATTCCTAGCATTGTTTGTACATATAGTATGTGCCTTTGTGTGAGAAAGAGGTGAAGGGCTCCAGTGACGGGGGAAAGCATTTTTTTTTTCCTAGTCGCCTGCCAAATGTCAAACCACTGGGCTGGAGAACACATTGCAGTTGCCATGGCAATACTACCAAAAACAGCCTCCCCAGAACAAGCAATTCCCTATCCTGGAGATAATGTTTGCAAATATTCACCCTGTGGTTCACCCATTCACGCTGTGAGTCTCCGCGCACCCCTGACTCCACACATGGTTCCAGCAGCCACAGGATGGGGACGAGTGACTCGGAGAGCAGGAAGGGTAGGGGTTGCTCATCACGAATAGACTTTTCTTGTGGCATCTAGGGTGCCAACCTCCAGGTGGGGCCTGGAGATCTCCCAGAATTACAGCTGATCTCCAGATATCAGAGATATCTTTTCCTGGAGAAAAGGGCAGCTTTGGAGAGTGGAGTATTATACCTTGCTGAAACCAACAGTTGCCTTCGTCTTAAACCTTTTGCACATGCCCCTAAAGAGATGGAGGGATACACATACAAGTAGTGCCGTTTCTTCATGGCACCCTTCCTATGTAATTTGTAGTTGACAGCAATTGAGAGCAATGGCTGTGAACCATAGAGGTAACCAGTTAAGTTGTAAATAATAATCACAAGTCGTAAAGAGTATGGGAAGGGAGCAAAAGTAAAGTCAAACTGTGCTAGTCATCAGGTGGAAGAAGGAATTTTCAGTCATAGGAAAAGGTGAAAACTGAAAGGACAGGGGACAATTACATTATAGAAGAATGGTTTCACTTTTTTTACTTTTTAGAGAGGGTTACCTGTGGCTTATGACTGGACTGCAGATTAAAGGGTCAAGACACCTTCAAATAAAAACATTATGGAAGCCAAGGTGAAGTGATGAGAGTCTATCAAGATACTCGATAGTGAGGCAAAAGGTATGGCCACCTTTTGGTCCCTTCCCTCCTAGGGTTCCCTCTCTACCACCAGCGGGAGGTTTCTGGGGCAGAGCCTGAGGAGGGCAGGGTTTGGGGAGGGGAGGGACTTCAATGCCACAGAGTCCAACTGCCAAAGCGGCCATTTTCTCCAGGTGAACTGATCTCTGTCAGCTGGAGATCAGTTGTAATAGCAGATGATCTCCAGCTAGTACCTGGAGGCTGGCAACCCTATTCCCTCCCCAGGCTCTACCCCCAAATCTTCAGGAATTTCCCAACCTATAGTAGGCAACCCTAGGCTGGGGGGACATCGCAACCCTGTGAATGTGGGGTAAAATGAGATTCCCATCAGTCCCAGTAGACAGTAGGCAAAAATAAGAAACAAGGGAGTGACAGAACAAAAGAAGTCGCCGCTACAATCTCTTTCACGGTGGAGCAGTTGTTCCAGAATGTTCTCCAGGTTGCAACCTGGCAACGCTACCCATGATCCATCTGCCTCACCAATCTGCTTTTGTCAAGGATGGCCAGCCGGATGCTACCTGAAGGTCTCTCTGTATGGTTTTTCCTTATTTCAACTATTTATAGGCTCACCCTTCTCCTGAACCCCCCAAAACACAAGGTTAGTAAGAACAATTTGATGAAACAAACTTTACAACCAAGATAGATAGATAGATAGATAGATAGATAGATAGATAGATAGATAGATAGATAGATAGATAGATAGATAGATAGATAGATAGATAGATTAAAACCCATCCAAAACAACCTATATCTCCCTCACAAGCAGCCTGTGAAAGGACCTGTGAAAGATAGCGTTGCCAGGTCCCTCTTTGCCACCAGTGGGAGATTTTTGGGGCAGAGCCTGAGGAGGGAGGGGTTTGGGGAGGAGAGGGACTTCAGTGCCATAGAGCCCAATGGCCAAAGCGGCCATTTTCTCCAGGTGGACTGATCTCTATTGGCTGGAGGTCAGTTGTAACAGCAGGAGATCTCCAGCCACCACCTGAAGGTTGGCATCCCTAACCTCAGACAGGGTTGCCACCAGGGGATTTCCCAGTGAGGTCAATGGCCAATCTCCCCCTGGTAGTAGCAGAACAAACAACAAATAGCAGAACAACTCCAGGAATACTTGGCCGAGACATCTTGCCCTTTGGTCCTACTCAGTCTGGCTCTGGGCCTAGGTTTGGGGCAGAGACGGCTTTGAAAGCACTTGTAGATGATCCTTGCCTTCAAATGGACAAGGAGAATGCATTTCTAGTGCTGTTGTGAGCTTCGTCAGCGTCCTTTGATATGGTGGAGTATGTGACGCTGTTGAAGCACCTGGGAGTTGAGAGGGGTCTGGGTAGAGCAGTGCTGAGATGGTTCTGGTCTTTTCCAGACCGCTTGCAAAAGGTTGCAGTGGAGGATACTGAATCGTCTTCTTGGGAGCTGATGTATGCTGATCATACCCAGCAACATATTCCTCTGAATAAGCAACCTGCTGCTATTGTCTCTGTCCCGGCCAGTGTCTAGAGTTGCCAGCTCTGGGTTGAGAAATACCTGGAGATTTGGGGGGTGGAGCCTGAGGTGAGTGGGGTTTGGAGAGGGGAGGGGAGGGACTTCAATGGGGTATAATGCCATAAAGTCCACTTTCCAAAGAGGCCATTTTCTCCAGCTTGCCAGCACCGGGTAGGGAAACAGCTGGAGATTTTGGGGGTGGAGTCTGAGGAGGGTGGGGTTTGAAGAGGGGAGGGACTTCAATGCCAAAGAGTCCAATTGCCAGAGTGGCCATCTTCTCCAGGGGAACTGATTTCTATTGCCTGGAGATCTGTTGTAATTGCGGCAGATCTCCAGCCACCACCTGGAGATTGGCAACCCTATCTCCAAGTGAACTGATCTCTGTTGCCTGGAGATCAGTTGTAATAGTGGCAGATCTCCAGCCACTACCTGGAGGTTGGAATAAGAAGGACTCACTGAAACTGTAAAGCTAAGCTGTATCAAAAAACAGTAGTAGGCTCCAAATACAAAATGACAATGTATTAATAAAGCACAAACAGTGAAGGACAAGATATACAAAAGCAGTCAATGAAACTGGCAAAAAAGTTGCAAGCCTCAAGCAAGCAACAAGGTGTGCCCAAAATAGTAAACCAAACTGATACAAAGTACTTCAAACTTGCAAACTATGCTACGCAGCAGAAAACAGGTCATGCGGGCGCAACAAAGTTCATTTTGAGTGGAAAGTCTCACTCAAAAAATCCCTTCCTTTTTTTCCCCCTGTACCCCTTCAATTATATAAATAAAATTATATATATATATTAAAAAAAAGCCGTGGGTGTCGGCTCGGCTGGACGCTTTTCCTGGCATAGTTCGTCTCACGGCCATTTTTTCCAGTTGCAAGTTTGAAGTACTTTGTATCATTTTGGTTTAGTATTTTGGGCATAGTATTCCCTATTACTATGTATGGGTGTGAAAGCTGGACAGTGAAGAAAGCTGATAGGAAGAAAATAGATTCCTTTGAAATGTGGTGTTGGAGGAGAGTGTTACGGATACCGTGGACTACGAAAAAACCAGATCAGTGGGATATAGATCAAATCAAGCCTGAACTGACCCTAGAAGCTAAAATGACTGAACTGAGGCTGTTGTATTTTGGTCACGTCATGAGACGACAAGAGTCACTGGAAAAGACAGTCATGCTAGGAAAAGTCGAGGGCAGCAGGAAAAGAGGAAGACCCAACAAGAGATGGATAGACTCAACAAAGGAAACCATGGCCCTCAATTTGCAAGATCTGAGCAAGGCTGTCAAAGATAGGATATTTTGGAGGACTTTCATTCATAGGGTCGCCATGAGTCGGAAGCGACTTGACGGCACTTAACACACACACACACACACACACATTTTGGGCACACCTTGTTGCTTGCTTGAGGCCTGCTACTTTTTTGTCAGTTTCATTGACCGCTTTTGAATATATTGTCCTTCACTGTTTGTATTAATAAAGCACAAACAGTGAAGGACAATATATTCAAAAGCGGTCAATGAAACTGACAAAAAAGTCATTTTGCATTTGGAGCCTACTACTGTTTTTTGATACAACCACCTGGAGGTTGGCAACCCTAGGTTTGATGATAGATAGAATGCGATAGCATTGAGGAGTGTGCCCGCATGCACACCATCTAGGTGGAGGAGAGCAGTCCATTCATTCCTCAATGGATGGTCATCTGATGGCTGAAGTGACCCTTCCTGCCACGGTCCTTTCCCTTGTGACCTTGGACTCATCAATGATTGACAAGACACCAGGAAAGGAACAGAACGTGAGGTTAATGTGGGTCAGAGGGATGGTGAGAAAGAGGTATCTCTTGCTCAAGAGCACACTATGCTGCATGTCACTTCCCCAAACCTAGCTGCAGATCTCCTGAACAGCCAAAGCTGACCTCAGGTGAGTGACTCCTGGACAAACGGCCACCCTCCTCTTTGGCAGGATAGGCTCTGGTGATGGAGCGTCGTTTCAACGTCAGAAGAAAAGTTTACTCTAACGAACGACATGTAAGCAAAAAGGTCACCCGGTTCAGCTCAAATTCAGTCAGCTCGGAAAGGGGGAGGGGTTGCGCATGGAATTAACACTGCTGTTTGCTTTGCTTTTCTCTGTCATGCAACCATAAAAACAGGCTTGTAAACGGTAAGCAAGAATTCCCTTGTAAGCAAGAATTACCAGCTAGGCAGAGGAATAGAATGATAGAATAGAATAATAGAATCATAGAGTTGGGAGGGACCACCAGGGTCATCTAGTCCAACCCCCTGCACAATGCAGGAAATTCACAACTACCTCCCCCACACATACCCTGTGACCCCCTACTCCATGCCCACAAGATGGCCAAGATGGCCTCCCTCTCATGAACTGCCTAAGGTCATAGAATCAGCATTGCTGAGAGATGGCCATTTAGCCTCTGCTTAAAAACCTCCAGGGAAGGAGAGCTCACCACCTCCCGAGGAAGCCTGTTCCACTGAGGAACCACTCTAACTGTTAGGAAATTCTTCCTAATGTCTAGACAGAAACGCTTTTGATTTAATTTCAACCCGTTGGTTCTGGTCCATACTACAAAGGTAAGTCTCCACCCCACCCACCCCCAAACACACACACCTTTAAATGATTAATAGAAGTCCATGGACAAATAGGCTAGTGGAAATTGGTATAGATAAGCACCTTTGATCTGTAAGCGAGGCCCATGGGAGTGTTTGGAGCAGGGGGGGCATTTGACCTTTGGTTCAAAGGGAGCCTCAGATCTAGACACAGTGTAATTTTTGGGCATTCCGTGGTTTCTTGTTATGTGGATCATATGTGGCCATTTTAAAGAATTTATTATGGTCAGGGGCTTCAAAAGCTGGGAGTAGCTCAGTTAAATCCAACTTAGGCTAGGATGCTCACATGGCTTTTAAAATGCTTTTATTTCCTGCATTATCATCAACATTCATGTGTGCACATCAACAGCAAAAGGATCAGATGCACTTTCAGCATCTTCTGCAAAAATGCCCCATAGGTTCTATTGTGTTGTGAAAACAGCCCAAATCACCTGTGACATTTATATGCTTAATTAGAAGGGTTGCCAGCTCCGGGTGGGGAAATACCTGGAGGTTTGGGGGTGGATCCTGAGGAGGGCAGGGTTTGGAGAGGGGAGGGACTTCAATGCCATAGAGTCCAATGGCCAAAGTGGCCCTTTTCTCCAGTTGAACTGATCTCTGGCACCTTGAGATCATTTGTAATAGCAGAAGATCTCCAGCCACTGCCTGGAGATTGGCAACCCTATTAATTAGGAACTATTTATTCTCAAGAACCCTAGTTGGACAGACTGTATGCCATCTAGGGTTGCCAGGTATTTCCCAACCAGGAGGTGGCAACCCTACACACCGGCCGCTGCCTCCTCTCTCCCTTGGACAAAATAATGGCAAGAATTCAATGTGGCTGTTTATGGCACAATGAACACCAGGTGGTGCTACCGCCACAATTTTCATGCCAATGGCTGCCAACAGGCAGACGGTCATGAAAGCAATACATCCTGCCGAAATCACACATGCTTTGTAGAGTGCAAAAAGGTTGGAATGTGATGGTAAATCAACGTTCCTCCCTGGCTATAAATTGATTTTGACACCCTGTTCAAGTGCATTTAGAACTGCCTTTCGGTTTTTCATAAGTGTGCTCTCTAATAGATGGGAGGAAGGTAGAAAAAGCTTCCTGTGTGAATTCGGCCTGGATGGGTGGATGGAAGATCAAGGGGCAATTTGGACCAGGGAGTTTCATCCTTTGCAGAACAGAAGCAAGAGTTTTATACCAAATGTGGAAAACAAGTTATTTTAACCTGGGGTTTCCAGCTCCACCCTGAGAAGTGCCTGTGGAGGGGGGAGTTTGGGGAGAGATTTCACCTAGAATCTATCGTATGCCATAGAGTTTGCCCTCTGAAGCTGCCATTTTCTCCAGGGGAACTGGTCTCTCTAGACTGGAGCTCACTTATAATCCTAAGAGAACTCCAGGCTCCACCTGGAGGTTGGCAACCCTATACCACTCCATCGCTTTCTATTTGAAAAGGACTGTCAAATCTCTAGTTTGGCCGGCAGGCACATTTGCCAGTTGGGTAGGACATTGTATTAATTACCTAAAGCTTGTCTGTCTTCTCTTTTTGGTAACTCCTAATTCAGTGCGCTACTAACTTCAGCTTTATAGACTGTTTATTTTTGCATTTTTAAACTAGAATCCATCATGGTTCAACAAGATGCCTTACTTTTACCAAACGAGAGAATGTACTCAGGATTTCATAATAGCTAGGGCACATCTCGCTGGCCATTTATGCCTGGTAATTAGCAGCCCACTCCAGGCTGAATTGCCCCACATATTTTTTTTGTTTTCACGCTGAACCATCATTTAGGAACTGACTGCAAAGCCGGCACATACCTGCATGGCATTTCTTAAGAGCCCCTTTAACGCGACCTTTTGTATTTGCTTTGCCCCCACACCGAAGAATCCCCTCAAGGAAGCATGCAAAATGAGAGTGGCAGGTTAGCTAATGGTGGTTGGCTAATGGAAGGAACAGAGAAGCAGGCGAGTGGGGGGGGTAGAATTTCTCCTTTTGCATTGGGACCATGAATAGGCATTTTAAAGGTCGCATTTTTTAAAAGAGCTTTGAGCAAACATCAGAATTGACCCTGCATAAATGGCCATTGTATTGAGTGATTTGGAGCATGCATTCTTGTTTAGGAATATAGGAAGTGCCTTGCAAGATCCAGCCGGGGTCTACCCAGTCCAGCATTCTTTCCCAGAATCCCAGCAGCCACCAGGGTGGAGGTGGTCCAATAGAAATAGGCTGATGGTTCACCAATGGATCACAGCCTGCCCTCTGTCCACTTATTGCCCTTGGCAATCTAGGGTATGATCTCCTGGCTGGGGTGGCTCCCTTAACTCAGTCCGGCATTCCAGTAATAAAATACGTTTTTTCTTGTTTCACAATCCATTAGTAGCTATCTCTGTAATGAGTTTGAAATGACTCATCCTAGAATGGGAGGGAACCACCCTCTTAGCTCATAGCTGGTTCATTCCGTCCCTCTCACCCCACCTCTCCAGGAAGCCATGATCTTTAGTAAGATTTATTTGGAGAACTCGCGCTAGACAGGAGCCGGAGAGGGAAGCCGATTTTGCAAGGAAACGGAGGGGGACAGAGAGAGAAGGAGAATAAATACTCTGCATTCTCAGGATATTCTGCATCAATCACTCTTGCAAATGAACTGTCCCGATCTCAGAGCTGAAGCCTCTTGGGTTGGTCTAGCAGATAAGAGTAATCCAAGACATTCCCTCCCCCAATTCAGTACTTTTTTTTTTTTTCAAACGAGAAGATAAATTAAGGAACAGGAAACGTGACACATCCAGGGTTATGCTTTATTTGTATGTTATGTTACCATGGGTATGCTACACAAAGAAAACCCCTCGGCAACTACCAAAAAAAAAAACCACACACACACAAAAACCCAGCATGCAAAATAATGTACACGGATCAGTAAAGATCATATACTTAGAACTGACAACTCTGGGTTGGGAAATTCCTGGAGATTTGGGGGTGGAGCCTGGGGAGGGCAGGGTTTGGGGAGGAGAGGGAGCATCTACCCTCCAAAACAGCTGTTTTATCCAGAAGACCTGATCTTTATTTTCTGGAGATCGGCTGTAATGACAGGAGATCTTCAGGCCGTGCCTGGAGGTTAGGGTTGCCAGGTCCCTCTTCGCCACCAGCGGGAGGTTTTGGGGGTGGAGCCTGAGGAGGGTGGGGTTTGGGGAGGGGAGAGACTTCGATGCCAGAGAGTTCAATTGCCAAACCGGCCATTTTCTCCAGGTGAAGCGATCTCTATCGGCTGGAGATCAGTTGTAATAGCAGGAATTCTCCAGCTAGTAACTGGAGGTTGGCAACCCTACTCATCAGGTTCCACCCACCCCCCTTCTCAAATCTCCAGGAATTTCCCAACTTGGAGCTGAGCCCAAGTCAGAAACCAACATAGCAGGCAGGTTATTTTTGGACATAACTGGAGGCTGGGACTAGGCCTTGATCTACGGTTGCCAACATCCAGGTGGTTACTGCAGATCTCCCACTATTACAACTGATTTCCTGCCAATGGACATCAGTTCACCTGGAGAAAATGGCCACTTGGCAATTAGACTCTATGGCACTGAAGTCCCGTCATTTTCCAAACCCCGCTCTCCTCAGGGTCCGCCCCCAAAATCTCCACGTATTTCCCAACGCGGAGCTGGCAACCTCACACTCATCCTTAGGGTGACCAGGTCCCTCTTCGCCACCGGCAGGAGGTTTTTGGGGCGGAGCCTGAGGAGGGCAGGGTTTGGGGAGAGGGGGGACTTCAATGCCATAGAGTCCAGATGCCCAAGCGGCCATTTTCTCCAGGGGAACTGATCTCTATCGGCAGGAGATCAGTTGTAAAAGCAGATCTCCAGCTGGTACCTGGAGGTTGGCAACCCTATTCATCCTATGCACCCACACTCCCAAATTGCCCTGGGACGATATCCATTGCCGCAGGTAAAGCTTCAGATTCATCCCAAGGCTTGTCAGTTACTGAATCCCCACCCTGAAATATTTGCTGTCAGCGTTAGATGAACGGGGAGATAAAAAAATTTAACCTCAAGATAACATTTACTTATCTGCCATACTCTTAAGTTACCCAAAGCAACACTCTCCCCCTCACACACACACACACACACACCCTTTTTCACAGTCAGCTACGCCACGTTTCCCCTGTACCAACCGCAGCCCTGCCGCTATCTGACTCTTGTGAGCTTGTTCCTTCCTCTAGAAAGAAGCCCTTGGAGCCAAAATAAGACCTCTTTTGTGCCTGAAATTAGTCACGAAAAGGTCTCTCGTATGTCCTCCGAAATATTATTGAGGAACATTGTGTCCCACAAGACCCTAATTTCGTTCACCCAAAGGTGGAAACTCTGGTTCACTCTGGGAGGGCAGCCAATCTCCAGAGCGGGGTCGCCAGCTCTGGGTTGGGAAATACCTGGAGATTTTGAGGGTGGAGCCTGAGGAGAGCTGGGTTAAGGGAGGGACTTCAGTGCCATAGAGTCCAATGGCCAAAGCGGCTGATTTCTCCAGCGGACCTGATTTCTATCGCCTGGAGATTGGTTGTGATCTCCAGCTGCCACGAGGAGGCTGGCAGCCCTACTCCAGAGGCCTCAAGTAGGTCGAATTGCTTTCCTGCGTCAGACCAAACATCCGTCCCGTTTCCAACAAGCAGAACAGGAAGATGATAACTTTCCCTTGCTGTTTGTTGGTAGCATCTTGTATTCAGAGGTATCCGGCTTGTGTCCAGTTTGAAATCCAAACGGACACCTTAAGGCAGGCATCCCCATTGTGGTGCCAAGGTGCCCGCTGGTACCTTTTCTGGCACCTACCAAGTGTTTTTAGGAAGTGGGTGGGGTAGGGTTGCCAGGTCCCTCTTTGTCATGGGTGCAAAGTTTTGGGGGCAGAGCATGAGGAGGGCGGGGTTTAGGGGGGGAGGGACTTCAATGCCATAGAGTCCAATTGCCAAACTGGCCATTTTCTCCAAGGGAACTGATCTCTATCAGCTGGAGATCATAAGAACATAAGAAAGGCCGTTGCTGGATGAGACCCAGGCCCATCAAGTCCAGCAGCCTGTTCACACAGGGGCCAACCAGGTGCCTCTAGGAAGCCCACAAATAAGACAACTGCAGCAGCATTGTCTTGCCTATGTTCCAAAGCACCAAATGGGCATGCTCCTCTGATCTTGGAGAGGATAGGTATGAACATAAGAATGGCCATGGCGGGTCAGACCCAGGCCCATCAAGTCCAGCAGTCCGTTCACACAGTGGCCAACCAGGTGCCTCTAGGAAGCCACAAACAAGACGACTGTAGCAGCACCATCAATTGTAATAGCAGGGGATCTCCAGCTAGTCCCTGGAGGCTGGCAACACTACACATCAAAGGGTATTTCTCAGCACCCCTCTGCTTAGAAATGAAGCCGTTCCTACAGCTAGCATAGAACTAGGCGTGGTGTTGGCCACCCTAACATCAGTGGCTGGAGAAGCCAAGCCAGCCGAAGCACAAGGACGGAATATATGAGGCTACCTTACAAGAACAGACAATGGGAGCAAGGAGTCGGTCTTACTCACACCCATAAACCTGGATTGCGGCTCTCGCCTTGGGGCGGGGAACCAGCTCCAGGATGAGAGACGGCATCAGGAAAACGCATTCCGGCCAGACAGACAAATATATATAGCCATGACTTCATCCCTGTGCTGGAGCGCAGCCAGAATTGCCACAGGGGTGGAAGAGCAGCTGTTCAGGCGGAAAGCCTCCACACGGCCCTTACATTCAGCCACCTCTGGGGTGAGAAGGGGAAGGCTAGAGATGAAGTTGCCTCCAGGGTGTGTGTGTGTGTGTGTGGGTGTTTATTCAAGGAAGAGCCTGTTACTAGGGATAAGGTTGCCAACCTCCAGGTAGCATAGGGTTGCCAGGTCCCTCTTCGCCACCGGCAGGTGATTTTTGGGGTGGAGCCTGAGGAAGAAGGGGACTTCAATGCCATAGAGTCCAATTGCCCAAGCAGCCATTTTTCTTCAGGTGAACTGATCTCTATCAGCTGGAGATTAGTTGTAATAGCAGATCTCCAGCTAGTACCTGGAGGCTGGCAACCCTAAGGTAGCACCTGGAGATCGCCCACTATTACAATTGAGCTTAGGGCTGCCAACTTTCCCGTATCTCCCCTCCCCAAAACCCGCCCTCCCCAGCCTCCACCCCTGGAATTTCCAGGTATTTCCCAACCCAGAGCTGGCAACCTCTAGCGAGAGACAAGCAAGGCCTGTCTCACGCAGGCCCCCACAAAAGCTAGAGGGTTAATCCAGTCACTGGAGACCCACAAGTTGAAGAAACCCAGTTTGTGCAAAAATCCAGATGTATGGAAGTTCTGCAGACTGAACTACCCCCATGCTATCGCCTAGGGTTAGAATCATAGAATCATAGAGTGGGAAGGGACCACCAGGGTCATCTAGTCCAACCCCCTGCACAATGAATAGGGTTGCCAACTTCCAGGTAGTCACTGGAGATCTCCTGCTATTACAACTGATCTCCAGCCAATAGAGATCAGTTCCCCTGGAGAAAATGGCCACTTTGGCAATTAGACTCTCTGGCATTGAAGTCCCTCCCCTCCCCAAACCCCTCCCTCCTCAGGCTCTGCCCCAAAAACCTCCCGCCGGTGGCGAAGAGGGACCTGGCAACCCTAACAATGGGGGAAATTCACAACTACCTCTCCCCCACACCTCCAGTGACCCCCTACTCCATGCCCAGAAGATGGCCAAAGTGCCCTCCTTCTCACCAACTGCCTGCAGAGAAAAAAATGGTCTCATTCCTTTAACAGAGGCTTAATGGGATGTTATTTACCAGATGTTGATATTTACCTCCACGCCATGAAAAGTTTCCGCTGCCCATTTCCACACATTAAGGTCTCTGTTACAGACACACAGAACATTTTCCTCTAGGCCTGTTTGCAACGGTACCAGCACTTCCCTCCCTACCCCTCTCTGCTTATTTGAACATGCGCTCAGCACGTCCCTAGAACAACAGCTGCGTTCAGTCAGGGCTCCCTGGAGCATGTGAGCTGGAGTTTCCATCGGGTGAGCGTTCCTCCGCCTCTTCTCTGGAGCCAAAATCCAGCACTAAGTGCAGATTCCTGGAGGGGGGAGCGAGAGATTTTTCTCCAAACCAGCTTGCCCCACCCTATTTCCACTCATAAAACTGTTATTTTGCCTTAAATTGAAATTGCCACCACCAGGACAAGAAAGGCCCCATATTTTCGCACCAGTTTATACCATTACTAAAATCAAGTGGTCATCCTTTTGGGGGACAGCATCGCTTTAAGCTATAGGTGTAGGAGGGGCTACATATTGAAACGCTTCTCTGTATGGGAGAAAGTCCCTGTATATAGTAAAGCCAGCGTACTCCCTAATATGCTACTTTTCTTACAGCAAGGATTTTTGAGGAGTGGGGGGCATGCAATTGGGATTCCCCTACCTGCCTTTAGAGCAGTAGAATCCAGAAAAAAGCTCTACCACAAGGTTTTCTTAAACTCTTAAAATGCATATTTACCACTTGACCAAGGTCAGAGGAAGGCAGTGGCAACCACCTCTGCTTCTCACTTGCCTTGAAAGCTAGGTTTGCCAGGTCCCTCTTTGCCACCCGCGGGAGGTTTTTGGGGTGGAGCCTGAGGAGGGTGGGGTTCGGGGAGGGACTTCAATGCCATAGAGTCCAATTGCCAAAGCGGCCATTTTCTCCAGGTGAACCTAACTCTATCGGCTGGAGATCAGTTGTAATTAGGGTTGCCAATTGCCGGGTAGTAGCAGGAGATCTCCTGCTAATTCAACTGATCTCCAACCAATCAGTTCACCTGGAGAAAAATGGCAGCTTTGGCAATTGAACTCTATAGCATTGAAGTCCCTCCCCTCCCCAAACCCCACCCTCCTCAGGCTCCGCCCCAAAAACCTCCCGCCCGTGGCGAAGAGGGACCTGGCAACCCTAGTTGTAATAGCGGATCTCCAGCTAGTACCTGGAAGTTGGCAACCCTATTGAAAGCCCATAATTCAGTTGCGACTTGATAGCACATCCGTACATCTTCTCAACTTCTTAAAAAGCAATAGCGCCCCAAACTGAGGTTAATACTTCTGGCTGTTTAATCTCAGCTCAAATTCTGTGCTCAGAGCAAGAAAAAACATGATACATACACACACCAAAAAAAAAACCTTGCTTCATTTGCATGCCTTTCATTTCTGAACTCAGTATTTGAATTTCCTGACAGTTATCCATGGGGGTTGTAAGGAAGAGAGGGATGGCAGGAGGTTACGGGTAAGGAAACAAATGGAAGCAGTGAGAAACCTGGCTGCCGCGAGAAACACAACCCTGCTCCTAATCGTGGCGGCCCTGTGTCGAATGTCACTCGTCTGGAAGATGCTTCTGCTTATTTGTGCTCTCCCCACCCTCAGGGATTATTGCCCAACCAAAGAGGCAGCCGAATCAATGGCCCCCGGCGGCCGCTAATTGGGAAGAGGCAGCGCTGAAGAAGTTAATTGTACAGAGACACAGCAGCCCGTCTCCTTTGCAGGGAAGTTCCTCCCGCTCCGCTCGCAGGAGCCTTTAATTAATTTAATCAATCAATCAAAGCACCCCCTTTTGGGAACCGCTGCCTTGACAGGCAGGAGAGACAGACAGCGCTTGGAAAAAAGAAGCAGCCAGGGCAGGTTCCCCAGGCTCCTGGTTTTGCACCTGACTCCGCACAAAGCCGCCTTCGCAGCATGACAGAAGATGAATCGCTCTGTCTGAGGGTGACAAGGTGCGAAGGAAGACAAGGCCCCTGAAGGAAAGGGGATCTCGGTGTGGGGGGGGGGGCTCTTGTCATGTCACCGTGCTGTCGAGGTTAAAAAAGCAGCACCTGGTGAAATTCGCTCTTCTATCCGTCAGGTAAGAATAGAGAAGATCCGTCCTCTGCTGCAACGTGTTTGTCCAGGTCTGTCTAGGTAGGGGAAGGCTGCAGCTCAAAGGTTCGGTGCATGTTTTTCAGGCTCCAGGTTCAAACCCTAGTAAAAAGGTAAAGGTCCCCTGTGCAAGCACCGGGTCATTCCTGACCCATGGGGTGACGTCACAGCCCGACGTTTACTGGGCAGACTTTGTTTACAGGGTGGTTTGCCAGTGCCTTCCCCAGTCATCTTCCCTTTACCCCCAGCAAGCTGGGTACTCATTTTACCGACCTCGGAAGGATGGAAGACTGAGTCAACCTTGAGGCGGCTACCTGAACCCGACTTCCGTCGGGATCGAACTCAGGTCGTGAGCAGAGCTTGGACTGCAGTACTGCAGCTTACCACTCTGCGCCACCGGGCTCCTTCAAACCCTGGTACCTCCAGCAAAAGGAGAGCCTAACTACATAATGCCCTGTTCTGAAGGGCCCAGACTTGCCCAGACACGTCAGACTTGGAATCCAAGCAAGGCCCTGGTTAGTACTTGGATGGGAGACCACCAAAGATGTCCAAGATTGCTACACAGTGGTAGGCAATGGCAAACCACCTCCATTCATCTCTTGCCTTGAAAACCATACGGGGTCACAAGAAGGAGGAAGAAGAGGGGGGCGTGGCTCAGTGGTAGATCATCTGCTCAGTGGTAGAGCATCTGCTCGACATGCAGAAGGCCCCAAGTTCAAACCCTGGCATCTCGTTAAAGGGACTAGGCAAGTAGGTGATGTGAAAGACCTCTGCCCGAGACCCTGGAGAGCCACTGCCAGTCTGAGTAGACAATACTGACTCTGATGGACCAAGGGTCTGATTCAGTATAAGGCAGCTTCATGTGTTCAAGAGGAGGTGGTTTTTAAGTTGGCTGTGACTTGATGGAATTTTCCACCACCAACTACATATACCTCCTTGGGTCAGGTTGACAGACATGATCTGAAAGTTCCCTGTTTCCCAGGTACGTGCAAATCTGGTTTGAATGGGGACCACAACACATGGGGAGGGGGACCCTAGAACTTCCTCCCCCAACCCCCCCATATACAATTTTCCCAACTTGAAAGCCCCAGGGAGCCACCCGTACGCCTTGTTGAGAAAACGTAATGTGTACTGATGGGCTACACATACCTTTCCCAAATAGAGAAAACAGCAACTCTGTGAAAGCGTTTCAGGTTGAAAAAATGGGGGGAGGTCTGCAATCCTAATCCAGATCAGTCTATGTGACTGGGAAGCATGGAACTCCCTGCATATAACTGTCTGCTGGCCCTGGGAGCATCCACTCTCTGGTAGCAGGTATTGAAAGAAAATTTTCTCTGCCCCACACCCTGAACAGCCACTCCCAGTTAAGTATAGACAGTTTGGAACTAGACAGCCCAAAAGTCTAAGACTCAGAATAAGGTAAGAAGAAGAGCTGGTTTTTACACCACGCTTTTCTCTATCTTTAAGAAGTCTCAAACCAGCTTACAATCACCTTCCCTTCCTCTCCCCATAGCAGACACCTTGTGAGGTAGGTGGGGCTGAGAGAGTTTGGAGAGAACTGTGACTAGCCCAAGGTCACCCAGCTGGCTTCATGCGTAGGAGTGGGGAAACCAACCCGGTTCACCAGATTAGAGCACGCGCGCGCACACACACACACACCAGAGACAGAATTTGTTCTTTGTAGAAATGAAGAAAGCTGATCCCGACAGTTTATTGTATCATTGCTCCTTTATTTTATACACATATTTATTTGAATATATAAAACACACTCATAAACAACAGCACCACATTGAAAGTGAAACAGGCAGAAGAAAAGCCTATATGTTGGTTGACGCTACATGACATCTAGGAGGCAGTAAATATGAAAACAGAATGGTACTTTAAAGAGAATACATAGAAATCAACTCTGACGCTCCATAGAAAAGAAGAGAGCAATGTTTGGCACGAGTATCATATGGGGAAGCAACGTTGTCTCTAATGTCAAGTCCCCTAGGATGAGGATTTTTAAAAAATGAGTGGAATTGCAACCAAAAAAAGTCCAAAGCCACACATTTAACACTTTGTTGAACACGTTTTCAATTGCGCTGATTTATCAGCAAGAAAAAAATACAGCAGATTTCTTTTGGACACTGGCCTGCAAAGGTTTGGGTTTTCATTTTACTATAAAGGTGCCCCGCAAAAATTAAAGGCACAGTTCCTTTTAATAAACCACATTTCACTGTGATACATGGAAGAGAGTGGCCTTTAAGAACCACAAAGGCAAAGATTTTTAATTCTAAGTAGTTCAAGCTGGATGCTGTTTTTCAGCGTGGCACAGGCTTATTATTGGCCTTTGAGGCATGAAAGCTGATAAGTTCCTTTTTAACCTCCAATAAAATACTGTTTTTACTGCAGAGGCAGGCAATGGCAAACCACATACGCGCGCACACACAAAATACTGTTTTGTTTTGCTTGACCTACCACTGGATTCCCCCCTTTAAGAATTAAGGTACTGCAAGAGTTAACTGCTCCTACATGCAGGGTTAGATCATTCAGCTAAACTGGATCCTGTAACTCTGTTTTGTTAAGTCTTCCTTCAAGGGGGAAATATTTCCTCGAATGGAGAAAGACTTTTTCTGATGGGAAAAAGGTCTCTTTGTTGAAGGAGGTCTCTGTTGGGGGAAAGACTTGGTGGAAAGAAGGCATAAGATCCGACCTATATGCTTTTAAGAATTATATGGCTTTCTTGCACAAAAGGCTCCTGGTAAGAAAGTCAACACCTTTAAGACCTACCAAGCTGATACGGATTTTTTAAAATCCTCCATAACCCAATATTTTGAACGTGTCCCCTAACTATAAACTCCTCCTCAAGGTGGCAAAGGAAACTTAGCCCTGCCACACTTTCTATACAGTCCCTATCCATTTCAGCAAGGCTTGAATGGGAGACGTCATAGCAAATTATCTCTTTGGATCTGAGACATCAATAAGCAGATATCTTCATTGCATTTATTAATAACTAAGAAATACATTCAGCACAGAAAGAAAAAAAACATAGCTCTTTTGCACAGTTTGAAGATAACCTCACTGCTTTCTACATCTCTAACATGAAAGCTATTTGTTTTTACTACCAGACAAATATACTCATTACAGAGGAGTTTTCTCCCCTCTCATTCCCCATAAACAGAGGTTGCTCTGAAGACCCCGGTGTTGGCCATGCCCTCTCAACCCAATCTTGGGTCCCCTGCCATTTGGGAACAGGAAAACGTGGAGGAGACATTATCATGCACACGTCAGTATTAAGGCAGAGACCTCTCCCAGGCCACTGAGCAGACCCAACAGAAACACAACAAGCTGGCAGGCTGGACAGAGAGCCATCATGAGGGCCAGAAGCTTGAGGTGACAAGCTCAAAACAGGGAAGGAGTGAATGTGCCACAGGGGAGAAAGGGTCACCCATGAACTGGGCAACAGACGCACAAGAGAGATCCAGGAAGATGTACATTCAACAGTGAAGTGCTTTGGAGTGTGAGCAAAGGAGTGCAGCAAGGGTCTTTCTCCCCCATTCAAGGTGAGGTCTTCCTACCGGAACATGCATGCACCCCTCCACCAAGAAGTCAGCTCCTGAATCTTGAAGCTCTTAGCTGGTTGCCACTGAGGATGGCCAAAAGATATGCATCACAGATATTTAGAGGAGAACAAGGAGAAGGAAGCTAGGCAAGAGGAAATGGACACAGCGCAAAGCTACACCGTGCAACAGGTGACTGGCTGCAGGCCAAAAGAGAGCAGGCGGGGAGTCTGTGGAGACTGGAGAGGGTACGGCACACACAAAAAAGAGAGAGAGAAAGAGCGGAACAAGCACATGGTGAGCTAATGTAAAACCAGAAAGCTGCATTGAGAAGTTTGGAAAGAATGTGAAAAAGAAAACAGGATAGGTGTGGACACGAAAGGGGGGTTGAGTAAAAAGTCTGATGGTCAAAAAGAGGGAGAGAGAGAAATGGGAAAACAGAACGGGCCAACACCAAAGCACTTTCATGTCCTTCTCTTTCTGTTTTCATTCCTCCCCCCTCCTCCCTCCCTCATGACCCTTTCTGCCCAGCCGCTCACCGCCTCATGCACCCGTCTACCCCTGGATGAATATCAGCCGTGCGGAATACACCAGGTCAGCAAGGTACACCAGCAGGTTGAGGGCTGTCAGGACCGCTATGGTGACATATTTGTCCCACTCACAGAAGTAGGATCCGGAACAACGCCGGCGGGGCTCTCCTCCGTGCTTCGTGTCGAAGTGGTAGATGGGCCAGATGATGGTGGCCGTGGCGTACATGAGGACGGCCAAGAGGGTGTAGGCGCTGAGGAACGTGTTGAAGGCGCACGGCAGCCAGCCGGTGCATTCGCCGATGCAAAGGATGATGACCACCAGCGAGAGGATGAAGCAAATGCAGTAGACGGCCAAACACCACTTGAGGGCATCGTGCCGCTCGTAATCATACTTGTTGAGGAAGACGAAGATGATGCAGGCGATGAACGTCTCCACCACCTTGAGGAGCCCTGGGACGGTGGCCATGTAGCCCGTGACTTCCCCTGGCTTGGCTTTGGTCATGGTGACCTCGGTGAAGTAGGCCAGGCACGCGAGGCAAGAGAAGACTGTGGCGGCGATGCGGTATCCACGCTGCTCGCCGCTGGAGTAGCCCTTCTGGAGGTAGGCTACCGGGAAGATGATTGAGGCGGAAAGGCAGAGCAAAGTGGCATACATTGCGAAAGTGATGGGAAAATTCCTCCAGGAGACCGGCACACGGTGCTGGAGACCGATGAACTCCACCACCAAGATGATGATGGTGACGGCGAAGCAGAAACACCACGCAAACATGCACCAGTCCCCATAATTCTGATGATCCCGCAGCGTGCTGCCCTCATGGGCCACCAGGCTAAAGGCCACGCAGGTGAAGATGGCTTCCAAGATACGAACAATGCCCAGCTGAGAGGTCAGGGCGCTGGTGTTGCCCACAGCTTTTGAGCGGGTTACCGGCATGGTAAGAAGAGCTGGGATGAAAAAGAGACAATATGCAAGACGTTGAGACAGAGAAGTATAAAGTCTAGCAAACAATGTGCTGAACTCAGTTGCGGAAGATCCAATCTCTACGCAGGGTCAAAACAGACAAGGAACTGGGAGATCTCTGGTCGGATCTTCCTTCTTTTAAAACAATTTCATCCACAAGAGACCCCAGCTCTCCACGGCCACATGGGGAAGGGATTTAATTCTTCCAAACCTTGCATGGTTTCATTAGTCAAAACTGCTCTGCTCCCCTTCAGTCTTAAAGGGGGAAAGACGGGCCACCTCCCAAATCTTTTATTTCTTCTAAGGTATTGGAGAGGCATATAGATTTTGAAAGGTGACACTATGCTGAGGTGGAAGAGCCTTCCCCCCCACTTTACACCATGTGAAGATGAAATTTAACTTTACAAGATACTAGGAGGATATAGCCATGGATCTCCCACTGTATCATCTGTCCTGATCCTTAATTGTAACCTTGTTGGTTCATTCACCTTGGATGTTTCTCTTGCTCAGCCCAATCTACGGAACAGGAAGAGATCGATGTACCAACACGGGGTCTCTCTCCTCCCGTACAAGGATTCCAGGTCACTCAATAAAGCTTACTGGTGGTACAATCAGCGCAGAAAAAAAGGAAGTAGGTGGATTTACTTGTTCAAGGATGTGAGGATAACAATCCACTTACAAGGAGTTATAAAAATGATTAGATAAATCATACAAGATCCCAATTCTTGCAACAACAACAACCCCCTCCCCACCACGGGGCAACTTTGTAGAGGATGAGTCTATCAGGTGCTATCCATCCTTGCTGAATGGAACCTCCATATACAGAGACCATCTACCTCTGAAAACTAATCAAGAGCAAGGCCTTCAACCCTTCATATGTCCTTCTTTAAGCTTTTCAGAGGTATGTCATTAGTCACTTTCTGCTAGGCCTTGGACCAATCCAGTGAGGGTAATACTTTGGATTCCTAGGTTATGAAATGTACAGAGAGCTTTAAAGGTCTGTGGCAAATTCTGAGTCATCACCAGCAGGGAGATGTTACATTCTTGGGCATCAAACCAGAGGTGGGAGACAGTAGGTGTTGGAGAGCCAGTGTGGTGTAGTGGTTAAGAGTGGTGGACTCTAATCTGGAGAACCAGATTCAATTCCCCATTCCTCTATATGATGGTGGACTCTAATCTGGTGAACCAGGTTTGTTTCCCCACTCCTCCACATGAAGTCTGCTGGGTGACCTTGGGCTATTCACAGTTCTCTCAGAACTCTCTCAGCCCCACCTACCTCACAAGGTGATTGTTGTAGGGAGGGGAAGGGAAGTTGGAGAAAAACGGTATAAAAACCAACTCTTCTTCATCTGGATCTCCCAAATCCTAGTCTGGTACTCTAATCTATGACACCACACTGGCATCTGTCAGAGTGTCTGAGATCTATCCATCCATCCAGTACATTTTTATCCCGTCCTTCTTCCAAGTAGCTCTGGATAGCATATGGTCTCCCTTCCCCATTTTATACCCACAACACCCCTGTGAGGACGTTGACCTGAGGAATTTGCATTCAAGTCTCCCAGATTCTACTCCAACCCCTCAATCGCTTCACAACTCTGGCTGCTACTCTACAGATTTCCAGCCATTTGGATATTTATTTCTCGGTGAGATCAAAGAAGTGTGTCCATTTTACAAGACTATCTGTTTGGAGGCTACCAAAATGTGGAACTGTAGAATCATAGAGTTGGAAGGGACCACCGGGGTCATCTAGTCCAACCCCCTGCACAATGCAGGAAATTCCAAACTACCTTCCCCCACACACACACCCAGTGACCCATATTCCATGCCCAGAAGATAGCCAAGGTGCCCTCCCTCTCATGATCTGCCTAAAGTCATAGAATCAGCATTGCTGACAGATGGCCATCCAGCCTCTGCTTAAAAAGCTCCAGGGAAGGAGAGCCCACCACCTCTCGAGGAAGCCTGTTCTAACTGTTAGAGGAACCACTCGAACTGTTAGAAAATTCTTCCTAATGTCTACACAGAAACTCTTTTGATTTAATTTCAACCCGTTGGTTCTGGTCCGACCTTCTGGAGCAACAGAAAACAACTCGGCACCCTCCTCTATATGATAGTACTTGAACATGGTTATCATATTACCTCTCAGTCTTCTCCTCTTCAGGCTAAACATACTGTGGATGTCACTAGTCACAAATTCCAGTTCTGTCAACATTCACAGAAGGAAATCTGCACTCAGACTATTCAGATACCTAGCCAGATAACGGGGCAGGAACTAAACACTTGCTTATACACCTGTGGCAAAATATAGGGGGGAAATACCAGCGGGAGACCTGGGGGGGAAGCTCTCGTAAATTACAAATGAATGGATGTGGTGTTTTTGTTTGGTTTGCGTGCCACAAATGGCTAAAATGGGTATGCACAGGCATGCTGGCTGCTAACCGTTGCTGACCTGTTGACAACCCCAATACCAGAATCTGGGAACAGATGCAAAATAATGCTCACGAGGAGGCAAAGCGCTATCTCTTCATGTTCAAGGGTGATGCAGGATGATAGCTCCACCAGCAACCGCAGCAGACACACAGGAAATTCAACAGGAAGGCCCTCAAACAAGGGGGACTTCCTAGCACACGGGGCTGCCATAACCCTCACCGTACCCACTTGTGCCCATCCTGCTAGTCTGCTGAGATGGAGCAACAATTACAGTGCAGTTAAGCACAGGCCTTTGTCTGGTTTACAAACATCGGGCACTCAGAAGAAGAAGAGTTGGTTTTTAAGCCGACTTTCTCTGCCACTTAAGGGAGAATCAAACCGGCTTACAATCACCTTCCCTTCCCCTCCCCACAACAGGCACCCCGTGAGGTAGCTGGGGCTGAGAGAGTGTGACTAGCCCAAGGTCACCCAGCTGGCTTCGTGTGGAGGAGTGGGGAAACAAATCCAGTCCAGCAGATCAGCCTGCACCGCTCATGTGGAGGAATGGGGAATCAAACCCAGTTCTCCAGATCAGACTCCACCGCTCCAAACCACAACTCTTAACCACTACACCACGCTGGTTCAGACCTGACACAAAGCCTCCTGTTCAAAGGAGGTGGGAAAGGTATCTCAGGATTTTATTTATTTCCTTCCTTTATTCCCCACCTTTCTAGGGGTTGGATCACATGGAGCTGCTGTATACTGAATCAGACCCTTCGTCCATCCAAGTCTTTATTGTCTACTCGGACTGGAAGCAGCTCTCCAGAGTCTCAGGCATCGCCTTACTGCCTGGCCCTTTTCACTGGAGATGGCAGGGATTGAACCCGAGACCTTCTGCGTTTCAAGCAGATGCTCTACCACTCAGCCACGGCCCCTCCCCTACCAGATCCTTCCAGCTCTTTCGCTGGCAAAAAGAGAGACCCCTCAAAAAACTAGGCCAGGGACTGGAAGACCTTGGTTCTCCCATTGGAGGCACGTAAATGCATTTGTAAACAAGATGCACTTGAAACCTCAGAACATTCGAATTATTCGAGTTATTCAAATGCAAAACTGTACAATCATATACTGTATGTACGAGATCACTGATTCCGTTACTTGTAGATTGGCATCCTTTTGAGTGCTTCTGATTGCCACAGCCCTAAACTGGGCTCGATACACGTGCCACTACTGTGGTACGCGGATGACGCAGTAGTACTTTCACATACAAGGATTGAGACATTTACTATCATGCTTCTTAGAATACTATGATCAGAATAGACTCATAGTGAATGTTGAAAAATCAAAAATCATGGTTTTTGCAAAATCATGGACCCCCTTTAACTAGAGGACAAGGGGCAATGTGATTGAACAGGTGAAATAGTTTAAATGCTTAGGTATATACTTCCACTATAGAGCTAGCTGGGTGACTGGTGATAGCAGTATTTTGGCTATCACACGATTCTTCTGTACTAAAGGACATCAGTATGTACCTGCAGCTCTTAAAGCCTTCAGTGCTAAGTTAACTTCTCAACTTCTATACGGAATCCCAATCTGGATTCAGGCCTTAAACCAGGATGTTGAAAAAATTCAATCCAAATTCCTACGAAAAATTCTTGGAACACCATCCTTATGCAGCCTTGTGCTTAGAAACAAACCAAAAACGTTTGGAAACCGGAGCTTGGCTTGTAACAGCAAAATTCTGGTTACGATGGCACTATAAGGCTAAAATAAACAGTCTCACTCATTATATGCTAACTGAATCGGATTCATCCAGATGGATAAGTTTAAGGGTTTTTTCCTTGTAGATTGCCCTAGAGTTCTGAGGAAACAATGACTTAAATTATCTATTGTGTCCGATAATAAAAGCTTAATGAATGGAGCTGCCAGATTTGTTTGGCTAGCAATTAAAATAAGGCAGAGCTGGATGAAATCTATGCAATAGCCAAGGAAGCATGGGATCTTTATTGTCCGGAACCTTTTAGACTAGCTTTATATTAATTTTAGGAATATTTATGACTGGATTATTTTTGTAATGTTTTGTCGTTTTAAGTATAGTAATTTTAGCCACATTTTGTCTACGCGCTCTACTCTTTATCAACCAATCCTGCAATCCTGTTTTATTTGATGGTCTATGACCGTACAATAATAAATTGAATTGAGGCCTCGGTTGGGCAAAAGGGGCTGTGGTGAGGAGGGGCATTGAGTCAGATCAAAGAGGAAGAGCTGAAGGATCCCATCTTCTTCAGAGCGCACCCCGAAGACAATTACTCTGTCCCACCCATTAGTTCTCTCATCCTACTACTGGCCATTAGAACTGTAGCCAGGCGAGTGAAGGGCTTGCTGTCTCAACACCGTTGCCATGGTTTTCTATGGGGAGGGGCTGTGGCTCAGTGGTAGAGCATCTGCTCGGCACGCAGAAGGTCCCAGGTTCAATCCCCGGCGTCTCCAGCTAAAAGGACCAGGCAGGTAGGTGATGTGAAAGACCCCTGCCTGAGACCCTGGAGAGCCGCTGCCGGTCTGAGTAGACAATACTGACTTTATGGACCCAGGATCTGGTTCAGTGGAAGGCAGCTTCACGTGTTCATGTGTAGAACACAAGGCACAGGAAGGTCAACGGCAACGTTGAGAGAATTCTCTGCTTCGCTTAACCTTATGGATGAAGGGATACTCCGGGTGAAATAAAAGCAAGTAACGGCCGGTTAAAAATCACAGTGGGTAGCCGTGTTAGTCTGTTTGCAGTAGTCAAAAAGGGCAAGAGTCCAGTAGCACCTTAAAGACTAACAAAAATATTTTCTGGTAGGGTATGAGCTTTCGTGAGCCACAGCTCACTTCTTCAGATACATACCCTCAAAGCTCATACCCTACCAGAAAATATTTTTGTTAGTCTTTAAGGTGCTACTGGACTCTTGCCCTTTTTGACTACTGTTAAAAATCAGTTTGGGAGGAGGTGCCTGCAGTGAGCGCCTCGGCCTAAGACTGCTGGAAGGCTGAACAGGGAGCGGACCTCACGCTTGCCCCTGCTAGCAAAAGCCACAGTAACAACATTCTAAAAAGAAAAAGGACCCTCGCCTGGTGGCGTCCTTGGCCTCGTGGGATATTTGACCCTCTCCGATCCAGGTACCAGCCCTTTGTGGCAAATCCACAGCTGGGGTGAGGTTGAAAATGAAAAAGTTGCCACTCACAACTGAGGTTCTTGGCCACTGTGGCACGCCCACTCCTAGCCAATGAGCAGAGCCTTATAGAAGAGTAGGGTTTCCAGCCTCCAGGTGGTGGCTGGAGATTTCCTGCTATTACAACTGATATCCAACCGATAGAGATCAGTTCACCCGGAGAAAATGGCCGCTTTGGCCATTGGACTCTATGGCATTGAAGTCCCTCCCCTCCCCAAACCCCGCCCTCCTCAAGCTCCGCCCAGAAAACCTCTCACCAGTGGCAAAGAGGGACCCTATAGAAGAGTCTGATTGTTCCTTCTACGGGGCTATGCCTGAGCCAAAGCTTTTGTCTCCATTCAGTCCACTTATGTTAAAATCCTTATGTTAACACCAGAGGGAATTGTTTATTAAATTTTATAGCCCCCTTTTCTCTTCACAACAACCCTAAGAGGTAGAATAAGCTGAGCGAGAGTGATTGGCCCGAGGTTATTCAGTAAGCCTCAATACCGAGCAAGAATTGGAACCCAGGTCTCCTGCCCAGCTCTAGCTTGACACATCCAGCACAAGAGCAGTCTCAGGAATCATAATTTCAGATGGGTATTCATTAGGATTGCCAGGTCCCTCTTTGCCACTGGCAGGAGATTTTTGGGGCGGAGCCTGAGGAGGGCGGGGTTTGGGGAGGGACTTCAATGCCATAGAGTACAATTGTCAAAGAAAATGCCATTTTCTCCAGGGGAACTGATCTCTATCAGCTGGAGATCAGTTGTAATAGCAGGAGATCTCCAGCTAGTACCTGGAGGTTATGAAAAGTAGACACCTCTGTGTACAAAGGTAATTAAAACCCAAAATCTGACACAGAAGGGCTATATCAATAGTAGCTGAACAACATATATTTATGCTACCATGTATAAACTCAAAGTACAATTATCTATGCAATACAAGAACCCATGCGAAACCAAAATAAACGTTCTTAGATGAGTTCCATCTTTCCCTTTGTCTTTGAGTTCCATCTTTCTGATAGATGGAACTCATCTAAGAACGTTTATTTTGGTTTCGCATGGGTTCTTTTATTGCACAGATAATTGTACCTTGTGTTAGTACCTGGAGGTTGGCAACCCTAGTATTTGTGGCCGTCTGTAGCAACCAGCCCAGCACCAAACAGAAGTATGGTAGATTAACTGTTGCGCCACTGGTTTCCTTTTTTAATTTGGGTGTCTCCCGGAAATATTTTTTTTGCCAGTGGTTATGCGGCACCCACAGTCAAAGAGATGGGCCACACCCTCATGCCCTCCAGAGTTTGCTGGCTAGCTGCCCTACTCTAACATTATGTGCCGAGAACTGCCTCTGGTGTGATTTTGTTTTTCCCCAGGGTTATTTTGGGTAAGCAGTGAGATACCACAGAGCAGGGGGCGAACGGATTTCAGTCTTGTATGCTCTATTTATACAGACTAGAAACCTCACCGTTCTCCAGTGTATTTACATAATAAGATTTGAATCGCGTTGCAGTCAATGCCTGGCTAATCTGTATCAAGTGATCATTCATATGCGCTCCTGCTTAAGAACCAAAGAATACATTTTTTTCTGGCCAGACCTAGTTCCGTTTAAGTTAGGGTTGCCGACTTCCAGGAGAGGGCCTGGAGATCTCCCGGAATTACACCGGATCTCCAAATGACAGAGATCAGTTCTCCTGGAGAAAATGGTTGCTTGGGAGGGCGGCCTCTCTGGCATGACACCCCTGCTGAGCTCCCTCCCTAAACCTCGCCCTCCCCAGGCTCCATCCCCAAATATCCAGGAATTTTCCAGCACAGAGTTGGCAACCCTGCTTAAGTCCACGGCGGTAGCCATGATCGTCTGTCTGTAGCAGTAGAAAAGAGCAAGAGTCCAGTAGTACCTTAAAAACGAACAAAATTTCTGGCAAGGTATGAGCTTTCATGAGTCACAGCTGTGACTCACGGAAGCTCATACCCTGCCAGGAATTTTGTTCGTCTTTAAGGTGCGACTGGACTCTTGCTCTTTTCTACTGCTTCAGTCTAGTTATTGTAAGCCAAAAAATCCTAGCAAGCTAAGATGATCCATGAGCTGAACGCAATCTACTATCTGGCCACTCCTGCCATTCAGTATACACCACCTGATAAAGGTAGTCCCCATGGGGCGATGTCACATCACAACGTTTACTAGGCAGACTACGTTTACGGGGTGGTTTGCCATTGCCTTCCCCATTCGCTTTACCCTCGGCAAGCTGGTAGTGTTGGCAGATCCCTCTTTGCCACCGGCGGGAGGTTTTTTGGGTGGAGACTGAAGAGCGGGGAGTTGGGGAGGGACTTCATGCCATAGAGCCCAATTGCCAAAGCAGCCATTTCCTCCAGGTGAACTGATCTCTATCAGCTGGAGGTCAGTTGTAATAACAGGAGATCTCCAGCTGGTACCTGGAGGTTGGCCACCCTACAAGCCGGGTACTCATTTTACCGACCTCGGAAGGATGGAAGGCTGAGTCAACCTTGAGCCGGCTACCTGAAACCGACTTCCGTCGGGATCAAACTCACGTCGTGAGCAGAGCTTGGGCTGCAGTACTGCGGCTTCCCACTCTGTGCCGCGGGGCTCCGCCTGGTACCCACACATTAAAAAGTCACATCTAATGATGGAGTGTTAGAGGAAAAGGGGAACCCCAGAAAATGGTCTCATATGTTAAATTAAGGTGTGTAGGAACATGAGCCTGCACTCCAGCGCCATCCGCTTTTTATTGTTAGAGAGCTTCCTCGACTAGAGTTCCCGCCCGGGCTGTAGCAGGATCAGAGGGAGCTGGAAAAGGCCCAAGGAGGAGGCGTGGGGATGAGCCGGCTGAACTGTTCTCCATATATGGCCAGGAGAGAACCCTATTTGGCCAGAGTCGAACATTTGGTTTCAATCATGCTCCACTTCTGAGCTGAGGAAAGGAAAGAAAGAAAAAAAAACCCTCTCCTCCCTGGGCGCAGCGCCAGCCGCGCTGTCTCTCTTCGGGGCCGCCTCCCAGACAATCCCAGCGCCTCTCCGCCTTCGGTCTCCTTTCAACTGCCCGGCCAGCTACCCCGCTAGCAGGATCCACAAGCTCGTTTCCCCATTTGTACTGGGAAGTTGGCCCCTTTCTCGGAGCTTCTGCAGACCAGCACTCAGGACTAGCGTTGCCAAGCCGCGGGGTGGGGAGAACAAGGAGAAATAAGGAAGCAGGAGAGGCGGTCACAATCGAAATGTTAACAATGAGCTTTTTTTGCGTTTCCAATCTGTCCTGAATGTGTCCCTCCTTGCCCGGAAGAAGCCATAACATTTTTCGTTTGGGATCGGCACACCACAGGCGCATGCAGTTCACCTTTCGTGCAGGAAAGAAAGCGGAAGGCCAGCCATTAATGAAGCATGTGCGCTCCAGCCAATGTGAATTAGAATTATAGAGGCAGGAAATGCGATAATAATAATAATAATTTATTCAGACTAAGTGCCACCATTACAAGCCTGTTCCTACAGTCCTGAATGCAAAATGGGATTATTACTGCATACCGTTCAGGGGATAACTTTTAAGTGATGTAATTAAGCTTACTGTATTTTAATCGCTCTTCTTTTACTAGGGTTGCCAAGTCCCCGCTAGCCACTGGTGGGGGACAGAATCACAGAGTTGGAAGGGACCACCAGGGTCATCCAGTCCAAACCCCTGCACAATGCAGGAAATTCACCACTACCTCCCCACCCCACCCCCGGCGACCCAAATTTCATGCCCAGAAGATGGCCAAGGTGCCCTCTCTCTCATGATCCGCCGAAGGTCATGGAATCAGCATTGCTGACAGATGCTGGTCTCCAGGTGATCTGGGATCGAGCAACTCTATCCTCCCACCCCCTACCAGTGGCCGGGGGAACCTGGCAACCCTCGGGGGAAGGGAGGAGAAGATTGCCAGCTCCAGCTTGGGAAACTCCTGGATATTTGGGGGTGGAGCCTAGGAGGACAGGGGTACAATGCCATAGAGTCCATCTTCCAAACCAGCTACTTTCTCCAGAGGAAGCGATCTCTGTAGTCTGGAGATGAGCTGTAATTCAGGGGGATCTCCAGGTCCCACCTGGAGGCTGGCATCCCTATGTTTGACCTATCAGGACAGTTGAAGTGTAGCAACAGTTGATCTCCCCCCACCCCGCTACCATCTTTCCAAAATATGTGCAGTTTTTGCTATTTCTATCCACAAACTTTGATAATGTTTTCACAAATAAGGAATGAAATTTAAAGTGGAACACTAGCAAGTGTGGCGTCTTCATCTATTTCCCTCAGGCTATTTCGCTGTCAAAAACCAGCCCCACCAAGCGGATTTTATGGGTGGGGGATAGGGTTGCCAGGGCCCTCTTCACCACCGGCGGGAGGCTTTTGGGGAGGGACTTCAATGCCATAGAGTCCAATTGCCAAAGCGGCCATTTTTCTCCAGGGGAACTGATCTCTGTTGGCTGGAGATCAGCTGTTATAGCAGGAGATCTCCAGCTACTACCTGGAGGTTGGCAGCCCCAGTGGGGGAAGATTTATGGTTGTTCCTCCTATCCAATAAACTCATCAGGAAATGTGTAGGGGGTGACTGGTCAGATCTGGAAGAGAGCAAATCTTCAATGATCAAGCTTACCTCATTTATATATGTACCTTATGGACTTTTGAAACTATTTTCCCTACATATATATACCAAGAAGATTGTACTATTTTTTGACAGCTTCAACCACGCATTGTATATATTGTATATATTATTGTCACTTTTTGTAGTCCATTGTACTTGTTGAATTGTTGAAACACAATAGAAATTTTGTATCATTGTACTATATTTTTCCCGTGACAGTTTCCAAACCTCACGGTATTAGCACGGAGGTGCTCTTTTTTCTGATTTTGCTAACTACCTGGAGGTTGGCAGCCCCAGTGGGGGAAGATTTATGGTTGTTCCTCCTACAGTACCAACTTTCCCTTTTAAATTGCCCCCTTGTCAGATGCATTTTTTAAAGTCAGAAAATAGAATAGCAGACAGACAACAGTGTAATATCTTTCCACCCTAAGCACGCCCTCACAATCAGATGAATAATGTCAGAGGGTAGCCGTGTTCGTCTACACGTCAGATTCGAGTCCAGTAGCATTTACAGACCAGCAAGAGCTAAGAATAAACAGCTCAGGCTTTAGATTAATCCGTGCACGTGAACACACACTAGTAATCTGGATTAATCTGGTACCACAGCCTGCCTCCGTTTTTGTGATCAATAACCCTATCTAGGAGGCTCATACTATACCTAACCATGGGTGAAAAAAATACAACTCTCTTCTTATTCTTCCAATGACTGGAAGTTAGGGTTGGCAAACCCCAGGTAGTAGCTGGAGATCTGCTGCTAATACACCTGATCGCCAGCCGATAGAGATCAGTTCACCTGGAGAAAAAGGCCGCTTTGGCAATTGGACTCTATGGCATTGAAGTCCCTCCCTAAACCCCACCCTCCTCAGGCTCCACCCTAAAAACCTCCCGCTGGTGGTGAAGAGGGATCTGGCACCCCTACAGGAAGTAGACCATCATTCAAGCAGCGCAGCACAATCAGTCACCAAAACTGGTGGCCTATAAAACATTTTAGTAGCCTGCCTGCCCACATATAAGTGACAGTAATTTCCGGCAGGGATCACTGTCTCCCTTATCAGCTTGTGTGTATGCTAGAATCTGTCAACAGAGGTCCTGCTATGACAAGTAAACCAGGCTAGGCACAGAAAAGTTGATTATCTGGAGCTCCCAGCTTTCTTTTTGTTGTTCTTCATTATCAGGTGTGCGGGGGCCTGATTCTGATCAGGATTGTAAAGGGAGGGGAGTGTTAAGCAGCTGGGGGGGAGGGGAGGGCAGTAACCAACTGCCCCATTGGGGAAACAAGCAGGTTCAGATAAGGGTACCAACTGTAAGTTTACCCCCAACAGGACAGACAGCTGCTCCCTGGGGCCATTTCAGATCAGGAAAACAGTTGCAGGGTGGAAGGTTTAACCCTACCCTCCCCTTGTGGTCCCTGATCAGAATTAGGGCCCAGCGTCCCGGATACCTGCATATTTTTTTTAATCAGGCACTTTAACGATGTTTTAACTTTGTAATACTGGTCAATGACTGCAATAAATTATCCAATCTGAGAGTGGTGATGCAGAGGAAGGCAATGGCAAACCACCTCTGAACGTCTCTTGCCTTGAAAACCCGACAGGGTAGCCGTAAGTCAGCTGTGACTTGACGTAACTTTCCACCACCACGGAATTTGGAGTAAGAGCTCCAGGGTGTTCCCCTCTCCTGAAGGATTTGTTTGAAGGAGGTTCAAAGCACAGAGGTTCAGGAGATCTTGGAATAGTTCTGGGTTTCTGGATGAATGGGTTCTCGCACATGAACACATGAAGTTGCCTTATACTGAATCAGACCCTCGGTCCATCAAAGTCCGTATGGTCTACTCAGACCGGCAGCGGCTCTCCAGGGTCTCAGGCAGGGGTCTTTCACATCACCTACTTGCCTGGTCCCTTTAACTGGAGATGCCGGGGATTGAACCTGGGACCTTCTGCGTTGCAAGCAGATGCTCTACCACTGAGCCACAGCCCCTCTCATTCTTTTAAGCGTGAGAGCCACCCATGAAATCTTCCAAACCCTTCTCCCTATAAACCCCCGAAAGGACAAAGACTTCTCAATTGGCAAAGCAGGACTTAGGCCCCCCAAGAGGCTCAGCAGAAAGGTGAGCCTATTTTGAAATAAACAGACCAGAAGAGGGGACCTTCCCGTGGAGTAGGAAAAGGGAAGGCAGAGAAGAGGCAGGGTTAATGTTGTAAACCAGTTGTTGTGAAATCTGTGACTTTGGCCAGCCTGGATTGCAGCAAAGCCTATTAATGGAGCTGAACGGTTGGAAGTCGCTGCTTAGGAACACTCCCTCTGCTGCTGTGTTCACCCATACAAGCATCTACTGTTCCCAAAGACCAGGCCTGCAAATAACTACTCCCCACGTGGCCCCGATTATAGAGAGCAGCTTTTGCAAAGCAGACAGTTCTCCCCACCCCAGGCCATCAATATGCCACGAATGACTAACAAAGCGATTCTTAAGCCTTCATGTTTCACTGGATACCTTTATAGAATCCTACAGTTGGAAGGGACCACCAGGGTCATCTTGTGCAACCCCCTGCACAATGCAGGAAATTGACAACTAGCTCCCCCCCCACACCCCTACAATGCTGTGTGCTACTTTTTGTAAGGGCCTGGGAGGGGGGAGAAATCTAGGATTTTATCCTGCAGGACTAGGGTTGTCAGGTCCCTCTTTGCCACCGGCAGGAGGCTTTGGGGGCAGAGCCTGAGGAGGGCGGGACTTCAATGCCATAGAGTCCAATTGCCAAAGCGGCCATTTTCTCCAGGGGAACTGATCTCTGTCCGCTGGAGATCAGTTGTAATAGCAGGAGATCTCCAGCTAGTACCTGGTGGTTGGCAACCCTATGCAGGTCAGATGAGCAGTATAATACCCCTCTCCTACACTGGCTGCCAGAAGCCATTGCAAGTGGAGAGAAGGGGGTGTCTAAAATCCTGAACACCCCCCCCAAAAAAAGTTCTGGATGCTCCCCCCATTTGGAGATCACCCCCTGGAGATGTATGGCCCTCAGGAAGAGGGTCACCTTGAATTAATGCCTGAGAGCTGCCTATTGTAGGTCTACAAGAGGGGTCCCCAACTTTTTTGAGCCTGTGAGGACATTTGAAATTCTAACACGGCATGGTGGGCTGCCCCAAAATGGCTGCCTCAGGAGGCGGAGCCAGCCACAAAACTTCAGTGACAAGGTCCAGATCCTTGCACTGCAGTGACAGCTGCTGCCAAAGCAACATTTTTTTAAAAATCTGCACAGCCGATCGAATCTCCAATATTCAACCAGAAGCCTTGCCGGGCAAAAGCCTTACCTGGGCCCACCCGCTTCCTCAAAACATTTGGCGGGCACCAGAAAAGATGTTGGCGGGCACTGCGCTTGGTACCCCTTGTCTATAATATATGTGTACAGAAAACCAAGGTGCAGAGAATCAAGAAAATGCACTTCTTGCCATTAAGCAGCTAGTCCACTGCTAAGCACAGAGACACATGCACATTACGCAAACACACACAAACAGGGACCTACCACATCGCACACAGATGCCGAACTATCACACTCGAAGACATGCCTCCATTTCCCATTATGCACATTCATTATTGGCACACAGACACTCAATATTACCCTGTCATGTGCTTGCCCGCGCACTCTTAAACATACTTCTCCCTCTGTGCACAAAAACTGCCATAGCCCCTTCCAGGCCCCCGAGCGCTGCCAAAATGATGTCTACAAAGCATTCCATTGTGTCCCAATTAAGAAGTCAGGGGTGGAGCAGGAGCCCAGTCGATCCCAGAAAGTCCAGGCGACTCCTCCAGCACAGCCCCAGGGAGGCTGAGGAGAAAGAGAGAGGGAGTCTGTGCGGCCATTTATGCACGGGAAGTTTTGCCTTGGATTTGCACATCTAGACATCTAGACGCACATCTTCCCCATCCGAATCCTCAGAACTCTGCATGGGGGCGCATTGTTGAGTTTTGAGAATTCGGATGGGGGAAATGTGGGTCTAGAGAGTGGCAAACCCAAGGCAAAACCTCCCAGGCATAAATGGCCTGGGTGTCCCTTCCTCCCACGTAGAAAACTAACAGATCAGTATGTGGATCTCTCTCCCCCCCCCCTCCAGATGCAACAGGTTTGCAAGGGGGTGCGGCCCCCTAAAGTAGTAACACAACGAAGTTAATAAATGCACCAACTCTGCAAACACACCAAAACTGGGAGCGGCAAACCCAAGGCAAAACCTCCCAGGCATCAATGGCCTGGGTGTCCCCTTCCCCCCACGTAGAAAACTAACAGATCAGTACGTGGATCTCTCTCCCCCCCTCCTCCAGATGCAACAGGTTTGCAAGGGGGTGTGGCCCCCTAAAGTAGTAACACAACGAAGTTAATAAATGCACCAGCTCTGCAAACAAACCAAAACTGGGAGCACGTCCTTTTTTCAGATCCCCCAGCCTTTCCCAGATCATACTGCCAGATCCCTCCCGGGGCAATCTAAGAAACCCGGTCCCCTTCTCATCCCCCCCCCCCCATCCCCAAGACTCTAAGTTTCCTACTCGTCTCCCCTGCTTTAACCCCCTAATGCCCAAGAGCGCCCCTTTCCCCCCCAAACTCCGCCCGCAACGTCGAGGACTCCTTCCCTCTCCTCGAAGGAGACCCCCCAGCTTTAACCCCTTGCGACCCTGGCCCCAGGGACTTACTTCCAGGGGGAGGGCGGCTGCAGGAGGGCCGGGAGCGCCGGGGTGATGCTCGGATCGAGGGGGAGAAAAGGCCGCGAGGCGGGAGGAGAGTCCGAGGATGGGACGGGAGGAGAGCTGGGTGTGGTACCCAGGGAGGAGGGAGGGAGGAAGCGGAGGGGGGTGGGGCGGGGAAGGCGGGGGCGGAGACCAGGGCGGGGGCGGACCGGGGGGGGGAGAGAAGGACGGCGTGGGGCTTTGCTGATGGGTGTTGTTGGAGCTGAGACACACACACACCCCCAACACAACGCACGCACACACCCAATAACATTGCAGATCGCTCAAAGAGCCACCTCTTCCAGCATCCAGGGAGATGCTTCTGGGGAAAGCTGGACTGCCCCTAAACATGGAGGCTCCACTGATCCGGCATGGTGGTCAGCCGGAGATGCTTCTGGGGAAAGCTAGACTGCCCCTAAACATGCAGGCTCCACTGATCCGGCATGGTGGTCAGCCGGAGATGCTTCTGGGGAAAGCTAGACTGCCCCTAAACATGCAGGCTCCACTGATCTGGCATGGTAATCAGCCGGAGATGCTTCTGGGGAAAGCTAGACAGCCCCTAAACATGCAGGCTCCACTGATCCGGCATGGTGGTCAACCAGAGATGCTTCTGGGGAAAGCTAGACTGCCCCTAAACATGCAGGCTCCACTGATCCGGCATGGTAATCAGCCGGAGATGCTTCTGGGGAAAGCTAGACAGCCCCTAAACATGCAGGCTCCACTGATCCGGCATGGTGGTCAGCCAGAGATGCTTTTGGGGAAAGCTAGACTGCCCCTAAACATGCAGGCTCCACTGATCCGGCATGGTAATCAGCCGGAGATGCTTCTGGGGAAAGCTAGACTGCCCCTAAACATGCAGGCTCCACTGATCCGGCATGGTGGTCAGCCGTGGATAGTCCGGGGTTTGTTTCTCTCTTTCTCTCTTTCTCTCTCTCTCTCTTTCTTTCTTTCTTTCTGTTCTTAGACCGAGGCCTTGAACAATAAAACCATGAAACTTAAATAAGACCCATCTCTAAAAACACCTCCCTTCCCCTCTTCTCTGCAGCCTCCAAAAAAACGAGCAACAAAATAAGAGGGTCAGAGTCCTCTAAGAGGGACTGAACCTTTTGCTCCAAAGTTGCTCGAGAAGATATGGACCATTTGTTAAAACGTGGCATACTCCATTTTAGCCTAAGTTGGTATACATAAGGACAATGCAAGGGGGTATGTACCAAGGAGTCCACTGACTGAAGAGGGCAGGGACACGGCCGGTCTGAAAAAGGGATCTTTAGCATACGACCCAGCAAAACCATTGAAAGGGGCAATTAAAACCGGGGCTTCTCCACCAGATCTGTCCCATCTCTTTTCTAATCGCCAGGGGCCATCCCTACCAAACTGTGGTAGTGATGTTGATGCATTTAGAACATATTGGCTGAAAAAGCACTTTTTTCTGCCGGTCGGCTTAATTTGATGACCCCGGGCATTCGTACTATGAGAGAGGGAAGAGTTATTATATCATGGTTAGTGTCGATATGAGTAACACTGTGAATAATAATAAAAAGGCATGGGAGAATCACATCTGGGTAGCCTTTTTCCTCTACATGCAAAAACTCTATACTCTTTCCTTCACAGGGAAGATTCCCCAACACTCTTGTGCTTTTTCCAGGGATGGTCTTTTTGATTCGCCTCTTTATTTCCTCATGAAATCCTGGCTCTGCTCCCATCCCAGGATTGCCCCGTTATAGGGACCGGTTTTCTCCGGCACAATTGCCATTCTCCCTTTCTAAAGAACAGAGGGTTCATTTCACGCTTCAAACTCTTCTGCCTTTCAGGGGCAAGCCAGGTCCTCCCCCAATCCCATCGGCACTGGAAGCTACGAGAAAAGCTAAACCAGGCACAATTTTCGCTTTGATGAAATGCTCGAAGATAACAGGCCTCCTTGTTGAGTGTGGACACCTTTGAAATGGGGTGCAATGAGCAAAACACCTCCCCCACTCCAAGCTATTCCAAATGTAGAGAATAGGGGTGAGAGTAGGAGAGCTTGAGCCAATCTCTTGCTCAGCCTAGCCTCCCTCACAGGGTTGTTGTCAGGATAACTTGGACGGGGAACCATGCACCTTAGTAAGAACAGGAAGCACGTCCAGAACGTTTTTTGTCCTTACCCGTGCTGCAAATCCCACTCCCTTTTATTTTGCTTACCACTCTATTCCCCTAGTTTCACAGAGAACCTAAGAAACCTAGTTTCCCACCTCCACCCCATTCCAACCCAGGGCACTCCACTCCGCTCCCACTCTGGGATCTAATCCCTTTCTCCTAATCGTGTTGCCCACTCCCCTCTTTTTAGAACATCACTGACACCTTGTGGCTATCAATGTGTCTGCAAAGGACTTGAGCAGGAGGTGTGTAAACACACGTTAGTACTGTCTACTCTGACTGGCAGCAGCTCTCCAGGGGCTCAGGCAGAGGTCTTTCACATTACCTACTGTCCGGTCCTTTTAACTGGAGATGCCAGGGATTGAACCTGGGGCCTTCTGCATGCCTAGCTGATGATCTCCCGCTGAGCCACGGACCCTCCTCCATCATCAGCCATAAGAACATAAGAAAGGCCATGCTGGATCAGACCAAGGTCCATCAAGTCCAGCAGTCTGTTCACACAGTGGCCAACCAGGTGTCTCTAGGAAGCCCACAAACAAGACAACTGCAGCAGCATTATCCTTGCCTGTGTTCCAAAACACAATATAATAGGCATGCTCCTGTGATCTTGGGGAGAATAGGTATGCATCATGACTAGTATCCATTTTTACTAGTAGCCATGAATACCCCCCTCCTCCATGAACATGTCCACTCCCCTCTTAAAGCCTTCCAAGTTGGCGGCCCTTGGCATGGTACCCTCTATGCTTTCCCCTATGAAGTAGCAGAGTTGGGGAGTTACACTGGGGAGCCCATCACCTACCCAGCACAACTTCCAACACAGTTCACTCAATCCTCCATCTGTCTTGATCGTCACACGTTTTAAAAGCTGGAGATTCTGATAAAGGCTCTTTTGTGGCGATTGTGGGACTGAACGAGCCATCGAGTGTATTAGGTGCTGCCCCAGACACACTAAGCAAGCCTTGGTAGGGATGAGACAGTCTTTGTGAAGAGGAAACAGTCTTCTTGCTGTTTCCCTACCAGAGAGGGATGTCTCCTTTTCCCATTCCCCAAACGGGATGGCTGTTACCACTGCCCAATCAACAAGGCACTTTCAACACAATCTCTAGGTACGGTCCTGCTTCTACTCAAAAAATGATAACGAACAGAGAGGGAAAGCCACAGTTTCAGCCATTCAACATTTTTAATCATTTCACTTTCGATTTGCACCGATAATTAAAAAACGCGATACAATTTTTAAAGTTTCCCACCTGTCACAGGGACTGTATATGAGCACCCCCTCTTCAGCCAGGCCCACTGGCATGCCCTTGGACACAACCCCCCAACCCCCCCCACGTTCCATGGCCCGATCCTGCCGTTCCCCTTTAAGGAAACTGTCGAGATTTTTTCCATGATGATCGTCTTTGAGAGGGGAATGTATCCCCCCCCCAAGATTCTTCTCTGGGGGGGGGCAATATAAAAGGACGGGGGAGGGCATTTACAAAGGAAGGAATGGAGCATGTGGCAGAGTAGGAGGGCACCATCCTTGCTGAATCAGTTGCGGACTAAAAACGTTTGTGCTAAAAAAAAAAAAAGATCTGGGCTAAGAGAACTACATTTTTAACATACACACAGGAAGCTATCCCTCATATCTTCACTATGAAGAATGGTTTTCGTGCACTTTAGCCACATGTATTCTTCACAACTTGTGTATATATCACACGCAATGCTGCAGTGGCCATGAGACACACACACAGTTAAAAAACACAATTTCTGAGAAACAAGCTAGGCTGCATGTGTGTGCTTAAACGTGAATTAAATTTGTGGCCAAGTGCACCAAACACATCCAGTTCCTTCACATGCATCCCAACTGTTGCTATGTACCCCTGTCCTGGACCCCTCTGCTGAACAGATAGGGAGACTTTTTTTTTCTTCTGGATGCTTCGGGGGGGGGGGGGAACCCACTGCACAAGAAAGCTTGATGTCCCAGTATTTGGACACTAGCTTTGGGGGACTCACACACATGCACAACATCATGAAATTTAGGTACCTGCTCCTAGTCCAACGATAGCCTCCTTAGCATCAGGGATTTGGGCATTTTTGCCCAGAAGGTTAGAGGAAACATGGGCTCACTACGCTGCAAAGGTACGGGGCGGCTTCCTCTGCAGGAATGGTTTTCGGCGGACAGACAGAGGAGATAGAGGCGATGCGTTTCAAGATGCGTTCCCTCCCCGCAAGAGAACCTGGAGTCAAATTAAGGGATCTAAGTGAACAGGCAGCTCAGGAGCCAAGAGCTTTGTTAAGACGCGGGGGATGAGTTACATATTGTCTTTACAGCAGGTCAGTCCTGATTGGGCAAGCAGTCAATGAAAGGGAAATTCCACCAGGAGGAGGAAGATCTTTGAAAAGCCAGAGCAGACCACGGGCCCCTATAGGGTGAAGGCAACATCCCATCATGCCAGTCATCTCAAACGTGGGGTGCTGGTAGAAGGACAGCACTGCAGGGAACCAGACTGCTGTGCCTATGACATTGCGGCTTCTGTCCTCTGCACTGTACAGACCAGATCGCGACGAGACGACCTACGCAAGTCAAGAGGCATGCTGTGGTTTCTTATGTCCGCCTGCCTGAACCCGGACACTGCCTATTTCAGGTTGCACGGGTGTCCTTTGGAAAAGTGTTCCTGCCTTGCTCAGGACCTGGAGATGGGAGAAGAGAAATTCATCATGTTCACCATCATCTAACAAATCGAGGAGGGGCTCAGTGGTAGAGCATCTGTTTGGCATGCAGAAGGTCCCAGGTTCAATCCCTGGCATCTCCAGTTAAAGGGACCAGGCAGGTAGGTGATGTGAAAGACCTCTGCCTGAGACTCCGGAGAACCGCTGCCAGTCTGAGTAGACAATACTGACTTTGATTCAGTATAAGGCAGCTTCATGTGTTCAAATTGTGCACACTGGTCCAGAAAGCAAACGGGGAAGGAGCAGCAACATGGCTCCTCTTGAAAGAGTACCTCTTCCTATCTTTGAACTATGTGTTTGCGAGAATGTGTTCACACTAAAGACCCACCCAACCTATTCACAAAGGAAGACTGAGTTGGCTCCTCTGAAGAAAGCGAAGCAAATGAGAATTCTGGGAAATTGTCACAACTTTGCTGAACACAATCCTCTGGTCCAGTTCAAGGCATTTTCTCGCCCCCAAGAAAGGTACATTTGAAGAAGAAGAGTTGGTTTTTATATGCCGACTTTCTCTACCACTTAAGGAGGAATCAAACCAGCTTACAATCTCCTTCCCCTCCCCACAACAGACACCCTGTGAGGTAGGTGGGGCTGAGAGAGCTGTGACTAGCTCAAGGTCACCCAGCTGACTTCATGTGGAGGAGTGGGGAAACAAATCCAGTTCACCAGATTAGCCTCCGCCACTTATGTTGAGGAGTAGGGAATCGAACCCAGTTCTCCAGATCAGAGTCCACAGCTCCAAACCACTGCTCTTAACCACTACACCAAGCTGGCTCTCCATCTGTCATTTCCTGGGCCTGCACGGCCACCAGATTTAAGCCATTACCTCCAGGGCTTGACTTGATCCCCAACTGGCCCCAGGAGGTATTACCACTGCTGGTGCCTGGGGGCTGGCACCTTCCTCACTGTGCAGTCCCAAGCAGTTGCTCAATTGGCTCAGCCAGAGAACCGGCCCTGACAATCCTCCTTCTGGGATATAGAGGGAATAGGAAAGAAGGGCCTTATCTGTAGTGGCACCAAAGTTACAGAACTTCTGCAGGGAAACTGGCTCGATTGACGTTGTTTTTGCCTCGAGATGCCAGGCAAAGACCAAGGGTTTTTGTTATTGTTGTTCTTCCTGTTCTGATTTACGCTGACCTAGTTAGGACGCATGCCAAATTACTTGGATGATAGGCCTGTATTATGGAATCCAGCAGTGTATTGAGGCTTTTATCACAATCACTAGCCGTCTTAGAGACATTTTTCATAATGTAGGATATAAATATTTTAATAAAAGCGCTTGCTTCCTAACGGCCCCGTACCGCCCCCTTCCAAATTACCGAGGAGTGACTTTAAGTGAATCTAGCTTCTTAATTCCACCCTCCTGCAAATGTCTGCCTTCCAGCTTGTACTCACTTCCTTCAGGATTTTTTCTCTGAGCTCTGTGTGAGTCAAGGGTCTGTGGTCATCTTCAGGGGTTGCGTCCTGGCCTGATCTGCAAAGCGCAGAAGAAAAGATGGAATTTGCAGGACAAAGAGAGGATTCTCTTGCACCAATTATCAACCAATCCATGCCTCCTACTTTTTCTTCTTCTAAAAAGCAGTGGCCCCTATCAAATCCCATACAATTCTGGAATTATGGCTCCTACCTTTCTTACTTTAAGAGGGGAGTGGATATGTTCATGGAGGAAAGGGGTATTCACGGCTACTAGTTAAAATGGATGCTAGTCATGAGGCATGCCTATTCTCTCCAGGATCAGAGGAGCATGCCTATTATCTTAGGTGCTGTGGAACACAGGCAGGATGGTGCTGCTGCAGTCGTCTATTTTGGGGGCTTCCTAGAGGCCCCTGGTTGGCCACTGTGTGAACAGACTGCTGGACTTGATGGGCCTTGGTCTGATCCAGCAGGGCTTTTCTTATGTTCTTATGTACTTCAAGGTAACCCCACCCGAAATGCTAGCTTCCACTATCTTCTGCTCTAACTAGGACCGGTGCCTCTTTTTCCTGACAGAGGCTCTTCCTTTCCTTTATGGACCTAGATAACAGGAGGACAAGCAGAAAGTCAACAAGTGCAACGTTTTCTAGGCACGGCAGTGCAGTTATCAGGGAAGCTGTTCCTGTTGACTTTCTGCCTGTGGCGTGGCAACAGGCCTTTTTGAGAAAAGTAAAGCTAGCATGACCTATGGTTAGACTATGAAGATCTGGGTTCCAACCCCACTCTGCTATGAAGCTCATGGGGTGCCCTTGAGGCTGAGGGAGAGAGGGGCTGGGCCAAGCACCTCTCGGGGCTGATATGAGGATAAAATTGCGAGAACCACATTTACCAGCCTCAGCTCTTTGAAGGGTGGGCAGGGTAAGACTGCGATAGGCTAGGTGGAAACTAAAAACCCTGGATCTGATCCAGTAGACCCCATTCCAAGCATCTGACACAATCTTTGGTGGTTTTAACTGGGGGTCCCCGACATGGCACCAACATGGGAGCCATAGTGCCCGCCAACACCTTTCCTGGCCTCTGTCAAGTGTTTTTAGAAACTGGGCATAGCCAGGGGGGGCTTTCGCCAGGGGGGGCTTTCGCCCGGGGGGGAGGGGCTGTGGCCCAGAGGCAGAGCATCTGCTCGACATGCAGAAGGTCCCAGGTTCAATCCCCACCATCTCCAGTTAAAGGGACTAGGCAGATAGGTGATGTGAAAGACCTCTGCCTGAGACCCTGGAGAGCTGCTGCCGGTCTGAGTAGACAATACTGACTTTGATGGACCAAGGGTCTGATTCAGTATAAGGCAGCTTCACGTGTTCGAAACACTTCTGGTTGGCAGTGCAGATTTTTAAAAACGTTGCTTTAGCAGCAGCTGCCACCAAAGCACAAGGCTCTTCACTGTGTGACTGAAGGGAAGCTGCAGCAGCCCTTTTGTGGCTGCACCCGCCACGTTGGGTCAGAATTCCAAAGGTGCCTGCAGGCTCAAAAAGATTGAGGACCCCTGCTTTGACCTACTAGTCCTTATTTTGCTTTTAAGGATCCCAGCATTCTCGAACCCCAGACACACTCTTAAATTTCTCTGTAGGATAACTTTTCTTGGGGGAGTGGGAAAACCAAGGCCCCTCGGGGTGGTACTGGGCACTGCCCTACTTCTTACGAGGCAGTGGGCGGCCGGACGCTGAACCGGCGATTTGGAATCACAGGCATCTGCCCCAGAACCAACTGGACCGTCTCCAAGGTGTCGTAAGGCTTGTCTTGTTCCTGCGGAGGAACAGAACATGTGGTTTGAGCCAGGAGTTCTAAAATAAAATTTAAAAATCCCAGATCTCTACAGCTGACCACCTTGCCTCCCCGACTGGCCCAGGTCAGTCCATTTCTCCTACTCTGTCAAAACTGAGCAAAAGTACTGGCCACAGCTGTTGTTAGCATCTTGGCTTTCATTTTTAAAGAGGGCTTCTAGTCCTCATTCCTTCAGGAACACATTTGGAAAACTGCCGACCCAAAAATGCTCAGGGGATGAAAACGAGGTGCCGTGATGCTTTCAGCCACTGTGAATTGCATTGTACAGTTCCAAAGTAATGTTTTCCCCCCCACACAGACACACTGGTGAGGCTGGCCTGAATGTTGCCTCCTTCCATAGAATCATAGAGTTGGAAGGGACCACCAGGGTCATCTAGTCCAACCCCCTGCACAATGCAAGAAATTCACAACTACCTCCCCCCCGCCCACACACACACCCAGTGGCCCCTACTCCATGCTCAGAAGATGGCCAAGGTGCCCTCCCTCTCATGATCTGCCTAAGGTCATAGAATCAGCATTGCTGACAGATGGCCATCTAGCATCTGTTTAAAAACCTCCAGGGAAGGAGATCTTACCATCTCCTGAGGAAGCCTGTTCCACTGAGGAACCGCTCTTCCTAATGTCTAGATGGAAACTCTTTTGATTTAATTTCAACCCGTTGGTTCTGGTTCGGCCTTCTGGGGCAACAGAAAACAACTCGGCACCCTCCTCTACATGACAGCTCTTCAAATACTTGAAGATGGTTCTCATATCCCCTCTCAGTCTTCTCTTCAGGCTAAACATACCCAGCTCATTCAACCTTTCCCAGTAGGATTTGGTCTCCAGACCCCCCACCATCTTTGTTGCCCTCCTCTGGACCCGTTCCAGCTTGTTTACATCCTTCTTAAATTGTGGTGTCCAAAACTGAACACAATACTCTAGGTGAGGTCTAACCAGAGCAAAGAACAGTGAGAAGGCTCTCAGGAAAAAAACCTTTCTTCAAGAGGAATGAGCTGAAAACACGAAAACTAGTTCTCCACGACTGTGCCTCCATCAGCCCTCGTGGAGGTTTCCCCCCTGCCTCTCTGGTCCCGCTTACCTCAGCCTTACTGTAGGCAAGCATAGCCAAAAATTGGTTGATCCTTTGCTCGATCACGCCCAGGTAGACCGTGATGTTCTCATTCCGCGCGGCTCTCGACCCCCCCAGCACTTTATCCAGCACCGAGGAGTCGCACTGCAGCTTCCTAAAGAGAGACTCGATTTCTTCCAGAGGAGCGGGAGAGAAAGTGACGTGAATAAGTGAATGACTCCTGGCCCCCAAGTCCCCGACCTTCCCGTTGCCCTCCGAGAGAACCCAGAGAGCGTGGGCACAGTCTCAATTCACCCTTATGGATAATAACCAACCGACAGGCAGATGCTTTGCCAGTACCATCTGGCCAACCACTGACATGTCTCAGGAACTATGTATAGGACAACCGATTCTTATTTTCTTTTCTTTTTTAAAAAGAAGGATCTAGCTCATGATATGCTCTCTCAACCTACTTTGGCCTCTGATTAAACAAGTTCTGCATGGTTTCCAAAAGCTGCAAAACCTTTTTGAGTGGAAGCAACTGTGGAAACACATGAACGCGTGAAGCTGCCTTATACTGAATCAGACCCTGGGTCCGTCAAAGTCAGTATTGTCTACTCAGACGGGCAGTGGCTCTCCAGGGTCTCAGGTGGAGGTCTTTCACATCACCTACTGGCCTAGCCCCACAATTTGTATCATGCTGGCTACCCACTCTGTTAGGCCTTTCCCACACATCTGCAAGATTGCTATGGGAGTACGACATCTACCCTCTAGCAGGTAATACGACAGGCTGAGAATGCCAGTTTTAAGACAACAGGAAGTTCCTAGTCCTCAAGGTTGTAACAGCAACAACCACCACCTTCAAAATGTCTGTGGCCCTCCTTTCCCAGTCAGCAGCATCTGAGCTTCTGCAAGGGCAGTTCCCTGTTAGCAAAACCTGGCATCGCAGCCCTTCGCTCCTTACCGCTTTTGAACATCTCCCAAATCTTGGTCTGGGCCTTCAGCAGAACCTCGAGCCGTTTCGCCTCGTTCACAGCTGCCTCCAGCTGAACTTCGACTTCCCTTAAGCGTGACTGCATCTCCGTTCGTGCCCGGGCCCCCTGTGCCTGGACCCTCTCTATCTCATGATTGAGCTGGAGGACAAAGTTAGGGAAAAGGTCTGGGTAGTTGTTTGTGCCATTTTAGGTTGGCGACACCAAGGCGCATTTTCCCAATATAATTGGTACCGGGGGGGAGGGGGTCGATGCCGATGATGCACCGTGCACAAAACAAAACAGTGGGCTAGATCATAGAATCATAGAGTTGGAAGGGACCACCAGGGTCATCTAGTCCAACCCCCTGCACAATGCAGGAAATTATAGAATCATAGAGTTGGAGCGGACCACCAGGGTCATCTAGTTCAACCCCTTGCACAATGCAGGAAATTCACGACTATCTCCCCCGCACACCCCCAGTGACCCCTACTCCATGCCCAGAAGATTGGCAAGGTGCCCTCCCTCTCATCATCTGCTTAAGGTCATAGAATCAGCATTGCTGACAGATGGCCATCTAAAAAAAAGGTAAAGGTCCCCTGTGCAAGCACCAGGTCATTCTTGACCCATGGGGTGATGTCACATCCCGGCATTTTCTAGGCAGACTTTGTTTACAGGGTGGTTTGCCAGTGCCTTCCCCAGTCATCTTCCCTTTACCCCCAGCAAGCTGGGTACTCATTTGACCGACCTCGGAAGGATGGAAGGCTGAATCAACCTTGAGCTGGCTACCTGAAACCAACTTCCCTCTCATCATCTGCTTAAGGTCATAGGATCAGCATTGCTGACAGATGGCCATCTAGCCTCTGCGTAAAAACCTCCACCTCCAGAGGAAGCCTGTTCCACTGAGGAACCGCTCTAACTTGTTAGAAAATTCTTCTTAATGTTTAGATGTGATAGTGGAGGCAGCTTGAAGGGAAGGTCTCCCACTGTCCACAAACTGGGATGGCCCATTACGTTTTGGGGAGCAGAGGTGCACACCCTGCAACTTCGGGCTCGAGCCACTCTAAAGCGGGAACCACGAACCAATTTTAGCCCTGGTTAGCAGGATACAGCAGCAGTCCCTCCCCCCCCCCCAATCAACATCCTGAAGGTCTAGGTGAGGAAGTAGTAAGATCAGGGATACCTGCAGTGATTGGAAGCAGGTAAAAAATAAAGAATAGTGTTGTAAAAAGCAAAGTATGAAAATGACAACACCAGGCTAAAGAATGGAACAATATGCAGTGAAATGGACAAGAAATATACAAGAAATACCACAATCTATAACAACCTGCACAATGTCTAAACACACATGAAGATAAACATTACAGCCCAACCTCACCTGGAGGCAATGTTTATCTTCATGTGTGTTTAGGCATTATGTAGATTGTTATATATTGTAGTATTTCTTGTATGTTTCTTGACCATTTTACTATTCTTTAGCCTGGTGTTGTTGTGACTGGAAGCAAAGCAAAGGGTCATGAAGCTCCGCCCAGAATCCCCGGAGATCAATGGGCCCTTTACCTTCAGAGCCAGAAGGGATGGAAGCATCATTTTAAAGTAAAGGAGGAGGGCAACCATTTGCCAAATGCCTGCTTCCACATGGAGGTTTTGCTTCGGTTTTGCGTCTAAACTGGGGCAAGTTTTATGGGGAGCATCCACCTACATCCCCTAAATCGTCCATGCTCCGTGTCTTCCCCCGCGTTTCTGGAATCTTTCCCAAGGACTGCAGTCAAGGCTCCCTTCTGCACCGTGTGGAGAGGCAGGAGCATGTTTCTGCAGGCCCCACATGTATTTGCCCTGTTTTCCTTCCCAGCCTGCTTATAATTATAACTGCCATTCTCTCTGCCCCGCCCCGGTTGCCATCCTCCAGGTACTAGCTGGAGATCACCTGATATTACAACTGATCTCCAGCCGATAGAGATCAGTTCCCCTGGAGAAAACAGCCGCTTGGGCAAATGGACTCCAAGACACTGAAGTCCCTCCCCTCCCCAAACCCTGCCCTCCTCAGGCTCTGCCCCAAAAAACTCCAGGTATTTCCCAACCTGGAACTGGCAACCCTACCCCCCACCACCACTGTATCACCAAGTGGCTTTAAAAAAAATCAGTAACTACCATATCACTGTGGCTTAACACTACAGCAATATACTGATCAGTTATCAGTTGGGGAGGGGGCATGGCTCAGTGGTAGAGCATCTGCTTGGCATGCAGAAGGTCCCAGATTCAATCCCCGGCATCTCCAGTTAAAGGGACTAGGCAAGGAGGTGATGTGAAAGACCTCTGCCTGAGACCCTGGAGAGCCGCTGCTGGTCTGCGTAGAGAATACTGACTTTGATGGACCAGGGGTCTGATTCAGTATAAGGCAGCTTAATGTGTGTTCATGTGTTCAGTTATTTTTGTTTTAAAGGGGAGGGAAATAGCACTTTGGTGGCAAGGAGGAGAGGGATGAGGCAAGGAAAGCTACCATGTAGATGCTGCATCATTGCTGCAAAATCCTCTGCATTCACAACAGCAACAGAAGGAGTATGGAAAATAGTTGCCTCGTGGAAGCAGTCACATACTTGCCTCGTGGAAGCAGTCACATACTTTTCTTTGGCAATGAAGGACAGCTTACGTTTGTGCTCCTCCTTGAAATCCATATCAAATCCATAATACCCCACAGTCTAGCAGCTGCTGCTGCTGGTTTCCGGAATCTAGGAATTCAGATTCTACCACCCGGGAGAGATACATGCTACACACATGAACACATGAAGCTGCCTTCTACTGAATCAGACCCTCGGCCCATCAAAGTCAGTATTGTCTGCTCAGACCAGCAGCGGCTCTCCAGGTTCTCAGGCACGGGTCTTTCATATCACCTACTTGCCTAGTCCCTTTAACTGGAGATGCCGGGGATTGAACCTGGGACCTTCTGCAAGCCAAGCAGATGCTCTACAAACTGAGCTACAGCCCCTCCCCTACACGTACGGGCACAGCTCAGCTATTCTGCACACATTCCAATCGCCATACCGGCTTCCCATCCCCCCCTGGATGCTAACTGTAATTTTAGTCACTGCAGAAAATGAAAGAGTATTTTTCTTTTACAGAAATTGCAAAAAAAAAAAGAAAAAACCCGAAAAAGAAGCAAAGAAACATGGAACTCTGATCACCTCAGCGATTTGTTCCCGGATCTGTTCCATGTGGTTGTTTTGTTCGTTGACGTAGTTGAACTCAGCAAAGTTCCGCTCCTCCTCTACGGCAGGAAGGGAAAAGAGTCAGGTGGATCCCTACTCATGAACTAGCCGGTGCCAGATGGGACCCAGCATGCCCAAGAGGGAAAGCTGCCCCCCATTGCATTCTGGGATGCTCTCCCGGTGCAAGGGAGCCCCAGAGGACAGCCCATGCTCCCCCTCCCCAGAGGATAAGGGTCCCTTCCCCACAGACATCACCTGCAGCGAACTTATCCAGCACATCATCCAGGGAACTCGTGCCAGTAAGGTCCATCAGCTTCTCACAGGCCTCTTGGTAAGAGTCAAGCAGCTCTTCGTCGGGCCCTCGCCGTTTGCGGTCTTGCTCTGATGGGAAGGAAGGTCGTTTATGCATGGGAGTTTTACCTGAGTTTCATTACTGGCTGGACCCACACTTTCCTCTTGGGAATCTATGCACCGGCAGTCTCCAAGCTCAAATCAAGACCCTGCCCCTTTAAATGCGGCTTTGTAATTGGCTTACTTGTAGAGCTTACTGAGAGAGAAAATCCCCCCCAACCCAATTGCCACATAAAGGAAGCATTTTAAGAACAACAACAACAACAAAGCAGAGCAATCTGAAAGGGGGGGGAGGAGAAATCCAAGCCTCGGTTTTAAAAGAGCTCTGAGGAAGCAGGAAGTATTTGAATCCCCACCTCTGTCCATGCTGCTTTGTAATTGGCTGTGAGCAAAACCAAGCTTGCATGTCCTGCACTTTGCCTTCTGCAAGGGAATTTCACCCGGGCTTTGCTCAGGGAAGATGGAAGAGTCGGGTTAACAGAGGAATGGGAAGACCCGGACATTGCGAGGGCTGGGCACGAAGTCATCTCTAATGGACGGAAAACTCCAAGGAACAACCGAGACAGACTGGGGGCAAATGTGAGCGAAAGTACTCATGCATATTGTGTGCATACCCCACAGAACACAGAACGTAGGCATGCTGACCAGGGTAGATCTAAGCCAAGAAGAAGGCAGGCCCAAACACATGGAAGAAGAAGAGGAGGAGAAGGAGGAGGAAGAGTTGGTTTTTATATGCCAACTTTCTCTACCACTTAAGGAAGACTCAAACTGGCTTACAATCACCTTCGCTTCCCCTCCCCACAACTGACACCCTGTGAGGTAGGTGGGGCTGAGAAAGTGTGACTAGCCCAAGGTCACCCAGCTGGCTTTATGTGCAGGAGTAGGGAAACAAGTCCAGTTCACCAGATTAGCCTCCGTTGCTCATGTGGAGGAGTGGGGACTCAAACCAGGTTCTCCAGACCAGAGTCCACCGCTCTGAACCACCGCTCTTAACCACTACACCACGCTGGTTCACCACAGCTATCAAGCTAGCACAGTCCTGACTAGTACAATATGCTGCAACATCTAGAAATGCTTGCCGGCTCAATAGTGTATTTAATAAGGGAGGAGTGAAGAGGGGGAGGGGGAGAGAGAGATAGAGAGAGACTGCCCCCATCCATTCAGTACAACAGAGTAATTGGCTCTGTGTATAAATATGTATATATTTACACACATATAATATCGTTGTCTAAAGTAAACTTTTTACATCTCTAAAATATACATATTTAAAATATTAGATTTTCAGCTAGCACTAATAAAAAGTTAAGTGAGACCCCAAGATAAAAATAACTAGGTAGGCTGGGCCTACCCATTAAAATAACTAGCTAAGTCATAAGAAAATAAGAACATAAGAAAGGCCCTGCTGGATCAGACCAAGGCCCATCAAGTCCAGCAGTCTGTTCGTACCATCGCCAACCAGGTGCCTCTAGGAAGCCACAAACAAGACGACTGCAGCAGCACCATCCTGCCTGTGTTCCACAGCACACAATATAATAGGCCTGCTCCTCTGATACTGAGAGAATAGGTATGCAGCATGAGTCGTATCCATTCTAACTAATAACCATGAATACCCCTTTCCTCCATGAATATGTCCACTCCCCTCATAAAGCCCTCCAAGCTGGCAGCCATCACCACATCCTGGGGCAGGGAGTTCCACAATTTAATTATGCGTTGTGTGAAAAAATACTTCCTTTTATCTGTTTTGAATCTCTCACCCTCCAGCTTCAGCTGATGACCCCGTGTTCTAGTATTATGGGAGAGGGAGAAAAACCTCTCTCTGTCCACTCTCTCCAAACCATGCATAATTTTATAGACCTCTATTATGTCTCCCCTTAGCTGCCTTCTTTCCAAGCTAAACAACCCTAAGAGTCTTAACCGCTCCCCATAGTCAAGACCACCCAGGACAACCCTGAATTCCATCCCAGCATCCCTTGTTTTCAAGCACTCCGCTACTCCCAGATTAGACCAGTCAGTCTCCGGGCGGGGGGGGGGGGATATTGGCTCTAGGCTCCACACACACACCTTGTTTTTCCTTGGCCTTCAACGCCTCCTCAGTGAGCTTCCGCTCCTGCAGTTTGATGGTGACGAATTCATCCACGCGGCGGTCGTGTTCCAGGATGCGGGTTAATTCTTTCAGCTCAAATTCGTACTGTTTGAGGTCCTTCCGTGTCTTGTCCTGCAGCTGGCTCATGCGGTTCTGCGCCTCATCCCTGCAATTTACCCCAGTGGACAGAGAGGGGCAAGATGAGTGTGTCTGTATTTTGGCTGAGAATAAGCCCAGGAATCCCAGGCCCCAACTTCCCTGATAAACAATTAAGAGACTGTTAATTTACTTCATTTATCAGTTCTTGTAGGTTATCCGGGCTGTGTGACCATGGTCTTGGTATTTTCTTTCCTGACGTTTTGCCAGCAGCTGTGGCAGGCATCTTCAGAGGACTAACACTGAAGGACAGTACTCCTCTGAAGATGCCTGCCACAGCTGCTGGCAAAACGTCAGGAAAGAAAATACCAAGACCACAGTCACACAGCCCGGATAACCTACAAGAACTGATGAACTCTGACCGTGAAAGCCTTCGACAATACTTCATTTATACTTCACCGTTCTCCCCGAAGGGGACCCAAGGCAGCTTACATTGTTCTCCTCTCCTGTTTTATCCTCACAACAACCCTGTGAGGTAGGGTAGGCGGAGAGTGTATGACTAGCCCAAGGTCACCCAGCAAGTTTCTGTGGCGGTGCGGAGGATTTGAACCGGGCCCTCCCAGATCCTGGCCTGCCACCGTAACCACTACACACACTGCCTGTCTTGCCCACACTAAACCCGTTCCCCGTACTCAAAAGCCTGTGGGGTGACCATGGGAGCTGTGAGAATCGTGCGAGCTGCGGGCCTGGAAGGCCCCTGACCGCTCTCTCTGACCTGAACACCTGCTTTGCATACTCAAGGTGCCAGACTCAGCCCTGGGCATCTCCATTTAGAACAGGGGTGTCAAACTCAATTGTTATGAGGGCCGGATGTGACATAAATGTCACTTGGTTGGGCCGGGCCATGCCTCGACAGCCCAGATTTGAGGGGGGGATGGCTGGCTCAGCAGGCTCGCAGGCCAGATAAGAGTTCTCAAGGGGCCAGATCCGGCCTGTGGGCCTCATGTTTGACACCCCTAATCTACACTCTGTTACCGACGTTAAGCCGTGCCAATTGTTTCATGGCTGGCTCCAACTCCTGCCATCTTGTGGCAGCTCAAAAAGGTTGAGGACTCCTCAGTCGCACTGTCTTGGTAGTAAGGGCCCAGCATCTGAATGCAGGGTGCATTTCCCCCCAAGGCACAGAAACAGTAACTCCCTTCCCTAACCTTGCATCGTAGGCTGCTGAGGAAGTGCTGATCATGGCCCCAACGTTCCTGCGGGTATCCAGGAGCTCCTGAGAAACAAAAGGGGGGGAGCCTTCAGATCCATCCCTTATCATAGTGCAACCTGACTAGCCTGTTACAACTTTCCATCCCCTGCTAGTGGCCCAGTCACAGCTCTTCCCTTCTCTCCAAATCTTTGTCACCTGCTCCACAACAGAAGCAAACACAACACAACTGGGAGGTTTTGCCGCTCTCTAGATGCACATTTTCCCCATCCTAATTCTCAAAACTCTGCATGAGTACTTATTGTTGAGTTTTTAGTATTTGGATGGGGAGAATGTGCATCTAAAGCAGGGGTGGGGAACATCAGTCCCAGGGGCTGTTTAAGGCCCACAAAATCATTTGGACCGGCCCTTCGTGGGTCCTGGCAGGTCTCTAGCTCAGAAGGATCTAAGACTGGCGATCCGCCCCCTCCCCAAACACACTTTTGCAAAAGGAACTGGGGAGAACAGAGTGAAGGAGCCCCTCCCCACCATCCTCCTCCTTGAAAAAGCAGCCCCAGTGGCAGCATTTGCAAAAGGGAAAAAAAGGACTTTTGTTAAAAGGATCATCACAGAACTAACCAGCAGGTGTAATTCTGCCCTCAGACAACCCACCGCCCTGAGCGATCAAGCCCGTACAAACTAAAGTTAAAGCTGGCTAATCAGAAGCAGAGTGGTTGTGAGAAATGGTTGATTCAACACAAGTGTTAACTGTGGATCAGTCTGGAAAAGTCCTCAGAATTAAGTTGATCAAGTATAGGTTGACTCGACACATACTGGACCATGCGGAAGACCGCCCCCCTTAACCTGGGCCCATTCAACCTGAGTCAACTGACAAAAGCAAAAAAAAAAAAAAAAAATAGCGAGGAAAAGATGGAAGCAGAAAGTGGTCTTGCGTATCGACCCTCATGACGATATTGGGTCTGACCACCATCATGTGATATGAATAAAGTAGGCGTTTTATAGCTTTCCACATCAGAATCTACAGCTTGTCAATTGCAAGATTTGGATTTCTTGGGGGGGAACCCATTCTAAATCACATAATGCAGTTTCACAACAGACTCTTTCTCAACCAATGAAAAGTCCTGATTTTATATAGCTCCCTCAACAGCCAATTGCACCCTTCCATTCTGAACTAGAGTCTTCACCAGGCAACCAGACCCAACCTTCTGTAACAGAACTTTTACTTGCCTCTGGTATGACTTCAGTTTCCTTCAGAAACTTAGACAATTATGTCCCGCCATCTCCCTCTGCTTCTCTCCTAGCACAATCCTACCTTCTCTCGATTTTTGTAAAGCTGTTCAAAGCTATCGTGCCCAAGCTGGAGAGCTTCTAGATCTTCGCGAAGCTGTGAGTTGACTACAAGCTGACAATTGAATTGCGTGGTGGCCTGGAAACAAAAAGCGAGTGAGAAAATGGAGGCAGCCGGGGAGTCCTGGCTCTCAGCTCCCCCCCGGACACCGACGACCATTTTTTTTTTACCCTGTCTAACTGGTTCTCCAACGTCTGTACCCTCTTCCGTAGTTGGGCCTTCTGTTTTTGGATCAAGTGTCCATTGCCCACTTCCTTGGTCTGGACTGTCAAACGCTTCACCCAGCTTTGGATCTATCAGTGATAAGGAAGAGAGTGGAAAGATGGGGCTAAGGCAGAAAACAGCAACAACCAGCCCTTGTGATAGCACCGAATCACCCAAGACTCACATGAACACATGAAGCTGCCTTCTACTGAATGAGACCCTTGGTCCATCAAAGTCAGCATTGTTTACTCAGACCAGCAGCGGCTCTCCAGGGTCTCAGGCAGGGTCTTTCACATCACCTACTTGCCTAGTCCCTTGAACTGGAGATGCCGGGGATTGAAACTGGGACCTTCTGCATGCCAAGCAGATGCTCTGCCACTGAGCCACAGCCCCTCCCCAATTCTTCTCCTAGCTCCTCTGATCCAACAGATTAGACGGAGGAGTCCTAGCACCCAAGCATTCCAGTATTTCTCTTTTGCAGGATATGGTGAAAAAGGAAAACATTGTTTTTGTAGAAGTTCCTGTATTCCCCACCCTCATTACACACTATCTGGTGTTCCTTTTCTAATGGACTGGAATGCAGCCTTATTGCATTAATCCATTAGGCCTGTTTAGATGGCCAGCTTCTGGGCAGCCAAAGATCTGACTACACACACTTTGATTTTTTGTTCGTTTGTCAGTAAACAACTTCTAATACTTTCTCCAATGGTACCTTGTTTTTTTGCCCTCAAAGTCACAACCGACTTATGGCAACCCTGTAGGATTTTAAAGGCAAGAGACATTCAGAGGTGGTTTGCCATTTCCTGCGTCTGTGGTGGTCTCCCACCCAAATACTAACCAGGGCCGACCCTGCTTAGCTTCTGAGATCTGACGACATCGGGCCATCCTGAGCCATTCAGGCCAGGGCACATCGTTTTAGCTGCCTCAATAGCCCTTTGACTGAAATGAGGACTAAAATGAGAGCCAGTGTGGTGTAGTGGTTAAGAGCGGTGGACTCTGATCTGGAGAACCGGGTTCGATTCCCCACCCCTACACACAAAGCCAGCTGGGTGACCCTTGGGCAAGTCACAGCTCTGTTAGAGCTCTCTCAGCCCCACCTACCTCTCAGGGTGTCTGTTGTGGGGAGGGGAAGGGAAGGTGATTGTAAGCCGGTTTGAGTCTCCCTTAAGTGGTAGAGAAAGTCGTCATAAAACCAACTCTTCTTCTTCTAAAAACTGCTTTTATTGAAACATTCTGGTTCCCAGTCCTTCTCTCTCTCCATACCTCTCGATCCAGCAGGGCTATTCTCTTCTTCTCTTGCATTATCTCCTCCTCCACGTCATCCCGGCGCCCCAACATGGCACGCAGGCTGTTGGCTTGATCTCTCTCTCGCTGCCGGGTGTAGCGGCTCTCGGCCACGGCCTGCCTGCGCAGGAGCTGCTCGTTCTCATTCTCCAGGCGCTTTACCTCCAGCCTGCTCGAGGAAGAGGAAGAGATGGCTGGCAGGATGAGATGGCGGGACTGGACAGGGCGGGCACGGGCTGGCGCTCCATGGTAGCAGTGACGACCTTTGGCTGGGACCGGTGGCAGCGCCAGCTCAAGAGACCTTTGGGGGCACGGCTACGGGAGTGACCAATGAGCCGGGGCTTTGAGACAGAACAGGCAAAGCTCTCCCAAAGCTTCTGATGGGGTGCAGAGACCAGGCATGAAAGTGGGAGCAGGGTGGCGTTCCGCAATAAAAGAGGCACCACTGTCTTTTGACTTAGAAGAGGTGTTGCGTTTGTTAAAGGGGGGGGGAAGATGTTGCGGGGAAGGAAGTGGCGTCAGGAATGAAGACTCCCAAGTTCCCTAGAAAGGAAGTAAGGATCTGTGGGTCAGAGCAGGGGAGGGGGATGCCAGGGTTCGGGGCTGTCTGACCGCTGAGTAGAGCTGATTACCCCAGGGGAGGAACGAAGAAGGCAGGGCTCCTGGAGGTGGTGTGAGATGTGGCGGTATGATGAGGGACAGGAGAAATCATGGGTGCCGCATCGGCGGCTAAGCAAATGTGAGAAGGCACATCACCGCATGAGGCACCGAGTCCTTGTATGTGCAAGTACATGTGTGAGCTGGATGGCGGGGTAAAGATTTTAGCCGGACTTGTAAACAAGGAACAGTTCATGCGTGCACCCCCCCACAGGTCTCGCATGACCAGACCAAACTGCCTGATTGTGTGTTACCACGTGCTTATCAGTTGCCGTGCGCACTTCTGTTATGTCAATAACTACACCTGTACAAGGGGATGGGCAGTTTTTAAAGGTTCATTTTATGATTATTATTTTTCTTTTAGTAGGGAAGGTACAACTCCTGGTGAGACTCACCCAAACTGAAACTGGCCGTTTCAGAAAGAGGTATGAGAGGCACAAAGAGGACATGTATCGAAGAGGCGCCAACACAACCACACCTCTGTACCAGAAACGATGGCCAAGAGATACCCCTCCCTCACCAAAGCGGAGGAAAATGCAGCAACCTCCCACCAAACTGTGGTGGAACGGAAAGCTAGAAGGTGAGAACAGAGGCATTCAAAAAAATTTGAGGCCGGGGGTAGTTCCCCCACCATAGATTTGGTTTGAAACAGAGATCCCAGCTTTCGGGGGGTACGCATGCCCCTTGAGCCTCTCGCACAAGTATTGTGGGTTTCTACGTGGCTTCCAAAACCTGCGAAACCTGTTGGAGCAGAAGCAACGTGTTGGAGAGGGGGGAGTGTGAATGTATGGCTATTTTTACATTGTCAATTTTGATGCACGCTCAAAGCTCTTTTTTAAAATCCGACTTTAAAAATGCCTTTTCATGGTCCCCATGCAAAAAGAGAAGTTTCACTCCCCCCACTCGCCTGCTTCTTTGTTCCTGTTTGCATAGCCGTTAGCATATGCACAGCTAACGCGGCTCTGTTGTTTTGCATGGTTCCTTGTGGAGGATTCTTCATGGCAAACACCAAAGGTCACGTTAAGTGGGCTCTTTAGCAATGCGAAGCAGGTCTGCACCGGCTTTGCAGACACTTCCAGAATAACGGTTCAGTGTGCAAAATATGCGGGGCAAGTCAGCCTGGAACGCACTAATTACCATGCAAAAATGGCCTGCTTCTGAACCATTGGAAGCAAAGTTCCTTGGAAGGCATTTCCAGTTCTCATGAAAGCAATCAACTGTCTGGCTTAAAAAGACAGACCACGACTTTCTGCTGCAACTAAAACAAGAACCGAAACCCACTACCCTACCCTGCCCCACTCCATCTGTTCTCTCCCCCCTCGGCTCTCAGACCCAACCTAAGCGTTACTGTTTTTACATAGTTGGGGCCAGAGGCGGATCTACTGAGAAACTAATGAAGTTTAAGCTTCAGGTCCCCTAATCCCGGAGGGGCCCCCTGAAGCAGCTTTTTTTAATGAGTGGATTTCTCAACAAAATCGATGGGGTTTTTAAAGTGAAAGAATCATAAGCCAATGGGTTGGAGTACTTAATATTGACTTTAGAATGTGCTCTAATACCCATTTCATATGGCCTCAAAATGTCCCTGTAATTGGTCAAATTTCAAAATTTTCACAGGGGCTTGCAGTGCTCGAACCCTCAGCTGTAAGGGCTCTCCTAGCTCGCCATAACCATTCACAGCCTACGTTTTGGCAGCTGGATTGTCAGATCCTTTGTTGGTGCACAGCTTAATAGTTCTGTAGTTTTATTTCATCCCTGTATGGCCCATTTTCAAGGACTCCACCCCACCACCCTGTTCTCCGCCATTTGGGCCTCGAGGTCCTTGCAAGGGCAGCAAGGCCCTTTGGACCTTGTTGGATGTTGCCCTATTGTTGGTGGTTGTGAAGGGGCCCCCATAACAGTTCAAGCTTCAGGGCCCAAAAAATTTAGGTCCGCCACTGGTTGTGGCTGAGTTCCTTTTGGTACCTGAACCCAACTCTTTAAAAACTGTAACGTTTAGTTTGGCCCTCGCACACATCCATTTCCAGGGAGCCAGAATTTGGTAAAGGACGCCGGGGGCTTACGTACATCTGCCTGCGAATGGTTTCCCTGGATTCCAAGGCGTAGGCGTGACGGTCCCCTTCCAAGAGGCGGAACTGGCGCTGGAGTTTGGCCAACTCGCTTTCAGCTGGTGGACCACAATGCAAAGGGGCAAGGAAGGAACGGGGAGGGAAGAAAGGGGGTTAGAAAAGCCAGCGCACCCGTCTCCAACCTGGGATCACTTCCTCCTCTCTGAAGGATGGAGGGCTCCCTGCTAAAAGATGCAAGGGACCCGTTGCAGGGCGGAGGAGAAGCGTAGGCTCTGCAGTCCACACACAGCTGGGTTTTCCCACACCTGCATGGGTACCTGTTTCCCCCAGGACACGTTCTGTATATGCCATAGGCCGCGGGGCCAAGCCGAAACACTCCAAGCCCTGGTTAAGCTCTCATTTTACCTGCATGATCCCACTTGAACACCGCCTTATGGATGCCCTTAGATGCCCTTTCCTTAGCAACAAAGGTCCCTAGGTTCCTTGACTACCTTATTCCCAGAAAGTTAGCGACTTGCTTTCATGCAGTCTCACGTTCAACGTGCGTCCCACATAGATGGGCCAGGATTTGACGGTTTGTGCCTCAGTAACTTTTCATCTCATCCCTGCTTTGTTTCAAAGCCAGCGCTCCCCCAAAAGAGGCCCGGTTCTAAGAGTAACTCGTAAAGCCAACTGAGGCTTGTGGACAGCAGCCAAGGTGTCCCGGTTCGGTCTCTTGGGCCTCATTCTTTTGGACACAAAGGCCTTGTCTCTCTCTGTTTCCTTTTCAGAGCTGACTCCTCTGGCTCTCCTCAGAAACATTTAAGCTTGGCAAGACAAAAACAAAAAAACTCTCCAGTCCCTTCCCTGCTCTCCCTGACAAAGTTTGAGGGAAATGTCTCTCGTTTGATTGGGGGAAGAAGAAGAAGGGTTGGTTTTTAAAGGCCAACTTTCTCTGCCACTTAAGGGAGACTCTAACCGGCTTACAATAACCTTCCCTTCCCCTCCCCACACCAGACACCCTGTAAGTTAGGTGGGGCGGAGAGAGTGTGACTAGCCCACGGTCACCCAGCTGGCTTTGTGTGTAGGAGTGGGGAAACAAATCCAGTTTGCCATAGTAGCGTCCGCTGCTCATGTGGAGGAGTGGGGAATCAAACTCCAGAGTCCACAGCCCCAAACCACCGCTCTTAACCACTACACCACGTAACTGGGGTAAAGTAACTGAGGTACAAACCGTCAAATCCTGGCCCGTCTATGTGGGACGCATGCTGAGCGTGAGACTGCGTGAGAATTCAGAAAGCGAGTCACTAACTTTCTGGCAATACGGTAGTACAACCACCTCTCAGCTCTAGGTTTGGCACTCCATTCCACCCCAATTTGCAGGGTGGGCTCCACTTCCCGTTTGCGACAACCGGGTCTAGATTCAGTGATTTACAGTGCCATCCTATGCAGAGTTAAGCCTTTCTATTCCCGCTGACTTCACTGGGCTTGGGGGCAGAATGAACTCTGCTTAGAAGGGCACCGTTAATTACACACATTTTGTGACAGGGAGCTATCCACCATCTTCTCAGCAAGAATCTCTCTTGCTGTATGCCTCATAGTTTCCCCCATGTCATTGGCTGCTTTTGGAACAGCACTAAAGGAACCCTGTCTGCCAAGAACCTTTATGAAATCGCCAGACATGTATCTTAGTTTACAAGATGAAGACACAGATATTTTATAGCGTATGCATAGTCAGTGTGATGCTATGTACGCTTACTCAGAAGTCCAGGGGTGGGCTTACTCCCAAGTAACCGGGCATGGGATTCAGCTTTGGCTGAGCACTACCCATAGGAAGTTCACCAACCACAATATGGTTTTGCCCTGCCTCGTGGTATATACATGCATGTAAAGAATGCAACAGTTATGGGCCCTTGGGAACCTTCACTAAAACTTGATGTTTGAAAAGTTCTGGCATAACTCCTCCATGACACAACTGCAGCTTTTCACTGTCATTTTCCAGTGATTAGGCTGAAGGGAGGAAGACGTTTTACGCCTGAGGGTGAAAGCAACAGAGGCAAAAACCCGTTTCAGAAGTGTAAACACAGCCCAAAATGAGCATTGAGGAAACAATGCGGCAGCGAGGCGGGCAAAATTAAGACAGGCCCTCACCCAAACCTGAAGAGTAGCCACAACTCCTAAATAGATCCTCCATAACCAGAAGCAGTATACCTCAGAACATCTGATGCTGGGGACTAACTACCGGGGTGGGGTGGGGAACCTTCACGCCCTGATTTCCCTGAAGCGTTTAGCCCTCTGCTGGAAACTGACCAGCTAAGCCTGGCCCAATCCAGCAGGGCTTTTCTTAAGTTCTCAGCCTTGGCAAAAGCAAACTGAAGTAGTGAGCCAGAAAAAGAATCCTTTCTGCTTCCCCATTCCGGTGAAAGGAAAAAAAAAATTTCATCAGATGACACACTGGGATGAATTCACAAATTCCATCCAGGGCTGCGAAATCTCTACCTTCCCCTCCTCCCCCCAAGCAAGCATCCCCGTGGCAATATTCTCCTTCCCTCCCAAGGAAATTACCAAGGGCATCCAAGTCGACATCGCTGCTTTCTGAGCGGAGGCTGGGGGCAGATTTGTAGAACGGCATCTTCAGTGTCTTCCTGCTGACAGAAGGAATGAGAAAACAGAGAGAGCGTGTTAAAGGTGAGAAATCCTTGTCGCTTCCTGAAATTCTTTGCTTTGAGATAACAAATTCTTTGCTTCAAAATCTTCTCTTGCAAATAGACATTGGTCTCTCATGATAACCTTCTCCCCAAGTGCACTCTGGATTCTAATCATTATTTATGTACTGCTTTCCACTTCAAATCTTACAGATCAAACCACCAAAATGTTAGAACAGCCAATTCAACTAAAGTAATAAGATGACAGAGCCAATAAAAATGCAAAGCAAAAGGTAAAAAAAAAATGCAAAGCAACAAAAAAAATGGGTAAAAGCAGCAACTGCTAAAAACAACAGCCAGAAAAATCAAACAAAAGTCTTGGGCCTATTTAAAAAAAAAAAAATCAGCAGACATCTAAATGATTACAACACTGGCACCTCACAAAAGTTTCTGGGGTGTACATTCCATAAATGAGACACAACCCCCAAAAGTCTCCCCGCACACATACACTCTGGTCACCATCTAATCTCTGAAGGTGAAGACTGTTGGAAAATATGCCCTTCTTTACGGTGTCACTTGCCTCCACATTCAGAGGGGGGAACTGACCAGAGAGTCAGATAGATAGACAGGACAGAGAGGGTCGTCTCTAGTTACACCTCACCCTCATTTCCTGTCCCCTTTGATGTTTAGAGTTATATTGTCAGGGAAACTTCCCTTCTCTCTCTTCTTCCCTTTTGCCCCTCATCCAAGCAAGACGGTAGGCGCCGTGCGCTCTGCGCACTGACTCCCCCCCCCACAATGGGTGGAAGGAAGATAGAACCTTTCTATCTAGAGAATTAGCACATAGATTAGGATAGCGGACTTGTATTGTCTCTTTCCTATCCAAAGTGTATTTCACCAATAAACGAATTTAGTTTTGATTAGAAACAAAAGCTGCTTCCCTTTTGATTTAGAAAGCATGCACAAGTGGGCTTTTGCTGCTTGCTAAGCCTGGAGCACGCTGCTAATTATTTGGAATATCAGTACGATAGATATTCCAACAAAGACATCCCGAGAAGGACCTCTGAAGCAGACGCTGGCCAACTTTGTAGGGAAGAGGGAAACCTTTCAAATACTCAAATCCACAAACACTTAGAACATTTAAGGTCAAATTCAGAACCTCAAGATGAACCTGGAAACAAGCTGCCAGGCAATGCAGATCTTTAGAACACTGGTGCAATGTGATCCAATGAGCACATCTAACCAGTGATCCCTAATTTTGAGGAGGCGGAGGAGGATAAGTTTTTATATGTCAACTTTCTCTACCACTTAAGGGAGAATCAAACCGGCTTATAATCTCCTTCCCCTCCCCACAACAGACACACTGTGAGGTAGGTGAGGCTGAGACAGCTCTAAGAGAGCTGTGACTAGTCCAAGGTCACCTAGCAGGCTTTGTGTGTAGGAGTGGGGAAACCAACCCAGTTCACCAGATTAGCGTCCGCAACTCATGCGGAGGAGTGGGGAATCGAACCCGGTTCTCCAGGTCAGAGCCCACCGCTCCAAACCACGCTTTTAACCACTACACCACGCTGGCTCTCCGACAAAGATCGGGGAGATCCAGGTTCTAACCTCAACTGCTGGGTGGCCTTGGGCCAACCATTCTCTCTCAGCCTAATGTACCTGACTGGGCTGTCATGATCGTAGAATGAGGAAGGGAGAATCATAGCCACCATCCTGAGCTCCTTGAAGGAAGAGCAGGATAAAAATGTGACAGATTAAAGTTGCTTTCCAAAATAGCCGCAATGAGCAAAGCATGCCTGTCAACAGCCACTCTCACTGCCAGTCTGGTTGCCTGGGGCGAGCAAGAATCACTTGTAGGCAAACAAACAGGGGATTCATTGCCAGAGGAGGGGATGTTCCCCACCATAGTCACCTTTCGAACAGGTGTATAATACAAATGTTGTTTGTATTGTACTGTTTGAGAGCCGGCATGGTGTGGTGATTAAGAGCAGTGGACTCTGATCTGGAGAACCGGGTTTGATTCCCCAATCCTCCACGAGTGGTAGATGATAATCTGGTAACTGGATTTGTTTCCCCTCTCCTACACATGAAGCCAGCTGGGTGACCTTGGGCCAATCACTCTCTCTCAGCCCCACCTACCTCACAGGGTGTCTGTTGTGGGGAGGGGAAGGTGATTGTAAGCTGGTTTGAGTCTCCCTTAAATGGTAGAGAAAGTCGTCATATAAAAACCAACTCTTCTTCTTGTTGGGTGAAGTTGGAAAATAAAAAACCAAGAACTGCACGTAGGGAACCAAGATCCAACTTCAGCCTCGTAAATGGCTGGTAGCTTTTACAGATTTATTTTGCAAAGCAGCAAGAGAAGCTGAACGCTAAGACTGACTGAGATTCTCCCCAGTGTGAATAATCCATATGCCTCGCATGTTGCAACTGCCAGAAGCCATGGAAGCCAACAGCCACCATGCATGAGTCAGTCCTGAACAGCAGTGCCTTGACAGACAGATGCCGGAACAACACAGAGCAGGTACAACCCTAGCAGCACTTGCCTGCTTCCCTTTCCATTCATTCCACAAGTATGCTGCATTGGCTGGAGGACCATGCATGCAACTGAAAGGGCTTTTTTTTTGGCCATTTCTACCCCCACTGCCTGCAAGACTGAAGAGGCTAGCTGCGTTTTAATTTCCATATAAAACGCAAACTGGAAACCAGCTTGCCTCCAGCTTTTCAGCATTTCCCACGATTATCCCCACTGCAATCTCATTGGCCACTGAAACGGACTAAGGACTACAAATTATGAATTTGTATGTATTAACCCTGACACCATTCCCAGACTTTCCCACTGTATTTTCTAAGCACAGGACATCCCATTCCTTTCACCGAGGGGTCTAAAAGTTGGTTTTAACATACACACACACCAACAGTTCTTTAAAGCTGAAAGACAGTATCTTGCCCCAAACCAGGTACTAATTTATCACAATTTATTACATACTCCTATTCAAATCTGTTCAAACATCCTCCTTCACAACATCCGCATCCAGAATGCACACCATCCCACAAAAAAGCAATTGCTAGAAGGTACCTTGTTCTCTACTGGAGAACTCTTATGTCAGAGATATGACCAGTATTTGTTGCTATGCTCTGGTACGACCTCCTGGTCTCTCCCCTGCCAGCATCACCCGCTTGTTGCCTTTGTCAACTCAGTTGTTAGCAACCATCTCCAGGAAATGCATCAGCTCTCCACCAATGCTGATGAATCAGGCAGGCAGGGCAGGGGGAAAAGGGGGAAAAAAGAACAGGAAATTACACACAGATGATCGCAGACACAAGTCTAGGATTCTCTAGTTTTCTAGGAGGTGGATAGAGCAGAGGCTGGAAAGTAGAGCTGAGTTTATCCAGGGTTGCCAACTGCCTGGAGGAAAAAATGTCCTCTCTCTTTAAAAAAGGGTGCTATTTACCAGGTAATATTTACTTCCATGCCCAAATATTAAGGCTCTATTAAAGGGACAGGACATTTTTTTTCCTCCAGGTTGTAAGCAACCCAAGATTGGGGAGGCAAATGGGGTCGGGTGGCGAAAGTCAGCAGAGTTGGGACGCAAGACTTTATAATGTTCTTAGAGGAGATTGATGCCTAATAGAAATTGAGATAAATCCTCAATGACTGAGGGTTAGTGGGGGAGGATTGTAGACCTGTGACTCTGAATTCCCTTGGGACTAATAAATTCAAACAAAAGATTGCTGGAATTCACATATTTATCATATGAGCAAGAACAGTCAGGTGTTCCTAGGCAGGTCTTCTGTGTATTACCCAAGTTTCACAGTCTATTTTTCTCTATTTGCCACCCCATCTTCCTTCCTACAATTCCCCCCAATAATTCCACCCAATAAGTGACCCTTTAACTTTCTGTCATGCCACACAGACTTCTGAGATTTTTCAGTCTGTACCAGGGTCTGGTCAATGCAGCATCTGCACTGACCACAGGTAACATTATCTATAGCTTTCTCAGGTCAGAATGTCATCTTAGACAGCCCTGGTGGTCCAAGCTAGCCCAATCTCATCAGATCTCAGCTGCTTAACAGAGTTGGCCCTGATTAGTACTTCAATGGGAGACCACCAAGGAAATCCAAGGTTGCTAAGCAGAGGCAGGCACTAGCAAACGACCTCTGAACATCTCTCGCCTTGAAAACCCTGCCATAAATTAGCTACAACTTGAGGGCACTTTAAGCCACACACAGATAAATACCATAGCTCTTCTAAACAAACAGCTCAATTTCCCTTTTTCAGGTCTCACTAAAGTTCTTGTCGTACCAGTGAAATACTCATTTGTGTCCTTCTCCCACTCCCATGCCCACTACACCATATGCTTAAAACTTCTTCCACGTAATAAACATTCCACCTTTAAGCCTTTCCTCAATCCTAACAAAGCATTTTCTGGACCACCTGAGCCTCATCTAAACTCTCCCCTGCAGTATGTCCCCTGCTCGTTTCTACTTGACTGTTCCCCATCCCTTATTCTGTTTGCTGAGTACAGACTGTAAGATCTACAAGTACAGTCACATTATTCCTGTGTTCTGTACAATGCCTCGCACTAGAAGTCCCAAACTTTTAAAGCTTGTTTTATTCATCTAACATTTCCAAACCCATTCCCTCCCTGCTGAGAACAGTTTCACCTATTTAGTATGTCCATGCTAAGCAGCTTTTAGAAACTCAGGGCCAGGTGAAAAAGATAGTTAGAAGTGCCAGTAGGGTAGCTTTATTAGCCTGTCACAGCAAAAGCAAACATGAATCTCTTGGCGCCTTAGAGACAAATAGATTTATTATTGCACAATCAGTGCCTAGCCTGAGAACTGAGAATTTTGTTCATTCACTTGATGAAGTAGATTCTAGCCTACAAAAGCTACAATAAATCTCTTTAACGTGCTGCAAGAGCCCTCTTTAAAAAGAGGGGGGAGGAAAGATGGCAACTCTACAGGGCTAGGCAGACACCAAATAGAAGAGTTGTTTTTTATATGCCGACTTTCTCTACCACTTAAGGGAAATTCAAACCAGATTACAATCACCTTCCCTTCCCCATAACAGACACTCTGTGAGGTAGGTGAGGCTGAGAGAACTCTAAGAGAGCTGTGACTAGCCCAAGGACACCCAGCTGGCTTCATGTGGAGGAGTGGGAAAACCAACCCGGATCATCGGATTAGAGTCAGCCGCTCATGTGGAGGAGTGGGGAATCAAACCCGATTCTCCAGATTATAATCATTTGCTCCAAACCACCGCTCTTAACCACTACACCACGCTGGGTTCACATTACCTGAATGGTCCTGTCTATGCCCCTGTCCTGGCATGTCACACCACTGCCAAGACATACCAAGATTCAGCAGGGCCTGGAGAAATCCCCGAGATCAGTTACCCTGGAGAAACTGGCAGCTTCAGAAGACACTATGGCATTACACCCACCTGAACTTCCTCCCCTCACCAAACCCCACTCTTCCCAGGCTGCTCCCTCAAATCTCCAGGAATTTCCAAACACAGAGTTGGCAACCCTGGGTATTATTCAAGTCGAGGTCACAACAGCTCCTGCTAGGGTTGCCAGCTCCGGGTTGGGAAATACCTGGAGATTTTGTGGTGGAGCCTGAGGAGGGTGAGGTTTGGGGAGGGGCCTCCTTCAATGCCATAGAGTCCAATTGCCAAAGCGGCCATTTTCTCCAGGGAAACTGATCTCTATCGGCTGGAGATCAGTTGTAACAGCAGATCTCCAGCCACCACTTGGAGGTTGGCAATCCCAGCTCCTGCCAAGGTCCTAGAAGATCATGTTCAGATCCCACGAGGCCACAGGAGACACAGGGACACAAAGGCCTCTTTATTTTTTGCTAACTCCAACCCCAATGCCATAGCAGGTGACCCCCCCCCCAAAGCCTGAGCTCACCAAAGTTCTATAGGGTCATGTGACTGTGCAGTTTACACCTAGGCTTTGCCATCTCACCTGAACCCCAAAGGTCCTGGCAGGTCATGCCTACTCATGCTGTTATGGGGCTTAACCATCGTCAGGCCCCCACCCAAGCCATGCCAAGGTCCCTTCGACATGTCAACCCCTCCAAGGCCCTGGAAGGTCACACGAAAGCCCTGCACAGCCACGTGACTATGGGCAAGCCTGACCCAAAGGTCCTGTCAGCTCACAAACAACCCCCACAAAATCGACACCTCTCCCTCCCAAAACCTTCTGATCCCGCCCCTCCAAAATAATTGAGAAGACCTAAGCCGCCTCTAAGCCGCACCCCCTTCCCCTAAGCCCGTCCCCTTCTTACCTTACAGGCCTGCGTCCCCACTGCGCATGTGCGAGCCTAACAGTTCCCTCCTTCCCCCCCTCCCGTTCAGCTCGACGCGCGTGCGCAGTGCGAGGCTTCGTAGTGGGCGGGCGCCGGAACGGCGGCAGGGAATGCAGCCGGGGGTTGCCATGGTAACCTCCCATCGCACGCAGCGGTTGCGAAACCGCAGCTCTTTTCGGCTTTGGGGGCCCCGCGGCCGCTCGTTGCCATGGAAACAGTTTTCGGAAAGGAAGCGAAGAAAGAGGGGGGGGAGTTGGAAGGGGGGGGAAGTGATGGGGCGCCCCAAGAGAGGAAGGGGGAAGGCTGGGGTGGAAAAGGGGAAGCTGCAACACCCTTCCTGTGAGTTTGGCGGGCAGATTTTGCACAGAAGCGAGCGGGAATTTTCTGCTCCACTGGGCCAAAGTGACACTTCCCTCCACCCAACCAAACCCTCTTGCCTCCCACCCATGCACCCAGTCCGGATACAGTCGAGAGCGTGTCGGGTTCCATTTTTACAAATCAGGTTTCTAATTGCCGTCATGAGAAGGGAGGAAGGGGTAACCCTGATCCATCGCTGAGGTTTCTAGTCCTCACTATCGCAAAAACATTTTTGGGGGGTTACCGCACTTGTATTCCCAGCGATGTATTCAGAGTTTGAAAACGTTATAAAAAAAAAAAATACTGTTCGCACTTCGTTTGGCCCCTTTCGCTGTGAAGACGTCTTCCAACCATTTATAAGCCGTGGTATCCGAAAACCCTTTTAAAGCGATGTTTTTCGTAACATTTTCAAACTCTTAATACATCGGTTCTTGTGGGTTATCCGGGCTGTGTAACCGGTCACGGTTACACAGCGCGGTCACGGTTACACAGCCCGGATAACCCACAAAAACCAATGAACTCTGACCGTGAAAGCCTTCGACAATATCTTAATACATCGCTGGGAATACAAAGTGCGGTAACCCCCTTAAAGCCTCCTTGACATAAAGAGCATTTTTAACTGCTCACTATAAAAAGGTTTAGTAGGACTAGTTACCATAGTAGTGACCCCAAAGGAACCTTTCTTCTGTACCTGGGTGTTTCTGATCTGTAGCATGTTTCTTCCTCCAGAGTTTCAGCAGCTAAATACGTTGCAGCCCCATCAGCCATTCTGATAAAAAAAAAATTGCTTCCAGACAACATGGTCTGTTTATTGTGTAATAATCGAACTGGCACTAAATTGCAATGGCAGAACACTTAGGAATTGCATTAACCGCTCCAGCCATATCTCTTCTCTCTCGTTCAGAAGTGCTGGGTTTTATTGGTGTTGGGTTCCCAACCTCCAGGTAGTAGCTGGAGATCTCCCAGCTATTACAACTGATCTCCAGCCGACAGAGATCAGTTCACCTGGAGAAAATGGCCACTTTGGCAATTGGACTCTATGGCATTGAAGTCCCTCCCTTCCCCAAACCCCGCCTCTAAACTTCCCGCCGGTTGCGAAGAGAGACCTGGCAACCCTACATCCTTGGGAACATGGAGGGGATATAACCACTGCAGCCATAGCTTTGTGGCTCAGCTCTTCCTGATGTCTAACCTGGCTTCCCATATCAATTTAAGTCTTAGGGCAGCCATTCCTAGATGAGGATGACTGAGCACGGCTATGAGAAAGCTCACAGTACTGTGCGTCTTGAGGCAGTCCTTAATAAACTTCTTCCAAATACAGGGTCCTTAAGCATAAAACTCCTGCAACTCTTGCCTTTAAAAATTGCAGGATGGAAACCGGTGATAGTATGATTGAATTTCTGCATGTAGTACTGCATGGTGATATTCACATATCACAACCTAAGGAGTTGCACGTCTCACCTGCTGACCTTGGCTCCCGTTTGACAAGAATCCGGAATAGAGTGGTGCCAAATTATTTGCAAATGGTGTCTTTGCACCTGCTTTAATTATATATGTAGCCTTCCCAGACTCAGGGCAGGCAGCAACATGTACATATCTTCACAAAATTACTAGTAGTCTTGTTTTATAGTTATGGAATGGAAGCTAAGGGACAGGACTTTTTCAAGCCAGTCCCATTCCTGAGGACACCATACAAGTAACATGTTCATACTAACTTTGGCTGGATTACGCCTAGATGTGAAGTGACTGTCGTAGTAGGCAGTGGCAGACTGGGTCTAAAAATGTTTGCAAGTAGACAAAGGGGGCCCACCCACAACTACAAGGCTATCATTTAATTTTTATTAATTTTTATTTTTTACATATTGTCTAATGTCTAAGGGGGCCCACTTCATCAGGGGTGTGCAGGGCCCACTTGCCATCAGGCAAGCTAACACGATGGCCAGTCCGCAGCTGGCAGTAGGGCTGTTTTGCCTAGTGCTGAATTTGGAGCTAAATTTTGACATTATTTTTCTTGAACATTCAGACATTCAGATTTGGGTTTTGTAATGTGGAAAAGACAATAATGCTAGGACAAGTTGAAGTCTGCAGGAAAAGAGGAAGACAACAAAACAAGAAGAAGAAGAGGAGGAGGAGTCGGTTTTTATTTGCCAACTTTCTCTACCACTTAAGGAAGAATCAAACCGGCTTACAATCACCTTCCCTTCCCTTCCCCACAACAGACACCCTGTGAGGTAGGTGAGGCTGAAAGAGCTGTGACTAGCCCAAGGTCACTCAGCTGGCTTTATGTGGAGGAGTGGGGAAACCAACCTTGTTCTCCAGATTAGCGTCCACCGCTCCAAACCATTGCTCTTAACCACTACACCACGCTGGCTCTCATGGATGGATTGATTCTATAAAGGAATGGAATGGTTCTATAAAGGAAGCCACGGCCCTCAGTTCACAAGATCTGAGCAAGGCTGTTAGCAATAGGACGTTTTGGAGGACATTGATTACTTGATGGCACTTAACACATACAATGAGGAGTAACTTTCTGGCGTCCAAATATCAGCTTAGGTGTCCAGAGTGACACTTTAATTAAAATTAAGGGCCATTTCTGAGTAGTACTATCAGGCATAAAACAGAATGTGGTGGGAATGCATTGGCAGAGTCCTGAGGACACAGAAGGTACTATGCTACTTCAGATCACAGGATGGGATCAGATTTGTGACAGTTTCACTGTGTTAAAACAATATCCTCCACCAGGTACCGGCACAGCACGGAGAAGCTGAGGTAGAATCTCCCTGATGAGTGAATTATTTAGTTTCAGGGACTTTTTTAAAATGTGGGGGGCATTCAACAGTGATATCATCCACCTGCTTCCTGCAGTGGTATAATCCACTAAATCTCCTCAGGACTCTACCACCCCATTCTGCTATATCTGTACACTGGGGCTGTTGTTGGAGATCTTTGGGGATTGGAAATGACAGTTCAGGCTCATGCTCTGCTTTCATTTCTGCCTTTAGGCTTCTCTCTCTTTTTAAGTGGATCAATAAATGTTCACATTGAGAAATCAATTAATCCAGCTGTTCCTTATTCTTTCCTTTCCTTTGCTGGTCCTGTTTAAATCCCACTGTACCCCATAAGGTGGCTTGCACCATCCATTAGGGAAGCCGTATTAATTAAGAAGAAGAGTTGGTTTTTATATGCCGACTTTCTCTACCACTTAAGGGAGACTCAAACCGGCTTACAATCACCTTCCCTTCCCCTCCCCACAACAGACACCCTGTGAGGTAGGTGGGGCTGAGAGAGTGTGACTTGCCCAAGGTCACCCAGCTGGCTTCGTGTGTAGGAGTGGGGAAACAAATCCAGATCACCAGATTAGCCTCTACCGCTCATGTGGAGGAGTGGGGAATCAAACCCGGTTCTCCAGATCAGACTCCACCGCTCCAAACCACCGCTCTTAACCACTACACCACGCTGGCTACTGCACTCTCCTCGAGTGCCCACGTGATAGAAAGGGGGGTTAGATCTTTTTTTAAAAAAACAATAAATTATCCTCATTTCTTTCTTAAGCTTAAAGTATGCATCAAAAGAATGTTGGAAAAACACCCTTTAGTTCTTGGGCCACTTGGAATATGAATATGGCAGGTTGAGGAATGGGGTAAGTAGATACCTTATCTGTGTTAAGTGATGTTGAATGTATGACTCAGGAAGTCTAAATAAATATGTATCACATTTATATCTTGTTCTTCAGCTCCAGGCAGCATACCTGGAATTATTTTCTTTACGTAACAGTTTGAGAAGGCACAAGATATTACTCCACAAAAAAACGCAGAAAACCAAAGGAACTTTTCATACATGACAGCCAGAGGGCCTTGGAGATTCTCACAATGGTACATGCTTGTGAATGTTAAAGATGGGGGGTGGGGAGCTGGTTGCAGTGACATACTGGTGAAACACTTTGTACATGCTTAGGTGCATTTTATTATTCCTTTAGTTGTGCGTCCGCATTTTTGATGTCAGGTTCTGGAAATGCATCATAGTATGCCTTGACTTAGACTGAACGCTTGCTACTTCATTAGATCCCATTTCCAGTACATTTGGCATCTTTGTTTCCAGAAGTCCTTGTTTCCAGGGATTCTCCCCCTGGGATCAAGAAATCTTGCCAGGGTGTGATCCCGTAATGGAGGAAAGGTGGGACCAGAGGCTGTGCTGACCCACCTAGAGCACCTGCTTTGTCACACCTAAGAATGTATTTAAAAAACAACTTTAATTTGCACCACAACTCTTTCCATGTAAAGAAGAAGAAGGAGAGTTGGTTTTTATATGCCGACTTTCTCTACCACTTAAGGAAGAATCAAACCGACTTACAATCACCTTCCCTTCCCCTCCCCACAACAGACACCCTGTGAGATAGGTGAGGCTGAAAGAGCTGTGACTAGCCCAAGGTCACCCAGCTGGCTTCATGTGTAGGAGAGGGGAAACAAATCCAGTTCATCAGATTAGCATCCGCCGCTCATGTGGAAGAGTGGGGAATCAAACTCAGTTCTCCAGATCAGTGTCTTCCACTCCAAACCACCGCTCTTAACCACTAAACCATGCTGGTGTAGTGTTGTAAAGAATGAGGGCTTGTTTTGAGAATAGCAACACTTCTGGTTTGTACATTCCCGCCTACCTGATCCACCCATATCTGCCCACTCAAGATTCCCTCTGACTCAGAATGGATTTTTCGAGATTATTTATCATGCTTAAGCAATCTGGAAAGAGTGGAGGGGGGGAAGCTTGCCTGCTATGACTCTGCACATGGAGGGGTGCTTAAACAGTGTTTAAGGTAACTTTAAGGAATGTACTATTTATTTGAAGAAACTGTTCTTTTTAAGTAGGTAAAACCCTTTAAAAAAAATAACTTTTCTCATTCAGTTTATAGATTTTTGACACTAACCATTTATAGACACTAAAAATACACCGACGCTTGGGCAGGGTGACAGGCCGGCCGACATTTCCGTATTGATTTTCCATTCATTTCTTTAAAGCCCCACCTGGAAATGTGGCAGCTCCATCTAGCAAAAAAGGCACTGGCGGCAGCCCTGCTGTGATCCTGCTGTGAAGATATTGCTAAACGGACAGGACCCTGGCTGCAAAGCCTTGCATTCGTCCCAAAGGTTTACCTGAGCAAGGTCAGGGTTTAAATTGTGGGTGGAAAGGTACCAGCTGGATATTAGGAAAACAATTTTTACAGTAAGAGTTCGACAGTGGAATCGGCTACCTGGGGAGGTGGTGAGCTCCCCCTCACTGGAAGTCTTTAAGCACAGGCTGGACAAGCACTTGTCAGGGATGCTCTAGGCCAGTGGTTCCCAAACTTTTCTGGCCACCGTCCCCTTGGTCCCACAAACTCAACCACAGCGCCCCCTACCCTACCCTATAAAAAGCAATATTCAAAATCGGGGGTTGCATGACTCAAAGATAATAACAATAAAATTTCAAAACAGTAACGATTAATTGCACATCTATTCAAAGTCAAATTAAAACGTTTTAGTTGGAATTTATTGAACAGAACTGATGAACTTGATCCAGTGGTACCAGCACTTCAAAGTCTAGAAAAAAATTCTGATAGTTTCCACCAAATTTGCCAGCATGGTGCCAGAGCTTGATCTATTGTAAATTAGTGAACAACACAGTTGAAGAGGCCCACCCCTAGCACCCCACCACCACTGCCCTCTTGCCTCATAGTGCTCCCCTAGGTAATCCCACTGCCCCCCAGGGGGTGGTACTGCCAACTTTGGGAACCACTACTCTAGGCTGATCCTGCATTAAGCAGGGGGTTGGACTAGATGGCCTGTATGGCCCCTTCCAACTCTATGATTGTATGATTCTGTGAAAGCCAGTGGGGTGGTTTGATGAGAACATCGGACTTGGAAGATCGGGGTTAAAAGTCCCACTCAGTCATGCAACTCCCTAAATGCCCTGGTGGGCCAGTCACACTCTTTCAGCCTGACCTACCTCACAGGGTTGTTGTGAGAATAAAGTGGAGGAGAGGAGGGCCATGTAAGCTACCCTGAGCTCCTGGGAGGAACAACTGATCGCTGTGCAACAGATAAACCGAGTCACTGGTTTGGAGAAGCAAAGGAGGGATTGAAAACCAATATTAGGGGATTAATGTGTTTGTTAAACACATTAAATACATATTTTTTATAGAGCGAAGGTGAATAGCATTTTAATTCATGCTTGGTGTGTGTGTGTAAAGTACCGTTAAGTCACTGCTGAGCCCACAGGGTTTTCAAAGCAAGTGATTACGCAGAGGTGTTTTGCCATCACCTTCCTCTACAAAATCTTCCTTCATGGTGTCCCATCCAAGTACTGACCCTGAGACCTGATGAGATTGGGATATACTATACCATTCTTTATCCCTAATTCATGCCATGGGACTTTAATAGGCTATGACTGGAAATGAGGAAGCAAAATGGGTAGTGGGAAATATGGGAATGGGGCACCCAATATCCTTGAAGTCGGCCTGGGTCCAGGTACAGTTATATGAACGGACTGAAAAACGACCACCCCTCTGTATGTCACACCTAACAAAATCAGGCCTGCTAATATCATTTACTTTTGACATTTACTTCGCCATTGTGCGTTTAATTCACTCTTCTCTACTTAAGGATAGACGGACTGTCATTCTAGCTGTATCTGAAGAAGTCAGCTGTGGCTCAGGAAAGCTCATACCCTGCCAAAAAATTTGTTAGTCTTTGTGCTACTGGACTCTTGCTCTTTTTGGGGGGGGGGGAGAAGATGTCCTTGACAGTGCTCTTCCGCCTTTAAGAGCTGTGTGTGTGTGTGTGTGTGAAGTGCCGTCAAGTCGCTTCCAACTCATGGTGACCCTAGGAATCAGTGTCCTCCAAAACGTCCTATCTTTAACAGCCTTGCTCAGATCTTGCAAACTGAGGGCCGTGGCTTCCTTTATTAGGGTTGGCAACCTCCAGGTACTCAAAAGAGACAGCACGGAGGCTCCAAATAAAATGACAACTCTACACACTTTTTGTCATTTCTAACATGCTATATTGACGAAATTCATTCATTAAATTCATTCATTTAAATAAACCTTAAATTCAGTCTATCATTCTACTTACTGACTATATAAAATACAAGGGAATAACTCATGAACAACAATTAAACCACAAATAAACCATGTCCCCAACAATACACAAACTGGAAAAACACGCAATGCAATATTATAATCAAGAGAATTTTTCCCATCAAAATTCTCAAAATCTACATGGGAGCTTATTTTTGAGTTCTGATCATTTGGATGGGGAAAATGTGCAGCTAGAGAGCACAAATCCTCCCATGCATAAATGGCCATATTCCTGCTGCTTTCAAGTTTTCCTGGCATTATTATCTTTTCCAGCAACTCTTGTCTTCTCATAATGCTACCAAAGTACGATAGCCTCAGTCGAGGCTAAACTGAGAACTGCATGACAGACAAGAAATTCAACAGGTACCTTTTTTTTTTTTTGGTCCTGGCACGGAGATGAAATGGAGGGCCATGTACGCACGGGAGGTTTTGCCTTGGATTTGCTGCTCTCTGTGTGTTAAGTGCCGTCAAGTCGCTTCTGACTCATGGCGACCCTATGAATGAAAGTCCTCCAAAATGTCCTATCTTTGACAGCCTTGCTCAGGTCTTGAAAATTGAGGGCCGTGGCTTCCTTTATTGAGTCCGTCCATCTCTTGTTGGGTCTTCCTCTTTTCCTGCTGCCTTCAACTTTTCCTAGCATGACTGTCTTTTCCAGTGACTCTTGTCGTCTCATGACGTGACCAAAATACGATACAAATACAAAATTCTCAGAACTAAAAAATAAGTGCCCCCATGCAGAGTTTTGAGAATTCAGATGGGGAAAATGTGCACCTAGAGAGCGGCAATTCCAAGGCAAAAAGTCCCGTGCATGTATGGCCTTTGACTCTAAATTCTCAGAACTCAAAAATAAGCCCCCATGCAGAGTTTTGAGAATTCAGATGGGGAAAGTGTGCATCTAGAGAGTAGCATATCCAAGGCAAAACATCCCATGCATATATGGCCTTTGACTCTAAATTCTCAGAACTCAAAAATAAGCCCCCCATGTAGTTTTGAGAATTCAGATGGGGCAAGTGTGCATCTGCAGAGCGGCAAATCCAAGGCAAAGCCTCCCAGGCATAAATGGCCCAGGTTTCGCCCGCCTGCTTCGATCCTGTTAAATGACACGGGCAGGGACTTGCCCGGAAGAAAAGGGGGCAACCCCAGAACAGGCAGGCTCAGCACCCGGGAGGAGGGGCCCCGCTTTTGGAAAGGAGCGGGGCCCCTCCCCAACCCCCGGGGGCATCCGGCCAGCCACGCGCTCCGAGGTCCCACCCCGTGGCGCCGGGCCAAGGGCAGGGCTGGCTCGGCGTGGCGCGGGAGGGGATGCGGAGGCACTAAATCGGGTTTGTCCCCCCCACCCCACCGTGTCAGAAGACACTCTCCCGCCCCAGAGAGCCCAACCAGCCGAGGGGGAGCCCGCCCGTGCCTCGACCTCTCCATCCGCGCTTCCAGGTACCCAGCCCGGAGAAAGAAGTGGGTGCCAATACTTGGGGAGATCTGGGCGGGGGTGGTTGGCTGGGGGTGGGGGAGATCTGGAGGCTTAAGGCCGGGGGGGGTGGGATCCAAAAGTTCTGGGTACCTTCGGGAAAGGAGCTGGGCTTCCCCCGAGGTGAGATTCCCCCCCCCAAGAATGCTGCTAGGGGGAGGGAAACGTCGATTGGAGAGAAAGTTAGCTGACAGGTTTTGGGGAAACGAGTGGAGAGGCATTGGCTGGGGCTGTTTGGCTTGGAAAGCAGCGGGGGACCCCTCCCCGGGCCAGGCTGCCCGCCCCTCCCTCGGCTCCGACCCATCAGACCCCCCCTCCCCTTTTCTCCGACTCTCCGCAGGCGCGGACTGGCCATTGGGTCCGCTTGCCCCATGGCAAGCGGGCCCCCTTCAACATTAGACAATACGTTAACAATTAACATAAAAATTAATTAAAATGAAATGATAGCCCTATAGTTGTGGGTGGGCCCCCTTTGTCTCCTGGCAACCAGTATTTTTAGACCCAGTCCACCACTGCCTCTCCCTGTCCCCTCCGAGAGAACCCAGGAGTCCGGGATCCATCAGCCGCGGGAGGGGTGAAGCCCCTTTTTAAGGGAGTGGTCCCCACCACTGCACCTTTCAATAACAAGGCGATGATGCGTTTGGATTGGGGTGGAAGGAAAACATCTGGGCAGGGACCCAGCAACGTGTGAGCTTGGGAACATTCATAGGGGCGCCGGTGTTTCCTTGCTCTAGCACCACTGTCTTGTTTTCATCTCTGCGCTTTACCTACAAGTGCATGGCTACTAAACAGCGTTCACACGTGGCAGAAAATAGAAGAGGAGAAGCCCCTTCTCAACACCAGCCTTCTGTAAAAAGTGATCTACCTGGATTACTGCAGATTCCATCCCTTAGATCATGGGTTCTCAACAAAGGGGGAATTCCCCCCCCCCGGAATTTTAGGGTTGGGGCGGGATTGGAACCACTATTCAACAAAGTGTGATGTCCTGTAGATTATGTACAATCTGTAAAATTGTAGTAGAAAAGGGCAAGAGTCCAGTAGCACCTTAAAGACAAAAATATTTTTCTGGTAGGGTATGAGCTTTCGTGAGCCACAGCTCACTTCTTCAGATAACATTGTAGTTTGTTTTTAATAACTGTTAGACTATTTTGGGAAGGGGGATTATATTCTGAACACTGGTAAAAGGGGGGAACGGAGCAAAAAAAAAGGTTGAGAAGCACTGCCTTAGACTTTCTAAAGATGAACTTGAATTTTTAAAAGATCGCAAGTGGCCAGCAAGTAAATTAAGCAGCCAGTCTTCAGCGTGTTTACTCAAAAGTCCCATTGCCTAAAAGCTGAACTCTTGCAAAGAAAGTATGTTCTAGCAGCTGAACTCTTGTACAGCTTGAGTTGGTTACCCACAGGGCCAAAATCCACCCAAGAAAACATTGCCAAGAAAACTTCAGTGAAGGTGAACACTTTGGGTGATTTTTTGGCGCAGTCCTATGCCCACTTATCTGGGAGTAAACTCGACTGAATAAAGTGGGACTTATTTCAGAGTAAGCATGCATGGGATCGCACTATTCACAAGTGAGGTTAGAGAATGCCTTTTTTAGTCTGGCATTATTTACTTGCAGATGTTGTTCATGTGAGATCTAAAAGCAGCAGAGAACCTTTTTTTAAAATCAAGTGAAAATTTTAGCTCATATAGTCTTGCTATTCGGTTTACAAAAACGCAAAGAAAAAAAAAAAAAGCCTGTGTCGCTTTGTAACACTGTAGAGGAAGAGGAATGGAATGAAAGCCAACCGCAGGGCGGATTATAAAACCCAAAAATAGCAGAGAAATAGATCAAGCCACAGTACAAGTACTCTTGCTTCTCAGAACTGGCATATTTTATGCCACCCGCTAGCTCAGACCCATGATCCCATCTTTCTGATTATCCTTTTCCATATCATTATCCTAAAATAAAATGAAAGGGTTGTCTTTCTCTCTCTCTCCTCTTTTGCTTTTGTGTTCTTGGTTTCTCAGGGCCAGGAGCAGCCCATAGTTGTTTGGAACAAACTGGGAACCAAAAACTCCTGGGTTTTCTGGGAGGAAAGAGCTTGTCTTGTGAGTGGGGAGAAAATAAACTGCGGCGGCGTAGCGGACTCCCGGACAATTTGAGAGAGGAGGAGGTTGACTCCAGAGGAGCTATGAGCTACGATTCTTGTGAACAGGCATCTTTTCAGAAAGAGAAAGAGAAAGGGAAATGACAGTCTAGGAACAAAAAGGCACAGGTTTTTAATAAAAGGAGAACGTGCAGGGTTTGATTTGACCCTTCGATTTACCCCAAGAGCCTGCTTTCCAAGGCTAAAATTTGGCTGGAAATCAATGGGACTGCTTCACACATTATTTTAAAAAACACATACTCCAGAGGTTTTGTTTTTAAGGGCCAAACTAGATGAGTTGCCAGGAGATCTGTGATCCTTTTCAAAAAGTGGTAAAAGCCGCCATGAAGTGTGTGTGTGTGTGAGAGAGAGAGAGAGAGAGAGAGTGAATGAGACAAATGTACTTGCGAGCACGTGCATCTCCCAGGTAGGATTGTCAGAGAGTCCGGATGAGCTGCCCTGCTTCTTGTGAAAAATTAACCTCACAGAACAGAGCCTGGCAGGAACCCGCAGGGGGGTTCTTTCCTCTCCCCACCAGAGCCTCTGAGATTGAGGTTCCAACATAGCTTGAGCTTTATTTTGCCTTGCCTCTCTGCGGTTTCTCTTGTATCACCAGGATTTGCCCTTTTGCCATTTGACAAGACATTTGCAGGGGCCCTCAGTAAAAGCAACGGGGATGGCAGCAACGTAGTACTACCTCCACCCTCGGCGGGCCTAGAGCTCACATGACTCGGCAACATCTGGATCCTATTAGGCAAGGCCTGAGGCCACAGGAATGTGAGCTGGGTGGAAGAAGCCGGATCCTGGCTTCTGCAGGGTTAACGGGGGAAATCTGTTGCATCTAAGGAGAGTCTCGTAACTCCAGACATCCGGGGACGATTCTGAACAAAATATCATGAGGCTGGAGTAATAAGGGCGCGACTGAGAACAGTTGTGTATTCCTAGGTCCTCTGGGAGGCAAATGGTGACCAGCAGGTTAGAAATGGGTCAGGGCTGCCGGATTGTCTGTAAGTAGAATGGTGGGTTGTGGCAGGGAGAAGAAGGGGTGCTGGGATTCTGGATCCCTCTGTGGAGCGGGATTTGCCTGGAACAGCCAGGGGGTGGGAGCAGAGTTGTCCAATTGTTTCAAGCCGAAGCGGGCAGAACTCTGGGAGACATTATAATCAGATTTGGCGAGCCCTGAGATTGAGGGAGGATAATGTGTCTCCTTTGCAAGGCGTTTCTTTAATTCTGCTTCTGCTTTTCCCTCCCAGCAGCCGGCAGCCAGGATGAGTTTCCTCCTCTTCGCAGTCACCGCCCTACACGTCCTCATTCTCATCTTACTCTTCGTAGCCACGTTGGACAAGGTGAGCAAGCCCACGGGCCAGCTCCTGCCTCGCTGGTTTTAATCCTCGGAATTAAAAAGCCAGGTGCCACAAGCCAGATCTGGTCCCCAGTAACTTTCTCTGGGTTCCACCAGAGTTTAATCAAGGGGCGAAAACGCATGGTCGTTTTATTCTCCTTTAATCCCTGTTTTAGCCAGGATCGAATGCACATTAGGCGAAACGCATGCGTTTAATCCAGGCTGAATCCTGGCTGAAACAGGGATTAAAGGAGGCTAAAGCGACCATGCGTTTTTGCCCAAGATGTGGTGGAAATTGTAGTCATGGTTTCGCTCTTAAGGAAGAAAAGCAATTGGTCACCATCTGTACATCATGTGGGTTTTATTGTGTTACTGTTACTTGCGCTTGCTGGCCACCAATGGTTTGTCTCCTGAGGGCATTTTACCAGAAGCCCTTCATGCCAGGGGATGCTAACATCATTATGGAGTTAACCATCTGTCTGATTATTTTAGCCTCCGAACATTTGTCTGGAGAACAAAGAACCCCCCCCCCCCGGGAAACTCAGTCATTAGACAGATCCTCTGTAGGTCAGTTTTTATGTTTACTTGCTAAAACTTATAAGCGGTTTTCGTTAGTTTCTACGTTGGAACCTAATTACAAGAAATCAAGAGAAATAAAGTACAACATAATAGTAAAATGCGACGATATGGTATAACTTGAGAGGTCGCAACGTCAGCAGTTATGAAAAGTCTAGCACTTATAACCTAAAAATGTCACTGAAAAGGCTACTGTGTGTCAGAATGTTATCAAACTCTTTTACTAAGAGTTCGGAAAGGGGAAGCAAGGTTTTTCCTCCTAGGAAAGGGTGTTACAATTGCTATGGGGCCACCACTGAGAAGCCTCTGCTGTGTGTAGAGACCAATATGGCCTGTATGGTTGATGGAATTTGAAGCACGGCCCTGTTTGCTGATTTCAATACATTGTGTGTGCACGCATAGTGTGCATGGTTGGGGGCATGGCCTTTGGGAATAGGTGCTGTCTAAAATACCTTGTACCCAAACCGTTTAATGTTTAGAGCTTGGCGTAGGAACACATTGACAGCCAGCACATCTTTTTTCAATATTAGGGAAATATGTTCATTTCTGAGAAATTCCTCTGAGTCAGCATGGCATAATGGTTAGAGAGTCAGACTAGGATCTGGGAGACCCAGGTTTGCTCTCTCTTAGCCTAACCTACCTCATGTTGTGAGGATAAAATGGAGTTAGGGTTGCCATCTCTGGGATGAGAAATTCCTGGAGATTTGAGGGGTGGCACCCGGGGTGGGGTTTGGGGAAGGGAGGGACCTCAGCTGGGTATAATGCCATAGAGTCCACACTCCAAAGCAGCCATTTTCTCCAGGGGAAGGGATCTCTGTAGTCTGGAGATCAGTTGTAATCCTGGGAGATCTCCAAGCCCCCACCTGGACACTGGCAGCCTTAGAGTAGGGGAGAACAATGTTGTAAGCCACTTGGGGTCCGCATTGAGGAGGAAAGCGCGGTATAACTATTTAACAGGGTAGGACAGTGTCTTTCGACCTCCTTTCCAGACTGCAGTGGAATCACCACAACACAGAGCTCTTAAATATGGGAGGCATTCCTGAAGGAAACTGTGCTCAGTGGTATCAAAATCCATTAAAAGGGACAGGAGAATCTTCATGGTCTCTGCCCTTCCCCTGGGAAAGGTGATGTGGACAGAATCGAGCGGGTGCAGAGGAGAGCGACGAGGATGATCAGGGGCCTGGAGACCAAGCCCTACGAGGGAAGGTTGAGGGAGATGGGAATGTTAAGCCTGGAGGAGGTTAAGGGGGGACACGATCGCTCTCTTTAAGTATTTGAAGGGCTGTCACTTAGAGGAGGGCAGGGAGCTGCTCCTGTTGGCAGCAGAGGGCAGGACTGCAATAATGGGTTTAAATAGCGGGCAGAAAGGTACCGGCTGGATATTAAGGAAAACGTTTTTTACAGTAAGAGTTGTTGGACAGTGGAATCAGCTACCTGGGGAGGTGGTGCGCTCCCCCTCGCTGGCAGTCTTTAAGCAGAGGCTGGACAAGCACTTGTCAGGGATGCCCTAGGCCGATCCTGCATTGAGCAGGGGTTTGGACTAGATGGCCTGCCTGGCCCCTTCCAACTCTGTGATTCTATGATTCCTGTGCAAAACCCGACTTAAAATCTGCCGACAAATTATTGGCCCATCATCCTGTCCAGGTCTAGTTCTTAGGCCTTGAATATTTTGCACAGGTCCCTACGGCAAAAATTGAACGGCCCACGGGGATTTTCAGAGTGATGATCGGGCAGCCACACACACACACCCAGCCCTGACACACAGTCTTTCCTCAGTTGAAGAAAGGTGTTCTAATTTTTGGGGGTTCTTGATGTCGTTCTTAAATTGACAACAGTCCCAGAGGCTGTGTCTGAGCCTGCGCTGGGGGCGGATGCCCAATTTATTCTGCAGCGGTGCCTGTGTATACCTCCCCGCCTTCATTAAGCTCGGACAAGTATTTTCCTCAGAGCTGACAGCTTGCCAAAAATAAAAATGTAACGGTGTGCCCATTAACATAAGTTATGTGTTGTTCTGTGAGGAAGAATTTTGCTTCTGCTTTGCAGACTTCTTTTCTTTTTTGGAAGTTTGTATTTCAGACGTGAGGCCATGCCTAGATTCCAATCAAATGCTAGAACTAAAAAGCAGATCAATCTATATCTGAATTCCTCAATATTTCTGATGTGTGGCTGAGGGTGGAATAACATGCTGTGAGGCAGATGTGGGATTCCCGGCCCTCATAACACGAATGCAGGGGCCGTGGGTGGAGCTGCTTAACTAGGGTTGCCAACCTCCAGGTACTAGGTGGAGATCTCCTGCTATTACAACTGATCTCCAGCCGCTAGAGATCAGTTCACCTGGAAAAAATGGCTGCTTTGGCAATTGGACTCTATGGCATTGAAGTCCCTCCCCTCCCCAAACCCCGCCCTCCTCAGGCTCCACCCCCAAAAACCTCCCGCAGGTGGCGAAGAGGGACCTGGCAACCCTATGCTTAACCCTTCTCCCACCAGTGGCCGTTTCTTTTCACCCCTCCCTCAGTTTATTTCCATGTAGGGCGAACCTTGGATTACGCCATTCCTCTTATCTGATCTCAATGCTGATACCGAGAAAATTTATCAGATTGTGAAATATCTAACGCATGTAATGGATGTAAAATTGTCACGACAGCATGGTTCTATTCTGTGCTAAGCTTAAATGGAATCAGGCTGTTTCCCTTGTACAATGTAAATGCTTAAGGTTCTGTCAATGAGCAATAAAGGTTGATGATGATCCATGTAGGGTTGCCAACTCCGGCTTGGGAATTTCCTGGAGATTTGGGGACGGTGCCTGTGGAGGGTGGAATTTGAGGGAGCTCATTAGGGCGGTAATATGATGGAGGCCATTCCCCACAAACTGCCATTTCCTCCGGGGGAAGTGACCTCTGTAGTCTAGAGATCAGTTGTAATTCCAGGAGATGTCCCACGGGGTCCCACCTGGAATTTGGCACTCTTAACTCTGCCACAGACCCAGTTTTGGTGCTATAATAATGTATGGAAAGCCCTCCGGCAGTGGTATGTGCTATATTCATCATCATCATCATCATTACCTTTATTAGGCATTTACATCAGCATACAATAAACAGAGTTGTGAGTGCTACTTTCAAATTAGTTCTAGGGTAGACACCTACAGATGACCACAAAAAGAGAGCGAGAATAGAACATTCGAGCCCTCAAAAAAGAGAATGGGGAGACACAAAGTTTGCATATGTTAATATTATGAATAGATGCCAATTTACTGTATTACTATTACTTTAAATAACAATGCACCTCGCTATAGCGCTAGCTCTGGGGCAGGCGGCGGAGTTTAGCTCCTTGAGTGACAGATTGTCACTCAAATGCTTACAAAACGTTTCTTCAAGGGGGAGAAAAAGCTTCATCCAATTTTATTGGACAGAATCAGATCCTTGATATTTCGAGAGGGCTGGAAAAGAGAACATCTGGCCCCCCCTAACAGGAACAATGGCACCAGTCTTGGAAATAAATCCTCAAGGGTTGCTGACTCTCACAGATTTTCACTAGCATATATATATATATATATATATATATATATATATATATATATATATATATATATATATATATATATATACCGTTAGTCATTTCTGCCACCACCACCTCACTCTGGAAAAAAAAATCCTTTTTTTACTCTTTATTTTAAGTTTACTTTATAATAACAACAACAAAATAAAAATACAACAGTAGGTTAAACTTCGTACAGTTGAGATTATGTTTCAATACTCGGTTCCAATATACGTTCCAATATTATACATCAGTACTTTCTACAGAAATCGTACCATTTGTTGAATTCACTTAGCAGAACTTAATAAATGCAAAGTTTTGTGGGCATCATTTAATAAATAAAACTTTTATAACGATTGCCAGCCTACCGAGATGCTGTACTTGCTTGGACGCTGAGCAGGGAAACCAGCCTGGCTGGCTTCGGAATCTCCCTTGTAATTTTCTTTTGCTTTTTTTCTCCTCTCCTGCCCCTTTCCCCTGCCTCCAGTCTTGGTGGGTTTTGCCTGATGACAATACAGTTAATATCTGGTATGATTGCATACACGATAACAGCACTGACACGCCTGGATCTGCCAGTCGGTTTCTAAAAGCGGTAAGTACCTGAAGGGACCAAAAGGGAGGCTGCAGCCAAGAAATCCGAAGGAGGTTGAGACTGGGCAGGGTAGCCATGAAGGAGCTAGAAAAGATTCTGAAGTGTAGGGATGCGTCACTGGCCACCAAGATTCTATGACCTTAGGCGGTTCATGAGAGGGAGGGCATCTTGGCCATCTTCTGGGCATGGAGTAGGGGGTCCCTGGGTGTGTGTGGGGGGAGGTAGTTGTGAGTTTCCTGCATTGTGCAGGGGGTTGGACTAGATGGCCCTGGTGGTCCCTTCCAACTCTATGATTCTAAGATCAGTTTAATTCATGCCATCATATTCCCTATTACTATGTATGGGTGTGAAAGCTGGACATTGAAGAAAGCTGATAGGAAGAAAGTAGTTTCCTTTGAAATGTGGTGTTGGAGGAGAGTGTTACGGATAACCTGGACTGCCAAAAAAAACAAATCAGTGGGTTATAGATCAAGTCAAGCCTCAACTGACCCTAGAAGCTAAAATGACTAAACTGAGGCTATCGTATTTTTGGTCACATTATGAGAAGACAAGAGTAACTGGAAAAGACAGTCATGCTAGGAAAAGTTGAGGGCAGCAGGAAAAGAGGACGACCCAACAAGAGATGGACTGACTCAATAAAGGAAGCCACAGCCCTCAGTTTGCAAGATCTGAGCAAGGCTGTCAAAGTTAAGACATTTTGGAGGTCATTGATTCATAGGGTCGCCATGAGTCAGAAGCGAGTTGACGGCACTTAACACGCACGTCTGAAGGGACTACACATCTTCTGGGAAGGATCTCTGTATTGTCACCTGTGCTGTAGAAGGGCAGCATTCACACCGTCTCTTGCCTCTTTCTCTCCCCCCTTCCCCATTCCAGACTGGCTCTATGCAGTCCAGGCCTTCATGGTTTTAAGTCTTCTGTTCTCCAGTGCCGCCTTCATTATCTTCATGTGCCAGCTCTATACCATGAAGCGGGGAAGCCTGTTTTACGCCACTGGAATCTTCCAGATACTTACAGGTAAGGGTCTGAATCTGGTGTTTCGCTGCCTAAGGCCCAGTTTAATTACCTCAAGACGAATATATGGTCGCACAGGGGGAAGGAGGGAATTCTTACCTGCCAACATTTCACGGGCAAAAAAAAAGGGACATCCTTGTAAACATCCCTGTTTTTACGCTGGGAACATTTTTGGCGGGTCCTTCACTGTTATGAGTTATTGAAGGCAGTTCGCTGCCTGCTGTGTACTGTATTCATTCAGCAATAGCCTGCCCTTCACGGATTTAGAAGCCAGGAGAGCAAATTGTTCTTTTAGTTAAAGAAATGGTAGGAAAACATAATTGTCTTGCAATATGTTCGAAACGCACGCCAAGTGGCGCGTGAAATGGCAAACCATTCGCCGTGTGGTGTCTTAGTGTTCATGCATGTGCATTTCCCTCCATGTGAGCTGCCATCTTATCCACCCAGAGATTTAACTTCTCAAAACTCACAGAAAGGAGCCGAACCCAGAAAAACAACCATTTTATCATCTCACATCAACAAAATTTTAACCAGGCAACTCCCAGTGGGCAGTCAAAAGGGGATTTACCCTAGTAAATTTACCAGTTAATGTACCTGACATTTGGAGCATGTGAAGGTTCGTGCTTGACATGAGATAAAGGTACTTGGGAGGTGGGCATGCACTGGCCTGGTAAAGAAGAAGTGGTAGAAGGGATGTAGGAGCCAGATGGGTATACCATTTGGTCCAGTAATTGGAATTTACCTCGTATAATACCACTGCTTTGGTTAACGATACCGCAGGGGTCCCCAACGTGGTGACCTTGGGGGACCATGCTGCCTGCCAACGCCTTTCTTGGCACCCAAGTGTCTTTAGAAAGTGGGTCTCTTGCCCAAGCAGGGTTTCTGATTTGCCACTAAAGCTGCCAGGTCCCTCTTTGCAACCGGCTGGAAGTTTTTGGGGCAAAGCCTGAGGAGGGCAGGGTTTGGGAAGGGACTTCAATGCCATAGAGCCCAATGGCCAAAGCGGCCATTTCCTCCAGGTGAACTGATCTCTATCGGCTGGAGATCGATTGTAATAGCAGGAGATATCCAGCTAGTGCCAGGAGGTTGGCAACCCTATTTGCCACTGAAGATCTGATTGGCTATGCAGATTAAAGGCCAACAAGATTTCTAGCGTATAAACTTTTGAGAATCAAAGCTTCCTTTGTCAGATACTCTGGAAATCTTGTTCTTTAATGTGCTACTGGACTTGAATCTTGCTCTTCTACTGCAGACCAACACAGCCACTCATCTGAAATTAACCCATGGGAACATAACCCTGTTGTTTGATAAAGGTAAAGGTAGTCCCCTGTGTAAGCACCGGGTCATTACTGACCCATGGGGTGATGTCACATCAAATATTTGATTTATATTCTGGCTTCTGCATAGTAATACATATTGCAGATCCCCAAACAGGTGCCATTTAGGCGACCTGAAAAGCAACCAGCAAAAGATAATGGGGAGGGGCTGTGGCTCAGAGGTAGAGCATCTGCTTGGCATGCAGAAGGTCCCAGGTTCAATCCCCGGTATCTCCAGTTAAAAGAACCAGGCAAGTAGGTGATGTGAAAGACCTCTACCTAAGACCCTGGAGAGCCACTGCCGGTCTCAGTAGACAATACGGACTCTGATGGACCAAGGGTCTGATTAAGGATAAGGCAGCTTCGTGTGTGTTCAATGGGATGCAGGTGGCATGCTGAAGCCCCATCAGGTAGCAAGGTACGGCCAAGGCTCCCAATGCTAACGTTCTGTCTGGGTCTTTTCCCAGCCATCTCCGTACTCACAGCCGCCGTGATCTACACAACCCACGTGGAAGAGTTCCAGAAAGAGCGACAGGCAGGTGGCTCTTTCGGCTACTGTTTTGTGCTGGCATGGCTTTCCTTACCCTTGGCTCTTATCAGCGGATTCATTTACATCCACCTTCGAAAAAAGGAGTAGCCAGGCCACTAGGATATCTCACCGTTTGTCCTGTTCTCCTGAGAATTTTTGCTATGTATTAACTCGTTGCTGTTTGGTACCAAAACATAAATGATGCCTGGCTTGATCTACTAGGGTTACTGTCGCTGCATCACATTTGGTTTGTGCGTTATTGTGCACTTTGCATGGTATGGCAATTCAAAGGTGTGTGTCAACTTGTGCTAGGCATCTCCTTGGCCTCTGAGATACTGTCATACACTAATATGTGTGTGTTGTTTTTTTGCTGACAAACTATGTGTCACGATGCTGTTGAATATGCTGCTTCAGGAGACACATCTTAAATGTTCCTCATACTTTGTAGTGAAAAGTGGTTGCTTCTGGGGGAAAAAAGCCATTTAAATTTCAATCCTCTTTTGTACTTCCAATATGAGGAACTATAGATTTCCCTCTGCCCCCCCCCACCACATCAGCTTTTCTGTTTTACAAGACTAAAACTTTGTGAGATAACAGGTTTATTTAGAAAATATTTCTGTATCTCACGTTGGGCAAAACACAGGTCAAAACCGAAGTGTGCAAAAATGTCTAGCTTTAAAAAAAAAACTTCATTTTTAAATGGAGGGTTGAATAAGAGATATCTTGAGTTTTGTACGTTACTCAAGATACTGCAACCTCTTGAAAACTAAAATATCAAGTGAGATTTTAAATTATAAATTCCAGTTGGAAGTCCTGAAACCTTTTAAAGTTAAGAGTAAAGCTTGCAGAAATAAGAATATTGTACATGCAGAAGTTTGTGTGTTTTTTAAATTCAGAAAACACTTAAGGGACTCTCATTTGTTTCCAAACTTCCACATACATTCTGAGGAATCCAGGGATGTAAAAGCGGAACAGTTAGAGTGTTGTCACCAGTACCACTCACATTAGACTTTTATCCCCCACCACACACACACACTCTGAGGTTTCAGTCCCGCAACACACACAACTGGCGTTTCATGTTTGTCATTACAAGCAATTTTAAAACATTTGAGGTGTCCATCTCTTTCGAAACAGCAGCCTTAAAAAAATGCGGAGCATGAATGTGAGAATCACCGTCTGCAAATACTACAGGTCTCGTCATCGCTACGCTGCATTTGGCTGCCCCTCCTTGCTCATTAGTCATTCAGAAGCAAACCAGATTTTGTGTCTGCGTAGTATATGTGAATTGAAATGTACATCTGTATCCAACAAACATCTGTTTGCTTTTGAAAACTCCCAACATGCAACTGCCATAATTACCCCCTCCTCTCCCCATAAGCAGCAGCCATTTTTAAAGCAATAGCTTAGTTCCCCGCCCAAGTTTAATGAGTTTGTGGAGATTCTGGACTTCCAAAAAGATGGTGTAAGATGGGTGAATGAAACTCGTATCTGTCCTGCTTCTAAAACTGGGAGTTGTGCGTGTGTGTGAATCCTTCCCCATAGTAATTATGCCCACAAATGCAATGTGCCTTGAACAATCTGTTGGGGATCTTGCAAGTTTCAGAAATAAGTTTCCTGCCTTCCATGACATTTCTATATCAGTAACAGTATTATATATGTTGACTTTTCCAAAGTTTACCTTTTATATGCATTTGAAGAATTAAAAATAATAAAGCATATTTCAATAGAGTCATGTCTTCATTCATACTTCAGAGCATGCTGTTTGACGCGCCAACCTTTTTATGTATAGTCCACCTTTCTCACAACGACTCGAGGATTACAGGAAAAAAAGAAAAGCCTACAATAAATACAGTGAAGACCATTTACACACAGTAAAAACTACAATAGTATTGTGTTCATAAAAATCCCTTCTTAAAAGGGCAGGAGCCTTGACCTGTATAGCGAAGGCTTGCCTGATCTCGTCAGATGATGAAGAGTTGGTTTTTATATGCCAACTTTATCTACCGCTTAAGGAAGACTCAAACCAGCTTACAATCACCTTCCCTTCCCCTCCCCACAACAGACACCCTATGAGGTAGGTGGGACTGAGAGAGTGTGACTAGCCCAAGGTCACCCAGCTGTCTTCATGTGTAGGAGAGGGGAAACCAACCTTCATGTGTAGGAGAGGGGAAACCAACCTCCACTCATGTGGAGGTGGGGAATCAAGCCCAGTTCTCCAGATCAGAGTCCACCGCTCCAAACCACCGCCCTTAACCACTACACCATGCTGGCTCTTGGAAGCTAAGCAGGGTCAGAGGGAGACTGCCAAGAAGTCCAGTGTTGCTACGTAAATATAGGCTTGTGTATGCAGTGGATAGTATTGCAACAGATAAAAAGTTGGTAGATAGTAGATAGTTGCAAGTAGATGTCCGTTGTTTGTCACGGGCATGTTCAGACAGTGATGTTCTAGATCAGGGGTGTCGAACTCAATTGTTACAAGGACGGGTTTGACATAAATGCCACTGGGTCAGGCCGGGCCATGCCTCGCCAGCTCAGATCGGGACTGGGGGAGGTGGCTGCCTCGGCTCGTGAGAGCCCACAGTGGGCTTGCCAGTCCAAATCGCGAGTGGGGAAGGTGGTGGCTGGCTTGCAGGCCAGATAAGAGCCCTCAAGGGGGTGGATCTGGCCCGCGGGCCTTATGTTTGAAATGCCTGTTCTAGATGTTCTAGTGATCCATCCCTGAATCAGCCACTCAGTTAAACTGATGATTTCTTTTCGTTTGCAAAGTAAAACACAAATCCAGTGGCATTCTAAAGGTAAAGGTAGTCCCCTGTGCAAGCACCGGATCATTACTGACCCATGGGGTGACGTCACATCCCGACGTTTACTAGGCGGACTCTTTACGGGGTGGTTTGCCATTGCCTTCCCCAGTCGTCTTCCCTTTACCCCCAGCAAGCTGGGTCCTCATTTTACCGACCTCGGAAGTAAATGTAGGGATGTGACTTCACCCCATGGGTCAGTAATGGCCCAGTGCTTGTACAGGGGACTACCTTTACCTTTACAATGCTAGTAGCATCCAGGATACAGAAGTAACGCAAGAAGTGGAAGCATGCATTAAGGATCTTGTGCAATGCTTCATCCCCAAAATTAATTTCAAATCCCCTCGGGCAGAGAAAAGTATTTGTGGCTGTCTGCTATACTGATGGGCAGTCTTGAGTGGCCCTTTGGCAAAGTTAAGTTTCCCAGTCCAGCCTGACAAAGCTCTTGTGGAAGACAAGCGAATAACAAGATCTATTCTCTGTAAAGATTTCACCGTGTCTGCTCTGTCAGAAATTCTTAAGCACAGGCAGCTGAAGAACGGGTTGCGGATCTAAGTGCATAAATAACTTGGCCATTTTATGTTGATTATGAGATTTTTGAAGAGGATTCTGAAGAGCTCACTGAAGAGCAGTTGCACAGGAGAGGAGCAGAGCTGTCGGCAGAGTACAAAGAGTCACGTTCGAAGAGTATGTTCGCATGCGGGAGGGGGGGAGCCCATTTTCACACATATTTCGGAGTAACTGAGGACAAAGCAGTGTCTCTCAGCATGGCTTGGCCAAATCGGAAGTTACTGTGCCCTTATGTTTCAAAATGATCACACAAGGGATCAATTTTCCCTTCCCTGTCCCCCAACCTCCCAGTTTTCAATACAGCCAGGGCGAGCCATTTTGCTACTCCAGCGAGAAGGGAAATCCTACAGCGTCTGGGGTTTGAAGTACTCTGCAGGATTCTTAGGGTTGCCAACCTCCAGGTACTAGCTGGAGATCTCCTGCTATCACAACGGCTCTCCAGCCGATAGAGACTAGTTCACCTGGAGAAAATGGCTGCTTTGGCAATTGGACTCTATGGCACTGAAGTCCCTGCCCTCCCCAAACCCTGCCCGCCTCAGGCTCCATCCCAAAAACATCCCCTCAGGTTGCGAAGAGGGACCTGGCAACCCTAATGATTCTCAACCATGGAAAAAAGGACCCTGAAAGGGCCCTTGCATAGGGTTGCCAGGTCCCTCTTTGCCACCGGCGGGAGGTTTTTTGGGTGGAGCCTGAGAAGGGCAGGGTTTGGGGAGGGCAGGGACTTCAATGCCATGGAGTCCAACTGCCAAAGCGGCCATTTTCTCCAGGTGAACTGGTCTCTATGGGCTGGAGATCGGTTGTAATAGCGGGAGATCTCCAGCCACCACCTAGAGGCGGGCAACCCTACCCTTGCAGGGTAAGCCAACTGCCAGCATGGTACAACAGTTTAGGGTGTTGACCTATTACCAGGAAGACCGGTGTTCATATTCCCATTCGACCGTGAAACTCACTAGGTTGTCATCCTCTCTGTCTAATCTATTTTACAAAGTTGTTCAAGTGTTGAAACAATAAGGAAAGAGAATTATGTTACATCGCCCAGGGCCTCTTGGAGGAATGGTGAAGTAAAATATAGATTGGCGTCTAGAATTATAGAAGGAGATGCTTGAGGGGGAAAGATAAACTTGAGGCATATCTCAAGCTCCATAAAAATTTGGATTCTGTTCCATTACTGCTGTCCTGAGCTGTTTTCCCTCACCAAAGTCCACTAAAGACTCCTGGTTGTGACTTCACCCAGCCGATATTTTAGTTTCTTCAACTATAATTCTGGCGCCCAATAATGATCTAGAGCCTTTTGGCAGAAATGTTAATTTCTGGCACTCTTCCAAAAGATAGTTGTGGTTCCCCCCCCCCATAACTACGCTTTTGAGCAACATTATGCTGCACTTACACATTTATTATGTCTTTGGTAACAGTGCCCACTTAATAGCATTGCCTTCCAGCAACGGCTATTGTTTTACGAAAGGTTCGTTTTTCAAGAAAGGTTGTTTGGGCTGAATTAACTGCTTTTTTAAAAAAATCAGAAAGCTGGTTTATTCTCTCCAAAAACTAGTGTTCACTAAGGAATCTGCTCAGGGCGAGCCAGGTCTATGTTCATCTATGTAAGAAAGAAAGGGTAAGCAGAATTATTTTGTGGCAACTGCACAGTGTGCACAGAAGGAAATGTAGGATTTGTTGCGGCTTTGAATAACTTCCCACCTCATAAGATTGTGAAACACTCTAAAAGATAGGCTGGGGATCACTTGAGGCAGACTAATTACTTCTTAACACACTCTTTTGTATTCACAATGAGGATTAGGATTGCCCTGGGAGTCACTTTTGCAGATTTCAGAGTTGCACATAAAAGGGGGGGGGGAAAGGGGCGCATAGCCAAACAAGCTGTGGTGAAACATGATGCACTTGGCAGATTTTTCCATTCTTCGCAACTCTTAAGGGCACAGGAGCCCTCTTGGGATTGGGCCACGCTTCTCGGGACAGCAAGGTAATCCTTACTCCTTCGCCCTATTCTTTCTCTGCATGCTTATGCAAAGAAAAGGGACGGGGGAGAATACTGACATGATGCTAATTATGAACACTAAACCAGTGTGAGGATTTTAATTCCAGATGAACCAATCTGAATAAACTAATGTTGGCAGCTGGAGAGGAAGGAGGAAACCCCACAATAGCACCGCAGGGTCTCTGCCCTAGCGCAGAGGTGATTAGTTATAACCTACAGGAGCAGTTTTATGGAAATCTTTTTTCAACAATGTGCTAAAAGACAATGAAGAATTAGGGGGCCATGCACCTTGGGCCCGCAGAGTACAGCATCTCAAGCTTTGGCAGCTTGACTCTTGTTTTCATTTTAAAAAATTCAGATTCCCCCCCACCCCAAGCACCCACCGGAAAGCCGTTTCAAACCACATGCAAGCCACCTATGCCCAGTGGAGGCTTTAGTGTGGAACTTCATGCTGGGAATTGAATTCCCAGGCTTGAATGGGCCAATCTGGACCAGGCCCATGGCGTGGAGCCACTTAAAGCCTTTCCTTTCCTGCCGTTTTCCCAACCTGAAATGATCCCAGAGACCCAGGTTGTTTATGCAAGGGTACTTTCACTCACGTTCACCTCCCTCCATCATCTTAGTTGTTCCTTGGAGTTATGCATGAGTTTTCCGTCCATTAGAGATGACCTTGCTGCCAGCCCTCACAAATCCCGGCTCTTCCCCTTCCTCTGTTAACCTGATTCTTCCATCTTTCGAGCTCAGCTTGGGTGAAATCCCCATGCATAAGGCAAAGCGTGGGACATGGAAACTAAGTTTCTCTCACAGCAAGCGCTAAAGCCAATTACAAAGCAGCGTGTCAAGGGGCGGGGATTCAAATGTTTCCTGCTTCCTCGTAGTTTTCTGAGCAAAAGAAAGGTTTTAAAACAAAGCTTGGGTCCCGCCCCCCGGTTCTTTTCAAATAGCTCCTTTTTTGTTTTTGTTCTAAAAATGCTTTTTTATGCAGCAATTGGGTTTGGGGAAGACGACTTCTAAGCACTTCAGCCAATTACAAAGCGGCATTTCAAGGGGCGGGGACTCAGAAGCTTCTTGTTTTGAGCTTGGAGACTGCTGGTGCATAGCTTCGCAAGAACAAAGTGCGGGTCTAGCGAGCAACGAACCTCAAGTAAAACTCCCATGCATAAACGACCCCACTCTTCAACCCCATGGGATAAACTGTGTGTATTGACAGGCTATATGTAATTTACCCCAAAGTAGCTGCTTAGGGCTGTTTCAGCCAGGGAAACCCCCGATATTTAATGATCTCCATTCGAATGAAGTTGCTGTGTGGCCAACCAGTGCCAAATGAGAGAATGCAAAGGTAGAAGAGAGAGCCTTTGGATGTGGGAAAATCCTTTATTATACGGAAGACACGGCAGAAGTTCATGCACCCCCTCCCCCAAAGTCAGCATGATTTCCAACAGAGCCAGAAAAAGACAACCAGCAATATTTTAAGACTCAGCCTTGGCTGCTGACATGAAAACAATCTTCTATCTTTAAAACAGGTCTGTGCTGCATAGCTCTGCCCATCCCTTACTACCACGGCACACACACACCAATCGGTGACTGACAATCTTATTTGGACACACTGCTCACAACCTGAATTCGATCCCCACGAAAGTCAGTTCCACAGGGACATATGGAAGGAGATGGTCCTTCAAATATCTGGGTACACAAACTCCCAAAGGCTGGAAGTTCTGATGGAGGGACAAGTTGGAAGTATAAGGAAGGCTACACCGGAGTTCGATCCCGACAGAAGTCGGTTCCAGGTAGCCGGCTCAAGGTTGACTCAGCCTGCCATCCTTCCGAGGTCGGTAAAATGAGTACCCAGCTTGCTGGGGGTAAAGAGTAGACGACAGGGGAAGGCAATGGCAAACCACCCCGTAAACATAGTCTGCCTAGTAAACGTTGGGATGTGACATCACCCCATGGGTCAGTAATTACCCAGTGCTTGCACAGGGGACTACCTTTAATGGCATGAGCCAAACATAAAACAGATCTAACACTTTCTTTAGCCTCTATGGGCATTAAACCATTTGACAAATGGTACAAACTACACTTCTTGCAATTTGTGGCCTTTTAAGCCATTCATCATCCCCCCCTTCCCCTGTGTTATGTATATATTTCTTCTGGTTGAGGTTTCAGTTCATGCGTCTGACAAAATGGGCTCTAGCCCACGAAAGCTTACACTTCCAGAACATTGTTAGTCTTTTAAGTTGCCACAAGGTTCCTTTTGGGTGTTGCTGGAAAGAGAAGATGGGTACACAAGCAGCATCCACGACTCGGCTTTACACTGCATTCGTTTCCCCATCGGAGGCTCTCCTAGGCAACTCCCTTCTATGAGACCTGTGTAATGGAAACCAGTGATGCCAAGAACGGCTTCTCCCATCACCTACACTTGAGGGGAGAGGGCAAAGACACCCATGCAACCCTCAGGGAGACTGGCAGGTCACCAGGATTTCAGTCTCACACAGCCAGCGGCAAATATTATATTGACTAGAACAAAAAGACTACCTTTATCTTGCTCCGAACACACCTGTGTGCCAACACCACAAGCGCAAGATCTTCAGTGCGGCAGGAAGGGAGAGTCAGATACAGAGGTTGCTTTCATGGCCGGCAGGCCACCAGAAATAAGACTTTATTATGAGCAACAGCCTGAATAGCCCAGTCTAGCCTGAGCTCGTTGGCCCTAGCTGGTACTTGGATGGGAGACCACCAGGGCTGCTATGCAGAGGAAGGCAACAGCAAATCACATCTTGCCTTGAAAACCATAGAGTCACCGTTAAGTGGCTGCCGCTCAACAGCACTTAATTATTACATGCAGCAAGAGGAGACTTGCAGCTGCCTTATTTTAAATCCATCATCAACCGTCCTCCTTGCACCCAAGAACACTTCTTGCCCCATTTACAGACTTCTGGACTATGAAAAAGCCACTGTGTAAAGTGCTAGCTCTATTTCAGGAAGACAGGATAACAAGTGTGGCCCGGTGGAAACAGATGTTGCTGCCCTAGACGGAGTCAGACCATTGCTCTGTAAAGCTGAGTGTTGTCCACTCTTGCAGTGGCTCTCCAAGGACATAGCTAGAGAAGGGTCTCTTCCCAGTACCTGCTTCCTGAGCTTCTTTCAACTGGAGATGCCAGGGAGTGACGCTGGAACCTTCAGAAGACAGTACACGCACACCCTGTGGAGTACTTGGGACTGACATGCTCAGGAGGGCAGAATTTAGATCATGAGGACTTAAATTTCCATTTCAGTGTACAGCCCTGGAACCTGCTTTCCACTATAGGAGCCTAGCCCTCAAATAGGTGTAACAATAATATAGAAAAAATGTCTCCAGGCCATGCACAGCCTAAAGCGTTGCCCGAACTTACAGATTTGGCCAAGACCACACACTTTGTCTTCAGACTCTCTGTTCTCTCCAAGACAGGAACAAAGAAGAGCCTATTGTGCAGCACAGCCTTTCAGGCAAAATGTGAAGTGTACATCAAGCATTTCAAAGTGCTATAGAAATTACGAAGTCAAAAAAAATAAAATCCCGCTCCCAACGGGAGAGCAAGGGATGTTTTAAAACCCATCTCGCTCTAAATGCAAAAGATTCACCGCTTTGTGCCACTCTCATTTCTATGTAAACAGCCCTGTAAGGAATCATTCATTCCTCAGAGAAAGGAAAAAAAAGAAAAGCAGAACACCATAAAAGTGCTTTGCAAAAAACAGAGTGGGGGAATTTTAAAAGCTGCTCCTTCCCGACTCCCACCAAATAACGGAGCCCCAGAGGTACAAGCTGGCCTCTTTGCAACAAGGTATACCAACTGAAATTTATACCCCATGGTGAGCTTATGCTTCGCCTCACGATATGTACATCCAAAGAACAACAGCAGTAAAAACAGCAACACATGATTACCCATGCAGCATCAACAGCCACACCTCTGGACGCCGTTTCCATAACGCACTGGAAAAAGCACGCCTTTCCAATACTCATGCATCGAAAACTTGGTACCCTTTGGGCTAGGTGCTTCTCGGAGGAGTTCTCACCTTTCAGAACCAAAAGTGCTCTTTCAAATAACAGGGGGCTCCTGCCCAGTCCCAGGGTGGGCCCTGACTATGGGGGAGCCTGCGCCCCCACTCCCAACTCCTTCAGATGCTTGCAGGCCCGCTCGGCACAGAAGGCGATGTCCAGCCCAGAGCGGAGGCGTAACCACTCCTGAACATCTTTCCTCAGGAGTTCCATGGTTTTGGAGTCTGGGGACAGAGAAAGACAGGTGAGAGCTGTCTCCGGACTCCCTCAGACCCTCCCAGCCGCTTCCCGGAGATCCAGACAGTCACCTGCGTCCTTCTGCAGATGGCACTGTCTCTGGAGGAAGCTGTGGGCCAAGATAACTTCCTTCGCGTGCTCTTCCTGGGCCCGCAGAATCAGGGAGGCCAGCAGCTCGGAGTTGTTGGATGTGCTGCGGTAATACAGCATGTGCACCAGCTCAAGGGCGTGGACGTTCCTGCGTTGGCCAAAGACCTTTAAAGAGAAGAGGGAAATCTCAAGGCTGCGTTCAGAAAGCCGAGCCTCTGGAAAGGGAGCGAGCGTGTAAAAGGCATTCTCTTAACTAGGAGGAGGAGGAGGAAGAAGTTGGTTTTTATATGCCGACTTTCTCTACCACTTAAGGGAGACTCACATCGGCTTACAATCACCTTCCCTCCCCCTCCCCACAACAGACACCCTGTGAGGTAGGTTGGGCTGAGAGAATGTGACTTGCCCAAGGTCACCCAATTGGCTTCGTGTGTAGGAGTGGAGAAGCCAACCCGATTCACCAGATTAGCGTCCGCCGCTCATGTGGAGGAGTGGGGAATCAAACCCAGTTCTCCAGATCAGACTCTGCCGCTCCAAACCACCGCTCTTAACCACTACACCACACTAGGTAGGAAAGAGGTGGTAAGATTTCGGCTCGTTTTTCTTCCTTTTTTTTCTTCTTTGCTTCGGGACGATCGTATCAGAAATAAGTAGAATAATGACTCAAGTAAGACTACATTTACATTGCATTCCTAAAGAGAGTTCCTCCAGTGTAAGACCATTCATTTCAATGGGCTTAGACTGGAGAAACTCTCCTTAGGAATGCACTGTTAGTATGTTAAGAGAATAATAGATAGATGAAAAAACATATAGTTCATACCAATCAACCAATATTACAGATTAAAATATATAGCTTAATATATTGGAGTAATAGTATTAATAGTTTAACATACGTATATCAGAAATTCAGGTACGGCATAATAAAAAAGTTTGTACAACCCTGTGTAGACATAAATACAAGTTTAAATAAATAAATAACTTGGAAATAATAAATAATGTTGGATAGATGGTAGAAATAAAAACTACTTGAACGATTCCCTTTAGGGGAAGGACCGTGGCTCAGAGGTAGAGCATCCGCTTGGCATGCAGAAGGTCCCAGGTTCAATCCCCGGCATCTCCACTTAAAGGGACTAGGCAAGCAGGTGATGTGAAAGACCTCTGCCTGAGACCCTGGAGAGCCACTGCCAGTCTGAGTAGACAATACTGACTTGGATGGACCAAAGGTCTGATTCAGTATAAGGCAGCTTCATGTGTTCAAGCAAGGCACATTTGGTAATATGTAATGTTGGGTATGTTCTATTCTGTGTTATGTCAATGTCATGTCATGTTGTATTTGGAACTGTAAGTTGAAAATAAAAATGTACTTAAAAAAATAGAAAAAGGCGGTAGGATCCAGACTTTTTGGGTTCACTGCCAGAAATGGAGCAGAGGTGATGCAGAGAGAAACCCAGCCTAACACAGAGTTAGAACAGCAAATCAGAACCAGGCAGTCTTCGATTCCGATTCTAGTTTAGCCACTAAACTCACTGAATCACACTGGGCCAGATACTCTCTTCCTAACTCTGTACTGTGTGCAGCTGCCCCAAGCCTTCTCAATTTTGCACAGCTCCAGCCTTCAAAGACTTTTTCTCTGCTGTCCTCTCCTCTTCCAGACAGTATCATCCACCTGACAGAACCTGGAAGAAGCCATGAGCTGCACAAAGCCAGCAAATTCCAAAGAAAAAGACTCACACAAAGATGCGCTTTGTTACCCGGCTACCCTGCAGGGAACGCTGTGATGTCACACAATGCCTGTGACAAAAGGCCAGGGGAGATAACAGGTGGGGAACGTCAGTCGTACGGGCAGACGAGGAAAAGAAGCTGATTCTTGGCGAGTAACATACCACACAGGCGCGTACATAAAAGACACAAGAGGCTGTTTTTAAACAAACCTTATGACCGAAGCAGGACAAAGCAATGAAAGAAACATCAGACCTGTAGCTGGGCTCTAAACATCAAGTACCACTGAACAGGAGGGACTGCACAACGGTCACGCTTTGGATTTGAAGCTGATTTGAGGCAGCACAACAGGGGAACAGAGTTACAACTGTTCATGGGAAATGAACGCAGATAAGATTTTGCTTCTGCAATGTAGCAGTTAAATACAGTGTGTGACAATTTCGTGCAACACTGTGCCTCTTTCTCCATTTTACTCAATTACTTTATCTCTCAATTATGGCAGCACAGTAATTTCATTCACTTTAATTAATAACAGCCTAAGCCTATTGCTCCCTCACCTGGATAGCCTAGGATACCCTGATCTCATCAGATCTCGGAAGCTAAGCAGGGTCAGAAATTATCAGTACTTGGATGGGAAACCACCAAGGAAGTCCAGGGTTGCTATGCAGAGGCAGGCAATGGCAAGCCACCTGTGAACATCTCTTACCTTGAAAACCCGATGGGGTCCCCGTAAATCGACTGCAACTTGACGGGGGGGGGGGGGGGAAGCCTTTTGCATATTTATTAACAGCATTTATACCATTGGTAAACCAAAAGGCAGCCCTTTATGGAATGTCAGTACTGGGAGGGGCTGTGGCTCAGTGGTAGAGTATCTGCTTGGCACGCAGAAAGTCCCGGGTTCAATCCCCGGCATCTCCAGTTAAAGGGACTAGGCAAGTAGGTGGTGTGAAAGACCTCAGCCTGAGACATCAGTATAAGGCAGCTTCATGTGTTCATGCCTGCATTTTTGGGGAGGGGCTGTGGCTCAGTGGTAGAGTATCTGCTTGGCACGCAGAAGGTCCCAGGTTCAATCCCCGGCATCTCCAGTTAAAGGGACTAGGCAAGTAGGTGGTGTGAAAGACCTCAGCCTGAGACATCAGTATAAGGCAGCTTCATGTGTTCATGCCTGCATTTTTGGGGAGGGGCTGTGGCTCAGTGGTAGAGCATCTGCTTGGCATGCAGAAGGTCCCAGGTTCAATCCCGGCATCTCCAGTTAAAGGGACTAGGCAAGGAGGTGATGTGAAAGACCTCTGCCTGAGACCCTGGAGAGCCGCTGCCCGTCTGAGTAGACAATACTGACTTTGATGGACCAAGGGTCTGACTCAGTAGAAGGCAGCATCATGTGTTCAATCCAAAATGGGTTGGGGGGCTAACAACTTGCCTAATGTTTACTTAGCAAGTACTGTTCATGGCCAAGTAAAGATCTGAATTAGGGACTTCCTAGTTGATGGCTTTGCTGCTACTCTGTGGTGGCTCTCATTGATGGTGCTGCAGTGAGATCTTGGTGTTGTGCTGTTATCCAGTCATACATGAGCCTTCCTTGTGCAGGAGCTCATCTTCTAAAGGACGAGGCCACATTTTCCAAAGGTGAGAGAATCAGGGATGGGTTCCAGATACAGGCTGGCTGGGCTAGGGGGCTCTGGTGAGCACTGCATTTTACAGCCTTCTGCTAACAGTGCACGTACCTTCCAAGCACGGAAAGCCATGAAAGCAGTGAAGAAAAGCAGCAGGGAGGTGGTGCCAATCTTGAGGTCGGAAAGCACCACCATGCCCACGTTGACGAAAACAGCCAAGCCGCTCACGATCAGCATGCTGTTGAGGAGGGCCCGGTACAAGATGGACGTGCGGACTCTGACAGCCGGCAGGAGCTGCTCCAAGCCCTCCAGGGGGATGTCTTTAAAGCATTTCAGCACCAGATGCGCATTCTTGATCCGGGTGGCTACCACCACCCGCTTGAAATAATGCCTACCTCGGGTGAAGAGAAGAAATGTGACAGTACATCAAACAGAGCAAATAAAATGCTACCCATCATGCAGTGCTAAAACCATTAAATAGTTAAGAGCTCATTACCACACCCAGTTTGAAAACCCAGTATGCACCAAAAAAAAGAACCATACATGTTCTTTTTACCACTTGCAATTCAAAAGGCACACTTCTATTTTCCCCTCCCACAAGCAAATGAAATTAGGCATCTACCAGCAGAAATTCCAAGTTTTATAAATCCAAAAGCAACAAAAGATAATACCTTTACAAAAAACAGTTAAAATGTTATCAAGTAGCAACCAAACAAGCTTCTGTGTTCTGCATGTTCTGTTCATCCTAATCATTGCTGGCTTTTCTATTTTCCAAAGAAGAACGGCCAGTTTCTGTGTCCCAGAAGCCTTCACTGCACCGAGATCTTTTGTACCAAGCATGCTCTAGTGTAATTAACATAACATCTCCTCCATTTCACCTGAAGTCTGCTATAACATGCAGACTGGGGCTTTCCATCATTGTCTGACAGCAACTTTCTCTCCCCCCACGTTTACTGAGAGGGGGTGATGGTGGCGAACATCCAGCCTTAAGGAGGGTTCTAGTGATATTGCCGTACATACTATCTTGGCAACCTTCACAAGAACCGTGTACGCTCAACACAGCCTTTTAGTGACACAGTTACAAGCACAGCCACAGGGTTCCGATCATAGCACAGCAATCCAAACTCTATGATCCCTTGGGCATACCCACAAGATCTCAGGCGAGAGGGACATCATTTTTTTCCCCTTGCCTGTCTGCAGGAATCCGAGGAGACGTGCCAAAGAAACCCCTCTGGGCCTGAAGGGTCGTCATCACGCGCAGCGGGCCGATGCGTTGGCCGAGAGCCCAGAATCGCATGTATTCATACTGCTCCAGATTCACAGACACCTGCAGAAAACAAGTCGGGCCTGGAATAAAAATACAGTGGCTTTGCAAATAAGGTACAGCTGCCTCTAAGCCCTGGTTCACACATGCAGGAGAACGAGAGGGCAGAGGACTGAAGAAGTAGAATGGAGAGCACACGCTACTTCAGGCTGCAGCTGGAGAATCACCTCCTGGAACACGACCCCTGTACATTAAGAACTCCCAGCAAATAGAAAAACATCCCAGCAAGTAAAGAGGTGCCACAGAACTTCTGTCCATTATACTAGTTTGCCATTTGCACAACATTTTGTTCCTATAAAGGAACATTCCAAGCTTGATTCCATCATTGCCTTCTACCACCTCAGGATTCTGCCACCACATTCCGGCCTTCTTTTGCTACTACATGGATCAACCAGACTTAAGGGGCATCCCATGCCCCCTGGCAATGTCACTGAAACTTCAAGAAACAAAACTGCAAGAGCTTGGGGAACCCAGGCCTACATTCAGAAACAGGACCTTTGGGCTTTATTTGTGTTAATCTCAGCAAGTTGCAGCAGGCAAAAGGGCATGCCCCTCCCCAGCATAAGGCAGCACCTTGACTTCGTCATAAGGGTGGTTGACCGCTAGGGCATATGCCAGCGTATCCTCCGACAGGCTGTTGAAGTTGGCCTGGTCCAGCAATGGTTCCAACCTGCCCAAAACGTCCAGCTCTTTCGTTAACCGTTCCGCATCCAGCAAAGAGGACTCTTGCAGTGTATCCTGGTCGGGGTTAATTGGTTCATAGAGAGCCTGAGGAAGGGGAGAAATCAGTAGCAGGATTAACCCAATTGTCAGTATTAATGCTGATCGCAATGCTCCGTCCTCAGGTTCAGAACAAGCCCCTCCTTTCCACCCGCCACCGCTAGCATTTAATGACCGATCCATCTGAAACCAGGGCGAGGGTTTGTGTGTGTTATTACCTTGAGCTGCTCTAGGACAGAGTGATAGCGGTGAAGAAGGGAGGTGTCCACTTGAGAGACAAATGCCAAGAAGGAGACTCTTTCTGTGTGGCTGGAGGAATGGAAATCCTGTGGGAGGGAAGAGATAACAAATAAGGCAGACATGGGTCAGAAGCAAGGGATCTGTTCGAGGAATCCCTTGTGCCGTGTCGAAGCACAGCTGTTTATAAAAAGATATCACACTTCGCACCCAGATGTCACTACCTCCGAAGCAGCGCATGGCTGGCCTTGCCACTCCACTGATCATTCCATTGTCTCTCCGCTTAACTCTCTCCTTGTCTTTGCATTTTTAACAAAATATTAGCCATGGTCTGTCTGGACTGATATAGTTTTAAGGTTTTGTACATTGTGTGCATTTCATTAAACACATGCTCACCAAACATGCATAAGTAAAGGAAGCTACAAGCATAGACAGGATACTTTCTGTCACTGAATGTTCTTCCTGCCTCCCTACCACTTGCAACATGAGATCCTGATAAATTGAAACTGGAGCCTTCTTCTATGCTAATGGAGTCCACTAAGTGTTAAAAGCTGTAGTTGTTTCACTTAGATACTTTTCTGTGATGGGTACCAATTTCGCAAAGTAAATATGTCAAAATTCATGTACTTTCTATTACTAATTTTGCCTGTGCTAGCTGTAGGAAGGGGCATGTGAGATATAATTCTTGGACACCAGAAAGCCTACTCAGCCCTGCCTCCAACCTGAGACTTAACCAAGCTCTGCTCACGTACTTCTAATGTTATGCGTTAAAAAACACTTTAAAAAAATAATAAAACATAAGATTCTGAGGAGACCAAATTTAGTGCTTGCGCAATGTGATGGCAAATGTTGGGAACTCAAAAGCAGCAACAACGATACCTTCAGTAGAGTATTAACAAGCTGCCCCTTGGAAAAGGGGATGTATCGTTCCCGATAATCCACCAACCAGTTCTGTGGCTGTGTTGGTTTCCGCATCTTCCGGTATTGCACCATTCTAGCAGTTAGAGAGGCTTTGCCACGGGACGGCAAGCCTGTAACCCCAGCCCTTAGGACTAACCGTGCCACACGCAGCATTCTAGGAGAGTTCAAAGACCATCAGTCATTACAAAGAACAAGTAGCCGGCAAAGTTCACCTTCTATTGCAAAATCAACTGTTCTTCTAACTGACCCCAGCTCTATCTAGCAAGATAGAGCTGGCATGTGCCACAGCTAGGCAAACTCAAGCAGCGTGTCTTTTCAAAATGGTTATCAAAGGCTTAACCAAGCCAAGGAGACTAAAAACCACCACTAGAATGGAAAGGCTGGTTGTGATCAGCACCTGGGCCAACAGAGTATTTTGCACCCTATGATCAAGTCTACCAGTGCAGGTGGACGTAACCTAAATTAAATTAGACCAGTAGGATGGGGTCAAAGTTGCGGTACCAGCTCCGGGTTAGAAAATACCTGGAGATTTTGGGGGTGGAGGCTGAGGAGTGCTGGGTTTGGGAGGGACCTCAATGGAGTACAATGCCATAGGGTCCACCTTCCAAAGCAGCCATTTTCTCCAGGGGAACTGATCTTTGTCGCCTGGAGACCAGTTGTAATCCCAGGAGAACTTCAGCCACCACCTGGAGGTTGGCAACCCCAGGTCAAAGGTCAATCATGGATCCTTTCAACGTTGGCTGAAACGATGTTAAGTACCAGACATCGCCACCTAACAGGACGCCTCCGCATATTTAATCTAAACAGTGGTTTCCTCTCGATGTTTAATAATAAATAAAGCTTCCAGTCCCCTTCGTAGCCAGCTTAAAGCAGAGGCAGCGCGAGGGGGTCAAGCCAGCATGCAAAGCAATGAGCTCTAACCTTTACAGAGGACTATCATTGCCACTACTGCGCATGCGTACAACTCTACTCGCCTTTCGTTTTTACAACTCCTTATGTCGTCTCAAGGGCGGGGCTTCCTTTCCCGCACGCGCACTCATGCTTCGGCTTCTGCCCTTTTCGCCACCACGCGGCGCGTTTGCGTAAGACGTCTCGATCTCTAAGATCGGCCGAACCAGTTTCTAGTTAAAGGAGGGGGGGAGGACACACACACACACACACAGAGATTACGAAGTCGTACGCGATCGTCGTTTCTATGAACGTTTCCGGCCTACAGCCGACCAAGTTTTCCCCTCTAACATCCAATCAAAAGCGAGATAAAGGCTTCACCATAGAGATGTACGGACCCAGAACGCCCTTTCGTTTTTTAATCGGCATTTCAGCCTGCGTGCCAGTCTAGCGTTTTCCTACTCTATGGTGCACTTTTGCTCGCGGAGGAAGGGACGCTTTACAGTCGCGTCGTATTATTTTCTTTAGGGTCTTTCTAGGGGGGGGGAAGGGAGTACTATAAATACTATTAAATAAATGTAGCGATGCCTGAGGGGCACGTGAACGGGCTGCGCCTGTTTATGTACAAGGCGTTCGAGCCGCGCAGGCGCAGAGTCTCGCCCAGTTTTCGGTTTGCACGCGCGCGACTTCGGCATCGGCGCGCCTCGCCCTCTCGGCCCAACGGTCATTCCCAACCGCCTCTCCGAGCGCGAGCGACAGAGGGAGGGGGCGTGGCCTCCCCTGGCCTAGCCAATCAGGCATCGAATTCTCTCACACGCCCTTTCTCTTCCCATGTTGTAAGCCTCATCCAGACGCCTGAAAGGCGGGAAAACAAAACAACGTCGCCTTTTTTTAAAGAGAACTTGTGAGGGGAGGAAAGGTGGGTTGCTGTCTGAACAAATTGAGGTGGGCGGTATGTGTTCCTTTGTGATCCTGTAATGTTATGACCCAAAATTGTCTATAGAGTCCAATGAAAGACAATTGAGAGGAGGTTGGATAAACTACAGCTCTATTTTGGCCAAAGCAATAGAACCGGAGGAACAAACTCCAAACCCAATAGAGTTGGGAGAATGCCCCCCCCCAAGCGCACACAGTATGATTTATAACTTTCAAGCAATTACGTTTTACAATTAAGATACTTTTCCGATCATACGGTGCTTCACTATTCATTGTTCTTGAGATACATATTTCAGCGGGTCAGCAATTCCCAAGCACAAGTCTATCTGGTCAGCTTCACTAGCTGTATAAGAGGGGTTACTACATTGTGTATTTCCACCGGTGTATTAAGAGTTTGAAAATTTTATAAAAAATACTGTTCGCACTATGTATTCCCACCGGTGTATTAAGAGTTTGAAAATGTTATAAAAAATACTGTTCGCACTATGTATTCCCACCGATGTATTAAGAGTTTGAAAATGTTATAAAAAATACTGTTCGCACTTTCTATGTATTCCCACCGATGTATTAAGAGTTTGAAAACGTTATAAAAAATACTGTTCGCACTTTGTTTGGCCCCTTCAGCTGTGAAGACGTCTTCCAACCATTTATTAGCCGTGGCATCCAAAAACCCTTTTAAAGCGATGTTTTTTATAACATTTTCATACCCTTAATACATCGCTGGGAATACATAATGTGGTAACAGCCACTTTATTGCAGATAAGAGAGTTCCCTTCATTTGCGAACAGGAAAGGAGGGAGGGAGAACTCCAGCCCGGGAGAAGGGCATCTGATCAGGAGGTGCCTGTATGAGTGTGTGTGTGTATGCTACCGCTTTCAGGCACTGAAGTAACAAAGGAGAAGGGGGGGTTGTGCTGAAACATGCATCGCTGGGAATGCATAGAAAGTGCGAACAGTATTTTTTATAACATTTTCAAACTCTTAATACATCGCTGGGAATACATAATGCGGTAACCCCCATAGACGTGTCTGTAAATGCTGGGGGACTGTTCATGTGCACTTCAGTAATAACTTGCCCCTTCACCTGTAACCACAACCTGTGAAGAGAGGCTCAAAAGGTCAACTGTCCAGTACCAAGCAAGGTGCTGCTGGACTCTCATCTGGCTCTTCTACCAACACCAACATGGCTTCCTCCCTGAAAGTATTTCTGAGACTTAAGAGCCTTGATGTAGTGCTTAGTGTGGGGAGATACTACTGTAGTCAGCCCACCCCCAACAGACAAGTTCACATACCAGTCTAGTGAGAGATGCAAAAAAACACTTGCCAGGACCTGGTTGTAAGAGCCCCACGGCACAGAGTGGGAAGCTGCAGTGCCACAGCCGAAAGCTCTGCTCACGGCCTGAGTTCGATCCCAACAGAAGTCAGTTTCAGGTAGCCGGCTCAAGGTTGACTCAGCCTTCCATCCTTCCAAGGTCGGTAAAATGAGTACCCAGCTTGCTGGGGGTAAAGGGAAGATGACTAGGGAAGGCACTGGCAAACCACCCCGCAAACACAGTCTGCCTAGGAAACGTTGGGATGTGATGTCACCCCATGGGTTAGGAATGACTCAGTGCTTGCACAGGGGACCTTTACCTTTTAAGACCTGGTTGTAGTAGTGAAGCAGTTTTGAAGTGTCACTAAACATAACAATAACACTTTCAGTGCTCACACTCACTCTCTTGTACTTAACTATACTAGTTATTATGAACAGTAGCAGTAGAAAAGAGCAAGAGTCCAGTAGCACCTTAGGTAAAGGTAGCCCCCTGTGCAAGCACTGGGTCATTTCTGACCCATGGGGTTGCGTCACATCCCGACGTTTACTAGGCAGACTATGTTTACGGGGTGGTTTGCCAGTGCCTTCCCCAGTTGTCTACACTTTACCCCCAGCAAGTTGAGTCCTCATTTTACCGATCTCGGAAGGATGGAAGGCTGAGTCAACCTTGAGCCAGCTACCTGAAACCGACTTCCGTCGGGATCGAACTCAGGTCATGAGCAGAGCTTTTGACTGCAGTACTGCAGCTTCCCACTCTGTAGGGCTCCTCAATAGCACCTTAAAGACTAACAAAATTTCTGGTAGTTAGTCTGTTAGTCTTTAAGGTGCTACTGGACTCTTGCTCTTTTCTACTGCTAGTGACAGGTTAACACGGCTACCCATCTATTACGAACAATAGTTGTTGTTATTGTTGCTGGTTTTTATATGCTGACTTCCTCTACCACTTAAGGGAGACTCAAACCGGCTTACCAATCACCTTCCCGTCCCCACGACAGACATCCTGTGAGGTAGGTGGGGCTGAGAGAGCTCTAACAGAGCTGTAACTTGGCCAGGGTCACCCAGCTGGCTTCATGTGGAGGAGTGGGGAATCAAACCCGGTTCTCCAGATCAGAGTCCACCGCTCCAAACCACCGCTCTTAACCACTACACCACGCTGTTATAAATAACAGTGTTGTTATTTCTCCACCCCTTATTGTTGAGGCCAAGAGAGTAAAGCAGGCTGTTGGGCCGGCTACCTTCTGAGTTTAACACATTTGAACCAGAGACCTCCTGGGTCACTGTTCATTTTCTATAGCCATGGTGCAACAACTCTGCCTGACAGATAATGCTCCAGGGACAGTCCCTGTTTCCTTGCACTTGGCCCCAGTAGATCACCGCTCTTTTATTTTTGTTTGCCTCTGGAGAAAACGTTGTTAAAATTTAGTATTACAGCCCATTCCTGAGCTGACGGCGTAGGGAAATGGCAGGGAAGAGGTGCAGCGGCGCCTCTTCCTAAGCCGTTTCACCTACGCCATTGAAGGAAAAAAAGCCGTTTCCTTCAAGCGGAGCTTTTTGCCCCATAGGGAACAATGAGGCTGTGCCTGCTAAAAAGCAGGCGCAGCACTGCCGTTCCCGGCGCTGGCATACTGGGCCAAAATGGGTTAGGGAGCTGCCTAGCCGGCAGCTCCTCCCCCTGTCCTGCCCCCGGAATGCCCCCCTGCGCTGGCGCGGCCTCTCTGCCATGGTCGGCGCCACGGAGATGCCACGCCGGCGGAGGGGCGAGGCGCGGCACTCGTCTGCCAGCAGCCCTGGCCTCCCTGCCGGCATAAGTACAGTAATCACGCAATTACACGTACTTACGCCAGCGGCAAGGTCAATCCGCTTCTTGAGGGGATTCGCCCCCCCCTCAGGAATGGGCTGTTAGTTGCTTGTGTCATCTCTCTTTAGGAGTCAACAACAACAATATAAAGCATAAACCCCTCTGTTGGGTTTTCAGAACATCATAGGACAGGCTGTTGCAGAGTCAAGGAATATACAACACAGCATGCTGCACAAGGAATAGAGTTTTTGCCAATGAGTAATGGAGTAGCAATCCTTGGTATGATTAACTGGGTTAAAAATATGTTTTCTTCTGAAACATTGGCAGGTATGGTGAGGTAAATTTCGTAGGCTGTGTCTGGACTCACGTTTGCCTCATGGCGTTTACGCTGTAGTCTCTGCTGCGTGAAGTAAATGAAAAGTGCACTGCCAGGTGGATCTTTTCTGATCCTGTTGTGGTGCAGGGACATAGCAGTCTGAAGGGAACAACAGGCATAACCCTTCATTACAATTGTGGCATGGAAGAAGGCATCACGGAAATCACAACATTTGGCTCTTGTCTAACTGGTGTGTTGGAAACCAGAAAATACTGACATGTAGAATGTCAAGTATCAAGAAAATTAGGAGCCGGAAGATGCTCAAGATTTATTTAGTTATTCATGTTTGGTGAGAAGTATTGGGAATTCACATACAATAAATTCAAGCACCGAGTGAACAACATTCGTTTGGATATTAGGGCTTCCCCACAGTGTGAGATGCTGTCCAAAAAAGCTGTTATTTATATTTACCATGTCCCTTTCCCCAATTGATGTTCCCATTTCTTTAATATAAAATAACTTTAGAATAAACTTGTTGAATGTTCTTAAAGCCTATAACATTAACCAATGCATGGGCATTTCCATGTCTTTTAAGTTCTAGAGCAAACCTGTGATTGTTAAAGTCCCAAATGCATAGCCGGATCTCAAGACAATTGTCAACAAATGCTACTAGAACGTGTGTTTTTTTCTTTTCTTTTTTACAACCCAGACAAGGCAACTCTCAAGATCTGTAACAAACCCCATATGACAATGCAATTTCAGGAAAATAAATCTATTAGTTTTCCTTCTAGTGAGCCTTCTTCAAACTACAATCATTTATTATTTCATTAAAGTTGCCTAATCAATAAGACTGGCTATTAAATTAAACTCTGCACAAGCCGAATTGCCAGATAATATAAGCTTCAAATCAATTAAGATTAAAAAATTAGCAAACAGAGCAGAACAAATATATATACTGATTTAATGGATGCACTAAACCAAGTTTTATTGACTTTTCTTTCACTATATAGGTAGAATTATGAGAAATGTCAGCTTAACCTACCTCATATGGTTGTTGTGAGCAGAGATAGGAAGGCCCAGAAAAATTCAGATAAATAACCTTTTTTGATTTTGTTCTGAGGACATTTTGGGGAGCACTGAACAAAAAACCTATGCGATATGTTCTTTGAAACATGGAGCTGGGTCAATTAACATTCTTTTTTAGAATACATAAAATGTTTTTTAAGACAAGGTTTTATTCACTCAAAGTGTATAGTATGGAGATTCTAATGTAAGTATGAGAGAGTAATTTCTGTGTATACTGTAGACATAGACACTTAAACCCAAGATGTATTCCTGTGCTGCACCAAGAAGCCGTTGTCATCTATCTGAGTGGAGCAGACAATTGCTGCTTGACTTCCTCTAGTGCAGTGGTTCCCAAACTTTTCAGGCCACCGCCCCCCTTGGTTCCACAAGTTCAACCCCAGCGCCCCCTTACCCTATCCAACTACACAGTTGAAGGAGCATACCTCTAGCAGTCATCTGCTGCCCACTTGCCTCTTAGTGCCGCCCTAGCTAATTCCACCGCCCCCCAGGGGGTGGTACTGCCCACTTTGGGAACCACTGCTCTACTGATTATGATCTAGATCAGGGTGGGGAACATTTTTCCTGCCAAGGGCCATTTGCACATTTATAACATCATTCGGGGGCCATACCAGGTGTAGATCTCCCGGCAGGGGGTAGGGGGAGGCTGGGGTTGCCAGGTCTCCAGCCACCACCTGGAGGTTGGCAACCCCAGGGTAGGCCACACAGAGAAGGCCTGCAGGGTGCCCCCGCTCCCCCCCTCCCAGGCGGGAGGGCAGCCAGCGGTGGGCCCGAGCAAACGAGGCACCAGGGGAGCGCAGCCCGCAGTCAATCGGCAAGGGAGGGAGGAAAACAGAAAGAGGAAAAGGGAGGGAGGGAGAAAGAGAGAGAAAGGGAGAAAGAAATGGAAAGAGGGGGAGAAAGTAAGAAAAGGACAGAGGGAGACAGAAAGATACAGAAAAAGAGGGAGAAAGAGAGGGAAAGGAGAAAGAGTGACAGAAAAAGAGGAAAAGAGAAAAACCTTCCCCCCACACACATACACACCCACGCACGCTGGCCCCGAGCGACTGGGCTCCAGCCTTCCCACCTACCCACATACACACACCCAGCGGCGCATGGAGCCCTGCACGACTGGGCCCCAGTCTCCATGCCCTCCCCACCCGCAGAGTCCACAAAAGGTCCCCCCCCCGAAGCCGGATTTACAATGTGCCGTGGCATTCCTGCATGCCACGGCTGTAGGGGGCAGCCTTGGGGGAAGTGTCCCTCCCCTCTCACTGACCAACAGCTGACAGTTGGCGAGAGGAGGTCCAAAGGGCGCCGCAGCGCCCCTGTAAGCCGCCGCTCTAGGAACACCCTCGGGGAGGGCCGCCCTGTGTGCCGTCTCTGCGGCAGGGCCCCGGAGCTCCACAAGCGGTCCCAGGGCCAGAGGTTCCCCATCCCTGATCTAGATTACTGCAGAAAGTAGGCACCAGTACCCTGAATCTGTTGCCTTCTTGACCTGTGATCAACCTTTGCAGAACTCTCATCAAAGGATTGACACAAGACATCCACAGACTGGAAAACAAGCCACTTACTGCCTCGCCTTCCTGGAGGCAATGATAGTATTTCAAGGATATTGTTTACACATGACCAAGTTTTGTCCACAATCAATATGTTATAATATGTGTGATAATTGAACAATTCAATGTTTTCAGTGTTATAAAGTTTAACTCAAAATCCAAATATGCTGCTACTGCAATTGTGACTGTACGTAAAGGCTTTTGCTCAAGTAACACCACGTTCTTCTGTTTTCTTAGTTCATGTTTCCCAATTTCCTTCAACAGCATCTGTCAAGATCAAGGTTTGTTCTAGAGACAAAAAGGCAACCACAGGATGAGGAAGGCAGTCTCAATCTTCCAGGATTTCTCAGAGCATGATGTGGTGCAGTTCATCTTAAGACCACAGATCATTACTAGAACAATAGCTGGGGTGAGAAGAAAAAGACAGCAAAATTAAACAATAGCTTCATAATTTCTAAATTACGGTTGCACATAGGCATGGGCTTGGTTTTCCATCAGAAAGAATTCCATCGACAATCATTTTCATTAAAAAATACTTATTTTAGAATGGTATTCACAAATGATAAAAAAGCTACATATCCTATCAGAACAGGACACAAAAAGACACCAGGCATTTTGCAGGGCATTTGCAAAGCGATGTTCACCCATAGCTGCAAAACTTATGAATAGAAAGTGTACTACCATGATTGCCCTTCCCATCCATATACATCTTTATCATATCTACACAATATTTGCAATGTTTACAATTTTTGTTCCCAAGAAATTAATTAAATGTTTTTGCCTTATGGGTTTCAATCCTATAAAGAACGATAGTACACAGATAGGTTTCCTGGAGTTGGCATGTACACTTTTCCCCCACCCCCATGTAATCTTAGGTAATCAACACTTGTATACAAATTTCTAACTGCATCTATTCTATGTCTATGTGAGGTTTGTTCTGTTTGCATTACTACTTTGGTATTTAAAAGGTAACCATCCCTTAGATTCTAGACAGTATAGTATTGAATTAAAAATAAGCTAATGCAGGGGTCCCTAATGTGCCATCCATGGGAGCCATGGGGCCCAATGGCACCCTTCCTGGTGCCTGCCAAGTGTTTTTAGAAAATGTGTGGGGCCAGATGGGGCTTTTACCTAGTGGGCTTCTGATTGGCTATTGGAGATCTGATTGGCTGTGTAGATTTTTTTAAAAGTTGCTTTGGCAGGAGCTGTCATCATAGCACTAGGATCCTCACTATGTCACTGAAAGTATCCTGTATTTATGCAAGAAAATATTTTAAACAACGTTAATTTTTCAATAATCCTAGTAAACAGACATTTACCTGCAATGTTGAATATTTACTATTAGAGTTATGCATAACCTCACTTCCTGACATTTTGTGGTTGGCGCTGCCGCTTGCGAAATTCATTTTGTGATTGTGCCCACCACCCTGTGCCAGAGTTCTAAAGGTACCCACAGGCTCAAAAAGATTGGGGACCCCTGAGCTTAAGCCTGCTAAAATCTTTAGGTTCAAGGCTTCATTTGAAGGAAGGGATTCTTATAGATGCCACAAACGTGTCCAAGTCCTCAGAGAAACAGAGACTTTCACTAGGGCAACATGGAGGCAGGAGGAGTGTGTATCTGACTTCTGCTCCAACTTAATGCATTTTGATTCTTGGAGGGGTTATAAATACGTGATGGATTAATTGTAAAAATAGGCAGAAGTAATGCCTGAGACAAATCTCATATAATATGCTAGCACCATTCATGCTGAATTGCTCTGTCTCTCTCCTGTTTCAGGTTTTCTCTTTGACTGTATTTGCTTCCTTGGTGAATGAAGGGTACCAGAACCTGATAACCTCCTCAGAACTGCATTGTGTACTGAATGAGAATGATGCAGCCTGCTGCTATGGCATTACAGTGGGTGCACTCTCCTTCTTCCAGAGCCTTCTGTTTTTGGGTTTTGATGTCTTCGACTCTAATGTGACTAGTCACAAGTTCAAATATGCCATCCTTGTATTGGATGTCACCTTTTCCAGTAAGTACTCTTCCTTTCTACCAGATCCATTAAATTATAGTTTTGGTATATGTAGTTACCGTTGATGAGAGCCTAATACAACTACAAGGTGTTCTGTGACTAAACTAGCTTCTCTATACATTCTCACCCCAAAACCTATGACTGAGGCAATTCCCATTTAACGTTTTTGCCTCCCACACAGCCTCTCCTTGTATCTATTAAAGTTAACTTTCTTTTTCAACACATTATCCTTACTGCTTGTTCTCTTACCATTCCCATTGCAGCCTCTTACAATTTGACAGGGAGGGGAATTCAGGGTATTGACAGCTATGACACCAAGCCACAGAGAAGAATACTGACTCCCTTTTAAAATAGCAGAGCTACAACCTATAAATTGGTGCAAAGCTACTGCATTATTTTATTTTACGTCTTCCTTAAAAGATCTCTTTTACCTGTAGTTGACCTGAAAGAAACATGCTGTTGGTGGGCATAGACTGCTGCTTTTACACAGACTGAGCAAGGTATTGTCTTATTGTTCCTCTGCCTGTTGTCTCATCTCTTGAGACAGCCCTTGAGCTGCAGGGCTCACAAAAGACGTGACAACACCTGAAGACAGACAAGGAAACAATAAGGAAATACTCGTTCCACACAAAAGACTGTCATTTCCACATGCTGTCTCACTCCTTGCTGTCAGGGTTTATTTAACAAGCATGATCACAGCAAAGGAGTGTTTCAAGCAGGGCATTGTTGGTATTGTATATATCTGTTCGAAGCATTTCTTAGGCCCTGGCATTTGCTGCTACATCAGTATTTACACAGGTCTATTTTGGCAAAATTAGATGTCACTGAGGCATATCTGGTTTTCTGCCTGGTCTTAACATGCGCTGCCTATCAAGGCTCTTCCTACCTTTTTCGGATTAACCTGGCCTATTGAGTACATTGCCAGACAATAGCCTTCTCACAATACTTCAACAAAAAGTTTGTTCATTTTAAGGTGCAGTTTCCTTCAGGATCCCTGCCCATCTTGATAATGTCCGCTGTGCATCACCCTAATACTTGTCTCTCTTTTTTTGCCCCTTCCATTCCTACATCTCTGCCTCCTGTTTTGTCCAGGAGCACACCTGTTCTTGAATCTATGCTTTTCTAAAGTAAGTTTATGAGTTTTCTAGTCTTCTACCCATATCTCATACCGACTAACAAATTAATCTTTTCCTGCATTTCCTTCTGTGGTAGAACAGATCTTGTGCAGTTTCATCATCTCAGAACTCAAGAATGAAGTAAATTAACTGAAAAATAAAGCATATTTAAAGCATGTAAAAATGCTTTTTACCATGCAAATATGAAACCCAGGAAGAAACGGAGGTCAAGAATTTAGCAGTTTGTCCCAGAGGTGGAATAATTAATTTGTTAAGAAGGGCAATACATTCTTGTGCCTCTGGGTTTAAAGCCAAATCTGTAACAATTATGGATTAGCAGAAAAGAGATTATTCCACACCTGCTTATCATGAGGTTCTTGCCTCTGCAACATCTGGCATTGGCCGCATTGGAGACAGGATATTTGGCTGGCTGAAATATGGAACAATCTGATGCAGTCTGGCAGTTTTCCTCTATCCCTTATTGTTCATCAGCTAAAAAGGCAAAAACCTCTTTTTAATACACCTGCCAACTGTGCAGCATTGTTTGTTTTATGGAGCGATTGCCTTTCTGATTCCTGAAGGCAGTCAGTTTATCCATGAAAGCAAGAGCTTTTATTAGAAGTAGAGCTTGTTTGATTTGTTCTAGGAGCGCTCATATTGCTGCTGCCGGAGCCACCTTCTTTTTTGCTCACTACAAGAGTGCTCAGGCTTTCTGTGCAATAAGGATTGTTACAATAGTAACAACAGAAAACTTACATAAGCTGCATTTGCACATTAGAAGGGAAGACAACAGCTCAATTTAGGCTCTGTGGCCAGTAGTCTTAATAATCCATTCCTGTTAAACTGGCAGCATAAATCTAATTACTTTGCATTGGCATAAGTGGGCCTTCTGATCATTGCTAATAAAAATTTAATCATTAAGTTTATTCTGTTGGTTAATATGATAAAGAAAATGCACGTCACAAGGTTGATCTTGTGGTTTCTAAAACTTTTATATTTCTGTAATATGTCCTAGGTTTCTCCTCAGCCCTGAATTATATACAGTTCCAAGGCAAACTACTGCTAAATTGGATACTATAGACTGGAGATAGAACCAGGGAGATAAAGAATACTAAACAAGCCAAGAAGTGATTTGTACTTGCCCTGCTCAGGCTTGAAACCAAATTGAGGGGTGGTGGTTGTTTTTAAGCATTTGTTTTAAACATTTCTGAAATGTATTTCTCCAAATAAAATAAATCCCTAATACATTGTGCTAATGCCTCTTGTGCAATAGCCTGTGATAATCTGAGGAGTGAATTTTCACTTATTTTCACACAGTCTCTAAAGTGTCAGGAGGATTTCTAGAATCAGTTATCTTTGGGTGCTGACTATGTCTTTCAGCAAAGATATTTCAAGAGGAATGATAACTGTGAACGTACAGCAAGAAGAGGCTGATGAACATTATTTCACCCCACCCTTTTAAATACCTGTCTCAGAAAACTTGCTCTAGGGATGCTATTTGTGCCTTCAGGTGCTTGTATGATACTGTGACATTTTCTTCCCAGTCATCTGGACAGGTCTGTGGTCTGTTGGGTTCTGTTTCCTAGCCCATCAGTGGAACCGGTCAACTCATCACTACCTGCTGGGAGCTAGTGCCGCCCGGGCTAGCATCACCTTTGCCTTCTTCTCCATTCCATGCTGGGTGAGTCAGTCAAGTACCCCATTTTTGCTTCAGTGTGTGAAGAGACCCCCCTAATGAGAAAGCTATGGAGAGTTGCAATAGAAGAAACGACACCCTCATCCTACCAGAGCCAAAACTGACTATCCTATAGTGACTAAGTCATCCCAGCCCTAGTCACTATAGAATAAGGGAGGCGCAAGGGGTTAGACTGAAAGATTGTTTATCTATTTGAAATGCTACATACCGTAAGTAGCTAAGCTAATCTTCTGCAGTATGTCCAGGTAATACTAAAACTGAGCCAAGGCAAACTAGTATCTTATGACAGTTTCATTGTACACGATTTGGAGTTTGTGTGTTTTAGAGTGGCTGCCAAATTGACTCACAGTGGCAGGGAGGGTTATCACATTAGTCACAGCAAAATGAGAGGCAAAAAGCATAGTTAAGGGTGCCTTATTACTAGTCTAGGGTGGTTTTTGGCAGCATCTTGAGAAAGTTCAGAGCCACAATCCATTGACTAGAATGGGCAATCAGACACATATTCAGAGCAGGCAAATTGGCTGCTAGTAAAATTCATTCAAGGAAAGCCTTAAAGCACACACAAAATAGGATAATGTAGGTCAGCAGCTTCTCAGCCTTTGACATTGACATAGAAATGGAGATATCTGAGGAACTTCTCATAATCCCGTGACACAACATAAAATGTTTAAATCTCTCAGAGTGCACATTGGGAACGTCTAAGTCAGTCCTGGAATCAGTGACCTCTCCTGTGACATTACAGAACATACTGAAGTACACCTCTTAGGCTATATGAAACTTTCATCTTAATGCAGGATGAAAGCATTGGAATGGTATTCACAATGCTAGGATGAGGGAGGGAGAGAAAGATCACGTTTAAAAAAAAAAAATGAGTTGTGAGTTACATGTTTCAGATGGGCTCAAAGATAGGTCCTGGGTGTCTAAAAATTAAAGACCATTGGGCTAAAGGATTAGGTGAAATATTGCATGGTTATTCAGCCTCTGCCCTGACCTGGATGGCCCAGGCTAGCCTAATCTCGTCAGATAACAGAAGCTAAGCAGGGTCAGTCCAGGCTAGTACTTGGATGGGAGACCACCAAGGAATACCAAGGTTGCTATGCAGAGGCAGGCAATGGCAAACCACCGTTAGTCTCTTGCCTTGAAAACCCTACTGGGTTGCCATAAGTCGGCTGTGATTTGATGGCACTTACACACAACTCAGCCTCCCAGAAAAGACAGTGAGAGAGAACGCACAAAGTTGAGGAATTCAGCCTGTGAGCTCTGTGGCAGAAATAGTGACAAACATAAACCCCATTTTGGTCAACTTTATTAGGTAACCTCTAGGTCTAAATTATAGGAGCCCCATGGCGCAGAGTGGTAAGCTGCAGTACTGCAGTCCGAAGCTTTGCTCACGACCTGAGTTCTATCCCGACGGAAGTTGGTTTCAGGTAGCCGGCTCAAGGTTGACTCAGCCTTCCATCCTTCCAAGGTCGGTAAAATGAGTACCCAGCTTGCTGGGGGTAAAGGAAAGATGACTGGGGAAGGCACTGGCAAACCACCCCGCAAACAAAGTTGCCTAGAAAATGTCGGGATGTGACATCACCCCATGGGTCAAGAATGACCCAGTGCTTGCACAGGGGACCTTTACCTTTAGGTCTAAATTGCTAATCCCTATTGAAATAATCAGACATGTACCAAAAAACTATTTTTGATGAAGGCTCACAAACAAGATGCTTATTTAGAACACACACACACAAAGAAAACGTGGAGGACTAGTCTACTCCTTGTCCTACTCTTAAGGCCTCTATACATTTCCACCAATTCCAGAGTGTGTTGAGAAGTTGCCTCAGGACAGAGCTCTTTCAGAGCATGTTTATTTGTTCGTTCCTTGTGGAACTGGGTGACTCACATTTCCCATCAACAAGCTGCAGAATTAATCAGGAGGAGCCTTCACATAAGAGCAGTTGCAGTAGGCCTTCATTTATAAGCTGGCACAGAACAAACCAGAGCAATTCAGGACTCAGTCCAGCCCATGGCTCAAGTTTGCTACATCAGGAAGGCTGAGCAGTTAACAAAGATTTTAACTTTAGCAGGGATAATTTGTAACAGCTAATCTGACCTCCAGACAAGCATAGGGCAGTTTAATTCCCTCTATTTACCATAGCAGCCAAACAAGCGGAAAGCACACTTTGATCAAAGTCTTATTTACAACTTCAATGAGAAACTGGAAGATTTGCAGTCAGTTGCAGAAGAGGCAGTTACAGTCACAGGACATTTACGAACAATGGCAAAAACACAGAAAAATTGAATTGGTTGTCTTATTTTCAGGTTGGGTTTTTTTACATTTAAAGTTTATTATTTCATGATCAATATTCTCAGGTTTCCCAGAACAATCACAGCATTTTCTATCAAAATAATCCAGTTATTTTCTCTTGCTAACCTAACCCAGGTATTTTACTTGCCAACTCCAAAGATAATAAAATTAATACTGTCTTGTATTCCAACTTAGCTTCAGTCCCTGTTATTTGCCTTTCTTTCTAGACCAGCTGTCTGCTTCTCATTTTTCCCCCCAGTTCCCTATGTTCTAAGGTTATAATACATTTGACTAATCAGTTGATGGTATCTCAGGAATTTGTCACCTTAATACAGATTTAATTGTCCAACAAGTAAGAAAATGCACAATTTGCACAATTATTGTTTTAAACACAAAATATTTCTACTTTACCCAGGCATGATCATTAGTTGAAAACTTTTTTAAAAATTCCCCAGAAAGTGTCTGCATAAAGTCAAAGACCTTTTTTTCTACACAGGCTTAATTTTTATTTTATTTTAATGAAATAATGTTATCCATTTTTGGTTTGTGTTTTAATAAAACAAACCACATTCTTGGAAGAGTTAATGTTAGTTCTTTAACATGCACTCTATTTATGCACAGAACTTCACAGGATGTCCTCACACTAATAATTTTAAATGCCAAAATATAGTGATTAATCTAAAACTAAATCTCAATAATCCAGCTTTTCCAGAAACCAACATCAATATTCTTTCCAATTAGCCCACACTCAACTCTTATTAATTTATGTTCCTGGTCCCTGAAGTCTGCTATCAGCAGGGGTGGGGGTCAACCTTTTGTGTAGTTACATACAAGTGCCTGACCCACCGCCTCTTCTCCCCCCAGGTGTACCTGGCCTGCCTCGCTCTGAAAAACCTCTGGGCTGAGCCACCTATTCCTTACAAGCGGTCTTTGGATGAAGGATCTGTTGCCTTGACCACCCTTTCCTCTTCTACCCCCACCTCGTTTCCCAATAATGTGGGGTACCCTGAGAATGCGAGTACAGCCTCTTACCCATCCACTCCTGTGCCAAACCGGTTGACCTTAATGAATACTGATGCCTAGGCAATTATTTATTTACACAGTGAATAAAGAGAGAGAGAGAGAGAGAGACGATCCAGTTCTCGATCAGAACACCCATAATTTATGATATATAAGCTTGCCACTTCTAAAAGCAATGTAAAGGTAAGAGGAATAAGAAACAAACAAGCAAGAATGATGCCCAGAATCATTCTCAGGGGGAGGAAGAGAAAAGACAAGAGCCAGCCCACATGCTAAATAACATGGCTCAGCTTTGCAAAATCAAGATGCTCACTCACTTCCCGCGCTACTTGTCCAGGCTCTTGCTCAAATGCCTTAGCATATACAAGATTCAGCACTCTAAAGCCAGCACAAGCAGTCCAGATAGATGCACAGTGCCCTTTTATGGCTCCTGCAGAGACTTTGCCTCTCTGCCATAAAAAGCCAGAGACACAGCCTGATAAGAGAACTAAAGAACACACATGTGCAACTACCATCATACTGTGCTATGTTATCCCAGCTGAAAACAGCAGTGCACAGTTCTGCTTGCTGACAGACCAGGACATCCATCCATAATGGTGTCAGGAGAAACAGTCAGCTGGCAGCAACCGCTGCTTATCTCAGTCAAGGAAAAAATAGCAAAGCTTGTGCTGAGGAGTCCAGGTACAGACCTTCTCTTGCTGGGTTGATACACTCATATAAGCTAGATGCTCATTCCCGTCATAAAATTCTTTCTATGTATGGGACTGTGGAAAAACCTAAGTGTGGACTAGGCTATACGCAGTTTTTACCACAGTCGTGGCATTTTTGCCAGTTGCTGACTGCCACAGGCTAAATCTGTACATCACCCATCCACACTGAGATTTCTCCATCCAGTCTCTTGGACAAAATAAGTGAACCACCCTACCGTGTCACATTACCTGGTAATGACTGCTGAAAAACATTAAACTTTTCATAGTACTTAACTCTCACAGCCAAATAGTTGGAAAACAATGTCTCTTTCTTGGTCATTATATACAGAAATGCTGCTGAACAAACATTTGTGAACTTACCCTGTCCATATACTCTCCTACAATAAGCCACCTATAATTAAAACCAAAACCTTGGAGACTCTTTATAACATTAGTAGCCCAGCTTTTTTTACAGTACTTTTGTGCCTTTGTAGTTTAAAAGAAAAGCTAAGGGAGCACTTTTAATGTCTTAACTCATCCTCACCCTATCCACTGGGAGATTGTGCACATGCAAGCGGTCTTTTGCAAATGCAAATCTGTATATTGATGTATATCCCCATCTGTGTTAGTGAACTGGCAAAATGCATATTTTGATATAGTTAAGAATGCACATCTAGGGACACCCTGGACTATAGCTGGATCAGGACCAGAAAGCAAGTAAAAAAAAGAAAAAAAACCCTACTTGTCCAGAAGAAAATATGCCATTATATTATTTTATTGGTTCAACTGATTTTTTTTAGAAGAGCTGGTTTTTATATACTGATTTTCTCTACCTTTTAAGGAAAATCAAACTGGCTTACAATCGCCTTCCCTTCCTCTCCCACAACACACTTTGTGCGATAGGTGAGGCTGAGAAAGCGCTAAGAGAACTGTGACTAGCCCAAGGACATCCAGCTGGCTTCATATACATGAGTGGGGAAACCTACTCAGTTCTCCAGATTAGATTCCACCGCTCTTAACCACTACACCATGCTGGCTTTGAGGGGATAGCATCAGCCAAAGCTCTTCCTCCCATTATTCCTCCTTATGCTTAGGCATGTGTTTGACCTCCAAGCAACACCCATGAAACAGGGTTAATACCTTCACTCTTCTCTACCTAAGGACAGATAGACTCACATTCTAGCTGTATCTGAAGAAGTGAGCAGTGACTCACGAAAGCTCATACCCTGAGAGAAATTTTGTTAAGTCTTTAAGGTGCTACTAGACTCTTGCTCTTTTCTACTACTACGGAGAGACTAATATGTACGAAAGATTAGCCTGGGAAATGCAGACAGCCACAATGAACAGAGAAGCACAAAGATGACAATACAAACAGGCAACAAAACATTCTTTTTATTTCCATTCCCATCCCTCTCACAAAGGCACTATTAGTGGGGGAGGGGTAGTTTGTTTATTTTTCTATTTAAAGTGGATGAGGAAATAATCATCACATTATGTACAGGATTCATGAGTAAGTGACAGTGTTTGAAGGAGCAGGTCTTTATTTGCCCCACTAATATTTTTTAAAAAATGAAACCCCACAAAATCACTGCCTGAAGGAATGTGAGATCAAATGTAGAAGTGCTTCCACCTGGTTATTCAGATAGCACTAGGCCCTTGCAAAAGGAAAAGCTCAGATGTCTTATTAGTTGTCAGCACAACATTCAAAGCATGAATCCAGAGCGAGAGGAGATGTCCAGTTTGAAGATGCTGTTTTCTTTAAAAAGAAAAGAAGCACATTTCCTACCTGTGCTGGTTCATCAACAAAATAAGAAGAGTCAAGAGCAACAGAAAGGGAGGGAAAGAATGATCAAAAAGAAGTTTTGATAAATCTATACACTAAATTCATACCCCATCGCACCCCCATCAGTCTCTTGAACAAAAGGACCATTGTTGTTTCGTCCCATATCACACTCCCTTAGCTAAAGTTCAGGGTCAAGAAGAGACCAACACGACTAATGTGGTTCATTTGGTTTTTTTTAAATGAACTCCTACATGTTTTTAACTTCCTGTGATGATTCCCATCATCCTCTTAATCAAAGGATCTTGTTGTGGTCTTAGTACTATGCCGGCAAACTCAACTTCTTGCCTTTTAGAACTGTGAAGGAGAAAGAAAAAGGATATATGAAAATCTTAGGAAGGTTGGTAGGAATCCTTACCCACTACTGAAATGAAATTGCCTCTGAGAAGGAACCTTTCGGAACTAAAATCTATTAGCTAAGAGCTCTATACTAGGCACCACAAAATACATTGTCATGTCTGAAAATTGTGCCTTTTCTTTCACATATTTAGACACACATGCACCAACTATAAGCAGATATCAGACATTTTGATGCCTGAAGCAGATAATCCAAATGATTCCACTGCGATGGAAAAATATAATGTAACTACATAATTTAGAGTTTGCTGCTATTTAGTGGTCTCCCTGTGTTCTGTGGTCTGGAAAAAGCAGTTTCATTGTGCCTAATGGTAGGGCTGGACATCTAGTAAATTCTACAGGAACAAGAAGGCACACTTTGGACCGTTCCAGCTATTTATCTGAAGCTGTTTATTCCTTGTCTCAAAGAGAAGGAGATAATTGATCTGCTAATTAATATGTTGCCACCATACAATGAATATTTTAAATTTTAATTTTATATACCGCTTTCCCAGCACAAGTATTCTCAGGAAAGGACTCACAAGATAATTAAGAGGCACATGCCCACCAAAGAGGTTGAGGTTTGACTCCTGCTGTAGAGTGCCCTCTAGTGACCTTTAAATTAGCTGCATTTCTCCTTCAAGATAACAATTTTCAGCAACTCCACACACACAAGATTCACAGAACTTAAAAGTCTTGAATCCCAAAATCCTCCCCACCACCATTTTGACTCCTACCCCTCTCGCACCTCCTAACTAACAAAGAGACTCCAGTTTTAAAATACCCTTTGTAATATAGAGGTAGAAGAAATCCCAACAGAGTACAGTTAGCACCAAGCCAGCCACAACCGCAGTGAGGTCAAAGAAGCCCTCAGACTGATAACGCCAGATCCAGTTGAGTAGATAGAGGGCACAGTAGACACCCAAGGCGAAGAGATAGTGGCTTGTGATGGTCTCTTCCTCACCCGTCTTATTAACCATGAGGAGTTGTGGCCAGATAGCTACCGACTCCAGGTAGATGGAGAATGTCCAGAGAATCTGAACAAAAGAAATATTGTTTGATTGGCAAATGTATTTCTGATAAGTTTAGGGCCGGCTTAAATGTCCCCCCAAAATGTGTTGCCATCACAGCAATAGTCTGAAAAATTTTCCTTAAAAAAAAACACATTTATAGCCTATTCTTCCAAAATTAAGTGTGTCTTACAAAACAAATATTTTTAAACATTTTAGGGCCCCAGATGTGGCCTGAGAGATCTGTGGTTAGGGTTTTACCACTTTGCAGGTGTGAATGCAGAGGCATTTGCAGTGGCAATGGAGCATTTGTATGCAGGGATTCTCTGTTTCCTTGGGATCCCCTTGCGCCTACCATTCTCCCCATCCTGCTGCTGGACAGCTTTTTTCCAGCTTCAAAAAACATAGTTGCTCTATTGCCATAGTGTTATGATGCTGTAGCAATACAGTAACTATGATTTTTTAAGCCAGCAAAAATCCCAAAGGTGGCATGGAAGGGGGGGGGGAAATAGCATGCGTAAGGGGAAATCAAAGGGAACCGGAAGGAATGTGGGTGGGGAGGTTCAAAAACCTGCATTTTCTTGCCCACATGGGCAAGCCTGCTTTGACTATGATCTTTCTGGAAACATCATGCCGAGGGAGGTTTGGGGAAAACTGCAGCAAAGCAAGGGAAAACCTGGAAGGTGGGCGATTGCTTGATGATGCCCACCCCTGTTTGGGAGGAAAGCAGCAGCAAAACATTTGGGTGGAAGCAGCCTAAAATATGCATTAGTCTCGTGCATCATCCTGTTGCAGAAAAGTGGACATTTGTTTTAAGCCGTCCGCTGTTGTAATACATATTTGATGAACACTTCTAGAGGCTTAGGGTATTCTGCACCAGCTCATTTTCATGTGATTTGTCACTGAAAATATAATAAGGGGTTGCTGCCGTTTGCATCCCATCTGATGAACTGTTGGCTTACCATCCCTGTTTAGCACTCTCTCTTGAGTGTTTGGTACAAAACCTCATTGAAGAGTACCACTAACCCATAATGAGGTAAGTATCTTGTGATGTCCCTCTTTCTAGCTATTGCCTTGCCCTGTTCCTCCTGTCATCAGACTTTCTCCTTTAAAAAAACAACCAGGTGATTTGCTACTGCCTGCCTTTGTATAGCAACCTGGGACTTCCTTGGTGGTCACATCTAAGTACTAACCAAGGCCAAACCTGCTTATCTTCCAAGATCTGATGAGAGATATAGCATGAGAAAAATAACTTGTTTAAAATATCTCTGGTTCCTGGTGCCAGGAAAGACCTTTCTCTGCCTGAGACCTTGGAAAGCTGCTATCTGCCAGAGTAGGCAGTACTGAGCTTGGTGGATCAAAGGTCTGACTTGGTATAAGGCAACTTCTTATATTTACATGATATCCCAGCATGACAGATAGACTGAGAGGCACCTCTCACTTGTATGGAATGCTAAAATGTTGCCACCAGTTGAGGCGACAAAAATTGTTTTTAGGAGTGGGACGTGGAGCAGGTTGAGGCTTTGCTGTTAAAGCATGAAACTTTGTTACTTCCAGGGGAGTAAATCATGATTCACTAGAAAGGCTAATACTGCTGAGGGAATGACCAGAAACTCTACCTGGAAAGTATCATGGTTGCCATCGTAGGTGGCTTTGAATTTGCTACAGATCATCCACACTGTAGCATAAGAGTATGTGATGTAAACCACCTAAAGGAGACAAAAACAGATCAAAAGGAATCACTGAGGGGCAAACTATGTACATACATCCCTCCTCACCGCTTTCTAGGTAGCTAAAGTATACCTTTTAAAAAACATTTTGGGACTCTATCTCTCTCTAGGAAACCTGACCTCAATATTCTTCCCCTCTGCTAAAACAAGTTCTTGTTTACACCTCCCTCTTCTTGATTCAAGTGCCCCCTTTAGCTCCTAACCAACCTCCCATCCTCCCAAAACAGTTTACACATAACAAGGGAGTTTTTCCACTGAGAATAGTTAAGGCTTTATCCAAACTGGTTTTCACATCATCATTCAGCCCTTTATACATAAGGCATCCCAGTTCCCCCTAACGGGCTTGTTCTTACCTTTAGAAAAAGCAAGGAGCAGAGTTAATCAACTGCCGGATTTTATTTTTAAACACTCAACATCTTTTTAAAAAATGCTAAAGCCAACTCATCACTTTAAAAGACTATTCAAGAGGCCGGAATAGAGGAGGAGGGACCAGGTAGCCAGTAAGTTACAAAGCATCAATTACAAATTGGCTTAGCGAAGATTCCACGCCTTCACTGTATGGGATCATCCTTCTCACACAGGGAATGAAGGGCATTTTACATTCTTGCAGAGAGCTATAATGGGAGCAGGCAGAGCAGCCCCCTCTCTTACCAGCACATGATCTCGTCTTCCAGATCTTCAACAGCAAGATGATTATAGCTAACAGATGAGCTATGTCTCCCTGGAAGCGGAGACATCACTGTTTTCCGGGCGTTTAGCAGAGAAGCTCGACTTTAACTTCTCAGTGGGAAATCTGCAGAAAGGATGGAAGACAATGACGGCCCGGAAAGGAGCAGCGCTCCAGAGGATGGGTGGGGGTAGCGAGCGAGGGAAGCCTTGATTTTTGGGTTTCTTCTCCTTTTTTTTTTTTTTTTACCCAAATCAGCTTGAGAGGTGTGTCCGCATGCCTAAGGAGGATGTCTGGGAAGGAAGGCCCCAAAGGTGGGCGGAGAGAGGAGGTTTTCCACACCCACAGTTGGGCCGAGTTTGCCGGGTAGGGGAGGGAGCACGGAGGAGATTGGAACGGAATGGTTAGTAGGGGAGATTTGGGGTGGGTGTGCTAAAGCACCCAGAGTAGGAAGATGTAACGTTTCTTGCCAAACAAAAATCACACGTGCGCATCAACAATGATGAGGGTGTGTGATAGAAATACATTGCCTTCCTATTGTCCTTGGGGGCCATGCCCATCTGAGAAACCTCAAGAGTCCTTGCTTCAGCCCAGACGGGTCCTGCACTAGTGTTCTGCCTCTTTCTCTGCGACCCCAGTTCTGCAAGAATGATGAAAACTTAGTGGGTGGAGAATTATTATTATTTTTGGCATGCAAGCAAAAGGGGGTAGAGATGCGTTGCAATGTTACAGTGAGGTGGCCGAGAAGGCTTTGTGTGGTGGAGAGGGCCATCAAGTCGCAGCCAACTTCTGGCAGCCCCACACGGTTTTCAAGGTAAGAGGTTCAGAGGTGGTTTGCCCTTTCCTGCCTCTGTGTGGCAACCCTGGAATTCCTTGGTGGTCTCCCATCCAAATACTAACCAGGTTAACCAAGTTTATTTTGTGCACAAATTAGGCTGACGGCTGTGTAATCGCAAAAGGCAGTAGGCCTGAGCATCTACCGGGCTCCAACTAATATACCCAATTGATTACTTAATAGCACTCCGCATAAGGTTTTTTCTTTTATTGCATTGGAAGTCATTTTTATATTTCCATACTTTTTTAATTACAAAATTGCACATTCTTCCAAAACAATTTTAACCCCTTCCCCCATCTCCCTCCCCCCCACGGACCAAGTCGAATAGATCATATTTTCATATTTTTAGCCATGAGCATAGTCTTTTTAATTTTACTAAAGTCTCTTTGCTGGCTTCTCCACTTTTTACCCAATCAATATATAGGTTTCACTTAGCCTTTAACTCCAATTCTTCTGTTTCACCCATCGTCTGTTGTTTTAAATATCCCAACACATCTGATTGAACATATTCAAACACATAGTTATTCCACCTATCTATAGTCCACTTTGTTTTATCTTTCCATCCAAAAGCTATAACTGCATGAGCCGCTAATATCATTACTTTAAACATCTCTTGTTTACTCTTTTCCACCTTCTGCACTCCGCATAAGGTATTCATTTACATAACAGTACATTATTGGTTACAAACAAGTTGCCATCACATTACATCACTTTGAATGCATTACACATGCGTACTGGAACTGACATCCCATAATAGTCCTTAGCATGTTTGTTGTATGAAAGCACTAAACCCTTCCCTGTGGGTGTGACTTTTACTATTATAACGAGGCCTTTAGGTAACCTCTAGTTGGAATGTTGACAGCATGGGTTGCATGTTTATTACGTTTGTTTGATGTTTTCCTATGCCCTCTGCGCTGGAACTTTATGGCCTAACCGGAGGCCAGTACATCTTCTCACCACTTATCACCCCTGTGTCACAACCTAGAGACCTTCAGGTGTCAGTTCCCAATTGTAGATCTTCCTGTTCCTTGTATTCCAAAACAACAGTGAATTCTGATTACACTTTCACAAGATGTTCTCAGTTCGTCAATGATGCCAGTCAGTTTGGTCAACTTAACGGCTTGACCAAAGAAACAGCAGAGAAATACCTTTCAAGCGAGTTCCATTAATTCCATAGCTTTTAGGCCTTTCTACTTCATACCAAAATGTTAAAGATATAATTTTATGAATGTTTTTTTCACTGGGTGCCCACATCAGTATCACAAAAGCCATCACCCACACATACCCTTAGAGAAGAACTCGGGCAGAAAGTTTTTCTATAGCTGCAACTGCGTGTCTGCAAATTAAGGTTGTACCTGTTGGGGAGGGGCTGTGGCTCAGTGGTAGAGCCTCTGCTTGGCATGCAGAAGGTCTCAGGTTCAATCTCCAGTTAAAGGGTCCCAGGTTCAATCTCCAATTAAAGGGACTAGGCAAGTAGGTGATGTGAAAGACCTCAGCCTGAGACCCTGGAGAGCCGCTGCCGGTCTGAGCAGACAATACTGACTTTGATGGACCGAGGGTCTGATTAAGTAGAAGGCAGCTTCATGTGTTTATTTCTTCTGATAGGTCAGTGGCCCAGATACAAATGCCCCATATCTGAAGGGCATCTTCTAGGGTAGGTACTTGCCAGGGCAGGGGTTGATGCTCTGTCAGCAGAAGACACCCACTAGTTTAACAGGGGCATTTCTTTCCTACATTCCCATTGGGCTGCAGTTCTGGAATTGGTTCATCCTCATAGCTTAGGGTTGCCAGCCTCCAGCTGGGGCTTGGAGATCTCCTGGAATTCCAACTGATCTCCAGATGACAGAGATCAGCTCCCCTGAGAAAAAGGCTGCTTTGAAAGGTGGTCTCTGTGTAGGGTTGCCAACTCTGGCTTGGGAAATTCCTGGAGATTTGGGCATGGAGGGGGTGAGATATAATACAATTGGATCTACCCTCCCAAGCAGCCATTTTCTCCAGGGGAACTGATCTCTGTCATCTGGAGATCAGTTGTCATTCCAGAAGATCTCCAGGCCCCACCTGAAGGTTGGCAACCCTACTACATTATATTGCATGGAGGTCACTCTCCCCACCCTCCCCAGGCTACACCCCCAAACCTCCAGGAATTTCCCATCCTAGAGTTGGCAACGCTATAGTTTAACCTCTGAATAAGGACCAACCCCTAAGTTTTACACATGGGTTCTTCCAGGATCAGAGGAGTGTGGCTATTATATTAGGTGCTTTGGAACATAGGCAGGATAATGCTGCTGCAGTTGTCTTGTTTGTGGGCTTCCTAGAGGCACCTGGTTGGCCACTGTGTGAACAGACTGCTGGACTTGATGGACCTTGGTCTGATCCAGCAATGGCCTTTCTTATGTACACAGCCTCTTAGGGGCCACTGATTCTTGATCTTACCTAAGAGGAGGAAACCCAGTTTGCGTGTGGACCATTGAGAACAAAGCCTGCACACGGCAGCCAAGGAAGGTATTTAGACAGCCCACTGTGCAGTAAGAAGCCAGGGATCTTGGCTTTAACGTTCAAGAAAAAGTACACATGGGTTCTCCTTAGGGCCACACATGAAGGAATTCCTGTGGGGAGCTCCCTTTTGTGTAGGACTTTGTATGAGTGGCTTCTCAGCAGGTGTACACACTGGAAATGGCACATTTAGGATCATCATGGATGACAACCTACACAGGAATAACTGACATTGTTTCCCAGAGTGACTCCTGCACAGGAATTTCTCTTGTGTAAAACAGCCTTTACTTGCAACACTAGTAGGTTTCAGCAGAAAGGAAAAATCTTCCTTTCTTCCTTCCTTCTCTCCCCCCCCCCCCGCCCAATAATTAAAAAGTGATTTTACTTTTCTTCATCTGTCGTCTCCATGTTGGGCAAAAGAGGGCAGTGCAGCCTCAGAATTGATGCCTCGTCTGTTCCAACCCTTCTAGTTTATACCGGTATTTTAAACTGGCATCATCCACAGGTGGACACGGTATCCCATCAGTTGGTAAGCGTTTAGGTGGAATTTTAAATGTAGGGCACACTGTAAACAAGCAGGAGGTCTTGAAAGTCTAGGAAGCACAAGACGGGTTTCTATGATCCTGCCCTTTCCAGCACAGCAGCCGCAGACCAGGCATCTGGAGTAAGCATTGCGTGTAACGCTCCAGCTTCTCCAGTCCCACCCTCAGGGCGGGAGCTATTCTGTAACAGGCTGCTTTAGCTTGAGGCATTTTCCTACAGTCCCAAATCCCCAAACGGTTCAAGTTCAGAGAGCTGGGTTAATCCAAACCCTTGGCTATTTGCATTTCCTTCTTCACCACTGCCTGCCTGTGTGCCCATCTGGTGTTTCAGCCAGGAAGAACGTCTTGGAGTGTTCCTCGTGATAATGAGGCCTGTGGTTAGTTGAAGCAGAAGTCGGTTTGGTCTGCATTTGGGTTAAGCTGTGTATCCTCCAGAGCAAAAGTAAATCAAGTGGAGCTTTTTCTTATACGCTACCTGTTAGAACACAGCTGTCTTTTAAAAGGGGGGGATTTCTAATAGGGCCATTAAATGTATCTAAGCAGATGGGAGATTCGGAAATATAACATTTCCACTCAAAGACGTTTCCCATTCAAAGCAAGCCCCTGCCCTACTTTTCTTCGGGGTGTCAGCAACGGGAGCAGTGTGCCCGCCCGCCCCCCATTCACCCATCCAAGCGAGCAGCCTGTGGCTGCCTGTGCGTTTCAGAGATTAGCATAGGGAACGTGCCACGTCCCCATCAGCTGCACTCTGAGAGCTGCCACATTCACACACCCATCATAACAATGATGCACATCTGAAGTGCGCCTAGCAGCAACGGCTCCCGAGTTCACAGCATGGTTTTTGTTTGGCCCTGGGTGCTGGAACCCACCCACCCCGTCCCCTTTTTTAGTGTTTTACTAGAGGAAGGAGACAAGGCACAGGGAAAGCCCCGCAGAGCCGCAGGCCTCCAAGTACCCCCCCCCACACACACACACATTCTTGCAATAGTGCCAAGTGATCTTCCCTCTCTCTGACCCTCCAGGCCACCCCTTACTGCTCCAGAGGGTCAAGTGCTCTGGTATCCTGTCCCTCTGGGCTCAGTCCACCAGACCAGGGCTTCTTAAACTTTTTCCACTCACAACCCCTTTTCCCCCAAGAAATTTTTACGTGATCCCGGGTATATAGATACATAAAATAGGTATACAAATCAAACATTTACTGATAATTAATCATAAAGAAATTTATTTTAAAAGAATGTAAAACAGAAAACTTTTACTGTTGGCCAAATTTTTCGCGGCCAGTGGCGGACTGGGTCTAAAAATATTGGTTGCCAGGAGACACAACTATAAGGCTATCGTTTAATTTTTATAGGAGATAAATAAATTTTTCAAAAAATACACAAGTGGAAAAAAAGGTACAATTAAAATTTTAGTTGCATACAGTAATAGTATTGGGATTTCCATTATATTTTCAAGCAACTAAAAGATCATTAACATTTTTTAACATATTGTCTAGTGTTTAAGGGCCCCCCACTTCATCAGGGGCCCACTTGCCATCGGGCAAACTGACACCCTGGCCAGTCCGCCACTGGTCGCGACCCCCACATTCAGTTCCACGACCCCATTTGGGGTCGTGACCCACAGTTTAAGAAGCTTTGCACTAGACTACTGCCTCTGGAATTGCCAGGGTCTCTTCCCCCCATATAACTCACAGGGTTCTCATCATTGTTCCACAGAACTCAGGAATCCTGCTTCCCAGGGCGTCATAGTTATTCTGGTCTCATTCGTGCGGAGCGGAGCGTATCCGAAAAAGCAATTAACAAAGTGTTTAAAAAGCAGGGAGACATGAATTTTGCCAGGCAGTGACTGCCAATGGCAACCATCGCGGGTGGGGGTTGGGAGGGGGGGAATTAATGAATCATTCTCTTCCCCTTTCTCCACCACAGAGACCCCCAAGGCCAGATGGTACCATTTCCCCACTCATGCAGGGGCAATAAAAATAATTGCTCATCTTTCCTCTTTCCACATCTAAAACATTGCAGAAACTGCAGCTGTGCTGTGCAGGGAGGGAGGAAAGGGGATGGCATTATATTTTCAGTGGGGGACAATTCTTATGGTCTCATTTCTTCCTTCTAAAATCAGCCCACCTTTTCTCCACACTTGTCAGGGCAGCGTACGTGGCACTCCCATCCTCAGTTTTCACCACACAACAATCCTGTGAGGTAGGTCAGGCTGACAGAGTGTGACTGCCCCAAGGTCACCTATCAAGACTTCAAGGCAAAGCAGGGAACTGAACCTGAGTCTCTAAGATCCTAGTGACTAGTCCAACACTCTAACCACTATACCACATTGGCTGTTCCTGGGGTTGGGGGCAGAGTGTGGTGTAGTGGTTAAGAACGGTGGTTTGGAGTGGTGGAGTCTGATCTGGAGAACCGGGTTTGATTCCCCACTCCTCCACATGAGTGGCGGGGGCTAATCTGGTGAACTGGATTTGTTTCCCCACTCCTACACACGAACAACAGTATAATAAAACTGGGGAGGAGGCGTGGCTCAGTGGTAGAGCATTTGCTTGGAGTGCAGAAGGTCCCAGGTTCAATCCCTGGCATCTCCAGTTAAAGGGACTAGGCAAGTGGGCGATGTGAAAGACCTCTGCCTGAGACCCTGGAGAGCCGCTGCCGATCTGCGGAGACAATACTGACGTCGATGGACCAAGGGTCTGATTCAGTATAAGGCAGCTTCATGTGTTCAAACTTAAGCAGCCATTTGTAAAAGGCAGAGTTACATCATTAAGCCAGCACAAGATTAAAAGCAGGGTCCCTGGGATATAATGTAGTCATCTACCTTCTGGAACAGAAAGGTATTTGCAAGATGGTGGAAGATGTGTAATGAGGAAGCAAGGCAGGCTTCTCAAGCAAGACACTCCCAGAACCGCAGAGGTGATGGCTGGAGATCTCCTGGAATTACAGCTGATGACCAGATGACCGGGATCAGTTCCCCTGGAGAAAATGGCAGCTTTGGAGGGTGGACTCTATGGTATTAGACCCCATTGAAGTCTCTCCCCGCTCCAAACCCCGCCCTCCTCAAGCTCCACCCCAAAAATATCCAGGTACCGGTATTTCCCTGGAGACAGTGTGGATTTGTGTGTAGTGGTTTGTTCCTGCAAGAAGCCGGCATGGTGTAGTGGTTAAGAGCAGTGGACTCTGATCTGGAGAACAGGGTTTGATTCCCCACTCCTCCAAATGAGCAGTGAACTCTAATCTGGAGAACCGGGTTCGATTCCCGGTCCTCCACATGCAGCCTGCTGTGTGACCTTGGGCTAGTCACGGCTCTCTCAGAGCTCTCTCAGCCTCACCTACCTTACGGATGTGTGTTGTGGGGAGGGGAAGGGAAGGAGATGGTAAACTGGTTTGATGCTTCCTTAAGTGGTAGAGGAAGTCAGCATATAAAAACCAACTCTTCTTCTTGTAGGTATTTCTTATGATCTCATCAGGCTTTTTACTTTAGGGGAGGAAAAGATGATTAAGATGGCAGAGATTCATAAACTCAGGGTCACCCAATTAAACTGCTTGATAGTAAGTCTGGGAGGGACAAATGGCAGGCCCTCTTCAAACAGCCCAGAACTCACTCATGAAACTTACCCTTTTGATAGACAAAAGTGAAGGGGAAGACTTCTGAGCCTTAGTCCCTCTACCATCCCTTACCACCTGTCAGCAGCAGTTTTTCATGATGGAGCTTCCATGTGGTAGTGGAAAGCACTGTCAAGTTGGAAGCTGACTTATGGCAACCCAGTAGGGTTTTCAAGGCCAGAGACGGTCAGAGGTGGTTTGCTGTTCCCTGCCTCTGCATAGCTACCCTGGACTTCCCTGGTGGCCTTCCATCCAAGTACTAACCAGGACCAACCCTACTTAGCTTCTGAAATCTGACAAGGACCTTTTATGCAGGGACGTTTTCCCGCAGTCCCCCCCACTGACTGCTTTGGGGCTTCCTTTCAATTATGCATGCCTTTTCCGCCCGTAAGAAATCGCCCCGCTCTCCCCGCATGTTTTGCCCATAATTTCCAGATTCTGGCTAAAACAGCATCTGGAAAACACTGGCAAAACACGTGGGAAGAGAGAGGCGATCTCTGATGGGTGGAAAAGGCATGCATAATCAAAAGGAAGCCCCGAAACAGTCAGCGGGGGTGACCCAGGGGGACACGTCCCTGCATAAAAGGCCAAGATTGGGCTAGCCTGGGCCATCCAGGTCAGGGTGGAGCCTCCATATACCAAGGCAGTCTACTTCAGAATAACAGATGCTGGAAACTAACAAGAGAAGAAGGCCTTCATGCCCTGTGAGCTGTCAATGAAAACAGAATTTAGGATTAAATGGAGGATGGTCTGACCCAGCCAGGCGATTTTCATCCTAGGGCCTGGGAGGTGTTTAGCCAGGAACATACACACCTGGAAATGTGTAGATAATGTATGTGTGTCTGTGTATCAGTGTTCATTTTCTAAGTGGTATTTTTACTAGTGGGGAAAAAATCCAGCCTATTGTAGCAGTTGATATTTATCACAGGAGGTATGTGTTTAACCGGTGGTTATGCATGCCTTCATAAAAGAGCACTAATCTGCTCACCCTGCAGCGTCAGACAGTCTTGTGGGTTAGTCCTTTCTGGCTCAGTGGCTGAGCATCTGCTTTGCATAAAGAAATTCCCTGACTCAATCCCTGGCATTTCCAGCTTAAAAGGGTCAGGTACCAGCTGATGTGGAAGACCTCCCCCTGGGACCCTGGAGGGCTGCTGCCTGTCGGAGTAGACAATACTGACCTTGATGGACCAAGGGTCTGACTCATTATTAGGCAACTGTCATGGGTTTGTGGGAAATATACACAGGACATTTAACTGCTAGCATGAAGACCGGAAACAGTTTGAAGAGAGTCAAAAGCAGCTTGAGAGATGCTCAATTTTCATCTTATCTGTGCATTTTGGGGAGGGAGGGGCTGTGACTCAGTGGTAGAGCATCTGCTTGGCATGCAGAAGGTCCCAGGTTCAATCCCCGGCATCTCCAGTTAAAGAGACTAGGTAAGTAGGTGATGTGAAAGACCCCTGCCTGAGACCCTGGAGAGCCGCTGCCGGTCTGAGTAGACAATACTGACTTCGATGGACCAAGGATCTGATTCAGTATAAGGCAGGTTCATGTGCGTTCATTTATTTTGTTCCCTTGTTGCCTCCGTTCAAACAGGCATTGTAGGTTTGGAAACAATATGAAAACCTACAGAATTTGTTTTGCAGCGGCAACCGTAGGATTATCGAGCAGCAATTCCAGCCACCAACTTTCTGTCTAATGAAACATTGGATTCTTCCCCTACGCCCCCCCCACCTGCTGCATTTAACCTCTAAATCCTATCCTGCTCTTCTCAGTGAGTCTGATGTAAGATTTCTTCTGCAAAGGAACTCAGGAGGGAAGGAATGCCTATCAAAAAAAAAGTTACGTGAGAATGAAGAAAATCCACAGGGAATACCTGGGAAAGATTGGTGAGCAAATGTGAGCAGAAATCTACTTTCCTGCTCATGAATTTTTCCTGCCAATTCGCTTGGAATTGGATTTACGATAAAAAAGACTACTCTCTTGCTGCCTTCTATTAATGGATCTTACCTGCAACATTCATGTGGCTTTTTCATCCTGACGTAATGCTTCCTATCTGCCTCTCCCCCCCCCCCCCAATGTTCTTCCATGGGGGCGGAAGGAAACTTACGGGAATAAGCTTCTGAGAACCCAGGAATTTGGGTTTCCTACACCATGGCTTCCACTCTGCTCTCCCTCCCGCACACCCACTCAGAGAACCCAGGGCTCCCCCTTTCCCTCACCGGCCCCATCCTTTTAGCCCCCACTTCCTTCCTGATGTGCGAACAGATCTCTCTCATTAAAGGCAGCTGGAACTCCGGCGCTGGACATTTTCATTCTCTCGCATCTATTTTTTTCCTCCCTTTCTTCCCCGTTCCCTTGTTCCCTGCCAGCAAAAGTCGAACGTCATGAATAGAGAAGGGGTTTCTTTGTTCCTCTGAGCTGTTCTGCTTTCCCGCTGCTGCTAGAAGGGCGCAGCCAAAAAAGCTCCCCCACTTCATTCCTCTCTGTTGAAACTTCCCGACCTGAATTCTTTGAACGGTGCGGCAGAAGCTGTATGCTGTGGAGGAAGAGTTGGGGCAGGGGGGACCCGGGCAGCTGGGAGACAGAAGGAGCCGCCTACTCCACTCTAGAAGGAACTGAGTCCGAGGGCAAGGCGAGGGTCTCTGTCTAAACAGCTTCCCCCACCCCAGCCTTGGAATGGGAAGGCCTCTCGCCACCCACGGGGTGTTCCTCAACTGGTGCTCTGAAGTAGTGGATAGGAGGATTTCAGGAGATCATTTATTTTTATTTAATAGAATCATAGAGTTGGAAGGGGCTATACAGGCCATCTAGAACGACCCCCTGTTCAATGCAGGATCAGCCTAGAGCATCTCTGACAAGTGTTGTCCAGCCTCTGCTTAAAGACCACCAGTGAGGGGGAGCTCACCATCTCCCTAGGTAGCTGATTCCACTGCCCAACTCATACTGTAAAAAAACTTTTCCTAATATCCAGCCAGTACCTTTCTGCCTGCAATTTAAACCCATTATTGTGAGTCCTATCCTCCACTGCCAACAGGAACAGCTCCCTGCTCTCCTCTAAGTGACAGCCCTTCAAATACTTAAAAGAGAGCAATCATGTCCCCCCTCAACCTCCTTTCCTGCTTCCCTCCCTGATCAGGGGCAGGGGACCCAAAGCATCCTTATCACCTTTCTCCATTTAATCCTCACAACAACAAAGCTGAGAGGTTGTGACAGCCCCCAGCAGGCTTCCATAGCTAAGCAGGGGATTCAAAGCTGGTCCTCCCAGGCTCTGGTCTGACACTGTGACGGCTGCCCGCGCCAGCCCCTGAAGAGAGTTGGGGAAGAAAGGTGTGAACTGGGGAGGACGATGTATGGGAAATGGCTCCTCCCCCGGGAGTGTCCCACTGTCCTATTTGTGCATTCAAATTTCAGAACCAAAATATGTGGCCGTTCCAAGTCAGGGGCCTTTTTCAGTGAGCAATATATGAACACATGAAGCTGCCTTACACTAAATCAGACCCTCGGTCCATCAAAGTCAGTCTTGTCTACTCAGACAGGCAGTGTCTCTCAGGCAGAGGTCTTTCACATCACCTACTTGCCTAGTCCCTTTAACTGGAGATGCTGATTGAACCTGGGGCCTTCTGCATGCCAAGCAGATGCTCTACCACTGAGCCACAGCCCCTCCCCTATTTAAAGCAGCAGTCTATGAATTTGCTGGAAAGAGCAAACTCTCTGCCCACAGAGCCCTCCTCTTCCCCAAAGAGATAAAGATGTCCTTTCCTGCACTGAACTGTTGCATTACAAGTTACCACGCTGCAGTGGGATGCACATCCTGTAGCAGGCACTCACCAGCTTTTCAAGCACACTGTATTGTTCAGCAGGGGCACCTGAAGCAGAGAGAAGAGTTGGTTTTTATATGCCGACTTTCTCTACCACTTAAGGCAGAATCAAATTGGCTTACAATCACCTTCCCTTCCTCCCAATAGACACCCTGTGAGGTAGGTGGGGCTGAGAGAACTGTGACTAGCCCAAGGTCACCCAGCTGGCTTCATGTGGAGGAGTGGGGAAAGCAACCCAGTTCACCAGATTAGCGTCCGCCGCTCGTGGGGAGGAGTGGGGAATCAAACCCTGTTCTCCAGATCCACAGCTCCAAACCACCACACCACACTGGCGCTACACCACGCTTGCAGTTTGCCCTTCTCTCCGTATCAAAATATCAATAATATTGGAGCTTTGGGCATCTCTAGTATACAGGGCCCTGCCTCTGTTTAAGAGATTAGAATCAATCCCTCAACTGTTGAGTGCATTCTTGAACACGTACAGGTTTTAAAGGAAGAAATTGCAGTCTGAGACCAAAAATGAGAAAAAGAGAAGGGCCCCTTCCCTTCTGATCATGAAGAATCACTCACAAGTAAGATACTTCCTTAAGTTTACAATGATCAAATGTGACAGGGCCATCAGAAATTATTTGGGGCAGGGATGGGTGGAATTGTGAGCTGTACCGTGGAGGAGAAGAAACAGGGGCCTGTGGAAGAGCCAAGGTAGACCACCAGAGGTCCTTGTTCCAGCTCACCTTAGGAAATTCTTCTAAGGGCGGTGGCTCTCTAGGCCCTGGTGCATCGTGAGGAATAGTTCAGGCAACTCAAGTGGGTGCAGCAGACATGACTTGTAAAGGAAAGGCTGCCCTTGTGGCAGGGTGTGTGTGTGTTCCAGAGCACACACTATCAGCTTTACTGGAGCCAGGACAAAATGCTTCCCACCCCAGGTTTGGACCGTCAGCGATGCTGGGCCCTGGCTCCTCCCCCATCACATGTGCCATGGTTCAGACGCCTACATCAAACACCGTGCAGGACTTCAGGAGTGGTGTGGCGTCCCCTTCTCTCCCGCTTGCTGCTTGCACAGGGCGTACTGCGGTCCACATCACAGGGCTGAATCTAGCAAGGCTGGGGGGAAAGGAGGGAGTTATGCTTGTTGGCTCTCTCTCTCTCCCCAGGATTCCATCAAGCGGTTAGGGGATAGGCGCAGATATCACAGAGAACCGTGTAGGGAGGTTTGTGTTGATGGCTCCAGACATATTTCTCCAACTGAGCCTGGGGAGAGAACAGCTTTGACTGTTATGAGCCTTCTCTGGAGTACCCTATCATGGCCCATCCAGACTCCTTGGAGCAGGGTGGGTTATACACATCCACATAAGAAGAAGAGTTGGTTTTTTATATGCTGACTTTCGCTACCACTTAAGGGAGACTCAAACTAGCTTACAATCACCTTCCCTTCCACTACCCACAACAGACACCCTGTGAGGTAGGTAGGCAGGGCTGAGAGAGCTCTTAATAGAACTGTGACTAGCCCAAGGTCACCCAGCTGGCTTCATGTGCAGGAGTGGGGAAACCAACCTGGTTCTCTGGATTAGCATCTGCCACTCATGTGGAGGAGTGGGGAATCAAACCCAGTTCTCCAGATCAGAGTCCACTGCTCCAAACCACCACTCTTAACCACTATACCACACTGGCTCTCCCTACCTCATGAACACATGAAGCTGCCTTCTACTGGATCATACCATCGCTCCATCAAGGTCAGTATTGTCTACTCAGACTGGCAGCGGCTCTCCAGGGTCTCAGGTTGAGGTCTTTCACATCACCCACTTGCCTAGTCCTTTAACGTCAACCTTCTGCATGCCAAGCAGAGGCTCTACCACTGAGCCACGGTCCCTCCTAATAGGTCTGCACCACGACTAGTATCCGTTTTGACTAGTAGCCATGGATAACCCTCTCCTCCATGAAGATGTGCACTCCCCTCTTAAAGTCTTCCAAGTTGGCAGCCATCGCCACATCCTGGGGCAGGGATGTTGCTGGGGATTGAACCTGGGATCTTCCACGTGCCGAGAAGCTGCTCTACCCCAGAGCCACGGCTCCTCCCAACTGTGATGTCGAAAGGATCGCACTCCAAACAGGCTTCCTTTGATCCGATGCAGGCTTACCTGCCCTTTTTTACAGTGGCTCCCATCCTCTTCCAGTGGGGGCCGGTGGCTCAGTGGTAGAGCATCTGCTTGGAGTGCAGAAGGTCCCAGGTTCAATCTGCAGCGCCCTCTATCCCCTCCTTAGGTGTACTACCACAGTTTTTTTGTTTTTTTTTACTCTCCTTTAGCCCTGCTTAGCTTTTCAGCCTTGCGGCGCCTCCAGCCTGTGATCCTACAGGGGACATTCCCTTGTGAGTTTTGGTGGCCTCGGGTGACAGGGCGGATTGTCCCGTTTTGCTTCTGAAGTAGCCTCTCCGTCCACGCCAAAGCACCTCCGTTTTTTCTCATATCTGTGCAGATGATGGCCAGGACTGGCACCCTCCCCATCTCTCCAGCTCCCGCTCCCTCTGCAACCGGGCTGGTGTGTTTTGTTGGCACGTTTGTTTGCGCTAAGCAATGGGCATTTACATCTCTCTCTCTCCCGCCCCCCTTTCTCTTTGGGCCTTCTCATTGTATGTATGAGTACTTGGGAAGGGGGGGGGGAGAGGAGAACGTGGATTTTGCAGCCGAGACGGTCAAACTTCATCTTCTCTCTGCAGTAAATCCACCCCCCTTTTTTTTGCACGGCGACGGCGGGGGATATCCCCTTCCGCGGGGGCAGGGTCGCACCTTCCTTTTCCACTCCGGCCTCTTCTGGAAACGGTTCTCCAGAACGCCTGCTGCCCCCCTCCTCCTGCGTGTGCACCCCGCCCCCGGTCTGGATGCACATGCCGGCGAGGCCCGGGCTCCGCTCCCCCAGCGCCCAGGACTGCAGCGCCGCGTTTCGCCGGCTCCGCTTTCCCACCCGAGCCTCTGCTGCTGGCGGTGCTGATGTGGTTATTGGTGTTGAATGCTAATGACCCGCCCGGGTGTGTGTGTGTGTGTGTGTGTGCGTGCGCGGGCGCGCGCGTGTAGCTTTTTCCCTTGCGCGAGAGGGGACGGGAACAGACGACGTGGTCTGGTCTGCGTTAGAGGAATAAAAATATATCCGGGGGGCCCTCTCCTCCTCCTCCTCCTCCTCCCCATGCGCTTCTCGCGCCTTCCCCCCCTCCTCTTGCACCGCCGTATGCTTTTAGAAAGGTGACCCGGGAAAGGGGGTGGGTGGAAACGCGAGTGGGGGGTCATAAAGGAAATAAATAACTGGGCTCTCCAAGCGCTGCGGAGATTTCCGGGCTCCAGGCCCCGGGGAAAGGCTGCTTTTGCAAGAGACTTTGCCTTTTCTCTCTCTCCCCCCCCCCCCCCACTCTTGCAGGCGACCAGCCGCCCCGCTCCGACGCCGGTTCCTGCTGTAACTTTGGGATGCAACATGTGTAACGCGGAAGCCTGCAACAACCTTGAGCGGAGACAGACGCGGAGGGGGGAGAGAAGGCGGAGGGGGCCCCCTGAGCGGTGAATAAAGATCGGGAAGGAATTTGGTGGTGGTGGGGTGGGGGGAGAGAAGGGGGGGTTGATGCTGCTGCTGCTCCCGTGGCTGGTTGGATGTAGCGTTTCTTTGATTCCCCGCAGGAGAAGCGATTAAAAAAAAATAGGAATACATTTTTTTTTTCATATAAAAAAAAACCAAGGAGGAAAAAAAATTCTCTCTTTCCAGACGCGGAGAAATTTTTTGCCGCCCTTCACATCCTGGGTTATTCTTTCCTCGGGAGTTGTCATGAATAGGTAAGACCCGCTCCTCTTTTTAAACAAATTTTATCTCTCCCCCCCCCCCCAAAAAAAAACGTCCGTCCGGGTTTTTGTGATGCAGGAGATCAGGCGGGGATCGCTGCTCGAATAAGGGGAGGGGGTTTCCTCTGCCGCCCTCGGTACCCTGGGTTTAAAACATGGAGGGGGGGGGAGACCCGTATGACAAGTGGAGATCTTGCCGCCCCCTCCCCATTATACTGATGATATCTTAGATTAATGCGTGGCTGACCCTGGAGGGGGGAAGGGGGGCGGTTTTGACCCCCCCCGGCGTCTTTCTTATACGGGGGGAGGGAAACCCAGGTTGGAGTTGAGATTTCCAAGGGGGCTGGGTTTGCAGGGGGAAAGATGGGTGACCCCCCTCTCCATCCTCTCGGTTGTGAGTGTGTGCGTGCGTACACTCACGCGTGATTTGTTTGTGGCATCGATCACCCAAGACTGCAAGAGTGTGAGATGCAAAAAGGTGATTTGGGAGGGGGGTTGTTCTGTTACCCCCCCCTTGTTATTATTCTGAATTCATTTGTAACTGCAAAAAAAAAAAAAAAAAAGGAGAGGGGCGTGCAGGCTCGGTTGCAGAGGTGGTGTTTTTTGGTTTTTTTTTTAATTCATAGAGAAGCCGAGTCTGCCTCCCCCCCCCCCCGCCGCCCGAGATCCGACTGAAGGGCATCTCTCTACCTTGTTCGAGGAGAGAGACGCGGCCAAAGACGCCGGCGGGTCCCCGTCTCTTCTCCCCCGCCAGCGCCGCGGCTCTCCCCGCTGCGCCGGCGTGGCCGCTGGGCGAAGGGGAAGGAGGCTGGCCGGCCCGGGGGGGGGGGATGTGGCGGGGCGGCCCGGCCGAGAGGTTGCTGCCGGCCGCTCGGGGAGAGGAGAGGAGCCTGCCGGGTTGGCTGGGACGGGACCTGGCGCGCGTGAGTTCTCCGGGAGGGGAGAGCGGAGCCTAGTGGTTAGCGGGCCCGGGAAGGGCCATTGGTGGGGCGGGGTGGGGGGGGAGGAGGAGAGGGCAGGAGCTTTGGCCCCCTCCCCAGCCAGGAGGCGCTGGGTGCTCCCGGAAGGCAGTGTGGTGCAATGGTTACAGCAGGGCGAGACTGCGGGCTTTCGGAGCGCTGGGGGTGGGTAGGGGGGACTGCGTTGTGGCTGGAGGCAGGGAAGCCCCTTACCCCACCCCACCCCCCAAGGCAGGGCTTTTCCCCACGGAGGAGCCGGGCCGGGCCCGTTCCCACCCGGGCCTTCCGACGCCAGCCGGCCGGCCGCGCCACGCGACCTCCAAAGGCGCGCCGCCGGGTCCCCTAAAGCCAGGGCTCCGCTTCCCAGTGGACCGGACCCAAGACGGGCTGGCAGAGGCCAGGGCGTCCAGGCCGGTCCCTGGCCCACTGGATGGCAGGGGAGGCCCTGGCCGCCGAGTTCTCTCCCTCTTGAACAGGGTTGCCAACCTCCAGGTAGTAGCTGGAGATCTGCTATTACGACCGATCTCCAGCCGGTAGAGATCAGTTCCCCTGGAGACAATGGCCACACTTTGGCCATTGGACTCTATGGCGTTGAAGTCCCTCCCCTCCACAATCCCCACCATCCTCAGGCTCCGCCCCCCAAATCTCCAGGTGTTTCCCAACCTGGAGCTGGCAACCCTATTCACGAAGCCTTGGAGGTCTGTCTGGGCCAGTCTGTTCTTATGGGTTTGGACAGGTAGAAGGACTCCTATCTGTGCTGCTGTAGGATAATTTGTCTACCAGTCATTTCCAAACCCACCCCCCAAAAAAACCTTCCACTGCACTTCTTAGGCAGAGAAGGAGTAGAGGAAAGCAAAATCCTACCTTTTTTCCTCCCTTCCTCCAGGACAGGTAAATAAGGGAGGAATTAATGTATCCAGGATCTTACTATGGGGTCAGGAGACAACCCTGGTTCACTCGGCTTCTCAGATCCTAAACCACAACCCTCACCACCCTCCTAAGCCATCCTGGTTTCCCCTCCACATCCCCAGGGTCCAGGTATGAAGCCAGCTTCCCCGTTCCTTCCCTTAACCTTAGGGTTGCCAACCTCCAGGTGGTGGCTGGAGATCTCCCACTATCGCAACTGATCTCCGGATCACTTCCCCCCTGGAGAAAATGGCCACTTTGGAAGGTGGATTCTACCATTTGAAGTCCCTCCCCAAACCCTGCCTTCCTCAGGCTTCACCCCTAAAATCTCCAGGTGTTTCCCAACCTGGAGCTGGCAACGCGACTTAACCCGGGGGGGGGCAAACCCCTCATGGCCTTCACATCCCCCTTTCCCATTAGCACCTTTCCCCCATACACTCAATAGGTGCTTTTTCGCTCGGGCCAGTTGTCTAATAGGCAGCTTCACTATAGAATTAGGCCTATGGCTGGATTGGTACCTTGGTTTTTCTAGGAAGGGGCCGAGGCTACATGGATATGGCCATCAATGCACCTGAATCCTTTGGGGGAAAGGATTCAGCCTTCGGTTTTGTGAACTGGAGAGGACCCTTGGAGGCAGGATGCCTGGGTCCTCCCTCCTTTGCTGATGCTGTCGGATCCTCATATGCCCACCTCTTGCATGCTGTCTTGTGCGCCAGTCTCTTTCTCATACATACACCCTAATGCCAGGCCCTGGAAATAGCCATCCGTCTCTTTTGTGACAGAAATAGCAGTACAGTATCTGTGGTATTTTTTTAATAGAAAAATTGGCAGGGGAGAGGAAATATGGACGCAGGGGGAATGAAAACAAGAGGAAGGATGCAAAGATAGGGTATAGGCAGGAGGCTAAGGAGGACCGAGGCACTGGGGGGGGGTGCTATTTCCTGAAGGTGCTGTGCTGAAGGAAGATGGGTGGGATCTGTTGCAGTAGAGATACCGCCTCTGTTGGCTGGTGTGCGTTTATGTCAGAATCCCCTCTGTCCTGCTCTCAGGGGTGCCACCTGCTGTCTCTTAGGATCCCCTTCCCTAAAGGGTTTGCCACCCACACACAGTGCATGATCTGTGGAACTTACTGCCGCAGGATTTTTCAAATTGCCCCCCCCAAGCGAGTTGAAGAGAATATTGGGGACAGGATCAGGTTGGCACCAGCCAATAAGATTGGGCAGGAGAGGCAGAGATAGGCGGAGTGAGAGGCAGATGAAAAAATTCCCTTCTCAGCTACCACTAGGGCTTCCCCTGGGAGCTGTGTCTTCAGAGTGGAGGAAGTGGTGTGAATCCCTGAGCAGGTGCGGGCTTTTGCCAAAGGACGTGTGAGTTGCTTCCGTTCTCATCCCTTCTTCAGACCTGTTTATATGGGTGGGTGGTTTCGGTGTGGCCCACAGGTGGATTGCAAAACCAAAGGGGCGAGGGAGAGCGCCTTCCTACTCTGGGCGATCCCAGGGGCAGTCCGTGCCTGCCAATTCAGAGTGTATGTTTGCCCTTTCCTCCTAGTGTGAAATGGGGTCCGTGCAGTAGGCCACATGGTTGTGAGGGTTGAAGCAATGTTCTTCATTTGAGGCTCATTACTAAAGAAAACTGAACGCTGACGTGCCACAGTCAGGGTTCTAGGACAAGACGGTTCATTGGTACGGCCCGATCTGACAATGAATATGACCTCTGAAAGAGAGAGTGCATTTGTCTTTTGTCTATAAATATCCAGTGTTTGAACTCCACCTTGCTGGGTGTGTGGAGCCTGGTGCTGTGCTTCTTTTCCGTTGCTCGTGGTCTTCTCACACACGGGAGCTGTGAGATTGAATGTCTTGCTAATCAGATGTGTCCTTGAAGGAGCTCTGCCTGTATCAGTTGCCGCTTCTCCCTTCTGACTGTACGTATCTGTCAGTGATCCTCTTTGCTTCTTAGAATGCATCAACGTCCGTCTCTCCTTGCTGATAATTATACCAGTGTATGCGTGCCAGGGGTTATATATCCACCCTGCCTTGTGTGACTGTATCGGTGGTGCTTTCCCCCTCTCTCTTTTGTGTCTGCAGACGGTTGGTTCTCTCCACTCTGTGTGGGTCAGCGGCTGTCTCTGCCCTCTGACTGTCTGCTTCACCCACAGCCTCCTCTCTGGCTGTGCATGCACGTTGCTCGGCTGTCTCTTCTTGCATGGGTGTCGATGACCATCTTTCCTCAGGCTGTGTGTGTATACAGCTGTTTCAGTGGACGCTCCTCAATTCCACAATGTGTGTCAAAGCAGAGCGACCCATTCCTGATTGCCTGTATTGTTCGGCAAACAGAGGTCAGCTACGGACCTTGAAGGAGTCGGGTTCAGGCCCCAGCTCGGCCGTGAAACCAAACTGTTCCCAGCCTCAGTTCCCCATCTGTCACATGGTCGTGTTAATGATCTACCTCTGGAGGCTGTTATGAAGACGGAGGAGGCGAGGATGGTTGAAGCACATCTGCCTGATTGGCGTGCTGGAGGCATTATTAATGTTTGTGTTGAAGCAATTGTCTCTTCCACTTGAGAGGGGGACCGCATGCCTGGCTGCTGGCTGGCAGTCCCTCCTTCTAGACCTGCAGCCGTCAACAATGGCTCTCTCCGGTTTGCCTCGTGCCATTTCTTCCCTTCAGGAGGGCTGGCCGGTGGAGGCGCCTCCTGGCAAACGGTGTGGCTGGTTTGGGTGTGGTCAGTCTGCGATGCCGAGGCGCACGGCAGATTGTGCAGCCCAGACTTCGTGCCAGCAACGCAACAAGTGTGCTTGGTACCTGGCTGATGCTAAAGAAATGTGGCATGCGACTTGCCAGTGCAACCTGAGTGGAAATGTGCACACAACCAGCCAGCCAAGAAATGACGCCACTCTGAATGCAGACAGCTGAGCAAGGTGACATATAGATACCCAGAGATGAGTGGCAACACCCACTTATACTCCCACATCCCCGTCTCCCGTCCCCCAATATACCCAAAGGCCTCACAGGGAACCTGCCAGTCCTTAAAACACAACTCTGGCTGAATCTGCTGCAAGCCTGTTTCCCAACACGCTTTTCTACTAAGCAGGTTTTTTTTTTTTTAAATGAACATATTTTCAAATGATGTAGCCGCATGCAAGTTGTGGATAAGGTATATTGAATGGAGAATGTGCATAAACACTGACTGCTGTGCAGATTCACTGGACTGCAAGGAGAATGTGCGCAAATCAACAGCATAAAATGGGGACATTTTGCATAGAGTGTGTATAATCCCCAAATGTACATAACTTTATTGCACAAAGAGGGCATTTCATATATTGCCCGGTCGTTATACAAATTTGCCTCTTGGAAAATCTTTACACTTTACTGGTCAGTAGGCAGATATCACTTGGAAATTGTGGACATTGACAGGACAGATTACACAGTTCCCTGCTCATACCATGTGTGTTTATTCTACATTCTTTGGCGGACATACACAATGTGTTTATGCATATTCTCCATTCAGATCTTTACTCTTTGCTTATTTGATGCACAATGACTACATCTATGCACACACAGCAGCCACACTTCCCAGTGTCATGCCAGTGTGGTGTAGTGGTTAAGAGCAGTGGTTTGGAGCACTGGACTCTGATCTGGTGAACCAGGTTGGTTTCCCCACTCCTACGTATGAAGACAGCTGGGTGACCTTGGGCTAGTCACAGCTCTCTCAGCCCCACCTACCTCATAGGGTGTCTGTTGTGGGGAGGGGAAGGGAAGGTGATGGTAAGCCGGTTTGAGTCTCCTTTAAGTGGTAGAGAAAGTCAGCATATAAAAACCAACTCTTCTTATTATTTATTTATTTATGTTATTTATAGTCTGCCTTTCTCACTTGGACTCAAGGTGGATTACCCAGAGCAAGTCATTACAATCAATAAGATGGGACGCTCAATAAATGATGAAATAGGATTTGGGTTATAGAACCAACCAGAAGTCTAAAAAACTGAACTGAAGCAAAGCTTAAGCGTTACCTTGACACATTAAATGATGCAAAATCACACAATAGGATCTTACCCACATCAAACTATACACAGCAGTATAGACCGCAGTCCCCAATCATTTATCCAAGATACTTCATTAAGAAGAAGAAGAGTTGGTTTTTATATGCCGACTTTTTCTACCACTTAAGGGAGACTCAAACCGGCTTACAATCACCTTCCCTTCCCCTCCCCACAACAAACACCCTGTGAGGTAGGTGGGGCTGAGAGAGCTCTAACAGAGCTGTAACTTTCCCAAGGTCACCCAGCTGGCTTCGTGTGTAGGAGTGGGGAAACCAACCCTGTTCACCAGTTTAGCCTCCGCTGCTCATGTGGTGGAGTGGGGAATCAAACCCCGTTCTCCAGATCAGAGTTCACCCCTCCAAACCACGGCTCTTAACCACTACACCACGCTGGTTAAGACCTTTTGGACAGTGCTACTTTACTGCCTGTGTAGAAACGCTCTCTTGAATAATTCAGTTTTGCATAGTTTGCAGAAAGCCAGGAAAGAGGGAGCTCCCTGACCACCTTGGGTAGGCCGTTCCACAAGGTGGAGGCTTGACACGAATACACCCTTGCACGGTACATACTTCTGTAGATCCCCTGAGATGGTGATTGTCACACTGAATCACCCGACTGTGCCCTACACACTGCTTTCACATTGTCCAGGCCTACGTTAAAAATCTGCCTACACCTCAATAATCCGACATTTGTTTAATATAGCAGCCCCCTAGCCAATGTGGCTGTATACTTCCACTACATACAATGGCCAGCATGGACAATTTTGCCTGGTTTTTTTCGCTCCATCTTTCACACATGCTATAATAAATACTGTTTAACTCCACAGCTTCACACTGTGGTTGAAGTTCTTTCTTGTTAATGCCCAGGGCCAGTTAGCATCCTTGTAACACACCCCTTTTCTGGCTGTGGCTGCTGATCTCCGCCTTGTGCGCAGACCACAGCTTATCAGAATGCTCGTCCGAATGTCTGTCACAGGGTATGCGTGCATGCGCGTGCACAAGTAAAAGACCGTTGCGGTTTGGCCTTTTCCATATTGTGCACTGTAGCTGTCCTTTCCCACCACACACTCTAACTCAGACTGTAGCAACATAATTTAATATGGCCAGTCTGCAGCTAGACACTGAAAGAGATGCTCAGATTGTAAACAGACAAAGATGCTGGGCCCACCCTTTGCACTCTTTGCAGATTCCCACCCTCCTTCACACATCCTCCAGGATGATGTTTATTAATATCCTTCGACTGTGTGCCAACAGGTCTTTTCCAGCTGTGCCTACACTACTTTTTCATGTGCGCTACCCGTGCGTTCTTTCACACCCTCTCCCATTTATCTCGTGCCGCCATCCCGCCCCCCCCCCCCGTCTCTCCCTGCAAATCTGGAGGATTCTGGGAATGTTGCCGAAGGGCCCCTCCCTTTCCCCAGGTGCTCCGGTTACCAGAATGAGCCACCAACGGACCCTTATGAAATAGGTTCTCCTGGCTGCAGCAAAGAGCGGAGAGTGCGGGGGCTTCAAGAATGGCTGGGCGCAGCTGTGCTATAGCGAAAGTGGACTGTTGTCCAGGTTCCAGGAAACGGGGGCAACGTAGCGCAAGGCTGGGGGGTTGGCAGCTTTGCCTGAAATCTGCACACCAAAACAGCTGGGAAAGGGCCTTGCCAATCGAGGAGGAAAATGAAAGAGACTCTGGAAGCAGCTGTTTGGGCAGCGATTCTTCACCCTGCGCTGAGAGGCAAATGCCATAAATTAAGGTTGGAATAGTTTGAGGGGGCAAGACGGGCAGGCGGTGGTGCCAGTAGGTAGGGCTTCATCGCACGTTGGCTCTGCAGCCACTTTTCAGTGCCAGGGATCGGTCCAGGGCCATACAAACAGACCGAGACAAGCATGTGCAGAGCGTTTCCGCTGCTAAGCGTTAGGTAACCCACAGCCTGCCCCATCTGGAACTGGTGAAAAGGGACAGTCCGGTGTTCCCTTCAGGCATGAACTCATGAAGCTGCCTTCTACTGAATCAGACCCTTGGTCCATCTAAGTCAGTGTTGTCTACTCAGACTGGCAGTAGCTCTCCAGGGTCTCAGGCAGAGGGCTTTCATATCACCTACTTGCCTAGTCCTTTTAACTGGAGATGCCGGGGATTGAACCTGGGACCTTCTGCATGCCAAGCAGATGCTCTACCATGGAGCCAGGGCCCCTCCCCATGCTCAGGCCCTGACGCTGCTTGTGTCAGAAACGGACCCGTTTCTAAAAAGAAAGTGGAACACATTCTGCACATGTTCTGTTACTACTTCATGCATTCCAGGGCAAAAACCTGAACACAGCTGCTGTAGTTGAGCTCTGACTCAAACAAAGCTGGGAGAGGAGAGGTGGAAATGTTTAGATTGGGGGGCGGGGAGCAGTAGAAGCCAGTGTGGTGCAGTGGTTAAGAGCGGTGGTTTGGAGCAGTGGACTTTAATCTGGAGAACTGGGTTTGATTCCCCACTCCTCCACATGAACGGTGGACACTAATCTGGCGAACCGGGTAGGTTTCCCCACTCCTGCACATGAAACCAGCTGGGTGACCTTGGGCTAGTCACAGCTCTCTTAGAGCTCTCTCAGCCCCACCTACCTTATAGGGTGACTGTTGTGGGAAGGGAAGGGGATTGTAAGCCTGATTCTGCTTTAAGTGGTAGAGAAAGTCGGAATATAAAAACCAACTCTTCTTCTAGAAGTAGGAGGGGGGAGCCCTGAATGGAGATGTGCTTCTCAGAGGAGGGGGAGTAGCTAAGTAGAATTATGAGGCATCTGTAGACCGTGATTCTGTGCATGCAGGTCTGAGTGTGTGTGTGTGTGCGCGCACGTGCGATTTCCAAATTAATTACAGGCAGAGAAGAGCCGGTGAGCGTCACTTGATGGGATTAAGGGTTTGCGGGAGGCGTGAAATTGACGCAGGAAACCCTGGACCCCTTGTCTCCCCTCTGGCCTTGGGAACCCGGTGATTGGTTCCTGTTAGCCGATAGCTCTCCCCTCCTCATTTCTTCCCCTTACAACCTCTTTCGTGCCCCCTTCTTTTCCTCCCTCTCTCCCCCAAACCCCCTGTGATCCAGGGGGATTTCACTCCTACAGGCGGCTGGCAGGTGGAAATGAAACCTGCCGACTTTGATTAAACCTCTCCAAGGCATGTGTCTCTTCTGTGCCGTGCTCTTGCAAAGAAAAGCAGCCTGATGATCCCTGCCTTACCTCCGCTTACCCCACAAATTAGGATGTCACACGAGTCTCTTCCTTAGCCCCCTCCCTTTTCTAAGAGAAATAGAGTTGGGGCCCAGAAGCCATCTAATCTGCTGTCACCGTCCACCCCACATCAGGGAAAAACATCTACCTGACCTGTGACATATGGCAGATTATGTCCACGAGAGTTTAATGGGGCACCCAACGTGGAGCTTGCTGCAGTAATTCTTGATGCACCGTGTGCTTTGTTCTGCAAGGGCCACACCCTTTGAGAGTGGGTCAGGGATGGGACCGTGCATGGCGGTTAGGCTTAAACAGCAACAAGTATGTCCCTTGCCCCGAACTCCCACATGCTATCCCCCTCCCAAAGCAGGCCCTTTTCAGATCCAGTTTTCTACCCCCACTGTCTGAGAGCCAGCGTGGTGTACTGGTTAAGAGCGATGGTCTGGAGCGGCGGACACTAATCTGGTGAACCGGGTTGGTTTCCCCACTCTTGCACATAAAGCCAGCTGGGTGACCTTGGGCTAGTCGCAGTTGTCTCTGAACTCTCTCAACCCCACCTATCTCACAGGGTGTTGCTGTGGGGGAGGGGAAAGGAAGGTGATCGTAAGCCGGTTTGATTCTTCCTTAAGTGGTAGAGAAAGTCGGCATATAAAAACTAACTCTTCTTCTTCTGAGACACCAGGGCTTGTGGTGTGGCCCTGAGCTGTTCGTCGGATAGTGCCAGTTGGACTTTACAGTCCTCTCCTTATCCTTTCAGTCCCAGTTGTGTTCCCCGGTTCTGATGTAGTCCTTCAGACAACCAGTCTTTCTCCGGCCTTTCCCAATGGTACAATGAAAGTTGCACTTCAGTAGTGGGAGAGGGATCCCCACACCAGATGCAGCTGCAATTCAGCTTATGGTCTAAACAACAAAAGGGAGAGAAATGTGTGTGTGTGTGTGTGTGTGGGTAATCTGCTCACCAAAACAAGAACGCTTAAGGCCTTAGATCATGATGGGTAGCCATGTTAGTCTGTCACTAGCAGTAGAAAAGAGCAAAAGTCCAGCAGCGCCTTAAAGAATAACAAAATTTCTGGCAAGGTATGAGCTTTCGTGAGCCACAGCTCACTTCTTCAGATATAGCTATAACTCGATTCCATCTATCCTTAAGTAGAGTGAATTAGACACATAATGGTAATGTAAATGTCAAAAGCAAGTAAATGACATTAGCAGGCGTGATTGGATTAGATGTGATATGCACAGGGATGGTAGGCATGGAGAAATCAGCACTGGTAATGAGACAGGAATCCCAGATCTCTATTAAGCCCGGGAGAATGCATAGTCTTGAGCTTCATTATTGTAATTCAGCAGTCTCTCTTTCTAACCTCCCTTTGAAATCCCTTTGTAAGAGAACTGCTACCCTTAAATCAGCAACTGAATGTCCTGGAAGGTTAAAATGTCCCCCCCCCCCCACTGGTTTCTGAATGTTTTGGTTTCTGATGTCAGACTTATGTCCATTCAGTCTTTGTTGCAGGGACTTGCCTGTTAGTCCAATGTGGAGGGTCGATGGGCATTGCCGGCAAGTGATGGCATACATCACGTTAGAAGATGAACAGGAGTATGAACCTGAGATAGTATGGCTGACGTTGCTGGGCCCAGTGATGGTGTTGCTGGGATCTATATGAGAGCAAAGCTGGCACCTAAGGCCTTGGCTACGGTCCCTCTCTCAGCCCTTCTCCCCTCTGACTTGGGGGTCACTGTGTCTACTCCATTTCCCCAATGCATGGGCAGTATTTGTGCTGGTTGGCAACTTGGTCAACAGAAAACATTTTAGGGCATTTATGCACGGGAGGATTTGCCACTCTAGATGTACATTAAGAGCCCCGCGGCGCAGAGAGGTAAGCTGCAGTACTGCAGTCTAAGCTCTGCTCACGACCTGAGTTCGATCCCAACGGAAGTTGGTTTCAGGTAGCCGGCTCAAGGTTGACAGCCTTCCATCCTTCCAAGGTCGGTAAAATGAGTACCCAGCTTGCTGGGGGTAAAGGGAAGATGACTGGGGAAGGCACTGGCAAACCACCCTGTAAAGAAAGTCTGCCTAGGAAATGTTGGGATGTGACGTCACCCCATGGGTCAGGAATGACCCGGTGCTTGCACGGGGGACCTTTACCTTTCCCCCATCTGAATTCTGAAAACTCTACATGGGGGCTTATTTTTGAGTTTTGAGAATTTGGAAGGGGACAACGTGCATCTAGAAACAGCAAATCCAAGGCAAAACCTCCCATGCATAAATGGCCTTAGTTTCACCAAGCAAATGCCCCTCCTGATGTGCCCAGCTTCTCCTCAGCACTAGGCCAATACCCCCGTATCCACAGCCCCCACTCTAGAGGCAAGGGATCCATCCCTGAGGGCTGGGAAACTTCAAACCAGAGAACGTGGCTCGCTCAAGAAACGGGGAAAGCTGCCCTGTCCCCACCCCAGAAGCAGCCGCCTCTTCGAGTCCCGGGCACAGACTGTCTGTCTGGCGGGGGCACATCCGGGTCACTTGCCCTGGTGTGTGGCATCCACCCAGCGATGTCAAACACCTGGGGGCCATGTTAGTTTCTGTGTTCCTCTGACTGAGATGCGCGCAGGAAATAAAAGCGAGAAAAAGGACAAAAACGCAGCACGACTCGGGGCCCCGAGGGGAGAGAAAGAAAAGGCAGGAAAATCAATAACTCCGGCAGGAACCAAAGAGAGGAGGGGAGAGGAGGGAGAAGAAAGGAAGGAAGAAGAAGCTCATTGAGAGAGTGGGGAAGGGGGCCCTGCGAGGGAGGTGGGAGCAGAAGGGGCAGGAAGGAGTGTAGGGGAGGATGGAGAATTCAAGCTGAAGACCAAGCAGTGCCCTGCCTGCTGTTGTTGACAGGTGTGCGTGTGCGTGTGTGTGTGTGGAAGGGAAATACAAGAACTAGGCTGAATATGGTATGGGAGAGGCTGTGTTAGTGAGGACCTATGATGTTAATCTTTACGGTGCCACAAGAATCCCGCTTATTGGGGGTGCTTTGAGTGTTCCTGCAAAAACGTTGACTTCATCGGTGGAGGTTTTGGTGTATTCCGCAAGCCGCTCTGCATATTGCCAAACAGCTCCATGCAGATGCCGTGTTAATAATTCCTACATGAGAGCGAGTTTCTTGGGAGAATTTTGTAAGGGTCGCTCTATAGGTAATACCAGGAGATCTGTGAATGGGTTTTCCCTGAGCTTGGTTCAGAGTAAATGGCCATGGAGAGCGAGTGTGTGTGTGTGTGTGGGGGGGGGGAGATTCAAGCAGGGGCCTACCGATGGCACAGGGGGTCCTCTGGGGCTGCCAGGATATCTGTGTGCAAAAGTATCCTGAATACTGTACATCTTGAACACTTACCACATGAAGCTGCCTTCTACTGAATCAGACCCTCGGTCCATCAAAGTCAGTATTGTCTACTCAGACCAGCAGCAGCTTTCCAGGGTCTCAGGCAGGGGTCTTTCACATCACCTCCTTCCCTAGTTCCTTTAAGTGGAGATGCCAGGGATTGAACCTGGGACCTTCTGCATGCCAATCAGATGCTCTACCTCTGAGCCACAGCCCCTCCCCTACTTAGGGAAGGCGTTTCGTGTGTTTATTTAGGGACGCTCGCTGATGATATTGAGAGCATCTTTTTTTAATTTGCAAAAGAGCTTCGTTGCCTGCAGCGTGTTTACAACAGTGTGTGGGGAAACTGGTTACTGTTGTTCCCATTTTACAAACGGGGCTGATAGGCAGCAGCGTTTCCCAGCAGGGGTGGCACTCGAACACAGGTTTGCCGTATCTCGGCCCAGTTTTCCGTGGCCCCTGGGCATTTGTATATCCACCCACCCACGTCGCTTCCCCTCTTTCGGCCTGTTATGGGCCCCGCCGTGGCGGTGGCAGTAGGGTGACAGGAGCAAGAAGGGGAAAGGGGGGGGGTCTTTGCTTGCACAAGGCCTGATGAGCCGGGCAGAACGTCGGCTTCTGATTGCACTCCCAGGAATAGAAACACTTCGGTGATTGCGGAAATTACTGTCTCCTCAGCGAAGAGGCACAGGGGATATGGGCTTAACCTCCTCTCTTCCAGCTGGGATCACACTCGTAGGCCCCTCTATCCCGGCATCAGGTCTCAATCTCAGGCGCCCAGGACAGCCAGCGGAAGCCGGTTCAGCATTCCTTCCTTGGGTTCCTTCCTTGGGTATTCATGGCTACTAGTTAAAATGGATGCTAGTCATGATGCATACCTATTCTCTCCAGGGTCAGAGGAGCATGCCGAATATATTGGGTGCTGGGGAACACAGGCAGGATGCTGCTGCTGCAGTCGTCTTGTTTGGGGGCTTCCTAGAGGCACCTGGTTGGCCACTGTGTGAACAGACTGCTGGACTTGATGGGCCTTGGCCTGATCCAGCATGGCTTTTATGTTCTCTTGATGCAGTGCGGGTCCATACAGATAAGTGCATTGTCGCATGTGATCAAAGCGCACAAATAACATGCACGTGTTCCTGGAGGGCCATCTTCTTGTATGCCTGTGAAGCGTTCATCTTTTGAGCTTGTGGTCCATGTTGCGTTTTCACGTCTTGGTTTCTGAACTGTTTTGTTTCTGGCTTACCGGCAAGCCTTGCTTCAAGCAGGGGCCAGAGGTGACTCCCTTGGGTGGGGGGGAAGCGGGAGCCCGCCCTGACTGAGGCTGACACAAGCCCCCTTCCCGCTTTGTCGTATTGATTTCTATCCTGCCTTTCCACCTGACACAGGCCTCCAAGGCAACTAGCAACAAATAGTTAAAACCAACCCATCCTGATAAAACGGAGCAGAAAATAAATGCTAGAAACAGAAGCATGTTCGGTGAACAGTCAGTCAGTAAAACTTGAAAAACAGCACTAGCCTAAGGCTGGAGAAGGAGGAGGAGGGTGTAAATCATTGGCACTTAAAGGTAGCAAAGTAGGTAAGGTAAAAAAAGGTAAAGATAGTCCCTTGTGCAAACACCAAGGTATTACTGACCCATGGGGTGATGTCACATCCCGACGTTTACTAGGCAGACTACATTTACGGGGTGGCTTGCTGTTGCCTTCCCCAGTCATCTACACTTTACCCCCAGCAAGCTGGGTACTCATTTTACCGACCTCGGAAAGATGGAAGGCTGAATCAACCTTGAGCCAGCTACCTGAAACCGACTTCCTTCGGGATCGAACTCAGGTCATGAGCTGAGTTTTTGACTGCAGTTTGCCACGGGGCTCCTGGTTCTGGGTGCTGCCTCAGAGAAGACTCCAGAGGGTGCTGCCTCAGGGACTCAATAGCCACTGAAGGACTGTCCCTCAGTGTTACTCCTCTGAAGATGCCTGCCTCAGCTGCTGGCGAAACGTCAGGAAAGAAAATACCAAGACCACGGTCACACAGCCCGGATAACTTACAAGAACCAATGTTAGAAAGTTCTTCCTGATGTTTAGACGGAAACTCTTTTGATTTAATTTCAACCCGTTGGTTCTGGTCCGACGTTGTGGGGCAACAGAAAACAACTCGGCACCCTCCTCTGTAGGACAGCCCTTCAAGTACTTGAAGATGGTTCTCATGGTTCTCTCAGTCTTCTCCTCTCCAGGCTAAAATGCCTTAGCTCTTTTCTGCAATTATTAACGCAGATTAGCCTTGCCCATCCCCACATCTGAACAGGTGTTGAAACAGTGAAGGGAAAACTTCCATTTGAGTCCCTTTTTTGAAAAAATAACCGCAGCAATTAGGTATACAAAAAAGGGTAGTTAAATCGAGATGAGAAAGCACAGTGTGTGTCCGAGTGATCCTACAGACTGCACTTTGGGTGTATGAAGAAGTGTGTTCGGGCAGCGACACGCGTGGTGTCAAATGCAGCGCGTTTGTCCATGTGTTAGCAGAAAGTGTGGTTGTAATTGCACCTGCCAGTTCGGTTAGCTGTGAAGTGATGTGCTCAAGCAGGAGCATAAACGCACGCAGGGTTGCTCGACAAGTTGTGCAGACGTAGGCGTGAGGCGCTCTCGTCGAGGAGAGCACTTCCGAACTGTGAATCAGCTTGCGCTGACCTGTTTCATCCCGGTTTGTTTTTTAAGGCTGTGGGTTTCTATTTTGGCTTTTATGGTAATTATGTACCGCTTTGCTGCATCTTACATCTTTGCGAGAGACGTGAGTTTTTGTGATTGTAAATGGCCCAGAGCTGTTACATTGAGACAGGCTATAAATTGAACAAGGAATAATGATAATCGTATGTGAGAGCCGATCCGTGGTTTTGCTGCCGCATGGCTCTATGGGCATACAGACAGACGCAAAGGAGCGTTGTGGCTGCTCTGGATGGTTATGCTTGTGTGTACAGCAAGCAATGGCATGATGGGTAATGGCTATTATTTATCCTGTTTATAGTGCACTGGATGTGCAGGGTGGCTGATCACCTCTTCTGTTCCCACAACAGCCCTGTGTTTGTTAAGTGCCGTCAAGTCGCTTCCGACCCATGGCGACCCTATGAATCAACGTCCTCCAAAATGTCCTTTGACAGCCTTGCTCAGATCTTGCAAATTGAGGGCTGTGGCTTCCTTTATTGAGTCAACCCATCTCTTGTTGGGTCTTCCTCTTTTCTTGCTGCCCTCAACTTTTCCTAGCATGACTGCCCTCAACTTTTTCTTTTCCTGTTGCCCTCAACTTTTCCTAGCATGACTGTCTTTTCTAGTGACAACAGCCTTACAAGTAAGTCATTCTTCGGAATAGACCTCCTCTTGCCTGGGCTCCTCACCATGCTTCTCTCCCGCCCCCCCCGCCCCCCAATGTACACTGCATGTATGGCTTCAGTTCCCATCGCCCAGACTGCAAAGAGAAAGAGACATGTGGGAATCTGTGCAGGGATGGATTTCTCTCCCTCCCAACCTCAGACCTTTGGTTAACTGTGCTAGAGAGCCGGCGTGGTATAGTGGTTAAGAGCGTTGGTTTGGAGCGGTGGACTCCAATGTGGAGAACCCGGTTCAGTTCCCCACTCCTCCACATGAGCAGTGGAGGCTAATCTGGTGAACCAGGTTGGTTTCCCCACTCCTACGCATGAAGCCAGCTGGGTGACCTTGGGCTAGTCACAGCCCTCTCAGAGCTCTCTCAGCCCCACCTACCTCACAGGGTGTCTGTTGTGGGGAGGGGAAGGGAAGGTGATTGTAAGCCGGTTTGATTCTTCCTTAAGTGGTAGAGAAAATCGGCATATAAAAACCTCCTCCTCCTCCTCCTCCTCCTCTTCTTCTTCTTCGAAAGAGGAGGCGCCATGTGCAAGTGCCCTGTGTCAAAACACCAAGATATCATTCCCTTTTTCCCCTTACGAAGCCAGTAAATATTTACTGCGAAAAGGGAGGGCTTTTCCACGTTCCTGTGGAATCCCCATTGGGGAGGGGCTGTGGCTCAGTGGTAGAGCATCTGCTTGGCTTGCAGAAGGTCCCAGGTTCAATCCCTGGCATCTCCAGTTAAAGGGACTAGGCAGGTAGGTGACATGAAAGACCCCGGCCTGAGACCCTGGAGAGCCGCTGCTGGTCTGAGCAAACAATACTGACTTTGATGGACTGAGGGTCTGATTCAGGATAAAGCAGCTTCATGTGTTCATGTGTTGCTTGTGGTTGCCGGTGTACTGCTGTAACCACAGGGCTTCCTGATGGTTGCTCTTCCTGCCCCAGTCCCCACTGTGGCCAACCCCACACATATACACAGACCACTGGTCGGGGGGTGGCCACCTTGGGGACTGAGGAAGGGCCACTGGCTGCCATGGGGCAGGACCAGGGAAATCTGGACTTTCCCATCCACACAGCAGCCATCCTGGCTTTGCAGCAATCTTTCCCAAACCTTTGCAGCTAAGCGGGTTGGGAAAAGATAAGCGAAAAGCAGGGGAGACTCAGGAAGTGCACATATGCACCACAATGCTGGGGGAATCAGGGAAAAGCCTACTTCCCATCAGCATTGATCCTCGGCCAAATAACCCGTGGGGAAAAACCCGAAGAATGAGAAAGTCACATGTAGCTCTTGGTGCTAAAGCAAGGGGAGGGGGAGATTTGCACGTCACAGATAATTAGGTTAGTGGATAACTACAAGTCTGCCAGTCAGGTAGATCCATTATACAGATGGGGATAAGTGAGGATAAATGTGATTTACCCAGTCCGTCTCTGAGCCAGAACCAGCTCAGGTGCCAAGTTGTTTTCTGTTGCCCCAGAAGGTCGGACCAGAATCAACGGGTTGAAATTAAATCAAGAGTTTCCGTCTAGACATTAGGAAGAATTTTCTAACAGAGCGGTTCCTCAGTGGAACAGGCTTCCTCGGGGGGTGGTGAGCTCTCCTTCCCTGGAGGTTTTTAAGCGGAGGCTAGATGGCCATCTCTCAGCAATGCTGATTCTATGATGTTGGGCAGATTATGAGAGGGAGGGCATCTTCTGGTGGCCCGGTGGCATGGAGTAGGGGTCGCTGGGGATGTGTGTGTTGGGGAGGTAGTTTGGAATTTCCTGCATTGTGCAGGGGATTGAACTAGAGGACCCTGGTGGTCCCTACCAACTCTATGATTCTATGATTCTAGGTGTCCTGGGTCCAACGTTACATCCAGCGGAGCGCATTTTCAGGATATATCACTGCTGTTTGTGTTTAGTTCTTTGTGCATTTGCAGTGTACAATTGGGATGATGGTGGTTGCTTGCGCATGGACATATTGCTCCATTTCCCCGTATCTCATCAGATCTCCGAAGCTAAGCAGGGTCGGCCCTGGTCAGTATTTGGAAAGGAGACCTCCAAGGAAAGCTACGGTCGTGGTCGGAGGCAGGCAATGGCAAACCACCTCTGAACATCTCTTGCCTTGAAAACCTTACGGGGTCGCCATAAGTCGGCTGTGACTTGGCAGCAAAAACCCGCCAAATAGGAGGGTTTTTTCGGTGAGGGGCCGTGGCTCAGTGGTAGAGCATCTGCTTGGCATGCAGAAGGTCCCAGGTTCAATCCCCAGCATCTCCAGTTAAAGGGACTAGGCAAGTAGGTGATGTGAAAGACCTCTGCCTGAGACCCTGGAGAGCCGCTGCTGGTCTTGAGTAGACAAGACTGACTTTGATGGACCGAGGGTCTGATTCAGTAGAAGGCACCTTCATGTGTTCATCCCTAATCATCCACTTTCCAGGTTTTTCACCTACTTTGCTGTGATTTTTCCTAATTCTAATCTGATCTTTTTGGAAAGGTTACAAGGTGCTGCCCGCATGGGTGCCATTTTCCTTGCCTCATTCCCCATGACTCCCATTCCTATCTCTGCCACTGGAGGACTTCTGGGGGCTTTCTTTAAAAAAAAATTCCGCAATTGCTAGAATCATGCAATAATGCTCTAACGATCTATTGCCACGATCTACTAATTCCTCTGAATTCCCAGCTTTCATTAAATAAGTAAGCCTGTAGCCCTTTTTGTTGTGTGGGAACTTTTTTTTAATGAAAGCCAGAAATTCAGGGGAATTAGTAGGTCATGCATTAATATTATCACAATCTATTGCCAATAAGCCCCCAAAGCTCTTTGGTGGTATGTGGGGAGGGCAGTGACAACCATGGGGGAGCGAAGCAAGGAAGAGATGGGGAAATCTGCAGTGGGAACATTCCATCGCAGCAACGAGAGCTAACAGAAAAGCATCGCCATGTGGGAGCAGCTTTCTGTCAGGCTGTCTGTATACACGCCCATGATGTGTTACAGGGTAGTTGTAGAGATGGGTGTGTATATGTGCAAACATGCACATTTTGCATTTGCTGAGGCAAGGGGATGTGTGTGTGGGTTGCATGCATTGGTACGTTTGTCTGCAGTGCATGCAGCACCAAGTACTGTTGCGCATTTATGCATCTGCAGAGTGTGCTTCTCTCTGACTTTCTCCTCACTGTCGCTTGGCATTGGCATTTGGCACCTAACCGCCCATTCTGGATCCATCCCAACACCTGCTATCTTGATTCCAGTTGGTTCCTTGGCTGGTGTCGTGGCTTCTCGGAGCCTGAAGGGTGGGGAGAAGGGCACTAGGCAGGGATGGGAATGGCTTCAGTTGGCACAGACACCCGGCCAGGAATCAGCTGTATGTTTCTGCCCAACTCAGCAGCTGCTCTATGCCCTCTTCGGCCACCTTGCTCCAGGGATGCAATTGATCATCATATTCTCGCCAGGAATCGCGCACTGGGAAAACTAACCGTGTGTTCCTCCCAGGATGGCACGCTGTGCCTAGGGACGGAAGAGGTCAGACTTGTCACGCGGAGCTCAGGCAGGCAGGCAGAATATGGGCAACCTGCGCCAGAGTGGGAGTTTGACTGGTCAGCTGGTGGCCTGGTGGCAGTTGGCGACGAGTTTCTCCTGTGCTGGCAGCAACCAGGCCAGCAAGTCCCACCTGGAGAAGGAGGGCATGGAGCATCAGCTCCAGCGGGAGATCGAGATCCAGTCTTACCTCAGGTGTGGTGGGCTTTGTGGGCTGAGGTTTGAAGTGGGGCTGGGTGAGCCCTTTCAGCGGCTGATAAACAGTTCTCGAGCAAGGGTCCCCGACCTATTTGAGCCTGCGGGCGCCTTTGGAGTTCTGACACAGGGTGGTGGGCACAGCCACTACATGGCCACCACAGGAGGTGGAGCCAAGTACATCAGCATAGGAAGCTCAAGTGCTAGGGGAGGGGCTGTGGCTCAGTTTGTAGAGTCTTTGCTTGGCATGAAGAAGGTCCCAGGTTTAATCCCTGGCATCTCCAGTTAAAGGGACTAGGCAAGCATGTGATGTGAAAGACCCCTGCCTGAGACCCTGGACAGCCGCTGCCGGTCTGAGTAGACAATACTGACTTTGATGTACCAAGGATCTGATTCAGTAGAAGGCGGCTTTGTGTGTTTTCGTGTGTGTTCCCGTGCACTGTTTAAGTCCGGGAACTCAGTCCGTGGGACAGGAAATGCAAGGTGGTCAATAGCATGGAACACAGAACCAGAGGGATGTCCAGTCTTGGCTGGCTTTCAGCTGAGCCAGGAAGTGTGGAGGAGCTTTGATAGGTTTCAGAAGACATTTCTTGGTGGTTCTCCAAACAAGTCCCCTGCGAAACCCTGGGGGAGCACACAGTGGCAGTCCCCAAGCTCATGAGACTTTGCCTGGTCTAGCAGTTAATGACTCTAGCATGGAACACCAAACCCTCCTGTCATCTTTTGGAGCTGCGCTGATGAGCTACTTCTGACAGGAGAGGATGTTCCTGGCCTGGGATCGGTTGGAGATTTGCTTTGCATTTTCTGTTTGAGGTTTGCAGTCACTACTTACAGACTTGGTGGGGGTGGGGAAATCAACCGGACTCTGGGTCAGTCCTGCCATGAAACAGCAGGGCAGTTGCTTTGGGCCACAGACTTTGGGCAGGGAGAATAATATTCCAGTATATAGCAGATAAGGCAGCCATTCTAGGCAGAGACCTAGAAGTGGATCGGTTTTTCTTGCATTCAGACAGGCCTTGGATAAAGCCTTCCTTTTCAGCCTTCCAAAAATCGAAATATCCAAGTTTGGCAAGAGTCTGATGCAGTTTTGCCCATTTGACTGCAGGGGAATATCAGCTGGCACCATGGTCCTCGGCTGGGCCTCAGCCTGTTGGTCTTCCTCACACAGGGCCTAACAGATTTGCCAGGCGGCAACAGAGCAGGAAACCTGTCCAACGTTTGCGGACTTCATTGGAATAATCGCACAAGCCAAAGGGCAGGAGCTAATCCGTATACTAGAGTGGTGCAGAATTAGTATACTTGGCATAGGATTTCCCTGAATGTGGCAGGTGGTGGCCATATTATTATAAATTATATTCCCTGTACCTCTTAGAATGTGCAAAAGGTTTTTAAATATACATGTAATCTCTTACATCCTCACTGCAACTTGAAGAGGCAGAGTCGCTCTGTGGGCACTTCTTTGGGCAGAAGAACAGTTGCTGCGTTTCAGTGCCCCCCATACACACACACACATATGCACACACACCCCAAGAACCTACCCAGCACTAGAGTCTGAGTTGGCAGTCAGACATAAGACAACTTCTGAAAGTTCAAAAGAGGTCAGGATGCCACTTTTTAATGTGCCAGTTAGGGACAGGCTAGGAATTGGTCTCATCCCCAAAACAGAGCATCAAGGAATACAACTTCTGTATTTGTATTAATTATTCAATAGAAAATTAGAGAACACAATCTCACCTTTGCAAATATTTGGACATCTGTCTACAATAAGTTATGTTCTTGTTATGGTTAGAGAGAGCCCGAAAGACCTCTACGTATTACATTTTGTCCTGCCCTTCGTTGAAAGAGCTCGGAACAGCTTACATGGCATTTGGTTTCCCTTTTTACTCTCACAACTCTACGGTAGGTAGGAAATGTAAACAATCTATATGGATTTTGAATGGGTGGAAAGAAAAAGATCTGTGGTGCGACGCAGAGTTATACCCTTCTATGCCCACTGACTTCAGCCGCTTAGAACTGCATTGTTAGGCTCCTCCCACTGACCTTGTAGGTCCCTCGTACCCACGTCTTGACCCCATAACTGACGCAGCCTTAGATAGCCCAGTATGTACCTCATTCTATAGCAAGTATAACTCAAGTGGTTTATTTCACCATGAGTGAGGACTTGAATTTCTCAGCTTACGACAGCATACATTCTTTCCCCTACCGTTCAGGGGGAGGGGGGGGAAAATATAACATACAAAGGTTGGTTTTCTTCCGGTCAGTTCCCTGCCAGTAAAGTGGGCACCGTTAATTATTTTACTTCAATCGGCCATTTGGAGAAAGAACAAGGTGTGAAGTCTTAAAATCGAAACATACCATTTCATTGAGAATAAGTATGAAAAGGGAGTCGAGTCAGTCCTCGTGGGGGAGGGAATTCCGATTCGATTCACCAGGCTCCGCTTGGATTAGACTTAACCGCTGGGGCATGTTGGTGTCTCGTTTTGCCCGGCGTTAAAGATGAACCAAATCTGCGTCAGCCTTAAGGTGACTGACATCTGAAAAAGCGTTCGCAGGCAAGCTCTGAAACGGAAAGACCAAGAAGGTGGTTGGATGAGCAGGGCAGGCGCTAATTAAAATTAGCACAGATAAACAAGGCTCTGTGTAATGTTTTGCCCTGTGATAAGGGTTCCTCTCTTTAGGAAGACGCCTTGTGGAAGTGTGTTTGAAGTGCTTAATTATTTAAGTAGAGAGTTTTGAAAAAACAGACTTAGGAGCCAGCGCTCTGGAACACTAAGGGCAGAAGAACTGGATATGAAGAGGCGAAAAGGGAGTTCCCCCCCCCCTTGTGTTTGCATCATAAGATAAATGAGCAGGGACGCTTCCTTTTCCTGCAACCAGCAATTTTCCCCCTGCAAGTGGCCCATAGGTAAGGTTGCCGACCTCCAACTGGGGCCTGGAGCCCTCCAGGAATTTATGACCGCTCTCCAGACCACAGAGATCAGTTCCCTTGAAGAAAATGGCAGCTTTGGGGGGGGGGCGCCTCGGTGGCATTCTACCCTGCTGAGGTCCCACCCCCCTCTAAGTCCGTCATCCCTAGGCTCCACCCCCAAATCTCCAGGAATTTCCCAACCCAAAGTTGGCAGCCCTACCCACAGGTGACTTTTTAACTGGTCCTCGGCTTTTGAGACTGGAATTGAGCTGAAGAGAGAAAAGCTGAGGGGAGCGTTGGTGGTGCAGTTTACAGATCTGAACTGCCAAACCTGCACAAAGCACAGAACCACGTGATACGGCACGGGCTGCCCTGTTCTGCTTCTGACTGCAGGGGAGGGTTGCATGTCCGAATGCTCCCTTGCCCCCTCCTCTTAGAAAATCAGCATCCCCGACAAGCTTGCTTGCAATACGCCAAAAGGTTATTATACACAGCAGCATTCAAAAGACCACCTCTCCCTTACGATCTGAAGTGGTATGTTCCAGTAAGGATGGCGTCAATATAACATCCCCACTACTTGATTCGTGATCTCCTGATTGTGAGGTTAGTGGTGGAAACTGCCGTCACGTTTCAGCTGAGTTGTGGTTGACCCCACAGGGGTTTCAAGGCAGGAGATTAACAGAGGTGGTCTGCCATTGCCTGCCTTTGCATAGTAATTCTGGACGTCCTCCACATGAAGCCAGCTGGGTGACCCTGGGCGAGTCACACTCTCTCAGCCCCACCTACCTCACAGGGTGTCTGTTGTGGGGAGGGGAAGGTGGTAGAGAAAGTTAGCATATAAAAACCAACTCTTCTTAGAATCATAGAGTTGGAAGGGATCACCAGGGTCATCTAGTCCAACCCCCTGCACAATGCAGGAAATTCACAACTACCTCCCCACACCCCCAGTGACCCCTACTCCATGCCCAGAAGATGGCCAAGATGCCCTCCCTCTCATCATCTGCTTAAGGTCATCGAATCAGCATTGCTGACAGGTGGCAATCTAACCTCTTCTTAAAAACCTCCAGGGAAGGAGAGCTTACCACCTCCCAATAAAGCCTGTTCCACTGAGGAACCGCTCTAACTGTTAGAAAATTATTATTCCTCCTCCTCCTCCTTGGTGGCTTCCCATCCAAGTACCAACTGGGGCTGACCCTTCTTAGCTTCAAAGATTTGATGAGATCGGGCTAGCCTGGGCCATCTCAGTCAGGGCAATGTAGTTACGGTCTGCTATTTTCATTTGTATTCATCAACTCGGTTTTTAGGTAGCCTTTTGGTCTGGGCCAGGCCCACATGGCAGCCATGAGGCAGCTTAGTAGGGGGTTGACTTGATTAACTGAGAGTCGGAAGAATCTCTCATCTCATTGACAAGGGGCCTTCACGAGTCTATGTCTGGTGGCTTTGGTTGCTTCTTTGAATCATCTGGCGCTCTCTGAGGCGGTAAGACGGCGTGATGAGGGCAGCCTGCCACAAATAAGGCTGCTGTCTCTTGCTGGGGAGATGAAAGGAGCTTAGCCTGGCAAATCACTTGAGCACAGTGAGTGGACAGTCCATAGACCATCAGGCAAGCCTTTCGTAACCGGTGTGGGAGGGGGGGGAAGAAGAAACACGGATTCACAGGATTCTGCCCAGAAGATGAAAAGAAGGGAGAAAATGGGCGAGGGTGGACTAATGGAGTGGCAGATGAAAAAAGTGCATTGAACGTGTTGGGCAGAGCTGGTTTGGATGAGTGTCCTCTGTTGTTATTACTTTATTTATAGTCTGTCACTGAGACTCATTGAGGGGCCGTGGCTCAGTGGTAGAGCATCTGCTTCGTGTGCAGAAGGTCCCAGGTTCAATCCCCGGCATCGCCAGTTAAAGGGACTAGGCAAGTAGGGAATGTGAAAGACCCCTGCCTGAGACCCCGGAGAGCCGCTGCTGGTCTGAGGAGACAATACTGACTTTGATGGACCAGGGGTCTGATTCAGTAGAAGGCAGCTTCATGTGACTCAAGGCAGATTGGACTGGACCCGTCTATTTGGAACCATCACTGGCCCACAGAGAATAAATGAGGGACAGTGGGAGATCCTGGCGACAGGCATGTAGTGGAGACGTCTGGACGAATGGTGTCCTGCTATTCTTTGATAAGGTGGTGTTCTGGCAACTCAAGACTTCCCTTGTTCCGCTGTTTTGTTTTCTGGGTCCCTCTTTGTTTTCAATTTTAAAAGCTTGCTTCTAGGAAATAAATTTCTTTTGCCAAATCATACATGGTCCAGTTTCGGTCTCCATCTTCCCCATTTTATGGAATGAAGAGGGTGGCACCCATTAGCCAATGAATGGAAGTTGCAGGAGGGGTGGGGGATGGGGGCTGCTTTTCTGACAGAGCGAGGGTTGGTCTGTCAGCCTCATTCGGACTCGCCCATCAGCAAAAAAGGGAGGCAGCATGATGTAGTGGTTAAGAGGTGGAGCAGTGGACTCTAATCTGGAGACTGGCTGGGTTTGATTCCCCACTCCTCCACATGAGTGGTGGACTCTAATCTGGTGAACCAGCTTGGTTTCCCCACTCCTACACATGAAGCCCGCTGGGTGACCTTGGGCTAGTCACAGCTCTCTTAGACCTCTCTCAGCCCCACCTACCTCACATGGTGTCTGTTGTGGGGAGAGAAAGGGAAGGTGATTGTAAGCCAGTTTGATTCTTCCTTAAGTGGCAGAGAAAGTCGGCATATAAAAACCAACTCTTCTTCTTCAGTGTGAGCTCCAAAAGCCACAGGCTGTTATTCTTCGTTTTTCCGATCCTCTTTCTCCTTGCCTGTTTTCTCTTTCCTCTCCCGACCACTTTTAGGGAGAACGTAGAGGCCCTGCGAGATGAGCCTGCCCCCGGGCACCCCCGCTGCTAGGATGCTCTTTGTTATGGCCCTGGCCTGTGCCAGCCCTTTCCTGGACCTGCGGCCGCGCTCCATCAACGTCGCCATCATCTTCAGTGGCTCGACTTATACGCCCGAAAGTGCCCGGTTCTCGTCGGAGGACTTCCGCAATTTCTCAATGGAGATTAAGCCCATCCCGGTGGTTTTGAACGACACGAACCCCCGCAGCCTCATTGTGCGCCTCTGCGATGTGCTCTCCTCCCTGCACATCCACGGCGTGGTCTTTGAGGACGATACGCGCACCGAGGCCGTGGCCCAGATCCTGGACTTCATCTCGGCACAGACCTCCGTCCCCATCATTGGCATCAATGGAGGATCAGCCATTGTTCTCACACCCAAGGTAAGAGAGCATTCTAAGTTACTGGGGGTCTCCATAGCCATGGCCCTGGGCTGTGCTTTCCTCTTCCAGAGTGGTGTATTGGTTAAGAGCAGTGGTTTGGAGCGGTGGAGTCTGATCTGGAGAACCGGGTTTGATTCCCCACTCCTCCACGTGAGCGGCGGACACTAATCTGGTGAACTGGATTTGTTTCCCCACTCCTCCCCATGCAGCCAGCTGGGTGACCTTGGGCTAGTCACAGCTCTCTCAGAGCTCTCTCAGCCCCATCTATCTCACAGGATGTCTGTTGTGGTGAGGGGAAGGGAAGGTGATTGTAAGCCGGTTTGAGTTTCCCTTAAGTGGTAGAGAAAGTCAGCATATAAAAACCGACTCTTCTTCTTCTAAATATGTTACGGAAATATGCTCATGTTGACCTGCTTCGTATGCCTGATATGTAAAGGCTGCAGGATTCGTAGCACAGAATACAGGATACCTCAGTCCAGAATATTAACTTTATCAACAGCAGAATGTACACCAACTAGGGATATATTGAGGGGCTCCGGTTGGGATGGAGGGACACTGGGAGAGCTGAGATAGCAATGGAAATGTCATTCATGCTTGAGAGAGGAGATGTTCTTAGGGACAGTTAGATGGGCATTAGTAGATCTGAGAAGAGGACTGTTTTCAGCACCATGTTTTTCTCCACTCAACCTCTTTAGGAATTATTCCCAGACATTGGGGTGGAGGTAGGGGTTTCACCAGAACTGCACCTGAACATCCCTCCCCATTACGAGCATTCAGATAGCTCTCCCATAGTACTAAAGGTCTGAGTTGGTCATAAAGGGCTGCAAATCAGGACCGAGAGGCAGCGTTCCATGACTGTTTCTTTCATGCTGTCCCCTCCACTAACACAGGAGAAAGGATCAACCTTCCTGCAGTTGGGTTCCTCAACAAAACAGCAATTGCAAGTGATGTTTGAGGTCCTTGAACAGTACGACTGGACAGCCTTTGCCATAATCACAACGCACTTTCCCGGCTATGAAGATTTTATTGATTACATTGAGGTCCTGACTGATAGCAGTTTCATTGGTTGGGAGCGCCGCAACCGTGTGATCCTTAATTTCACCAACGATCCGGATGGGGCTCTCCTCAAACGTCAGCTTGGGGAGATAAATGCCCGCATCTGCCTTCTCTACTGCTCCCGTGAAGAAGCTGAAAGCATCTTCCGTGCTGCTCGGGAAATGAAGCTCACGGGCCCTGGATACATCTGGTTCTTGGCAGGTGCCAACTTTGGCCAAACTGAGTACGTGCCTGACCATCTCCCTGAAGGTCTCTTCATGGTGCTCTCAGCAGGATGGAAAGATGATCTCTACCGCAGGGTGCAAAATGGTGTAGCCATCATCGCCAAAGGAGCTGAGGCCCTCTCCCAAGTCTATGGCTCAATCCCAAAATTCAACAATGATTGTCGGGCACCCAACCTTACCCAGATCAACGAGAACCTGCATCGGTGAGCAGTGAAGGAGGTGGGGGGGATTTTAGCTAGAGGGGAGGTGGACTTGATGGCAGAAGAAAAATGTCATTGTCCGCAAGAAATAGACAGGGGATCCAAATTGTCTTCGTTCCATCACTCCCTCCTCAGCCCTTTCCATTCCTTCCTTCTACCTGTCCATCAAATAAACTCCACCCTTACTTAATAGCTTTCATTCATGAAGCATAGTTAAATGGTGGAACTCCCTGCCCCAGGATATGGTGATGGCTGCCAACTTAGAAGGCTTTAAGAGGAGAGTGGACTTGTTCATGGAGGAAAGGGTTATCCACTGCTACTAGTCAAAATGGACACCCATAGTCATGATGTATACCTATTCTCTCCAGGATCAGAGCAGCATGCCTATTAGGTGCTGTGGAACACCTAGGCAGGATGCTGCTGCTGCTGCAGTCGTCTTGTTTGGGGATTTCCTAGAGGCACCTGGTTGGCCACTGTGTGATCAGACTGCTGGACTTGATGGACCTTGGTCTGATCCAGCATGGCCTTTCTTATGTTCTTAAGAATCCATCCCCTTATTCAAATATTCATCCCAACCTCTTTCACAACTGACCTTTCTTCCTTGCTTCACTCTTTTCACTGCACCTCTACATATAGCCCATCAGCAGCTTTGAATACCCCAGCTTAGCCTGGACTCATCAGAGCTTGGGTTGGCCAAGGTCAGTACTTGGAAGGTAGACCATCAAGGAAGACTGGGGCTGTTATGCAGAGGAAGATAATGACAAAGCATCCCTGCTTGTTTCTTGCCTGGAATGCCCTGTGGGTGGGGTCGCCTTGAATTGGTTGCAACTCAACAGGCACGTTCTTCTTCATACAGCCTATCACATCTCCACTCCACATTTCCCTACCCTCCATCCATCCCCATTCAACTTGCTACCTCCAGAGGTCTGAAAGGACACATGAAGCTGCCTTCTACTGAATCAGACCCTTGGCCCATCCAAGTCAGTTTTGTCTACTCAGACGGGCAGCGGCTCTCCAGGGTCTCAGGCAGAGAGGTCTTTCACATCACCTATCTGCCTAGTCCCTTTAACTGGAGATGCCGGGGATTGAACCTGGGACCTTCTACGTGCCAAGCAGGGGCTGTACCACTGAGCCATGGCACCTCCTCCCTTTCGGTTTCTGGTGTTACAGGGCCAAAAATGTCTGATGTAGGCCCTTTGGGCCAGGCATAGAAGTCAATGGCAAACCTGGTGGGAGGGGCAGAGTGTGACACTAGGAAGGAAGCACAGACTGGGGGAGCTCTGCATTGAAACCGAGGAACTTCCTTCATGGCTCTTCACAGGTACTTCATGAACGTCACATGGGGACAGAAGGATTTTTCCTTTAATGAAGACGGGTACCTCATCAATCCATCCTTGGCTGTGATCTCTCTCAACAAAGAACGAACCTGGGTGGTGGTGAGTTTGAGGGAGGTTTGGGGGGGGGAGGTTGACTCCTGGGGGGGAGTTTATGAGCCGGGAAGGGGGGTTAAAGTGGTAATCAAGGAGGGGCAGGGTGAGCTGGTGAAAGTGTAACCATTGACTGGCAAGGACAAGTTTAGGAATAGCAGATTGTTGACAAGGTAATAATCGGGTGACTGATTATTAGAGCTAGGTACAGGAGCAGTCATTCCCACACAAGATTTATCAAGATAGCAGCCCGTCAGGGAGCTCCACTTTAATTCTAGGAATAGTAATATTAAGCCTTTTGGCTGATGAAGCTACTTTTGTAGTGAAAACGCTGGAATACGTCCGGAGCCGCGTTACCATCTGTATCTCCGTTGCCTGAAGACACATTGACATTGATATTGACTAAAATATGACTCTGTGTCTTACATGAACTTTTTTGCACTTATTATCAGCAACTCCAGCTGATTTTTTTCTTGACGTTGTTATTTCCTTGCTTTGTAACCCTTGTTGCTTAGCTTAATTAATTTCTTTGTAATATAGTTACAGCCTTGGCTGTTTTGCTGCCTGCTATCCATTGCCTATTGTCTCATTCAATTTTGCCTACTACTGTTTTATTTGCATCAGTACCTGGAGGTTGGCAACCCTAGTCATGGAGGCCCGAAAGGGAAGGGAAAGTAGGGGAATACTTTTGAGAGTGGGTGTGATTTTTAGACAAGCGTTTTTGAGTTTGAATGAGAAGATTTAGAGGTTGATCTAGTGAAGGTGCAAGGTGGGGTGGGAAAACCTTTGGAACTGACCAGTCTGGGGTGTGGGGACAACTTCCTGGTTTCAGCCTGAATTTGGGGACCGCGTTTGTGAGCCGGCAAGAGTTTGGGGTGTATCTAACCTCTCCTCTATGCCCCGGGAGGCAGGTGGGAAGGTGGGAGCACAGAGTCCTGACCATGAGGTACAGCAAATACCAGCCAGTGGATGAAAACAATCACCTCACGGTGGCAACGCTGGAGGAGAGGCCCTTCGTGATTGTGGACGACATTGACCCCGCCACCAAGACCTGCATCCGTGACTCAGTGCCCTGCCGCCACCCACTCAACCATACTAACAGGTATTCCCACGTTGGCCAAGTTTCCCTACTGGTTGCCTAACATACGAGTTTTAAGATTTCCGTTATTTTTTATATTCCTCCCTTCCTTGGGAAAGCTGAGGGCAGCCTGTACGGGGCTCCCAGGTGGTCTCCTTTCCACGCACAGGGCCAGCGGCACACCTGTGTACCTTCCATGAGGCATCGGCAGCTCCCAGACCACTGACTGAGTTCTCCTTCTCTGCACTGTTCATAGAGCCAGCGTGGTGGTGTGGTTAAGAGCAGTGGTTTGGAGTGGTGGACTCTGATCTGGAGAACCGGGTTTGATTCCCCACTCCTCCACATGTGCGTCAGAGGCTAATCTGGTGAACTGGATTTGTTTCCCCGCTCCTATACACGAAGCCAGCTGGGTGACCTTGAGCAAGTTACGGCTCTGTTAGAGCTTGCTCAGCCCTACCTACCTCACAGGGTGTCTGTTGTGGGGAGGGGAAGGTGATTGTAAGCCGGTTTGATTCTGCCTTAAGTTGTAGAGAATGGGTAGAGAATGTCGGCATATAAAAAACAACTCTTCTTCTCCTTCTCTGTGGTGTTCGTAGCAATCATTTGGAGAAGAGATGCTGCAAAGGGTTTTGCATCGACATTTTGAAACGTCTGGCTAAGAGTTTGGGCTTTACCTACGACCTCTATCTAGTCACCAACGGCAAGCACGGCAAGAAAGTCAACGGGATGTGGAATGGCATGATTGGAGAGGTAACCCCTTTTCCTCCCGGATGGTTTAGGAGTCTGGGCTCTCACACACCTTGCTATAATTATCACATGAGCACATGAAGCTGCCTTCTACTGAATCAGACCCTTGATCCATCAAAGTCAGTATTGTCTACTCAGACCGGCAGCGGCTCTCCAGGATCTCGGGCAGGGGTCTTTCACATCACCTACTTGCCCAGCCCCTTTAACTGAAATGCCAGGGATTGAACCTGGGACCTTTTGCATGCCAAGCAGATGCTCTACCACTGAGCCACAGCCCCTCCCCTCCAAGGCTCCCCTATCAAGACTCCCTTCCTCTCTGACAGAATTCAGGACTCCTGGTTTCATTGTCCCCACCACCACACCCTGAACAAAAATCAGTGACCCTGACTCTTATCTCAGAGAATCCTGCTTTAGGCTGTCCCTTGAAGGACGGCTTGGCCTGGGCTAATCTCCTTCATGGATGGCTGACCTATCCCTTATGACGCCACCCATCCCCAGATCCCATTTCCATTCACACCTATATGCACAGTAAGGTAGGTGGGCAGGTAGAGCAGGTGTGGTGGTTAGAGTTGACCAGGGAGACCTGACTTTAAATTATGACTCTGCCATGAAGCTTGCTAGGTGATGATGAGCTAGTCAAACTCTCTCAGCCTGACCTATCTCCCAGAAGAAGAAGAGTTGGTTTTTATATGCCAACTTTCTCTACCACTTAAGGAAGACTCAAACTGGCTTACAATCACCTTCCCCTCCCCACAACAGACACCCTGTGAGGTATGTGGGGCTGAGAGAGTATGACCCAGCTGGCTTAATGTGTAGGAGTGGGGAAACCAACCCAGTTCACCAGATTAGCGTCCACCATTCATGTGGAGGAGCGGGGAATCAAACCCAGTTCTTCAGATCAGAATTCACTGCTCGAAACCACCCACTCTTAACCACTACACCATGCTGGCTCTCTAGGGGTGTTGTGAGGACAAAATTGTGTGTGGGGGGGGAGACACATACTCCACCATTCAGCTCCTTGGAAAAAGGGCAAGATGAAAATGTGATAGATTAGAATCTTCTCCTGTGGCTCCAGAATGAGTTACGTTATTGGCTCACAACTGGTGAACCTTACTGCTGTTTCCCAGAGAACCCAGGAAGCGTGACACTCAGCACTCTTCTGTCTTTCTGTTTGTCAGGTATTTTATCTGCGAGCCGACATGGCAATTGGGTCCTTGACCATCAACGCGGAGAGAGCTGAAGTGATAGACTTCTCAGTGCCCTTTGTGGAGACCGGAATCAGCGTCATGGTTTCTCGCAGCAATGGAACCGTTTCACCTTCTGCCTTCCTAGGTGAATGCTCAGCCCCAGAAGGGGGCGAAGTCAAGAGTAGGGTGAGAGGGTTGGCATGAGGTGGGCAAGGAGCCTAGTGTTTCAGAACAAGGTGCATGATGGGAGAGGTGTCCTAATCTTCTCCAGCCTCCCCAGCCTCCAGTGTTGTTAAGTTAGAATCTGTGAAGGGTAATAAGGCTGTCCTGGATAATGGCACTCCTCCCTCAACAGGGAAGCCTGTTAATGTGCCAGCTGGCAGCCTCCGAGGGAGCAGAACATGGCCTTCCTGTTTAGTCAGGACTTTGTGCAGTGACATTCTAACTCGACTCTTGAAGGTCTGTGTTTTAATAAGGCCTTTTCATATCTCAAAGCTTAGCATTAGGCTCCAGCGTTTGGATTATCCGTTTTCATGTTGAACTTTTGTTTACTGCCTTGAGCATCTGAGGGGGGGATAATAACTTTAAAAATAAATAGTGGCATAGTACAGATCTTCTGCAGAGGCGGTGACCTGGCTACTAGGGAAGGCATGGATTGGGAGACATGTTTCGACGAGGCCAGGAGACAAAAGCACCGCTGGAGAGGTTGTGCGCCCCACATGAACACATGAAGCTGCCTTCTACTGAATCAGACCCTCGGTCCATCAAAGTCAGTATTGTCTACTGAGACCGGCAGCGGCTCTCCAGGGTCTCAGGCAGAGGTCTTTCACATCACCTACTTGCCTGGTCCCTTTAACTGGAGATGCCAGGGATTGAACCTGGGACCTTCTGCATGCTCAGCAGATGCTCTACCACTGAGCCACGGCCCCTCCCTGCTTCTGCAGATGGTGGGCAAAAGGTTTCCCTGGGCCAGCCTCTAGGGGATGTTTTTTTGGGGGCCAGCTTTTTCGACTTCTCTTGGGCTTCTTTCCCAGATCCCTTAAAGCCACGGTGTAGCCGTGAGGTGGCTCAGCTTCCCTCTCTTTGGATTTCACCCTCCTGCTCACGTTTCATGTGAGCAACCAGGGCCTTTGGGCTTCTGATGGGTAGCTCTGTACACCATGGGTTTCCTGAGAAGCCTGGGAATTGTCGGGGCCAAAGTAGACCAGACTGAGGCATCCTCAAGGATTCATCCATGCCTGCTTGTTCACATGTAAAACGAGAGGTGAGGGTTCATTGTTTAAAAACGAAAAATGGAATGTAGATGTGGAAAAAGTTAAATTCTGCCCCCTTCCACCTTACTTCACTGCGCAACACATTTTTCTCTGAGGTATTTTATGCATGGCTGTCTCGCTCGCCATCACCCTCTGTCGACCTCGGGTCTTTGTGTTGATTATGCACGCCATTTCCAACTGTCAGAGGTCGCCTCGCTCTCCCCCTACCTTTCCCCACGTTTTGTCTGCGTTTTCAAATTCAAGATAAAACATGTGTCTGAAAATGTGAGCAAAATGCGGGGAGACGCAGGGAGAGAGCGAGGCGACCTCTGACAGTCAGAAATAGTATGCATAATCAGCACAAAGACCCAAAGTCCTTGGAGTGGTGACAGCAACTGAAACAGCCATGCATAAATGACCTGTTACTCAGGAAAAATGCTTTAAGTAGCACAGTACAGTGAGGGAAAGGAGAGGGTCGGGTTTAGTGTCCCTCACCTGCTCCTTCCATTTTCTGCAAAAATAAAAAAAATAAAACCTTACCTCACTTCTTACATGCAAACAAGCAGACAGGTGACTAAATACATGGGGATTCCCCCACCCCATTTAGGTTGACTGGGGGGGCTGAGCACATGCGCATATGAGCATGCTCCCTAGGGCTTGTCCACAGAATCTTTTAAAGCACCCCAAAAGCTGTTCTGTTTGTTTGCTTGTCTTGCGGCGTGCAGTCCTCCAGCAAGCCAGGGCAGAGCTGCGTCTGGGTGCCTGTCTGGTATTGCAGCGGATGTCAATATCCTTGACAGTATTTATCAATTCCATTTTCATGTTTTTCCCCAGCCTACACAATTGACCGAGCTGCTGAACATGTGCTGCACCCATAGATCACATAGCTTGGAAAAAAACAAATTTCTTAAAAATAAAATGAATCCATTGCTGCTGGGGGTGGGAGTGGGGGGCAGCCACCCTCACAAAGCCATGATTCCCAGGGTTCCTTGGAAAAGGCGATGCCAGTAGATCCAGATTCTACTTTTTCATAGCTGGCATTTCCTTGGGTTGCAGTGCTACTGCAGACTCGAACCTAGGTCATTTATGCATGGGAGTTTTACCTGAGGTTCGTTGCTGGCTGGACCCACACTTTCCTGTTGGGAATCTATGCACCAGCAGTCTCCAAGCTCAAATTAAGTTAATTTAAATCCTGTTTTGTAATTGGCTTACTTGTAGTGCTTACTGTGAGAGAAAATCCCCCCCCCAAACCGAATTGCCACATAAAAAACCATTTTAAGAACAACAACAAAAACAGAGCAATCTGAAGGGGGGGGGGGGAAGAGAAATTCTAGCCTCAGTTTTTAAAAGCCTTTCTTGTGCTCAGAAAGAGCTCTGAGGAAGCAAGAAGTATTTGAATCCCCGCCTCTGGACATGCTGCTTTGTAATTGGCTGTGAGCAAAACCAAGCTTGCATGTCCCGCACTTTGCTTTCTGCATGGGGATTTCACCCGGGCTGAGCTCAGGGGAGAGGGAAGAGTCGGGTTAACAGAGGAATGGGAAGACCTGGACCTGCGAGGGTCTCTAATGGACGGAAAACTCATTCATAACTCCAAGGAGCAACTGATTCAGACCGGGGCCGAACGTGAGTCCAAGTACCCATGCATAAACGACCCTAGAGGCTGCCAGGCCTCCTTCCTGCAGAACCAGGGAACTGCAGATCTGTTAGGGCTCTGGTGGCCTTCCTGGAATCTTCACCCGGCTGCAGTTCCCGCAGCACCTTGGGGGAAGCCATGACAGTGAAACATGTTTAGGTGTCTCATGAAGATGCAGGCTTACATTACGTGTTTAGTAAGGCTAAAGTTTTACCCTTAGTTTCAGGGCGGTTCTCTTTGCCAAAAGCCGAGAATCCCTGCTGTGGCCCAACCAGAGGCCTGCTGTCTATTACTGTGGTCCCCTGATTTCTCTTTCCACAGAACCCTACAGCCCTGCCGTCTGGGTGATGATGTTTGTCATGTGCCTGACTGTCGTCGCGGTGACCGTCTTCATCTTTGAATATTTCAGCCCAGTAGGCTACAACCGCAGCCTTAGTGCCAGTAAACGTGAGTGCACCAAAGCTCGTTGGAGAGGGTGGGGTGGCCGTCTGTAGAGCCAGGGAGGAATAACACACTGGCAATGCAGGCTGTGACGCTGGAGCTCCCACGAGGCGAGCTGCCGTTTGAATGACATCCCCCCCCCCAACTCACTCCTTGCTTCTTAGGCACCGGAGGCTCCAAGTTCACCATTGGGAAGTCGATCTGGCTGCTCTGGGCGTTGGTGTTCAACAACTCTGTGCCTGTGGAGAACCCCAAGGGCACCACCAGCAAGATCATGGTGCTGATCTGGGCCTTCTTTGCCGTCATCTTCCTTGCTAGCTACACTGCCAACTTGGCCGCCTTTATGATCCAGGAGGAATACGTAGACACAGTCTCTGGGCTCAGTGACCAGAAGGTGAGAAAGAGGGGCCCCGACCTAATCCACTTGCTTCCCTCCCAGCCCGTCTACCTCTCCGCAGTCGCACACGTTTCTCATCCACTTCATCATAACCGCTCTAGTTTTCTTTCACTTTCCTCCATTTCTTCCATACGTTTCTTTCATTCCGCCACCCAAAAAAAGAAATGGAAGTTCAAGGGCTGCATCTTGTCCTAGACCCAGTTTAAACACAGCGACAGATCTGGCAACTTTAAAAAAAACAAAAAACGGAGACTTAAACTCCTTGTTTTGGTACGAAAGTCTGCTCCATTTCTACCTTTCTGATTATCTGATGATGAAAAGGAAAGCCACGAGAGGGTGTGTGCAGCCACACTGTGACAAATATGCGATAAAAGGGGGGAAAACAACAACAACTCTGTTCATAGGAGAATATCTTCTTGCTGCACTGAAAGGCTAAAGTGCAGAGTTTAGTCTCTGTTACCCTGTTCTGTTGAAATGTAATCTGAACATTTCCTGGCAGAGATGCCAAGGTCTCTGCTTTGCAGCGCCTTAGATCTCAGCTCTGCAGTAATGTCATACTTTTTAAAAACGGGACCAAACAAAATGTCACGCAAAGTAGTCTGCAAACTTGCAAACGCCCCTGAAGCTTTTATGTTTTCAGGCTGGATGTTAAGCAAAATAAAGGGGATGTGCAGTTAAAAAAAAAAAGACGTTGTTGGACGTGATTGAAAAGTGCCGTCGCCTGCAGAGAAAGCACAGGAGATGTTATGCAGACTTAATTCGGTTAAGCCAACCATCAAAGATCTCAGTTTGCCCCAAAGGCTGCTGGGACACGGGAGCAATGGCTGCTCTTCCTTTTTGAAAAGAAAAGGCTGGTCCCAATTTGGATCCCTCTCAAGCACCAACGGGAGCCCAGGACAGGGTCCCTTGTAAGGCAGGCAGCCGAAGTAAAGAAAAACGTAAGAAAGCTGGAGATTAATTTTAGGCGGTGTGCTGCGCCTGGAGAAATGCAAGTCGGATTCCGATTTACTTCCGGCTTCTTGCCTCTCAGAGGGAGAGTCAGTGGCTACTGCATCTGTGTCCTAGCAATCTGAGGGCAAGTTTCTTGAGATATATTTGTTTAAAATTTATAACGGCTCAATTAAGTTTGCATAAAGCTTTCTGGGCTCCATCTGAAAAGCGCTGCAGTCTGCAGAGAGAATGGCTTTTCCATCATACTCAACATCTTCTTCCCACCAGCGTAGTGTAGTGGTTCAGAGCGGTGGTTTGGAGCGGTGGACTCTGATCTGGAGAACCGGGTTTGATTCCCCACTCCTCCACATGAGCGGCGGAGGCTATTCTGGTGAACTGGATTTGTTTCCCATTCCTACACACGAAGCCAGCTGGGTGACCTTGGGCTAGTCACAGCTCTCTCAGCCCCACCTACCTCACTGGGTGTCTGTTGTAGGGAGGGGAAGGGGAGGTGATTGTAAGCCTGTTTGATTCTCCCTTAAGCGGTAGAGAAAGTCGGTATATAAAAACCAACTCTTCTTCAACCCCACCGTTGTTTACTTTGTTTAATATCCAGAGTGCTGAAGAGTTCTGAAGATTTTTGGGGAACCTTACACATTTCCTCGTGATATTTTGAATGGTCTTAATAAAAGACATTGCCCTATGCCCATCTTTGGATTTATTTTTATTTGCAATGGACCAACCTGGCTGCCTGAGATTTTCGCCTGAATTAAAATGCAGGCTTTGCAAGAGAACTCTCCTTTGATCTAGCAGCCCACATTTTGCAAGGCTTTTCTTTATATAGCTTGTGAGGGAACTGCCTTGGTGTGATCAAGCAAGCTCAGCTCTTGGAAAGAGGAAACATCACTGGAGGTGAAACTGTCATATTGTTTGTGGCTTCCTAGAAGCACCTGGTTGGCCACTGTGTGAACAGACTGCTGGATTTGATGGGCCTTGGTCTGATCCAGCAGGGCCTTTCTTATGTTCTTATGTCCAGAGGAAAAAGAAGGCAGGTAATCAGACAGAAAACATTACATTTCTGACTCCAAAAGGGCAAGCACTGGCACTGGAACACCTGAAGCTGCCTTATCCTGAATCAGACCCTTGGTCAGTATTGTCTACTCAGACCGGTAGCAGCTCTCCAGGGTCTCAGGCTGAGGTCTTTCACAATACCTACCTGCCTAGTCCCTTTAACTGGAGATACTGGGGACTGAACCTGGGACCTTCTGCATGCCAAGCAGATGCTCTACCATTCAGCCACAGCCAAACCTATGTGTCTGAAGGAGTGGCTGGGGATTGAACCTTGGATCTTCTACAGAGCCTGTGCACAGCTGGAACATTCTTCTTCACTACCACTGAGCAATGGTCATTCCCTGTAAAAGCCGCGAACAGAACCTGGGAGGTGGTCCCCCAGTGGTCCTTTGTGCCACACTTCGTGTCTCCTAGAGCTGATGCTGGCACGGAAAACAAATGTCAGGACACCCTACACAACTAAGCAACCCTTGCCAATATGGTGCCGTCCCTACCAAAAGTAGGAAGCCCCGTGGCGCAGAGTGGTAAGCTGCAGTACTTCAGTCAAAAGCTCTGCTCATGACCTGAGTTCGATCCCGACGGAAGTCGGGTTCAGGTAGCTGGCTCAAGGTTGACTCAGCCTTCCATCCTTCCGAGGTCGGTAAAATGAGGTCCCAACTTGCTGGGGGTAAAGTGTAGCTGACTGGGGAAGGCAAACCACCTAGTAAACGTTGGGATGTGACGTCACCCCATGGGTCATGAATGACCCGGTGCTTGCACAGGGGACTACCTTTACCTTTTACTACCAAAAGTGGCCTCCAGACATCTAGCAGCTGATCCCAAAGCACTGGGTTACTCTCTGTGTAGCAGCTGATCCCAAAGCACTGGGTTACTCTCTGTGTGTGTAACAGTTGTGCAAAAGGAAGTGTGTCTCTGCAGGTGCAAACCTCACGTGAGCAGGAGGTGGGTGGGGGTGGAGACTTGGTTCCGTACCACTCCTGCCGCGCTGGGTCGGGATGCCTTGTTGGTGCCCGGCGTGCCTGGTATTTATAAACCAGGACTGAGCTCATGGCTGATTATCCCCTGGTAATTAGCCCCTGACGAAGGAGAACAGCCACAGCTGTGGGGAGGGAGGGGGCCCCACACAGACCGGACCAGCTGTGGCAGGCGGCCTGGCTCCAATTGAATCTCTTTCGTTAAGAACTAACGAGCTGGGATGTAATTAATGGGCATAATTAACGTCCAACATGAAACACAATCGTAGATAAATATTAAACAGCTTAGATTAACCAATTCTCACTGAGTAGGAAGTAATTGGGAGGAGGGAGCCGAGAACGGAAATTCGGGCAAAGTATAGAGCAGAGAGAGAGAGAGCGCGCATGCACGCTTGAATAGTTATAACCTTCCTGGTAGTCTGCTGTGGTTAGGGTTGCCAACCTCCAGATAGGGCCTGGAGATCTCCTGGACTTATAACTGATCTCCAGACTACAGAGATCAATTCCCCTGGGAAAAAATGGCTGCTTTGGAAGGTGAGCCCTATGGCGTTTTACCCCGCTGAAGTCCCTCCTCTCCCCAAACCCCACCCTCCCCAGCCTCCACCGGCAAATCTCTGAGCCCAACTTCAGCTGGGATACAGCGGGGTACAAAATCCCAGCCCAAAGTTGACAATCCTAGAACTTGTAACAAAACAACAGTCGTAGCATCTTAGAAGACTCAACTTCTGATCCTATGATTATGGAGTCAAAATAGTTTGTTGTTTTCTTGCAACAAAAAGAAGAAGACTTGGTTTTTATATGCCGACTTTCTCTACTACTTAAGACAGAATCAAACCAGCTTACAATCACCTTCCTTCCCCCTTCCCACAACAGATACCCTGTGAGGTGGGTGAAGCTGAGAGAGTGTGACTAGCCCAAGGTCACTCAGCTGGCTTCATGTGTAGGAGCGAGGAAACAAATCCAGTTTGCCAGATTAGCCTCCGCCGCTCATGTGGAGGAGTGTGGAATCAAACCAGGTTCTCCAGATCAGAGTCCACCGCTCTAAACCACCGCTCCAAACCACAGCTACTGCTCTGGTTCATGAACCAGAACCTTCTAACACAGTTACTTCTAAAGAATCTGTCACCATAAAGGCACCGGATTTAGCCATATACATTTAGCCACCCCCCTCATTCATTCGTTCGTCTGATGAAACAGGCTCCGGTCCATGCAGCTTTATGCCATGAAACATTAGTTAAACTATGAAGTGTCGCAGATCTCTGCTGAATTTAGTGTTAAAGAATAATCTCTCCCCCACCCCCCTCTTCGTCTGACATCTTCATAGTTCTCCCCTATTCTCATCTGTCTCTATTTGCCTCGTTTCTATATCTTTATTCCTGTCCCTTTGTCATACGCATTCTTCTGTCAAATTTTGGATAATCTACCCCAATCTCATGCCTTTCTTTCTCTATTTTTTTCACCCGGCGCTTTTGTCTGTCTAATGGTTTCTAAGCCTCGAGATGCCTAACAGCCTCTTTCTATTATCTCTGCTCGCCGAAAAGCCATCTCCTCTTTTTCTCCTCATTGTCGGCACTCTGGGTTGCATTTTGTTTTGGTTGCTTCCTCCCTTTCCGCTGCACCAAATCTATGGGCCCGTGTGCCCCACAGGTACCCGAGAAGGGCCAAATGAGCTCGGACTGCTCTTCCATTGAGCCGATTTTCGTAATGCCCGAGACGCAGCAAAGACCTTTGGCAAAGACGTTTCCCTCTGTCCTCTGCCTTCTTGAAGTGGTCCCTTGGAATAGAACAAACAGGCCGTTTCTGCCCTTCAGACTTCCGAATGTGTCCCTGTCTATTTCAGTATCGCTGATCTCTGTGTGCACCTGTTTTGTCAACAATCTTTTCTGCCAACTGCTGAATCTGTCTATACCCAGAATTATCTTTTCATTGCGTCTGTGTATTTTTGAGTCCATTCCACCCCCCAACCCCCATCACCCCATTTACTGATCTGTCTCCATCATGATATTTCTCTCTAACTTCTAGATAAATTGCTCTGACTTTTCCCCCCCTATTATAAGCAAGTTTAGGGAACAGAGAGAACTTTCTAGACCTCCTCCTTTCCTCAATCACAATTTCTATAGTATTATACCCATGTTGTGCCACGAATATTCCCACGTCGGCTACAATTCTCCTGTCTTGTAGCGATCTGCAGGCCATCACTGTGTCCCTCTGCATTCCTGCATGTCTCTGTATGACACGGCCGAACTACACATTATACTCTCCTCCCAGCAATGTGTGATCAAATGTGGCAAGCTCTGTGCTGGAAACTTAATCCTAAACGCTCATGTTCAAGATCGGGGCATGTGAGGAGAGGGGGCTCACGCCCCCTCATACCATTTTCACAACACAAAACAGCCCTAAGTGGTGATATTTGCCCTCTTGGAAGAAACCTAAGTGTGACCCATCAATGCATGCGTTGCTCCCAACGAGCAAATAGCAACCTGTTGGGGAAATGGTTTAGAGGGAAAGTTGACGGCCACCATCCCTCCGTACCGTGTTCCTGATCCACATCATGCCTCCTTGTGATTAGGATTACATTTCCAGCAAAGAACTGTGCAATACATGTTCACTTGTACGGACTTGGGGGAAATATAACGTGTAGTTAGTTCGGCCCATTTATCTGATTGCCTTTCCAAGCCCTCCTCTGGAGCTCTCTGCCTCCATGGGCCTTTTCCACTCAGTCAGGTTCCTTGCGCATGAAAAAGGCGTATGTGCATCTAGCTTGCAAGTGTCCTCTTAAAGGAGCATTTATGGTTCTGCAGCTACTGTGTTTCTCAAGCGCTCTGAGCAGAATAATTGTACTTGGGAAAGTGAAGTTCTTCCCCTAGACAGCATGCAAGTTTCTTTTCTTATTGTTGTGAGGAACAGGACCGTACAAGTATTCCAGGCACCGCTTGACTGTGGGCATGAGATGTAATTTCTAAAGAGGTGCAATTTCCTCCTGCGCAGTCCCATCATCTAGTGCCACGCTGTAAGCGCTGGGTTGTTTAAATTTCCTGAGAAATTTTACTTGGTGTAGGATTTTTGTTTTAACAGGATATATTTTGTGCTGCCCAGCTAATGCAGGGTTTATACGACCACTGGCAAAGATTTTTTTAAAATCAGGCAGCCTGCCACTCCCCAATATTTCTTCCCCATCTAGCTACTTGCCTGTTATATGTAGACAGAAGGTCATGCAGTTGTTGCTGAGATGGCGCTTGTGGGGTTTTTTTGGAACAGGTAAAATTAGGCCGAAAACACCTCTATACCAAAAATACAATCCACAAAATCAGTATAGGATACCACGCCACCAAATCACGTTGCCATTATTTTTATATATGTGCCATATGAACCTTGTAACACACAGTCATACAATGCAAGAAATAACAATCATGAACCACACTTCTGTGAGAAGTTAGTTATTTCTTGCATTGTATGAGTGTGTGTTACAAGGTTCATATGGCACACATATATGGCACATATATAAAAATAATGGTAATGTGATTTGGAGCCCCGTGGCGCAAAGTGGTAAGCTGCAGTACTGCAGTCATAAAGCTCTGCTCACGACCTGAGTTTGATCCCGACGGAAGTCGGTTCCAGGTAGCCAGCTCAAGGTCGACTCAGCCTTCCATCCTTCCAAGGTCGGTAAAATGAGTACCCAGCTTGCTTGGGGCAAAGGGAAGATGACTGGGGAAGGCACTGGCAAACCACCCCGTAAACAAAGTCTGCCTAGTAAACGTTGGGATGTGACGTAACCCCATGGGTCAGGAATGACCCGGTGCTTGCACAGGGGACCTTTTATGTCATTTAGTAGTGTGGTATCCTATACTGATTTTGTGGATTGGAGGATAAAATTGGGCAAAGGCATGCTTTAAAATGTCCACGTGAAAAAACTCACAAAATAAAACAAATGCCTTTCTGTGAAGAGGCTGCGGGTTAATATACAGGAATCATGGAAAGTTTAGTAGGACAGCAAACAACAAAAAATCAAGTACCTGTGTGTGCAAACGCACCCTACAAAAGTCTCGTCCCAGGTGGCCTTCGAGGCCCATCTCCCAACTGCCTCTTTCTCTGTTTCATGCTCCCCATTTGCCTAACAGCACAATCCTATGCGAAGTTATCCTGTCTAAGCCTATGGACTTAGACTGCAGTAACTTTACATAGGATTTGCACTATCGACATGTCTCATCTTCCTCCCCAGGCACTCTTCCATTCTTAGTACTAGATGGCTCACCCAGTTTGAGAACCTGCCTTTCTCTTTCTAGAGATCACTTCTTTTACTTAGCACTCCTCTCTCAATTGGATTCTAGAGAGAAGACTCAAGTCTTCATACATCTGGCCACTTATTCATCCCTCTTAACGCACTGATCCATCTCCAAACACAGTCTGTCCGCTTGCCAGTCTGAATAAGAGGGGACCAAAAGACCCCTGATCAGGCAGGGCTCTTCACCCAAGGGCTGCCCAACCCACCGGTGGAATCTGCATTGCGGGGAGGGGTCCTTTCAAACCCTAAACTCATATATTCCGCGCACCATTACTATTTGTTATACACAGGCATATGTAACTGAACGGTCCTAGAGTCCAATGTTTGAAAAAGAAGAGCAGCTTTGTTAGAGGGGAACTAGAGTGGAGAATTGAGGGGAGGGACATTGACTCTTCCCATGCCCCTCATTTTTTGTACTGCAAATTCCCCTTCCCCAGCTCACGGAATTCCACAGATATGTGTGCCACAGCTGCTTCTGTACCCTCAATTCTCTCCTCCCTCATTTGCTTAAACGGCACAGGGGCTCAGTCACACTCGTGACGGATAGTTAGCCCCTCTGAGTACGAGCAAAACTCAACCACGGAGTCATCCCAAGAAAAAATTAACTTTACCCCAACACCCACATTTCACCCTGGAGAACCAGAGGATAGTGAGGAGAAAACCATCCGCACCCCCCCAATAAGTCTTTTTAGTTATTTTCCCACTCACTTCTTCATCCCCAAATACCCATTTCATTGATTGGTTATCCATCTGTCACCACTTTATGCACCTCTTATCCATTCATCCAATACTAGGCCATCTATCTCTCCGTCACACATTTTAGGGTCCTTCCATTTATCCAGAAACAGTGTTTGGGAAATTACCTCTGTCATAATCACTGCTAGTCAAGTCTCCAGTTTATTGCTTAGCCAATCGGCCATTGCGAAGCACCTCATAAAAATCAGCTCCCCAGAATTAAAAAGCCTCTCTCTGCTCATCCCGAAACAGGGAAGGGCGAAGGGAAGAGATGGGCGACATACTCTTGACCCTCCCAATTTCGCTTTGCCTCCCTCAACAGTTCCAGAGACCCCAGAACCACTACCCGCCTCTGAGATTTGGCACTGTTCCCAACGGGAGTACCGAGAAAAATATTCGAAACAACTATGGGGAGATGCACGACTATATGGGGAAGTACAACCAGCGCAGTGTGGAGGATGCGCTCCATAACCTGAAGACGGGGTAGGTGGGAAAACGAGGGGGTAGAGGGGGATGCGGCGGCAGGGAGGCTCCTCTTTCGCTCTTCAACCTTTACAGAATTTGTCCTTGCGCATGTATGCTCTGTGGTGGGCACCCCTGCACCACAGGGGCCTTTCCGCACAGCACGTTTTTTTTTGACACAATGAACGTGCAGTTGTTTCTCCTTTATAATGTACACTCCACACATCCTTCCACAAGGCTGTGCTTCCGTCGCCAACGTTTTCCCTCAAAGAGGGTGCTTTAGTTGCTGTTATAATTGCTGCATGGAAGGTGACTGTACGAGTGTAGCAGGCTACTATTTATTTAGTAAATAAATAGTAAATAAAAAAGGCCCAGCCTTTCTCCCTGAGGGGGACCCGAACCAACTTAATGGTTCCCCTGCCTCCATTTTATATCCTCGCAACAGTAGTTGTGAATTTCCTGCACTGTGCAGGGGGTTGGACTAGATGACCCTGGTGGTCCCTTCCAACTCTATGATTCTAGGATTGTAACAGCCCTGTGCAGCAGGTGAGGCTGAGGGTGTGTGAGACTGGTCCCAGGTCACCCAGCAAATTTCCATGGCCCAGCAGGGATGCAAACCTTGTTCTCCCAGGTCTTAGTCCAATTCTCTAACCACTACACCACACTGGCTCATAACTCTTGTATGTCGCTTATGACACACATGAACACACGAACACATGAAGCTGCTTTATACTGAATCAGACCCTTGGTCCATCAAAGTCAGTATTGCCTACTCAGGCCGGCAACGGCTCTCCAGGGTCTCAGGCAGAGGTCTTTCACATCACCTACTTACCTAGTCCCTTTAACTGGAGATGCCGGGGATTGAACCTGGGACCTTCTGCATGCCAAGCAGATGCTCTACCACTGAGCCACAGCCCCATTCCATTAGAGACACCACTAATGGAAACTCCCCAAGCTTCCATGCCCACAATATTTTGTGACCTTATAACAATTTTTAAAAATATTCTCTAAAAGCGGTGTGCTCCTTTCCCTTGCAGCCCCCCAGCAAGCCAGTGCTTGTCTAGCCTTGGTAGTTCGGCATGCCAGCAAGAGCGTGCCCCTCACTGTTCCCCACAACAGCGCTCCTAGGGACTCCCGCGGCCTCATTTCACAGGCAATCCACATAAGAAGTCCACAGTGAGGCATAAATGCAAGATTAAGCGGCACGGTCATGCTGTTAACTAGACTTGTATGTGGGTCTTTTGCATGTGAATTTGTGGGTTGTGTATTTGTGTGCCTTTGCAACTTTAATTGTAATTGATATGGGGGTGCGTTATTACTCGGCCTGTTAGAGAGGCCTTGGGGTGGGGGAGACGACGACTCCTAATGCTTTTGGAACTTCTGCCAAGCCTGCCACCGATTTTAAAACTGTCTGGGTTATAAAATATGACTTTCCAGTTAATCCTGGGGATGTGAGATTACCCCATATACTCTGCTAATTAACCCAGAATAACAACGACCCCCTGGTTCTTTCTCCTAGCAATGCATAAAGGTTGGAATCCGTACCCTATAAAGTACACATTAAAGCAGTGAGAGGAAAGCTACTTTTCAACCACGCTCCTGTACTTGCAGTTGGGGGGTTCAAAGTGGAGACTAGTCCTGGTTAGGGGATTTTTGAACATGTGCCCTGAAGAGGGTAGCATTCCACACTAGCCATTTATTTTACTGCTCCACAGAGTTCTTTCAAATGACTAAAACTGGAAAAGTCAGCATATTCCACCAAGCTCCTCCTATCACGTGTCAGATTCCAGCCTGCGTCTAACCATAACCTGGCTCTGTTCCTAACTCACCAGATTTGCTCAGTCTATGGCCCAGCCATCTGCCTGGATTCTGCCCATCCTGACTCCATCACTGGCCAAACATCCTGGCCTCAGAGAGGGAAGTCATAGGGTGGTTGCCACACAGAGATTTTGCCCTATGTGATGCCCCTATTTTTTTGGGGGGGGGAGGGCTCTACACAATGTTGTGCTTGCTGAGAGCACAACTTTGCGGGACTCCCAAGATATTCCCTTTTAAAGTGGAGCAAAGGAAAAACCTCCTTTGCCCCAACTTGAAGTGATGGGGCAGCTCTGCCCACAGCCAATCTGGGGTGATCAGTGGTCCCCTTAACTGGGGCTCATCTGTGAAGGAGGAAGGGACCCCTGGTGAGGGGGGTGAGATTGTTATCTCCAGAGTGCTTCTGTGCTGAGATGATGAATCACAAGGGGGAGGAATGGGGGTGGGAACCCCCTTCCCACCCACCTCCATTATGCTTGCTTCTGCCTGTACAGCAGGGGCACACCGGTTTGTCCTTTTGTGTGGAATGCCTGCCAAGTTGGTAGGTATGTTGGAGGGTAATCTAGTCTACCCTCTGCTCAGGGCAGGAATCTACAGCTACAATGTCTCCGACAGATGGCCATCCAACCTTTGCTTAAAGACCTCCAGTAACGGAGAATCCACCATCTCCTGAGGCAGTCTGTTCCACCGTTGAACAGCTCTCGCTGTTAGGAAGTTTCTCCAAATATTTAGCCAAACTCTCCTTCCTTGTAATTTCCATTAGGTTTAGCCTTGGATCAAGCAAAACAATTATGTTCCAACAATTATGTCGCCCTTCAATATTTGATGACCGTGATCATGTCTCTCCTTAGTATTCTCCAGGCGAAACATGCCACGTTCTTCAGTCACATAAATACATGAAGCTGCCTTATACTGAATCAGACCCTTGGTCCATCAAAGTCAGTATTGTCTACTCAGACCGGCAGCAGCTCTCCAGGGTCTCAGGCGGAGGTCTTTCACATCACCTACTTGCCTAGTCCCTTTAACTGGAGATGCCGGGGATTGAACCTGGGACCTGCATGCCAAGCAGATGCTCTGCCACTGAGCCACAGCCCCTCCCCTTGCCCATAGGGCTTTGTTTTCCAAATCCCTCACTATTTCGCTCACCTTTTTGTGGATGCATCTTAGTTTGTCCTCGTTTAAATGTGCAAGTTTGCCATCCATAAAACAGAGGGGGAACCAGATGGGTCCCCCTTCACATTTTTATCTGGCTGTTTTGTGATTCCCCTCCTGCCTTTCATGATTGTGGCCTAACCTTTCCTCTGGATTGGCATAGCCCCAACTCTGGGGGGTGGGGAGGGCGTCCGAATCTCAGCAGAGTTTCAAAGGGTCTGTCTGGGCCTGCAGCCCTCTCAGCCGCTCAAGTCCGTCCTCTCATCGTCCCCATGTGGAGATCACTATCTGTAAGTGCTTCCTGCTCTTATCAGCGGGGGCTGCTCTTTTAACCGTTTGAAGGGACTTAGGGTTTTTTTGACTCGTTTTTAAATAACACGTCGCCGCTGGTCCGTCCGTCTAGCTCAGGACTGTCTACCCTGGCAGCAGATTTCCAGCCTCTCAGGCAAAGGAGGGCTTTTCACAACACCTGCCTGTCAAGGATAAATGCTGGTGCTGCCTGCATTTGCTCAGCCACTGAGCAGTTTATTTCTTTATTTAATACACTTCCAGGCCCCCTTTTCTCCACTGGCCTGGGCTCAAGACAATTAATTGTAATCAGCGTGATTACAACTACAGGGCGAACCCCTTATAGCAGAGGCCTCCTGCTTTAAAAGACTTAATTAACACAGGGGTGTCTAACAGTGTGCTGGACTGGCCAGTTAGTATGGCTATAAAATAGACCGAAGATGGAAACATTAAGAAGGGTGTGTGTGCAAAGAATGGAGCTGTAGGTGGAGATTGGCTGAATAGAAAAAGAAGAAGAATTGGTTTTTATATGCCGACTTTCTCTACCACTTAAGGGAGACTCAAACCGGCTTACAGTCCCCTTCCCCTCCCCACAACAGACACCCTGTGAGGTGGGTGAGGCTGAGAGAGCATGACTTGCCCAAGGTCACCCAGCTGGCTTTGTGTGTAGGAGTGGGGAAACAAATCCAGTTCACCAGTTTAGCATCCGCTGCTCATGTGGAGGAGTGGGGAATCAAACCCGGTTCTCCAGATCAGACTCCACCGCTCCAATCGGCAAAATTTATATATAATTAGGGGGGGAAATAAAAGGGGTGGTAGAAGCTGTGGCAAAGATGGAATAAGACGGTGGCTGGCAGGAGAGGCCTTTTTTCCCCGCAGGCCTATCCGATGTATCTCCTAGGCAGTGCAAACTACGGGGAGAAACTGTAATTGTTTTAACTGGGAGATCGATCTGGGAGATGACTGCGTATTAAAATCCCTGTGGCCTGCTTATCTGGTGAGTTTGAGAACAAGCAGAGGCTTGGCGCTCTTGAAGGACTCACTGCTCCCTCTCCCCCCATGACCATTTGGATGACAAAGAAGAAACTTACAGATGGTTTTTCTTTCCAGTTGGTTAACCAAAGCTGGCCATCATTTTGCCTGTCGTAAGACTTTCTCTCTAGCAACAATATGGAACAAAGACTTTCTCTCTAGCAACAATATGGAACAAATGATGGTGGTGCTCCTTTGGAATCGTTTTTCATACATTTTTTCCTAAAATATCTGACTTTTCCACAGTACTGCTGGGTCTTGAATAGGATTCCCAACACTGCCTAGGCAAATGCCAGGATATTTTTTTTGGGGGGGGCAGTACCTGGGGAGGGTAGAATGTGGGGAGGATGCAATGTCTCTTCTGGGTGACGCTGTAGGAATTTCCCTTAATCTCTATGGTAAAGACCATAGAGATTAAGGGAAATTCCTACAGTGTCACCCAGAAGACCATGGTAAAGACCATAGAGATTAGTGGAAATTCCTAGAGCATGGTTATAAAGGCCTTTTCCCCCTTCCAGCTCCTCAGTTTCTCAAGGGTGGGAAATTAGGGTGGGAATTCCCCCACCAGACCCAAACAATTGGGAAGCCTGGTTTTGAACCTGTATATTTTAAAGTCATTTTTTGGTTCCATCACCCTACTGCAATAGGATATATAAAAGCTACTAAAGATGGCCTCTCCTTCAAACAGCAAGTAGTAGCATTTGCTTGTTCAACCATCAGTTCTCTCTCACTTAAAGGAAACTGCCCCCCCTCCAAGATTCTCAAAAAGCTTCATTCTCTAGCTTTGCATTATGAATAAGCAGCTAGGTCTAAATCCACTAGAAGCCCCCAAACAATCAGATACGAAGCAATCTTTAACCAGCAGCCTACTTGCACCTTAATTCCCACTTATCTGCCTCTGCCTGTCTTGTCTGTCTGTCTGACCGACTGCAGGAAGCTGGACGCCTTCATTTACGATGCAGCGGTCCTAAACTACATGGCTCGCAAGGAAGAGGGCTGTAAGCTTGTCACCATAGGAAGTGGGAAAGTCTTTGCCACCACGGGCTACGGCATTGCGTTGCAGAAGGGATCCAAGTGGAAACGGCCCATTGACCTGGCCCTCCTCCAGTTTCTGAGTGACGGTAAAAGCCTATCCACATGCCCGGTTCTGGGGGGAGTAGCGGGAAGGTGAGCTGGAAGCCAGGATTCCTGGGTCCCATGCATGAGGAATGGGGCTGTGAGCAATCGGGTGTGGGGGCAAAATCCAATGTGCATGGTGCTGGTTTCTTTAGCAGACGTGCCTCTCTCCTCACAATAGGTTAGTTGATGGGGGGGAAACAGAGGACACTTGGGGAGTAGCAGTGTCTCAAATTAGGAATGTTTGGTGTGTGCTCCCTTGGAAAGCAATTCTGGGCCATTTAGTCCCATCCACTTATCAGAAATAGGGTTGCCAACTCTGGGCTGGGGAATTCCTGGAGACTTGAGGGTGGGGGAAGAGGTACCTCAGCAGGGTATAATGCCATAGAGTCCACAATCCAAAGATGCCATTTTCTCCAGGGGAACTGATTTCTGTAGACTAGAGATCAGTTGTAATTCCAGATTTCCAGGCCCCACCTGGAGGTTGGCAACCCTGTACAAAAAACAAGGCGCATCTGGAACCCAGGTTTCAGCCACTCAGATCCTCTCCCATTCATTTTTTTTTTTTTACCTCCTCAAACTCCAGGCCCAGTGACCAGGCCAAGTCCTTACGACCGTCTGCTTTGATTGGTTTAACCTGAGCCTCTCTCTGTTAAAACTGAGCTTTGGGGGAAAATGGGGTGTTCTTTCTGTTAGCTGGAAAGTGGGTTATGAACCACAAGGTGACAACCAAAATTCTGAATGTTACTTAACTGGGATTAGTTTCCTTTTAACACTCTTTAGTAGCCTTTTTAAAAACTAGGCTTATATAGCATTATGCGCTCCCCACTTCCAAGCTGTGAGTGGTCCAGAGTTAGCTCTACGTGGTTCAATTTTATCTTTCATGTAAGGACATTGGAGATGCATCGTGCCTTTATACTATCTGTTTAACTGATAAATATACACACAGAGAACATAGCAGAAGCAAGAGGCGCTCCTGCAGCAGGCAGGAGATTGCAAACCCTGCTACAGATTATCAGAGAGGGGCCCCCTGCATCTTAAGATAATTTCACCTTCAGCCAACCCCTCCTCCCCCCCTTGTCCCAATTCAGAACTGCAAAGTACCTTCTTGCCATCTCTGTTCTTCCCCAAACTCTCGTGGATGTCACATTTCCAAGGCTGGGAAAGAGATTCATAGCCATTAAGGATTATTAAAACCGTTTTGCCAAGTCCCGAATCACTCATCAGTTTTTGTCAGGCAAAATCACACAGCAACAGGCAATTTTGGGCTAATCGAGAGAGTCACATTCATGACCCAAAAAAAATGTGGTTTGCCCCTCCCTAGTATCACATGCTTGGTGTGAAGGGATGCCACAGTTACAGGTTTGTGCCGGGGCCCCAGAAGTATTACTCCTCCCCACCCCATCACTAATGCTTGAAAAAGAGCCTTGTATTCTTTCTAAACTGAGGCTATCGTATTTTGGTCACATTATGAGAAGGCAAGAGTCACTGGAAAAGACCGTCATGCTAGGAAAAGTCGAGGGCAGCAGGAAAAGAGGAAGACCCAACAAGAGATGGATGGATTTAATAAAGGAAGCCACAGCCCTCAGTTTGCATGATCTGAGCAAGGCTGTCAAAGATAGGACATTTTGGAGGACTTTGATTCATAGGGTCGCCATGAGTCGGAAGCGACTTGACAGCACTTAACACACACACACACATTCTTTCTCCACAATGCACCAAACCCCCGTCCTGACCACAGCAGCCACCTGCACATTGATGAATCCGAGTATGTAACCAGAACGTGGTATTCTACTCTGGATTAATCAATCTAGAATAAAAGTGTGCATGCACCCTAGCCCAGGATGATTGGGAGCAAAGACTCTCATACCCCCTGGGAGAGAGGCAAGCTCCAGTGGGCTAGACACGGCACTAAGGGAATAGGAGAGGCATCCAGCTTTCTATTTCTAGCTCCGGGGATAATGAACAGAAACAGTTTCTGGCGTGTTTGATCTGAGCAGAGGAACCTGGATTCTGTCTCCGCCGCCGCTAATGGGCTCGATCTGAGGCTCTAATTGCTGTTAGCCAACAGCCTCGCTTCGCTTTATAGTCCTGACTGACTGGGGATGCCCCGGGGGAACGGGACACAGGGCTTTCCTTCCTGCCCCGGGGCATGCCAGCAGATTAGAGGGAAGGGCCAGCCCGTATCCAGGACACTTTTAAAAAGTTGAATGGAAAATGTGCATTGAGGGAAACATGCACTCTGCTTAAAAATGGCTCTCTCCAGCGTTCTGTATTGTATTAACAACATTCAGCGGTGAAGCCTTCCACATTCGTCTCATCTGTGGAAAACCTGTTAAGATCATGATATGTAAGACTGTGTGTGGGAGAGACACAGGGACTTTGTCGGGTACAGCGAAGGACCGAAATGTAGAAAATGTCAGCGTTTACATATAAATCCCAGATTAACTTTATGAATGCCCCAAACATATCTCTGTTGCCCCATTGTTCAGGCATGCCCAATCATGGAGACTGCTCACATTCACTGAGTTGGGGAGGCTCTCATAACTCATCCTGGAGTTTCATCATCCAAATTGCAGATCTTCACCATAACACAGACTAGAAAGTGTGTTGGCTTTTGTACATTCTATAATCCTTGATTTTAGGAATTTGTGCATAAAAATAAAGCGTGCACAGTCAATACATATGTGTACCTACAATCCATGTTGAAGCCTTACTCCAAATTAGTTTGCAGAAAGTTAGAAATTATGCTACTACTGTAAATGAGCATAATACATATTACCGTGTCTACAATTTAGCATGTTGATGCACAATTGTGTTAACTACATGCATATTGAGGAGTGATGGAGTGTGTTATAAATACACACACACACATATATACACATTGTATACTTGGTATGCACTTTAGAAAATCTCTGGCTTGGGTATGAGAAAGTATACATGCACACTATTGCAAGCTTCTAGCAGCTTATTTGGGGAGGGGGTGAGAAACAGTTGCCTAGCAACTCACCCATCTGTCAAATGATACTCTTTCTACCTGGGCTACTTTATATACTACAGACACAAGATTTTAATATTCTGCTCTAATTAATATGGGGAAAGCTACCAATTCGGGCTCCTGAATGGCATTAGGATTCCTAGGCATGCATGGATAATTAAATGTTGTGATCAGGTAACTAGTCTGCCTTTTCAGTACTTATCCTATGAGCCAAACTGGGAAAGGGCTGGCCATCTGTCTCCCTTCCCTTCCAAAGTCCCACATGCAGATTCTGTCCTGTTGCTAGGTGACAGCAACCTCTGTGGCCCTTGAGACCTCAGTAGTCACTCCCTAGCTTTGCACGAGAGGGCGCCTGCATTCACCAGGAGAGGGGAGTGATGCCCAAAGGGAGAGGGGCTAGAGAGAGGCATGTCTCCTAGGTTCCCTTTCCTCCCCGCCCCCCATCCCCATCCCTCCTCTCTTTCAGACGAGATTGAGCTGCTGGAGCGCCTGTGGCTGTCAGGGATCTGCCACAATGACAAAATTGAGGTGATGAGCAGCAAGTTGGACATCGACAACATGGCCGGGGTCTTCTACATGCTCCTCGTGGCCATGGGGCTGAGCCTGCTGGTCTTCGCCTGGGAACACCTCATCTACTGGAAGCTGCGACACTGTATGAGACACACGGGGCGGCTGGACTTCCTCCTGGCCTTCAGCAGGGTGAGGCTGCTAAACAAACAGAGCCCAGCTGTGCATCCACCCATATTCTCACCCACAAAGCTACGCTTACAGCTCAATTGTTGTGTTTTTAATCCCAAACTTGATCAGCCTGGGTATGTTTAGCCTGAAGAGGAGAAGACTGAGAGGTGATATGATAACCATCTTTAAGTACTTGAAGGGCTGTCATATAGAGGAGGGTGCCGAGTTGTTTTCTGTTGCCCCAGAAGGTCGGACCAGAACCAACAGGTTGAAATTAAATCAAAAGAGTTTCCATCTAGACATTAGGAAGAATTTTCTAACAGTTAGAGCGGTTCCTCAGTGGAACAGGCTTCCTCCGGAGGTGGTGAGCTCTCCTTCCCTGGAGGTTTATAAGAAGAGGTTAGATGGCCATCTGTCAGCAATGCTGAGTCTTTGACCTTAAGCAGATGATGAGAGGGAGGGCATCTTGGCCATCTTCTGGGCATGGAGTAGGGGTCACTGGGGTGTGGGGTGGGAGGTAATTGTGAATTTCCTGCATTGTGCAGGGGGTTGGACTAGATGACCCTGGTGGTCCCTTCCAACTCTATGATTCTATTAATCTGTTCTTGCAGATCTCTTTGCCTGTACCTAAATTATGCAAAGCTGGCCAATAGATACACATTTGATTAATTTTCATGGGTTGTGTTGGACACCTTGGCACAAAAAACTTAGTTTTCTTCATTCACGGTATACAGCATGTTCACCTCTGCCTAACAGTGTATCCATCCTTCCCTGTCCCTGCCTCGTTAACCACTAGTTACACACAGGCATATATCAGTGGCGCAGTGGGGCTGCTGCCAAATCCTGTTCATTGGGTGCTGTTCACATGAACAGCCTTCTCTTCCAGACTGAGCTTGGGGAAAGCGGCTCGGTCCGTTTGAGGCATCAGACTGCAGTGCACAGCACTGATTGGCCAGCACCTTGATGTCACAAACCCACCTCCCAGGAGTGTTTTCCTTAAAAAAAAAAAAAGGTGATGAACAACTGTTCAATTGAATGAATGTACATCCTATGTTTTTTTTAAAAAAACGGGCAGACAACTTGCCTGGGAAAAATGAGGAAAGCGAGGGCCAGAATGAATCAACATTCAATTTAACGATTACCAAAGTCACATACAGCTGGGCTGTCTCTGTGGGGGGGGAAACTTGCAGTAAACCCTCTTTAAATGAACATCCATATGCTGCCCCAGTCCTTGACTTGAAAGTTTAGTTCCCAAACATCCGGCTATGCAGGGATGAGCTGTGGGGCCTTCTTGATGAGGGAATATGAGATCTCTACTACGGATTAAAACAAGTTACAAGCCTTTTCATGATGCTTATGGATCCCTAACAAGGAAACCCAGGAGTTACAGTTCTGTGCTGCAATTCTGCGATGGAGCAGAACACTGCCAGTGCTGTCAGATGGCAGTTCCCGGAAGACTGGGGGTGGGCGTGGGGGGGGGGGAATCATGGTAGTTAAAGCAGCTTTGAGACAGATTAAATTTGTATTGTCGTTGTGATAAGTGAATGGGCTATCCCCCCTTCCCCGCATTTAAGACAGCCTCTCATGAGCCATAGCATATATTGTGTTCTGTATAGTACTCATTTGCATATGTTGATCACGTTCAATGCAGATTAAAAACTGCCTGCTGCCTTGCGCTGAATAGTGAAGATTAAAAAAAAAAGACTCAATTGGGTGGCAAAAATCCCATGCCACCCTGTGATTCCTCTGCCTGTTTCCCCTGCTTCATTTGGATTCTTTTTTGTCCTCTGCTGCGTCTGTTTGTCCATTTGTATTTCTCCTAGCCATCTTCTTTCAGTGTCCCTTCCTTTCTCCTTCCCTCTGCTCACTGCCAGGGCAATCCTTCTCTAACATCAATGACCTACAATGAAGGAGACGTTCAACAACACAGGGTGGGAGGGAAGAATGCTGTGTCAGTAGCAGAAGACGGTGCATGGTGGGAACTGATCTGGCTTAGAGTCTAGGGCGAGGCAGATATTGGGGGGCGGGGTGAGGGGAATGTTGTGGGCTCATGGAGCCCCCAGGTGTCCAACAAGTATCTTATACTAGCGTTCTTTAGGATGGTATTTCTCAAATTTGGGTGTAGATACTAAGAACATAAGTAGAAGAAGAGTTGGTTTTTATATGCCAACTTTCTCTACCACTTAAGGCAGAATCAAACCGGCTTACCATCACCCTACCTTCCCTCCCCACAACTGACACCCTGTGAGGTGGGTGAGGCTGAGAGAGCATGACTTGCCCAAGGTCACCCAGCTGGCTTCGTGTGTAGGAGTGGGGAAGCAAATCCAGTTCACCAGATTAGCATCCGCCGCTCTTGTGGAGGAGTGGGGAATCAAACCTGGTTCTCCAGATCAGACTCCACCGCTCCAAAGAAAGGCCAAGCTGGATCAGACCAAGGCCCATCAGGTCCAGCAGTCCGTTCACACAGTGGCCAACCAGGTGCCTCTAGGAAGCCCCCAAACAAGACGACTGCAGCAGCAGCATCCTGCCTGTGTTCCCCAGCACCCAATATATTCGGCATGCTCCTCCGATCCTGGAAAAAATAGGCATGCATCATGACTAGTATCCATTTCAACTAGTAGCCATGAATACCCCTCTCCTCAATGAACATGTCCACTCCCCTCTTAAAGCCTTCCAAGTTGGCAGCCATCACCACATCCTGAGGCAGGGAGTTCCACAATTTAACTGTACTGAAGGCTTGCTTCCCATAGTGTGGGGACTAGCCCACTGGGATGAAGAATCCATTGAGTGCTGAAGGCTTAGTGATCTTCTCCGGGGAGAGAAGGTGTGTAGCAGCCAGAGTAAGTGGGGGGAATGGTGTGTGTGTGTGTGTGTAGAAACTGGGCAGAGAGGTAAGTATGGGAAGTGGAAGACAGAAGTGTGGGGAAGAAGCAGCACACAGGTAGGTTTCCCTACTGAAGTTTCTAGATCGTATCTCTTTAGAAAACGAGCACAATTCCATAAACCCTTGCAATGGTGCTTGAGATTGCCTTATCAAGAACCTGGAGAGGGGGACAGTATACCAGCAACACCTTTCCATGCAGATAACAGGAGCATCAACAAAAAAAAGGCATTTCACAAGCAGTGTGCAATTCAGATAACTCTTCCCACATGCACAGAACTGTCCCCCTCCACAATGAGCCAGCCATGTAGCACTGCTCTTCATGACTGCCCCACCACAATTTCTAGGAGGGGTCGTGGCTCAGTGGTAGAGCATCTGCTTGGCATGCAGAAGGTCCCAGCAGCTCCAGTTAAAGGATCCAGCAGTAGGTGATGTGAAAGACCTCCATGTGAGCCTCTAGAAAGCCCTGCCAGTCTGAATAGACAGTACTGACTTCGGACCAATGGTCTGATTCCGTATACGGCAGCTTGACGCGTCTCACACCGACCATGCCTCTTCTTGAATTATAATTGCAACAGCCCCCTTCTTAATCCCTCTGTTTCATTCACTCCAGGGCATGTACAGCTGTTGCAGCAGCGAAGACCCCAAAGTCCAAGACCAGCAACAGCTGCCCATCCTCAACCACAGCTATGGGCCATCACGAGGTGGAGCCCCGGCCTTGCCCAGTCCCCCTGGACCACCACTTCCCTGTTCCAGCTTCCTGCCTCGAGAACGCCGAATCGTGGAACGATGGCGCCATGCCCGCAGCCCTAACTGTTACAAGGACCTGTACCCTCCAACGCCCGCAGAGCTCCCCACAACGAAGCCTCCGCGCCACGGCCTCAAGAGCCCTTTCTCGGATGGTTTCCACCGCTTCTATGGCCCCATAGAACCCGAAGGGCTCTCTGACCACGTTGGGGGCAAAAAGATGGCCCCCTGTCAGCTCTCACCGCCCCCACCCACCCGGGCCCTGGAAAACCCTCCCTCTTATTTTGCCATTGTACGCGAGAAAGAGACCCCTGACATGCCCCCGGTAGCATCTGGCTGGCAACGCAAATCGCTTCGCGGGTTGTATGAAAGTTTCCAAGCTGGGAAAGTGACTGGCCGGGCCCCAGAGGTGAAGAAGTACGACGGGCCGTCGAGCAGCTACACAGCCAAAAGTCCCTGCGAACTGGAACGGGGCAGCAGCCGGCCTTTCAGCAAGGAGCGGGGGCGGTACGGCTATACCCGGCTGTCCTACGAAGACGAACGCTCCCCGCCTGTCTCCCGTTACCGGCACGCTGAAGAGACGTCTCTGCCACGAACCGAGCCGGAAGCCAAATGCCCAGCCTCGTCAAGCCGTGAAAGGGGCTCCCGAGCTCACATCTGCCGCAGCCATTCCCACCCGCTCGCTGTAGGTGCCAGTTTGCGCAGCCAAAGTCATTACGTGGACTTTTCTGACTCGGATTCCGACATCTGCGAGAGGGACAGCGATGGCCACAGCTGCTGGTACCAGTCGCCGGATTATTTCTGCACCTACCCATCCCGGGAGAGACAGCTGTTTGCCACACACAAGCCCCTGCACTACTGGTCAGCTGATAAGTTGGCGAAATGCCACGGATGCCACGGCCCCTGCCAGCACTGCCTAAGCCTGGAAATGCTCCCGCCGCCCACCCCGCCATGCCGCAAGGAAGCCTTGCGCTACCTGAGCTGTTCCGAAGAGCGTCTGGAACGCCGGCTGGACTGGGAGCACCGCCACTGTAGCCTGTACGGTTGCCTGGCTCCTCGGCACCGCCACGGCTTCCACCGACGCTGCCATCATCATTCCTGCGACCTGGGGCCGGCCGGAGGAGTCCTTCACCCCACCTCCCGCAGCCTGGAGGACCTCAGCTCCTGCCACATGGTGCGCTGCGGAGCCTCCCATCGGCACCCGGGGGGCTTTTCCCCCGACTGGCTGCCGCGCCGGGTGAGCCGAAGTGGGGAGCTTTTCGCTCGGCGTGGGTCTGCCCATTTCTCCAGCCTGGAGTCGGAGGTATGACCAGCAACAGGTGGGGTGGGGCTGGGGTGGGGGTGGGGAAAGACGCTTCAGACAGGACCGCAGAGTAAAGACTGAACTGTCGTTCAGGCCACCAAGTGGGGACTGAGATGGCGGAAATGGCGCTGTTGCCCCAACCAGGGCACAGAGGTAGTATCACGAAGAAGAAACATGGAGAGGGGGAAGCAGAACAGTGCCACAAACGAACCCACCAAGGCAAAGGGCAAGCCACAGAGGCCGCCGGGAAGATCCAGGATAGCGCCACACCTCCCTGCCACAGGAAAGGGGAATTTTTAAACCAAAAGTGTTACCTGTTAAACCTACCGTGGCGACTGGAGTCACAACTAAGCCCATAGAGCCGAACGGAAGGGGGAGTGGAGAGGATCGTTCAGAGGGGCAACACCGTGCTACTGCTATCCCAAGTGCCGCCAGAGTAGCTCCCTGTGACAAAACGCCCTGTCCCTTCCACCAGCCGATTTACAGCAGGAGCTAGAAGGGAGCTGTTCCCTTCCTGTTCCTCCGGGACAGACCTTTTATATCCAGAAAAAGGGCTTTCCTTCCACCCTGTGGCACATTGATGGGGTGGGTTCCTGTGGCCAGTGGCAATTGGCTGCTGCAACAGCAGGGCTGTTACTCTCCGAACAAGGGAGGGCCACTGCAAACGAACCAGTCATGAAATCCAGGACTCTGTGCACCCCTCCCCGTACAGAATGACAGCAGGGGAGAAGTGCCATTGGTCGGGTCGTGCTCCGAGGGGGAGGGGAAAACAACCATACAACTGTTTGAACTTCTGGGTGGGAGGGGATGTTAGGAGACAAAACTGTGACTTTGTTCAACAGAAAACTGTGATATTTTTCCTGCACATTCTCCGCTTCCTCTTGTCCCTTCTTTCTTTTCTCTGCTCTTCTCACCCACGTTTCTTCTTTCTCCTTTCCCTCTGCTTTAATCTTGCAGTCATGCTCCCCCCCCTCCCAATAGTGACCGCAAACAAGTGTCATGGTCTCTAAAACACAAACTCTTATACTTGCGCGTCAAGCTGAGCGAAAATTACACAAATGAATCGAGAGTGCAGAACGCGTTGTGGGAAATTCTGCACCATGGATTCCTTGGCGCACTGCTTTTCTGCCAGTGCAGAAAAGGATGGAAGGCATAAAGCTATTCTTTAGATCAAGGAGGCACCCACATTTCAACCCAAACAAAAAGAAGCCAATAGCAAATATATAAAATGCTGTAGATCATAACTGAGATTACCGTACACTGTCTTAAAGCTGGTTTCTCTGAACCGTTTTGCGCTGCTGACGAAGTGGAAACTGAGGGAGTGTGGACTTGTACATAATTTCTCCACACCTCCCATGTGAATGAAGGATCAGGTACCTCTCATATTGTGGGGATGTGAGGGACGAGCTATATGCTACAGTTTTTGACAAGTTTGGTCTGGGTTTCAACTCATGTGTCCCACAGACACACAGCAGCTGGAGGGAACAATTTCTAAAAAGAAAAAAAGATGAAAGCCAAAACAGGCTCTAAATGGCTTGGGGGAGGGGGGGGGAAGAGCTCCTGCCTCCAGATTTAGAATAATAGAACCACAGAGTTGGATTCCTGCAAGAAAAGTACGCTGGAGGGGGAGTTATTTTGCTGATTTTGCTGTTCCATATGGAGTAGTCTGAACACATGGAGCAGCTAAATAACCCCCCCCCCCCGGGGAAATGTCTTGGGGGTGAGGCAGGAGCCTTTCCTCCTCCCCCTCCGCCCCCCGGGGTGTGTTCTGAGCCTGTTTGGGCTCTCTCTTTTTTTAAAGAAGAGTTCCCCACAGCTGCTGCGTGGCTACGGGCCACACGAATTGGGCCCAAAGAAGCCAGATCCAGCTCATTAATAACCGTAGCCTATAGTTTGGCCCTGATGAATGTACTCCCAATGCAGGTACATCTCACATATCTTCCTATGGAGGAAATGTGCAAGTTCATCCTTCACAGGAGACCCCCAGGGGAGTGGACACCGGTCCTCAAAACAAGCCCGAACCCTAAAGCAGGGGTGTCAAACATAAGGCCCGCGGGCCGGAGCTGGCCCCTGGAGAGCTCTTATCCGGCCCACGAGCCAGCTGCCCCTCCAGTCCTGACCAAGTGACATTTATGTCAAATCTGACCCTCATAACAAATGAGTTCGACACCCCTGCCCTAAAGTCTTACAGTGTGTACAGACATTTCTCACGCTTGGAATTTGGTACGTTCCTGTGGGAGACGCTCTCTTAATGTGAGGAGCCAAGGGGCTCTTGTTCAAACTAACAGAGTAACAGGTTTCAAGTAAGTGTGTAGCTTTTTTACCCAGCACTCGTGACTGATCTGTGCAATTCACTGTCACGGGGTATGCCTATCGGCAGTGATCTCCCCCGCCCCAAAGAAGAATTAGACAACCCTATGAAAAGTAGCAACATATAAATGGCAAGTAGATAACATATGCTCGAGAGATGCTCAGCGATAGAACTCAAGAGGTGGCAATGAACAGAGTATTCTGTTTGGACCTGTGATGCTGACATTTTTCCTAAAGCGAGAGCACGTACCATAAAGACCCCAGGTGGTTAGATGGGTTAACTCAAGTCTTGGCAACAAAGTAGATGTGATGGTGGCAAACCCCTGTGTAACACTGAACCCTCATAAAGTGAAAAGGGGAGGGGATTTTTCTCCCGCCCAGTGGCCTCCAAGAAATAATCCCTACTGAAAGCAAAATGGCTGAGGAGAAGCATTGGGGGGGGGGTTTAGCTTCCCTTTCCTACTTGCCAAGCTGTACTTCTAAATCAGCCCCCCCCCCCCCACTTTACAGGAGTTTAGCATGATTCACATGCTCACACTTATTACAGCAAATTCTCTGGAGCTGCAGCATAGGTATTTCCTAAAAAAATAAACTGTCACGCCAGGTTTGCCCCTAATGGTGCTCCCCTTACAAAAGCCTAGAAAATGGCCCTTGCTGAGGCAAAAGCCTTAGTGGGCCTTCCCAGGTCCTAAACCTTTTGCCACTCATTGCTCACACAGATGTGACCAGGGCTGTGTGCATTGTACCCAAACGCCACCCAAGTGCAAAAGTCAGAATTAGGCGTCGATTTTTGCATCCTAAGAATCTGAGCATTCACGTTTCCGTTTTTTGCGGCTGCAAGACAGGTTTGAAAGCGTGTTGGCAACGTCTGCGGAACTCCAGCGAATGCGAGACTCTCAGTCAGATTTCCAGGTGCTGGGGGGGGGCACCCCCGAAGCTTCAATGCCCCCATGTAGCTTTTCATTCTTGCCTCTGGCTGGCAGGACCAATAATGCAATATAAGCCAAAAAAGCTGCTGACTCCTTTCATCGGCATAACTGCAACTCATAGTTATGCTTGTCTTGGTGCATAAAGATAGGCTAACTTGGTGCAGAATTCCAAGCCAGCCAAGAGGACCCAGAGGCCTCGCCCTCGCACGGGGCAAAACAGACCCAGGGTCTGACCCAGTAAAGCTGTGCTTTCTCTCCTCTTTCCTCCTCGTGCTCGTTTGAAGTGCAGCGCTCAGGTTTGAGCATCTCGGCTCCAGTCAAATGTTGACAAATGAGAGGGGGGGAATTGGAGGAGAGCCGCAAAGATGATCAAAGGTCTGGGAGGCGAGTCACACGTGGAAACGCTGAAGGAACTGGGTCTGTCTTGCCTAGAGGAAACTCAGATGAAGGGGGTGGGGAGGCAGGGAAAAAAGACACAATGACAGTTTTCAAATATTTAGAAAGGAAAGAGGGAAAAAGAGAGGGAAAGGGCTGTTCCGCGGATGGGAAGGACCTCCAAGCGACGGGTTTTGAAGCGCAGGGAAACGCCTCGGAGTAACAGCCGTTCGGTTCAGTGCTGCTTGACTGTACGGGGCGAAGGGAGTGATGGTCCAGTTTGGGCTGAAATGGCGAGCAACATGGGGGTGGGGGCGAATCCCCCTCCTGCGAGCGCTTTTCTCCTGCATGCAAACATGCAGCCCAGGCGAGGGACTCGATCAGAAGAGACAGGCCCAGCTGTTTCTGGGGCAACCAGCTGGAATAGGCACACTCCTGTCTGTTTGGCAATGGAACAAACTACCTGAGGGTGCTGCAAAGTCTCCTTCCATCTGCTGGTTTTGTTTAGCTGTCTAGAGCGTCCTGTCTCAGGGCTGGGGTTGGATCCGAGGGCCTGCAACGTCCCTCCCAACTCTAAAAGTTCTCCAATACACTGGCGGGAAGAACGGCGCCGTCTCAGGTGCCAAAGCGCACTCCTCCAGAAACACACTTTGTCACTCCCAAACACTGCCAACAGTCAACTGCGAGAAAATATGCCCCCTCCCGCTCCCAACCACAGTCAAGCACAAAGGCATACAAGCACACACACGAACAATCATGCCAGCGGGTAAAGAAACAAAACCTTCTCAGATAGAACCCAACGTCACACGTGCAACGTGTACCTTAATGGAGCACGCGCAGCAAAATGGTACCGCGATTCAACACAAAACGCCACAAGCACACAGCTTCCATCACAAACACAAGAAAACAAGATTGCAATTATACACACACACACAGAATCTCAGAGCCACAATCACATCCGTATACAAATCACAATGATGGACCACTCCCCAAAGAGCATTCTCATTGGGTGAGCGTCCAACCCAGTGGCCCTCCTACCTGGAGATACGAGATGTGTACACCATCGCTTGCAAATGGTAGAAGGGTTGAGAAGTTACGTCCCGTGTGAAACGGCCCTGAGTCTGTAAGCAGCAACGGGTGCGGGAGCACCGTACAGGGTTAACGGGTTTACCGAGACTTTTGCTTTGGTAGGCAACCCGCTTAATAGTTCATAAAACACACTGACGGCCGTGGACACAGAAATACACGCGAAAACTATAAGAACTACGTTGCAGACGTGGAATAACAGGAACCCACAAAAGGCGCACGCCCCAAACCTCAAATACACTCGTGAACACAGATACAACCACAAGTGCAGAGTCAGGCCCACAGGCAGCCTCCCTCATTGGTAGTCCTGCAGTCACCAAGAAACCCACAATCTCCGTCTCTCTCCCCCCCAACTCTGCTTTCACTCTCTTTCTCTTTCCTTCCTTGTGTCTCTTTGTCCCTTTTCTTATCTGGGGGCAATTTAGTAATAACTTTAGAAATACTGTTTTAGGGAACGGGGTAGGTGGGTGGGGTGGACTTTCTTGGAGCGGGTGGGGTTTCGCTGGGAGGGGGGGCGGTGAACCATGGGGCAGCGCCCCAACGCCAGAATGGGGCAGGGTTTGGGTGGGGCAGGGACCCAGGCATCCGGATGGGGGGGGGAGGGGCCAGGTTTTTCAATACTATTTTAGGGTGTTCATAAGAAATAAAGGCTTTTTTTATCCCGCTCAGACCTCGCCCTAGTGTGGTTTCTCTGCATGGATGCATTTTGGGAAATTGTTTCTTTATCTGATGTTTCTTTGTGTGTGCGTTTTATATACGTAGGCTTAAAAAAAAAAACCCTCCCACCTCACCTCCCTCTTTCCCTTTAACAAAGCCCAGTCTTCCCCACCCCCAATTCTACCAAACCCCGAGAAAAGGAAAAATAAGGGCTAAATAGACAAGACCTTGGGCGAGTTGTGTTCTGATCTTCCCAGCATTTTAGAAATTGGAATATCAAATGTGCAAGGAGCGGTTGCCAACTCTGGGTTGGGGAAATTCCTATAGATTTGGATGTGGAGCCTGGAGAGGGCAGGGTTCGGGGAGGGAACACAGTGGGGTCCAACGCCATAGAGGAAAGGTTTTCGTCAGTGCTTGGTTCTCGTGGCCATTTCTTACATGCCCAGGGAAATGCCAAACGCCACTTTGGAGTCAGGAAGCAATTTTCCTCCAGGCAAATTTGGCCAGAGATCCTGGAGTTTATTTTGCCATCTTCTAGGCATGGAGCAGGGGTCACCGGGGGTGTTGGGGGGGGGAGGTAGTTGTGAATTTCCTGCATTGTGCAGGAGGTTGGACTAGATGACCCTGGAGTTCCCTTCCACGATTCCAAACCAGCCATTTTCTTCAGGGGAACTTCCAGGAGATCTCCAGGCCCAACCTGGATGTTGGCAACCCAGCAAGAGAGGAGATTTAACATTCCCCCCCTGACAGTTTCACCAATCAAAAGCAAGTACCCTTTCTCGTTAATTAGCTCTGGAAAGAAAGAGAAAAGGTCAAAAATTGGTGCCTGACCTTTTTGTTTCAAACCTAACTACAACGGTGTGGTGGGGTGGCAAAATGGTGCATGGATGGAAACGTTAGCGCCCGCCTCCACCCCTGCTTGGCCCCAATCTGAGTCCATCAGCTACTTCTGGGAAGATCTGATCACACAACTGCCTGTGTCACATTTAGTAACACCCTAAGAAAAAGAAAAGAGAAAAGGCATGCAATTATCCCCATCATCATCATCTACTTCATTTACACTCCACCTTTCTCCAGTTTGCCTACCTAAAATCATACAAAATAAGCAAAAGATATGCAGGAGGCCTTAATTTGCCAGATTAGGCAGGCTGCAGAATTTTGCTTTCTTTGACAGAATATGGATTACCCTGCTACAGAATGTTTCTTCTTCAGCCCAACATAACATGGTTAACCATGCCTGATTTCCTTGATCACTTGCTGAGCAGTTCAAGGGCAGTATTGCAGAGGTTTGTCATAAAAGAGAAAACAAGAGACTTGGGGTGACTTTATAAGATCTGTTTACAAATATACAAAGCCTATTGGAAGCAAGCAGATTTCCTGAAGCAGGCAACACAACCATTCACCATGCAGCAAATTCTCAAAGAGAAACTATCATATTCCTAGCCGTTCCCCTGCGCGCACATATATACTGCTCTTTCTCTCTCTCTCTGACCCAGTTCTAAATTGCTATAAATTGTTTCCCATCCCTTCCCAACAGCTGAAGGTTGTCACCTTTCAAGGGCAGGGGAAAGAGATTTCCAGCCATCAAAGAATATTAATGTTCTTGTGACAGGTCCTACACAGACCAATGTTTGCACAGCGATGAGCCCATTCACAGTAACCGAGGCGGCCCACAGACATAGCAACCATCTCGCCCACCACACTACCCTGTCCCAGTGCGAGTCACACTCCAAACTGTCACCCCGTGTGATGATACGATGCATAAACGTACATAGCACGGTAACTGTGACATCTCCCTGAAGTTTGGAGAGCAACCAGATGCACATAAACTTCAGTAAGGCGGGATTTAAACAAGATGCTGAAGACACAAGAAGAGCTTACCCTTGTGACTTTGCCTGAGCCCAGGGCCTGGCTGAAAACTGGGCTGCTACCCATGCAAAGCAGCTTTGTGTACTTAATTAGAATGCCAGCCCAACACTGGCTTGGTGGTATAGTGGTGAGCATAGCTGCCATCCAAGCAGTTGACCCGGGCTCGATTCCCGGCCAACGCATAAATCTTAAGGGGAGGGGCTGTGGCTCAGTGGTAGAGCATCTGCTTGATATGCAGAAGGTCCCAGGTTCAATCCCTGGCACCTCCAGTTAAAGGAACCAGGCAAGTCGGTGATGTGAAAGACCCCTGCCTGAGACCCTGGAGAGCTGCTGCCAGTATGAGTGGACAATATTGACTTGGATGGACCAAGGGTCTGATTCGGTATAAGGCGGCTTCATGTGTTCATGTGTTCTGTGCATCTATGGCATGTTAACTTTTTTATTTAATTAATTAATACATTTTTATGCTGCCTTGCCCCCCAATCAGGGTCCTGCAGGCAGAGAGCATGAAAACATTGAACCATTTGAACAATTAAAAACAGCATTTAAAAACATAAAATAATTCAATAAAAACACATAAACATACAACACCAGAACCAGGGAGGACCCCGATAACCCATACTGGGGGCATGCCAAATGAAACAAAAAAGTTCACCCATCGGCAGAATACACCGATAGAGGGAGACTGATACGAATCTCCCTGGGGAGGGTTTTCCAAAGTTTTGGTGGCAGGACTAAGAAAGGCCTATCTCCGGTTGCTTAGTTGCTCCGCGCAGGTAGCAGCTCAGCGTAAATGAGATGATGTGCTTGTGCAAAGTCAGATGAGTAAGTTCTTTTGCTTTGCCAGCATAACCTGTAAAAAAGTTGAGGGACTTGGGAATGTTCAGTCTGGAGAAGAGAGATCGAGGGGGGAAATGATTGCTCTCTTTAAGTATTTGAAAGGCTGTCACCTAGAGGAGGGCAGGGAACTGTTCCTCTTGGCAGCAGAAGCTAGGACTCGTAATAATGGGGATAAATTACAGGAGGAAAGGTACCGGCTGGACATGAGGAAAACGTTTTTACGGTAAGAGTAGTTCAGCAGTGGAATCGGCTGCCTAGGATGGTGGTGAGCTCCCCCACTCTGGCAGTGTTCAAGAAGCGGCTGGACCAATGGTTACCAAACTTTTTGGGCCACCACCCCCTTGGTTCCACAAACTCAACCCAAGTGCCCCCTACCCCATCCAACAACACAGTTGATGGGGCCCACCTCTAGCACCCCCTGCTGCCCCCTTACCTCTTAGTGCCCCCCTAGATAATCCCACCGCCCCCCAGGGGGTGGTACTGCCCACTTTGGGAACCACTGGGCTGGACGAACGCTTGCCAGGGGTGCTCTAGGCTGATCCTGCATTGAGCAGGGGGTTGGACTAGATGACCTGCATGGCCCCTTCCAACCCTATGATTCTGTGATTCTCAAACAGAGCTTTTAGGAGTCCAGAGTCTGGGCCCCATTCTTCTCTAGTCCCCACTGGCAGGGCTCCTCTTGTGTTTTAGCGTGGCAGGCTGCAATTCAACAGCTCAACCGTTCTTCCGAGCCAGATGTGCAGCGATGGGGAAAATTTTGCCTCAAGCAGTTTTTTTGTTTGTTATGCAGGTATTAAAGGTACAAGAGCAATGTGCAGCAGTTGGATGAGGGGACAGGTAACTAGTTCCAACTGGGAATGGCATAATGTTGCCCACGAATTATTTACATTCTGCCCATCGTCCAGAATTTGCGACGGGGAATGCCTTTGTGATTTTGTAACAGAAAAGCAGCACATGAGAGGAGAACCTTTGGTATGTAGGCCTTCTATGCCAAAGAAGATGTTCTTTGAAAGTGGGGGGGGGGGGTCCCACACAAACACGCATGAAGCTACCTTATACTGAACCAGACCCCTGGTCCATCAAAGTCAGTATTGTCTACTCAGACCGGCAGCGGCTCTCCAGGGTCTCAGGCAGAGGTCTTTCACATCACCTACCTGCCTAGTCCCTTTAACTGGAGATGCCGGGGATTGAACCTGGGACCTTCTGCATGCCGAGCTGATGCTCTACCACTGAGCCACGGCCCCTCCCCAACCTTTTTGATCCTGTGGGCACCTCTGGAATTCTGACATGGAACAGCAGGCTCCATCATGGGAGGCGGAGCCAACCACAAAATTGTCACCATGGGAGACAGACTGACACACACTTGAGGAAGCCCAAGGGCAGGGAACACAAGGAGGAATTTTTTTAATACACTAAGAAAGAGAAGAAGAAGAAGAGTTGGTTTTTATATACCGACTTTCTCTAACACTTAAGGGAGAATCAAACCAGATTACAATCACCTTCCCCTCCCTACAATCACCTTCCCCTCCCTGGGAGGTAGGTGAGGCTGAGAGAGCTCTAAGAGAGCTGTGACTAGCCCAAGGTCACCCAGCTGGCTTCATGCATATGAGTGAAGAAACCAACCCGGTTCATCAGATTAGCGTCCGCCGCTCATGTGGAGGAGTGGGGAATCAAACCCGGTTCTCCAGATTGGAGTCCCCTGCTCCAAACCACTGCCCTTAACCACTACACCATGCTGGAGTGTGAGAGAATAAAACCAACACTAGGTGGTGGTAGCTGCCCTCAAAACGACGTGTGTGTTTTTTAAATCTACACTTCCCATCAGATCTCCAAATGAGAATCAGAAGCCCAGCTGGGCAGGATCCCCGCCCACTTCCTAAAAACACCTGGTTGCTGCCAGAAAAGGGGTCAGCGGGAACCATGGTGCCCAAGGGTGAACACATGAAACTGCCTTAGTCCGTCCAAGTCAGCATTGTCTACTCAGACCGGCAGTGACTCTCCAGGGTCTCTGGCAGAGGTCTCTCACATCACCTACTTGCCTAGTCCCTTTAACTGGAGATGCCGGGGATTGAACCTGGGCCCTTCTGCACGCCAACCAGATCCTCTACCTCTGAGCCACAGCCCCTCCCCGTGGTTGGGTACCCCGGTTTTAAAGAATCTTAGCTGCGGCCTCTCTGGCCCTCCCTTCCCAGAGAACCCAGCCTCCCACCCTCCTTTTGACTTTCTGTACATGTAAAAAAAATAAAATTGAAGGCCTAATGGGCAGATGAGAGAATGAGTACAGCATAAATCAAGAAGATGAATGCATCAAGGGAACCAAAGGAAAAGCAGGAGAAGGCTCTAGGGTCACCAGGGAGCGCAGAAGCTTCTCTCGCTGGCAACGGAGGAAGCCCCGGGATGGATTGATTAAACCCAACTCGTTATCCATCTTCATCCCAGAAGCTGAGCCGCAAAATGCGCCAGAGCCCCAGCTTTCGGTTAATAAAATGAAAAATGTGTTTTCTTAGCCACTCCCCCTCATCCACTGGCTAGAACAAAAAAAATGTGTTTTTTTTTAAAAAAAACCTTTAATCTGCATCAAAAGCACCAGAGCTCATAACTGTTGTCTGCCTGCCGAGAGCCTGAAATAATAGCTGAGAGAGGAAGAGAAGTGACAGCTGTATCCCCACAGATGCGCATGAACCATGCGAGCCAGAACCAAAGGGTACTTGGCCGGTGTGACGGAACGTTCCAGCCGGGGTGCCTCCGAATGCGGGCGGGCGGCGATGGTTCTGCCCATCGTGCGTGTCAGCGCCAGGATCGGTTTCCACTCTCCCTTACTCCCCCCACCCCGCTCCTCTTCCCCCTGGCCCCGCATCTCGTTAATCACATTTTCCGGCTGAATTACACATTTGCACTAATTTAATTTTTCATTTCTATGTAAATGAACTTTCTCCAAAGTCCCAGACAGTCGCTGCAGTGACAAAGCAGCCCACGGAAGGAGGGGAGAAAAAAGGCGACAGCAAGAAGAGATCGGCCGGCAGGTTTTGCAGTCCCCGCCACCCCGCCCCACGCTGCTCTGACTGCCACCTTGAGGGTTTGGGGGGGCCTTCTGCTGCCTTCCTTTAATCTACTGGGCCCCCTCCCAATCCCGAGAGCCCAGAAGTCCAGCTATACTAGTAGGGTCGCCAGGTCCCTCTTTACCACAGGTGGGAGGGTTTGGGGGCAGAGCCTGAAAAGGGCGGGGTTTGGGATGGGGAGGGGCTTCAATGCCATAGAGCCCAATGGACAAAGCGGCCATTTTCTCCAGGGGAACTAATCTCTGTTGGCTGGAGATCAGTTGTAATAGCAGGAGATCTCCAGCTAGTACCTGGAGGTTGGCAACCCTATAAACTAGGGTTGCCAGGCCCTCCCTGGCCACCAACGGGGGGTGGGACTAGGGTTGCCAGATTCAGGCTGGGAAACTCCTGGAGATTTGGGGATGGAGCCTGGGGAGGACAGGGACCTCAGTGGGGTACAATGCCATAGAGTCCACCCTCCAAAGCATCAATTTACTCCAGGGGAACGGATCTCTGTAGTCTGGAGATGAGCTGAAATTCCAGGGGATCCCCAGGTCCCACCTGGAGGCTGCATCCCTATCCTGAGCCCTGAAACCTGGCCTTCCCCCCTTTATTCTCGGCTCCTGGGAACCCCTTCCTTTGCTGAGGCCCAAGGATTCCTGCTTCCTGGCCCCTCCTTCGTAGCCCACACAAATCCTTTCCCTAAAAAGGCAAAAGGAAATACTTCTGTACTCCGCGAGTGACTAAAATGTGGAATTCTCTGCCAGAGGATGTAGTGGTGGCCACAGGCCTAGATGACTTTAAAATTCTCCACATTTTGCCCGCATTTTGAAATTCGAGATAAAACAGGTCTCTGAAAACGCAAACAGAATGCGGGGAAAGGTAGGGGGAGAGCGAGGCAACCTCTGACGGTCAGAAACGGCGTGCATAATTAACACAAAGACCCGAAGTTGTCGGAAGGGTGATGGCGAGTGAAGCAGCCACGCATAAAAGACCTGTGAGTCCTCTGTAGAGGAAGGGTGTCTAGCAAGTTAGAATCGTTAGGCTGATCCAACCCCCACTTCTCAGGGCTATGCTACGATGGCATACTGGGGGGGGAGGCTGTGGCTCAATGGTAGAGCATCTGCTTGATATGGAGAAGGTCCCAGGTTCAATCCCCGGCATCTCCAGTTAAAGGAACCAGGCAAGTAGGTAATGTGATATTCCTCTACCTGAGACTCTGGAGAGCCGCTGCTGGTCTGAGTGGCCAGTACTGACTTTGATGGACCGAGGGTCTGATTCAATATAAGGCAGCTTCATGTGTTCCTTCCGACAGAGACTCTGTGCCTTTGCCAGAACGACAGGCAGAAATCCAAAAGGCCCAGCTACCCCCAGTACCACTTTACCAAAGAACAGTGGAGCTAGTTGGATTTCTTTCTGTGTCTGCCAGGGGAAAAGGAGCCGGCCGACCCCCAGTGGTTCAGGCTCCCCTCAGCCACACACGGGCATCGATTACAACCGGGGCAGCGCCCATCCCCTCCGCGTTTGGCCTCCTCCGCCCCCTCGAGCTGGCAGGGCCCCAACAAGTCTCACTGGAGCAGAGGAGCAACTTGTTGTCTTTAAAGATTCATGTTTTGCCTTTGAAATATTCAGCAGATCTCAAAAGCTGACAGCAGCCGCCATGCAAACGTACGCGCGGGGTGGGGGTAGAGTGGACCGGAAAGCCAAAAGGGATCCTTCAGTTCTGCAAACAATGGTGAGGTGGAGGAGCCGGTGCAGAGCGTGGCGGCGGGCTGCGAGTTCGGGATTGAACGGTGTCAGCACTCCGTGGCACAGAGCCGGGCGTCCCCAGCAGCTGCTGGCTCAGCAGGGCCTGCGTCTCTGCTCCCGGGCCCTATAATATCGGGTAATTGCCAGTAATCTGCGACAGAGCCGCCCGTCCCTCCGTCTCGTTATCTCTTACACTCGTCACCTGCCTCTGAACTCGGAAAGCGATGCTGAGCAAGCGGAACTGGGCCCTGCTGCAGAGCATGGGGTGGGAGGGGCGGCTGCGGTTTTTTAGCAGCCCCCCTGCAACATAGCCAAGCGCATTTTAACCCACCCCGGCCCCGCTGCCGTTCGAAGGCACCCAGGGGAAACCCTCGCCGGCGTCTCTGTCCTTCTCGCAAACTGCTAAGGTGACTGTCGTTCCCAAACAGTGAAAAAACGGCTAGTAATTAAAAGCTCCTGGGAGCCCGATGCCCTCATCTGCAGAGAAGGCGAACTCTTTATTCCGGCGTGATTCACTGCTCTGGCCTTGCCTGTTTCCAATCAGAGGGGTGCGATTCTGCCCCTGTCCCTACAGCCGACATAATTGGTTCATTTTGCTCCCAAGAGAGGTGCTGCGGAAATAGCACCCCTCAGAGGAGTATGCCCGTTGCATCTCTCCATGAGTCACCTCTCTGGCCCCCACTTCCTTTTAATGAGGAAGCATGCCCAGAAAAATGACCTAGACAGGAACGAAGAAGAAGAAGAGGAGGAGGAAGAAGAAGAGGAGGAGGAAGAACTGGTTTTTATATGCCAACTTTCTCTCCCACTTAAGGGAAAATCAAACCAGCTTACACCCACAACAGACACCCTGTGAGGTAGGTGGGGCTGAGAGAGTGTGACTAGCCCAAGGTCACCCAGCTGGCTTCATGTATAGGAGTGGGGAAACCAACCCGGTTCACCAGATCAGCATCCGCCGCTCACGTGGAGGAGAGGGGAATCAAACCCGGTTCTCCAGATCAGAGTCCACTGCTCCAAGCCACCGCCCTTAACCACTACACCACACTGGCAGGAGGATGGATGGGCTCCTCCGAGGGCAGTACTTGTTCTTTCGCACGAATGGCAACCTTTTCCGGTGAAATGTACCTTCGTTTTTAATTCGGAAAAATAAATGTGCTTCAGACGTCAGAGCCCCGCATTGAGGCATGCTTCTTTCCCAGAGACTCAGGGGTGCTGGCTGCAAAATCTTCTCCCCACCACCACTCATCCAGTGCCAAGGAATCCAGGAGTCCTCTCCCAGTATTCTACCTGATACAACAGACAACAATAGTCATGGGAAAGCTTGTCAGACCTAGAAGCAAAAAGATCACCACTGCAGCAAGCTCATGGGGAAAAGCTGCACCCATGGAAAGTCTCCCTTCAAAGCAGCTCTTAAAAATAGGCACTTTTACAGGATCACAGCCTGGTAACCCTAGCTCTTGAACCCGGCTCCTTCCTTCAACGTCCCCCTGAAAAACAACAACCCATACCTACCCACAGGACCCCAGGAATCCTCATGCCACCAAATCCCTGCACCATTCCTATTTAGACGTATTATCCTTCCCCCTCCCCATCTGATGCCTTTAACAACGGACAGCAAGAAAATTAACAGATGCACTCTTTCTTGAGATAAGGATGCATAGATTGAAGAAGCTGGACCTGCTGACTTTCAGCCTGCCATACAGCCATTAAAGGCACAAGATCCATTGGGGGGGGAATCGGAGGGAATCGCGACCCCTCAGGGAGCTCCAACCCATTAGACCTCTTTCCTCTTCCAGAGAATTCAGCAAGAGGCAATATTGCTTTAAAAAAAAACATGTAGACACAAACACACAGAGCATCTCAAACACCCCACATGGGTGAAGCCAAACACAATCTGTCATCTGCCTTCTGGAACATATGGAGAGAGAGCTCCTTTCTCATCCGGCTCTTTCCCAAGCTCTAAGCGCTTTTGGCTTCACACCTTCCGAGCGTGCAAACATTGCCATAATCCAGGTAGTTCAAGGCAGAGCTTGCGAGAGAAATGCCAGGCCCCTCAGGAAGCTTCTTCCCTCCCCAGCCATCACCGGTCAGGCCCCAACCTGCTTCTTTTCTCCATGCTTGGAAGTCCCATCCTCAGGCCTGGAAACCCCACTCCCGATCTTGAATGCGCAGGGACCAGTTACTGCCACATTACATTTAGCTTGGAAAGAAGGCGGCTAAGGGGAGACATGATAGAGGTCTGTAAAATTATCTATGGTGTGGAGAGAGTGGACAGGGAGAAGCTTTTCTCCCTCTCTCATAATACTAGAACGCGGGGTCATCTGCTGAAGCCGGAGGGTGAAAGATTCAAAACAGATAAAAGGAAGTGTTTCTTCACGTAACCCATAGTTAAATTGTGGAACTCCCTGCCCCAGGATGTGGTGATGGCTGCCAACTTGGAAGGCTTGAAGAGGGGAGTGGACATGTTCATGGAGGAGAGGGGTATTAGTAAAAATGGATACTAGTCATGATGCATACCTATTCTCTCCAGAAACAGAGCAGCATGCCGAATATATTGGGTGCTGTGGAACCCAGGCAGGGCGGTGCTGCTGCATTTGTCTTGTTTGGGGGCTTCCTGGAGGCACCTGGTTGGCCACTGTGTAAACAGACTGGCACACATACACAGGACTTGATGGACCTTGGTCTGATCCAGCATGGCTTTTCTTATGTTCTTATTACAATACAGGGGCAATAAGACATCCTTGCAATGAGGCCAACCGTGTCCTGGGAAGGGGGCACGTCCCGTGAAAAGAATTCAGATAATCAAATGACTCCCCGCGCCCTCCCAATGGTTTTCCACCCGTCGCCTCTAGGGCTCGTTGCCGATTTTCTATTTTCTCTTCTGCCTCTGTTATTTATGATGGAACATGATTTGCTCGGTGCCTCAGCTTTCACAGCAAAATTACAGGAAAGGAGTAGAAGGCACGCGGCCAAGTGGAGAACACCCAAGGTCCTCCCCCTCCCCTCTCAGATCGCCTGGACCCCTCTCCTTTCCCAGAAGCTCGGAGATCCTGGCTTTCAGCATGCACGTACCTTCATTCATTCAGCTCCCGCACACATACACAGGGGTTTCCCTCCCTCCCAGAGACCCAGATCCTGACCCCTCCCTGCCTGACCGAGACCACTCGAGAACCCAGGAGTCCTAGCTGCCAGCCCTCCTGCTTGGACACTTAACCCAGAGCCCTAAAAAAATTAAAACCACATTCAGATGGATCCTCCCTACTTTTCCCCTTGATCTTGCCCAGTTCCCCTGCTCACTGCAGCCCCTGTCCTCCATGTGGTGTAGTGGTTAAGAGCGGCAGCCTCTAATCTGCAGAACCGGGTTTGATTCCTCACCCCTCCACACAAAGCCAGCTGGGTGACCCTGGGCTAGTCACAGTTCTCTCCGAACTCTCTCAGCCCCACCTACCTCACAAGGTGCCTGTTGTGGGGAGAGGAAGGGAAGGAGATAATAAGCTGGTTTGGTTCTCATTAAAACAGTAGAGAAAATCGGGGTATAAAAACCAACTCCTCCTCTTCCTCTTCTTCTTTTTGCCCCTTTTGCTAGAAGAAAAACTAGTCGTACCATCCCATTCTTCACATAATATACAAATCAGTGCCCTAATTGTGCAGACAGAGGGGAGGACTTCCTGCCCTCAGGGCTGCTTCTCATTTTCAGGTGCCCAGCATAAAACATGCAGGTGGGAAACCAGGTGGACATTTCAACAGCGAAGCCCTTCCTTCCCCTCCAAGCGTGTAATCGGTGCAGTTGTGGGGCATGCTGGCCTGCCCCAGAGTGGTTGCTCCAGCCCCCATGACTCTGTTTCCTCGTAGCGCTGCACATGGCCATACATTATGCACAGTGTCTCAAAGAAACATGATGGTCAGCACCGGGTATCAGCGGCGACCAGGAGAAGCAGAGATAAGTGAACGATGGAAAGAAAAGACAAAAAGCCAGCCACTTGGTGGAAAATGCCGTCAAGCCGCAGCCTACTTATGGCGACCCCATGTGCAACAGACATTCAGAGGTGGTTTGCCATTGCCTGCCTCTGCATAGAGACCCTGGACTTCCTTGGTGGTCTTCCATCCAAGTACTAACCAGAGCTGACCCTGCTTAGTTTCCGAGGTCTGAGAAGGCTAGCCCGGGCCTCATCTAATACAAACAATGGCTCCCAGCCACTTACCGAGGGACAACTGTCAGACGTCTTCTGTATACGCTCCAGTGGTACAGATTTGCCCAGTGCAGCATCTGGTTTTAGACTCCTGTCGCTAGATAGTTGATTTTTATGGTAACATGCGTAATGTTCCGGTGCAGCTTCTCCCCTGAGCAGTCCCCACAGTAGATTCAGAAGTGAGCCCCAAAGATCTTGGTGAGGGTGTAAAGGGGTCAGGGATGCACATTCCCTTCACGATCAGCACTCACAAACCGATGCACTTTCGCCTCCACAGTGGGCAGCGGGGCCTATTCTTCCCCTGCCTCTTCCGCGCCTTGACCGGCTGCCTACTTACCTCCCCCCGCCCCATTCAATTTGACTTCCGACAAGTGTACAAAGTTATGCTCCCTCCCCCACTTCCCAGAGAAGCAGGGACCTCATGGCCTGCACATCCCAGTTTCCAGTCAAGTGTCCACTGTCTGACCTCCAGGCAATTATTTATTCGCATCCATTTTAAGCGCATCCTCATTCTCTGAGGTAGGTCATTCAAAACACATACCGCAGATTTGGTGGGACGAAGAAACGTGCATGCCCAAGATCCTTCAAAGCTTAAGCCAGTCTGGCCAGCCTGTTGGGGGTTTGTGTGTGGCAGAGACACTACCAGGTTCCCCTCCTTCTCAGACCCTCATCTACCAGGCCCAGAGAAGTCCCAGATCCTGACAACAGCAAGGATGCCAACCTCCAGGTACTAGCTGGAGATCTCCTGCTATTACAACAGTTCTCCAGCCGACAGAGATCAGTTCATCTGGAGATAATGGCCGCTTTGGCAGTTGGACTCTATGGCATTGAAGTCCCTCCCCACCCCAAATCCTGCCCTCCTCAGGCTCCATCCCAAAAACCTCCCGCCGGTGGTGAAGAGGGACCTGGCAACCCTACCCTTTAAGAGTCAGGCAATCACTGATTGCTGGATGGTAGAGCATCTCCTTGGCATGCAGAAGGTCCCAGGTTCAATCCCCGGCACCTCCAGTTAAAGGGTCTAGGCAGGTAGGTGATGTGAAAGACCCCTGCCTGAGACCCTGGAGAGCTGCCGTCGGTCTAAGCAGACGATACTGATTTTGATGGGCCAAGGGTCTGATTCAGTATAAGGCAGCTTCATGTGTTCATGGACGTTTGACAGCCAACTGACAATTAGCAGTTGGGAAGCCCCACCGTGGGAGGTGAACTCACTGTAGGTCGTTCACAAGCTTGGCCATACTCCCGTAGGGCTTCTGGGTACAGGTAGGCTGCTGGACACGCCCTAGGCCTGGCTAGGGCCTTTAAAAGGCTTAAGGAAGGAAGCCAGGGAGGACAGACCAGCTCCGGCTTCCTGCTCAGAATGGAGTTGAGCCAAGGAAGAGGAGATGGGTTACGGTGGTACTCAATCCCCACCCCTTCTGTCTGAGGCCAAGGGAAGGTCTGGCAATCACTGACCGTGGATCGTACAGCATCTGCTTGGCATGCAGAAGGTCCCAGGTTCAGTCCACGGCATCTCCAGTTAAAAAGACTAGGCAAGGAGGTGATGTGAAAGACCTCTGCCTGAGACCCTGGAGAGCCGCTGCCGGTCTGAGTAGACAAGACTGACTTGGATGGACCAAGGGTCTGATTCAGTATACGGCAGCTTCATGTGTTTGCAAAGGACCCAGGAATCCTCCTCGCTCTGATCTGCCAGTGCGTTGTGGTTCCTTGCATGCCTTCCCCCTTTAACCCGTTCCCTTGACTGTCTCCCAGAGAATGTGGGGGGATTTCCGCCCAGTTCCTGAAGCTCTGACGTTTCTGGAGCCCTGACCCCACCCCCACCCCGTCCATCCCATACTCTTATGCCGCCAGTGCTCTCCCCACCTTCACCACCACCACCCCGCTCCTAAGGGCCCTGGCCTACTGGCTGCCCTGAGTTCTAACAAGTTCTCCTACTTTCTCACCCTGTCAGTGGATTTTCACTCCTTCCGTCAGATTTAATGAACACCTCCAAGCGGCACGACAGGTAATTTTGTTTTGTCCTCCTCAGTGTCGGAACGGGGGCCTTGCGTCGCCTTATCAGGTCACCCAAAGGCCCCCTTTGTAGGCTTTCGCGGTACAACGCAGGGACCCATATACAAACAGCCCCCCCCCATTCCCAGCTGCATTTCTCAGTGGAGTCTGGCAAAGGATTTTCTTTTGGGGGGGTGCTAGGACTCTGCCTGCTTTTATCCTTTTTGACCTCAGCTGTCGCGGAGCCTTTTTGTCGCCCTAAAAGAGGGAAAGTCTTCCAGGTTCCTGTCCCTTGAGGGTCTGGCCCGATGCAACCAGATGCAGAAAGGGCCAGGGGCGGCTGTTGGATGCTTTGGGCTGGGCGGGACAAAGGCCACCGTGTATGGTGCGGACATAGAGGGCCTGTCGCTCCTGCTCACGCTCAGATGACTGAATTGCAGAGGGTAAGAGGAAGAAGAAGGAGAGTTGGCTTTTATATGCCGACTTTCTCTAACACTTAAGGGAGACTCAAACCGGCTTACAATCACCTTCCATTCCCCCTCCCCACAACAGACACCCTGTGAGGTAGGTGAGGCTGAGAGAGTGTGACTGTCCCAAGGTCACCCAGCTGGCTTCGTGTGTAGGAGCGGAGAAACAAATTCAGTTCACCAGATTAGCCTCCGCCGCTCATGTGGAGGAGCGGGGAATCCAACCCAGTGCTCCAGATCAGACTCCGCTGCTCCAAACCACTGCTCTTAACCACTGCACCACACTGGGTTTGTGTGCATGTGGTCAGTGGTTTGCACCTCTCTCTCCCTCTCTTTCTCAGCGCCCAAGCGTTCAACTTTTTCCTTGCTGGGAAAAGATCACTTCATTTCCCGCCCCCGTCCCCCCAATCCACAAAAACCTATCTGGACTCACCCGTCTGGGTTGTGTTTTTGCTCCCACAAATATGGATCAGAGTTGCACTTTCAGGCTGCTTCTCCAAAATCAATCCGTGCACGGCTGTGTTGCCCAGGTTCACGTAGACAATGACTTCCATTTAACAGCTCCCAGGACACTCCCCTCTACCTGTCCTCTACACACACAGAGGTTACAACGAGGAGGAAGAAGAAATGCACTCTTCCCCAGAGCTGGAATGAGGTTGATTTTCAGATGCAGAAATCACAACTCTTTCTAAACAACATGTAGGAACCGGCACAGGTGTTTCCCATCCAATTGGTGGTCTCCCGTCCATTTACTAACCAGGGTGGATCCTGCTTAGCTTCTGAGATCTGATGAGCTCAGGCTAGCCTGGGCCATCCAGGTCAGGGCATGTTGTAGGGTTGCCAGGTCCCTCTTCGCCACCAGCGGGAGGTTTTTGGGGCGGAGCCTGAGGAGGATGGGGTTTGGGGAGGGGAGGGACTTCTAGGCCATAGAGTCCAATTGCCAAAGTAGCCATTTTCTCCAGGTAAACTGATCTCTGTCGCCTGGAGATACGATGTAATAGCAGGAGATCTCCAGCTAGTACCTGGAGGTTGGCAACCCTAGCATATTCCTTAGTAGACCATCACATAATATGTTAGAACAGGCTTCAGAGTCAAGAGTGAGTGAGGGACTGAAGCACAGAATAAAGGGAAGGCGGCCCAGGTAGGGTTGCCAGGTCCTTCTTCGCCACCAGTGGGAGGTTTTTGGGGTGGAGCCTGAGGAGGGCAGTGTTTGCGGAGGGGAAGGACTTCAATGCCATAGAGTCCAATGGCCAAAGCAGCCATTTTCTCCAGGGGAACTGATCTCTATCAGCTGGAGATCAGTTATAATAGCAGGAGATCTTCAGCTAGTACCTGGAGGCTGGTAACCCAAAGCTGGGGCCTCTATTGCTGCTGTTCACACTGGGGAGGAAGGGCTGCAGTTCTCTCTCCTGGGGCAGAGCCAACATCACCGTCCCTTCAGCCCTAGCACAATTCCCCTCCCCACACACATTGAATATGGCCAACACGAGTGAGTAACTGCTGCAAACTGCTCATGCCAACGGGTGCCACTACAATAAGTCTGAAATAGCTTGCAACAGAAACATACTCAGAAACGACATGTTCTAGGATCCCCATAAAAACGAGCATTTGCTGTATAAAAGCAAAACCCAAAATCAATACAACTTAAGGAGAACAAAGAGGAGACCAAGAAGAGCACTTGGGCATGGGGAGGAGGGAAGAGGAACTCCGGTGCCAAAACTTCTGCTGGGGGGAGGGGGGAAAGGGGCAGAATTTCACATGCTAATCTCAGGTCACCTGCCATATCTCAGGCTAGGGTTGCCAACCTCTAGGTAATAGCAGAAGATCTCCTGCTGCTACAACTGATCTCCAGACGATAGAGATCAGTTCCCCTGGAGAAAATGGCTGCTTTGGCCATTGGACTCTATGGCATTGAAGTCCCTCCCAAACCCCGCCCTCCTCAGGCTCCACCTCAAAAATCTCCCACCGATAGCAAAGAGGGACCTGGCAACCCTATCTCAGGTTGCAGGTGAGGTCTCTCATTCATATAGAGAAATAAAATCTACGCATGCACACATGCTGAGGACCCACAGAGGTGGAATTGTGAAAGGAGAAGTTTAGAAATGTGCCTAATTCCCCCTCCCCCAGAAATCCCCCCCTCAGGATTTTTTAAACTCTCCGGGTCTTAAGCAGGCCAATTTCCACTTCCTCCCTCCCTTTAATGGCTTCTCCTGGAGCGTCTTCAGTCCTCGACAGTCTATTTTTGAGGGGTTTTCCACATTCCCCCATGTTTAATTAACGAAGCCATATTGTTTTATGTACCTGTTGGGACCCCAACCTTGCCTGTGGCTGGCCCCATTGTGTGGCGTTCATTATCTGCACAGCCAAATTCACTGCTAGATTTACAGTGATACCTAGAACATGCATGCTTTATGCATCTTCCTGACGAGAAAAGGCTGAAGAATTGGGTTAGCTCAGAAAAAAAGAGAAGTTGAGAATATGATGTTTTTTCTAAAAATACGCATGGTATGAAGAAAGTAGAAAGAGGTCATTTTCTCCACCTTCCCCATAATACTAAAATGTATGGCTGTATTGTGGGGCAGTATACAGAAGACAGCAGCCTGAATACCCCAGATTGGCCTGATGCCATCAGAGCTCAGAAGCTAAGCAGGGTTGGCTATGGTTAGTACTTGGATGGGAGGTCTAAGGTTGACCAGGTTTGCTATGCACAGGAAACCACCTCTATATGTCTCTTGCCTTGAATACTCCATGACTGGTCCCCGTGAGCCGCTTACAACTTGAGGGCACTTTTATTATTGTGGTGGTGGTGGTTACACTGAGGACAGATGGAAGAAAGGACTTCTTCCCCCAGTGTCATGGGCTGGATCCAATGACTGCCTTTCACCGAGTGAAGAGTCTTCTTCCAGTGGAAGGTGACTCCCCCCCCACCCGCTATGGAGCCAGACTCCTCACTTAGCAGAAGGCAGTCACTGAATCTCACCCAATCAAAGTAAGGAATTCACCACCGCAAGGTGTGGTTGTGGCCAACAGGTCAAATGTTTCTAAATGGGGATTAAATGAATCATGGAGGATAGGTTTATGCATGGCCAATTGGCCATGATAGCTACTGTAAGCTCAGCCTTCATAATCAGGAGGAGTGGATCTTGGAATACCAGTTGCTAGTGGGCAACAAGGGTAGGAAGGCAGTTCTTTTCAGGCCCTGTCGGTCAGTTTTCCTCAGGCATCTGTCAGGCACCTGTGTAAAGTAGGGTGCTGGCCTGGGTAAAGCTCTGCTTAAAGAAGCAGCAGAAGCAGCAGAAGAAGAAGAGTTGGTTTTTATACACCAATTTTCTCTACCTTTTAAGAAGAATCAAACCGGTTTACAATCTCCTTCCCTTCCGCTACCCACACCTTGTCAGGTAGGTGGGGCTGAGAGAGCTCAGACAGAACTGTGACTAGCCCAAGGTCACCCAGCTGTACTGTTCAGCAGGGGCACCTGAAGCAGAGAGAAGAGTTGGTTTTTATATGCCGACTTTCTCTACCACTTAAGGCAGAATCAAATTGGCTTACAATCACCTTCCCTTCCTCCCAATAGACACCCTGTGAGGTAGGTGGGGCTGAGAGAACTGTGACTAGCCCAAGGTCACCCAGCTGGCTTCTTGTATAGGAGTGGGGAAACCTACCCAGTTCACCAGATTAGAGCCCGCCGCTCCTGTGGAGGAGTGGGGAATCAAACCCGATTCTCCAGATTAGAATCCACCTCTCTTAACCACTACACCATGCTGGCTCTCTATGGGCTTTTGCCCATAGCCTCTTGTGATTCTAAAATATTTAGTTAACATAAGAACATAAGAAGAGCTCTGTTAGATCAGACCAGCGGTCCATCTAGTCTAGTACCCTGACTCATACCATGGCCAAACGGTTACTGTGGAGGACCAACCAACAGGACATATCATCCCTCCTGGCACTGAAATTCAGAGGTCTACTGCCTTTAAATGTGGAGTTTCCCTTTAGCCCGTGGTAGGTCTGTCCTCTGAGAATCTGCCTATTCTCTTTTTAAGGTTGTATGCCTGCGGCCATCACTACATCCTGTGGCAGTGAATTGTTTCCTACGGATATCCCTTGAGGTATGAGTGATTACTCCTTCTGTAAAACCTTGAACTATATTATGGGCTGATGTCTAGCATTTTGTGAAACCTCTCAGGTCTAGACCTTTCCCATTATTTTTGTACGGGCCTAGAATTCTTTGAACTGTTACCAATCACAGAAAACCGATTCTGAGTGGTTAACTTTTGGCTAGACCGTGCCATCTGAGGACCACGCTTGGTCTAGGAACGGGCAAATTAGATGAAGGGCGTTTGGGCATGACTGAGCATTTTCTGGAGCAGTTAAGTACCACTCAGAAATGCTTTATAAAGGATATATCATAGAGCTTGGGGAAGGTTCAGAAAATGTCAGCTGAAATGATCAGAGGGACGGAGCATCTTTCCTGTAAAGAAAAGCTTATAAAAAAAAAGAGACGACCAAGCCAAGGGGGAATTGTGACGGAGGATTATAAAATTATCAACGGTCTAGAGAGAGAGTGAACAGAGAGAAGCCCGTTTTCTGTGTTTCTCAAAACATGAGAACTCAGGGTCATCCAGGGATGCTGAGTGGCAGAAGGATTAGGAAAAGCAAAAAAAAAAAAAAAAAAAGGAAGTATTTCTCAGAACACAATGAATCCAGTTATGGAATTCATCACCACAACACACGGCATTGACCACTCTCAGAGGGCTTTTTAAGAGAGAGAAATGCACAGAGGGAAGGTAGGTTTGGCGATGGCTGATAACCAGGGTAGCTGGGGTGGAAGGGCCAGCCCCAAAGGCAACGTTCCTCTGATTCTCAAGGACTGAGGACAAGCATCACAAAAGCTCTCTCTATCATGTCCCGGTTGTGAGCTGCCAAGGGGCATCTCTCTGGGGACTGAATGCCGCACTGGGTGGATCTTCCGTCTGACCCAGCAATTCAGCTCTTGGTTTCATACGCTGCTGAATAATTCAGCTTCACCTCTAATTTCTCGGAAAGGCCAGCCCAGATCCAGGGAGATCTGTCACCAGATCCTTGCAGCCTCACAGCCAGTGTCGTGTAATTTCTTATCACTTTCTTGCATCCAGCGGGAGCAGAACTGGTCTTGATTTAGTGTGCAGATAAGGCCATCCTTCTCAGTTGAAAATATGACCTTTATGTTGGGCTATCCTACCAGTTAGGGTGGCCTAACATTAAAAATATATTACGGTCCACGACCAGCACAAAAACAAGTACAGGGAATATTAGTCTATGTTTGAAGGCTTGTAGGAGCCTCGTGGCGCAGAGTGGTAAACTGCAGTATTGCAGTCCAAAGCTCTGCTCACGACCTGAGTTCAATCCCGACGGAAGTTGGTTTCAGGTAGCCAGCTCAAGGTGGACTCATCCTTCCATCCTTCCGAGGTTGGTAAAATGAATAAAATGAGTACCCAGCTTGCTGGGGGTAAAGGGAAGGTGACTGGGGAAGGCACTGGCAAACCACCCCGTAAACAAAGTATGCCTAGAAAATGTCGGGATGTGACATCACCCCATGGGTCAAGAATGACCCGGTGCTTGCACAGGGGACCTTCACCTTACCTAGCCATGCTTTAGCTTCAACAGAACCTTGGCCTAATTCTAACCTTAAACTTACTCCAGCTACACATCTTGGGGTCCCTGTAATTCGCCGCAAAAACGGATGCAATGGGAGGTCAGTACTCTCTTTGACCTGAAGAATCCATGTTGAAGCACCGTATAAAAGCTGTGGGATAATTTTCATGTTAAACACTTGTAATAAATGGCTATTCTGTGGGCCCTCTTGTTCCCTGAAGGTGTGGGACCGGCTCTCCAACCCTCACGCTCCAGAAGCTCTGGAGAGATCCTTCGGCACCCATGAAGCCCCCGCCCTGCAGGCCCTAGAGCACAACATCAAATTCTGCTCAGCTCCTCTTTGTCAAAGCTCCGTCTCCCTTCCCACCTCCCTCCCCAGCCTGCTCCCGAGGGTGACTTCTCTTTTGAATAATTTACGCCCGCACTTAGCATGACAGAAGGTTGCCCGTCTGACAGTTCGTCTGAATGAACGATGACTTTCATTATGTCCGGGCGGACTGCGGAAGAAGCATGGCCCTGCGAGACCTCTCCTTCCACCACGCAGGGCAGTCCCCCTCCCAGGTGAGCCACCCCACCCTGCGCCCCTTTCCAGGGGAGTCCCTCGCCCCGGTGGTTTGATTTACACCGCTCTCTCGCCCAGCCCCTCCCGGCAGACGGCATGACAAGTGCAGCTCTCATCTTGCTAGGAAAATTTTCTAATTAATTAGGTTTATTTATAACAAGAAACAAACAAACATCGTCCAGAAAAGAACAGGGCAGGGCAAGCAAGATTTGACAACGTGTACCGAGAAGCAGATGGTGCTAAGGCGGAGAGCCAGGACGCCTGGATTCTCTGGGGAGCCCGCTAGGAATTGGGGGAGGGGGTGGCGGCTGGTGGTTTAGAGCAGGAGAGGGAGCCTGGAGCCAGAGCCCCTGGCTTTGGTGGGAGAGGAGTCAAGAGGGAGGCCTACTCATTGATAGCTGGGGCAGGGAGGGGAGAGAGCTAAGAATCTTCTCTGGAGGAAGGGCTTAGAGGGATTGGAGCCCTAGCTGGAGCAAGGAGAGGGGACTTGGAGCTGGGATTCCCAAGCATTACTACCATAATTTACTTGTGTGTGTGTTTTTAAACAGCCCAAAGGAAATGGCTCTGAACAACAAACACAGCTAGGGCATTTGTGTGGGTTGGTAGGGCCCATCTAAAGACAGCCAAGCATCGGTGCTAGGGTTGCCAGCTCTGGGTTGGGAAATTCCTGGAGGCCTGGGGGGTAGAGCCTGGGAGGGGTGGATTTAGGGATGGGAGGGAGCTCATAGGGTTGCCAGGTCCCTCTTTGCCAGCGGAACAGAGCCTGAAGAGGGCGGGGTTTGGGGAGGGGAGGGACTTCAATGCCATAGAGTCCAATTGCCAAAGCAGATATTTTCTCCAGGTGAACTGATCTCTATCGGCTGGAGATCAGTTGTAATAGCAGGAGATCTCCAGATAGTACCTGGAGGCTGGCAACCCTAGGAGCTGACCAGGGATGTGATGCCACAGAACCCAGCCTCCAAAGCAGCCATTTCTCTCCAGGGGAACGGATCTCTGCAGTTTGATTAGTTGCAATTCCAGGAAGATCGCCAGGCCCCACATGGTGGTCGGCAAACCTAAATTCCCATCTGGAAAAAGAAACCTTGTGGCCCTTTGAAAACAAAATATTGTTGTGGCATAGCCTCTGGTGAAGCGGGCCCAAACTATCTTGTGGTACAACAAACTGGTTAGCCTTTATGGTGCCACAGAATGCCCTTGCGTGTGTGTTTTTGCTGCAGCAGATTTACAGATCTGCCCTTCTGGAGGAGGAGAGGAAGAGTTGGTTTTTATATGCTGACTTTCTCTACCACTTAAGGATCAAACCGGCTTACCATCACCTTCCCATCTCCTCCTCACAACAGACACCCTGTGAGGTAGGTGGGGCTGAAGGAGTGTGACTAGCCCAAGTCCACCCAGCTGGCTTCATGTGGAGGAGCGGGGAAACCAACCCGGTTCCCCAGATTAGCCTCCGCCGCTCATGTGGAGGAGTGGGGCAATCGAACCCAGTTCTCCAGATCAGAGTCCACCGCTCCAAACCACCGCTCTTAACCACTACACCACGCTGGCTCTCCAGAAGGGCCTTAGCAGATTAGAGCAACAAGGAGGATGGGAGCCAAGCCCTTGGAATGCCTGAGGAGAGAAAGCGAGACCAAGAGACCAAGAAAGGCTCTTATGCCTTACACGGCTGCATAACAGGTGGGAAACTTATTCTCCGTCACAGCCTCACCAGAGGGAAGCAGCACCTGTTTCATTTCTGACCATCACACAGGTTAAAAAGGCAGACTGAAAAGGCAGTGGTGACAAGGGGGGGCATGGCTCAGTGGTAGAGCGTCTGCTTGGCATTCAGAAGGTCCCAGGTTCAATCCCTGGCATCTCCAGTTAAAGGGACTAGGCAAGTAAGTGATGTGAAAGACCTCTGCCTGAGACCCTGGAGAGCCGCTGCCGGTCAGAGTAGACAATACTGACTTTGATGGACCTTGATGGTCTGATTCAGTATAAGGCAGCTTTGTGTGTTCTGCTGCAGAATTTATTTTGATCCCCGGCACCTCCAGTTGAAGGGACTAGGCAAGTAGGTGATGGGAAAGACCCTTGACTGAGACCTTGGAGAGCCGCTGCCGGTCTGAGTAGTCAAGACTGACTTTGATGGACCGAGGGTCTGATTCAGTATAAGGTAGCTTCATGTGCTCAACCTGCTCTCCTTGGAAATAACTGCAGAAGGAAAACTCTCATGGGAAAGAGCTATAAGGTTTGAAGCACATCGGGCTTTCCAAAAAACAAAACCAGTCTTTTTGAGGTTTTCCATCTTCTGTGTTGTTTTCACCATAGATGGGTGCCACTCTCTTGCTTCAAGACACAGATTAAAGAAACAAGGACCCTGCCTGGGGAAGAAAGGCAGCAGTCACTAGCGATGTGGGAAGGACGTTGGGACCTAGTGGACTGGAGGAGGGAGATCGAGATCTCTGGGATCTCTCTGCCGCTCTCACAGGCTATTCCAACCGAACGTGCCGCACCACAAGACCACTTATCTCTCCGCCGCACAAAGCCAGTGGCTGCATGGCTTCCTGGAGCAGTTAAGGCGCAGCCTTTTTGGGAGGGAGAGGTGGAATGAGAGATTAGCCCAAGAATTAAAAGGAGAGCGCTCACTACCTGCTGCTGTCCCAAACAGATTAAAGCAGGGGTGGGGAACCTTTTTTCCGCCAAGGGCCATTTGGTTATTTATAACATCATTCGCGGGCCAAGCAAAATTATCAATTTACAAATTTGCCGACCATGCCCCAAGCAAGCAGGCTGCCCCAGATGACCCCCCCCCAGCGCGGGCAAGCAGGCAGGCATCCAACTGTGGTGCACTCGCCCACCTGGTGGCACAGGATGGTCTGTTGCAGGAGCCGGGCGTAGCCGTCCAGCCACACGCCGGAGTTGCTCCTGCTCTGCATGGTTGGGGCCGGATTCTACAGCCGGATCCTGCTACCTCTTCCTGCAGGGATGAAATGAGGACACACTGGCTAAGAGCTCACCACCCCCGTGCATTCTGGCCTTGCCCCCTTTAATCCCTCCATTGTCGCCACTTCCACCCCCAGCCCTCCTGTAGTACAGAGGGAATATGTATCTCCATGGCCCAGGTGAGAAAAGGTTAACACAGTTTCTTGGGAGGTCCTAGCAGCTCCATAGCTAATTACTCTTCTGCAAGGGGGGGAAAAGGTTCCTTTTCTCGGCAAAACGAACTCACATCCGCCTTGAATAGAGGCTATTCCTGTCCGCGGGAGGGGGGGCGGATCGCCAGTCTTAGATCCTTCCGAGCTAGAGATCTGCCAGGACCCACGAAGGGCTAGACCAAATGATTCTGTGGGCCTTAAACGGCCCCCGGGCCTGACGTTCCCCACCCCTGGATGAAAGCATCCAGAACCTCTTCTCCTTAGCCACTGCAGTGAGCTTCTCTACAGCAGTGCCCCCCATCTAAGCCCTCCCAACATGAGCAGCACACTTCCCCACTGGCACTGTGCCCGTCCGGGTTCTCCCTTCTTCCCTGCACACTCCACCGCCCTACAGAATTTGCACTTGTTGTGTGCACACCAGCACGGTCCCCCCCCCCTTCATTTGTTCCCATCCAAGGGGCAACGGGTCTTGTTTACTCGTCTAGGAACAGAACATCTGGAGCGATTCGGAGCTTAATTACTGCACTTGTCACCGGCGTCACCACGGATACAAGGGGGGGCCCTGGGAGAGCTGGCCGAGAGAATTAGATAAATAGATTAGCGTGAGAAGGAGAGCAGACAAATAAATAGGAGAAAGGGACCAAGAGCACCTTACTAAACATCGCTTCCTCCCAGATGTTGGTGTTCCTTGGGACTGGGCAAAAAAATATCAGCAGAACTTCTTTTCTCCGCTACCCACCAGATGGTTTTGTAGGAAAGCCTCAGAGGATGAAGAGGAAGAGTTGGTTTTTATATACCAATTTTCTCTACCACTTAAGAGAGAGTGTGACTGTCCCAAGGTCACCCAGCTGGCTTCATGTGTAGGAGTGGGGAAACAAATCCAGTTCACCAGATTAGCCTCTGCAGCTCATGTGGAGGAGTGGGGAATCGAACCCGGTTCTCCAGATCAGAGTCCACCGCACCAAACCACCGCTCTTAACCACTACACCACACTGGCAGTTAGGAACAGTTAGGAAGCTGGGAAGAAGGACTCTTGCATTCTCTGGGAAAGGCCTAGGGGTTGGGTGGGGAGGAGACAGCTGAAGACGCTGATTTGTGTGTTATACGGTTCTCTGGATGCGTCTGGGTTTCCCACCCTGGGCTTTGCAGGACTTGCAGGTTCAACACAGTCCCCTCCTGTGTGGTACCTGATTCAGATGGGGAATGGTGCCTGGGGCCCACTAGAGAAAGGCACATGCGCACACACAAAGACAGGGTGGGTAATCCAGACACAACCTGTGAACTCTGTAATGAACCCTTGGAATTATTGGAAAGGACGGTAAGACGGTAAAGGATTTCTGGTTTCTCAGAGAATTTGCTTTGGTCACCTGCAGGGCAATGTTTCTCAGGCTTTTGAAAATCATCTTCCCCCCTCTTTCCCCTTTGCCAAACCTTCAGTGGCGGTGAAAAAGTCCCGTCAAGTTGCAGATGACTGATGGCAACCCTGCAGGGTTTTCAAGGCAAGAGGCGTTCAGAGGTGGTTTGCCGTTGCCTGCCTCCGTGTGGGCTGAGAGAGTTCTGAGAGAACTGTGACTGGCCCAACGTCACCCAGCAGGCTTCAGGTGGAAGACTGGGGAATCGAACCCGGTTCTCCAGATTAGACTCCACAGCTCTTAACCGCTATGCCAGTGGTTCCCAACGTGGGGCACATGCCCCACAGGGGGACAATTTGATTTTTAAGGGGGGCAATTTGAGAATGAGTTATTAGCAGTGAATTTTTTGCAGTTCTTATGGTTTTAGGGGCCTCATATACATTGTATAAATATATATTGTGACATACACATTTTAAAAATTAAAATCAGAATGTACACGGTGGTCAGCTGGTGACAATGGAGAGGGGGGAAAGCCCGCTAAGAATTATATGTCACAGGAGGGGCATCAGGATTTTAGAGATGCTGGCTCTCAGACCTGCAGTACCATCTCTTAATCCAGAAACCTCACCAGTTTACTTAAACAGTATCTACATTCCTTGGGCTCTTTCCTCCCAGACTGCACACACTGGCGTGCCATTCACACACAACAAACCCCACACTTGCTTCCCCCATGCATACACTTTTTCCTTGAACCACTTCATTTTCCAGCTTGAAGTCACCAGACCAGCCGAATGTCTCCCTTCCAGTAATCCCAATGGAACAGAACCCACTCTTTGGTAGGGTTGCCAACCTCCAGGTACTAGCTGGAGATCTCCCGCTATTACAACTGATCTTCAGCCGATAGAGATCATTTCCCCTGGAGAAAATGGCAGTTTTGGCAATTGGACTCTATGGCATTGAAGTCCCTCCCCAAACTCCGCCCTCCTCAGGCTTCACCCAAAAAAACTCCTGCTGGTGGCGAAGAGGGACCTGGCAACCCTAGTCTTTGGGCAGTCCAGTATCTGGGCAGTTTAGAGTTCTGCTAACAACCACAGCAGCAAAACTCTCATGAAATGGCTTGTGCTCTCCCCCCCCCCCCCCACTGTTTTTTCAATGATCCCTGGCAGGGCATCCCTTAGTTTGAGAAGTCCTCCGTTAGAAGAAAAAGAAGAGTTAGTTTTTATATGCCGACTTTATCACTTAAGGAAGAATTGAACCAGGTTACAATCGCCTTCCCTTCCTCTCCCCACAACAGTCACCGTGTGAGGTAAGTGGGGCTGAGAGAGCTCTAAGAGAGCTGTGACTAGCCCAAGGTCACTCAGCTGGCTTCATGTGCAGGAGTGGGGAAACAAATCCAGTTCACCAGATTAGCCTCCGCCGCTCATGTGGAGGAGTGGGGAATCAAACACGGTTCTCCAGATTAGAGTCCACCGCTCCAAACCACTGCTCTTAACCACTACACCACGCTGGCTCTCTAGAGAGAAGGAGGGGCCAGGAAGCCAGAGCTGTTTGGCCTTAGGGAACGGACCAAGCTGATTAGAGAGACGGGCAAAGCTGGGGGCAAGGGACCACTGGTTCTACAAGGGTTGCTCTGTTACTCTTTATCCTGGCCGGACCTTTAACAGCTGTGCCAGGCAAACACTCAACAGGTGCACACTTCCTCTGTATGGAGATGCAATGGTGGCCAACGTTTCACCGGCTGATTCCTGCCTATTGTGCCACTGTCAAAGGGCATGGGAATGAAATGCTATCAAGAGGATTCCAGGAAGGGGGAGCTGTGATCCATGACTTTTTGGATCTCTGTGAGCAAAGTGGAATCTGGGAGATTAGAATACTAATCTGGGTGGGAATACTCATTGCCAGGGCTCCAGGGCTCTCCCGGAGGAGGACGTGGCAGGCAGTTCAATTTGCGTTGTGCCGGGAACTGTCGGGGGGTTCCCCGTGGTGCTAAATGGCTAACAGGAGACCGGCGGCACCATAGCAACCATTGCCACCTGCCATTTGGGCACCAGGCACTCTGTGTGCCTCTGTCTAAGAACGACAGTGTACACGGCGGGCAGCGCATCCCTAGACATCTGTGTGCAAGCCTATGCAGAGGCAAGCAGAGCGTGTGCCAGTCGCAATGTGTGTCCACAGATTCACGCCATGCTTTTGTGCAAACGTGTGTGGGCAGGAGGGAGCAGAAACAGGAGGGGGAAACGACATCTTGCTGGTCACAGTGTGCGAGCATTTAATGTGCGAGCATTAAAATGACACTGGGACGGGGTGGACGATGTCTTACGTACGACAGTGTGTATGTGGGCAAGAGAGAATTCTATATAGGCTGCGATGTTTCAGTTCTCTGCATGGATGCTAGAGCTACTAGGTCCCCGTACTGGCTACGTGTGTATATGCGAAAGAGAAAGGCAGAGAGAGCGGGTGTGGACTTGCAAGTACACAAGAACAATATTTCTGTTGTACTTTATCCGCCAAGGTTACAAGCAATTGTGTGTACATGCCCCGGCCGTCATGATGCACGCGATTCAGACTGCCTGCATATTTGTATGTCTGGCTGCAGAAATCAGTGCAGATTTCCCTATATTTGTGTGTGATGGTTATTTGTGTTTTTTTTTTTACTGTGTTTCCCCTGTGTACATAAGCACACCCAAGCCCCTGTTCTTCATAAGCAGAATATCCGTTTAATAAGATATACCGATCTGCGTGTCCGTATCAGTACATTAGAGCTGAAATGGGCAAATTAGTTCCTGCTCTTCTGTTTGAGATTGTTTTCCATCATTCGGATCTAATCTATTAGATCACCCCTATTCTTTCTCACTCTCTCTCTCATGCATGCCTGATGTAATCCGCTTGAATATATTCCCTTTCACAGAATGGCTGCTCTTCCCACTCCCCGATCCCTGTTGTCAATCCCTTCTAATTTATCCCCCCCGCCGCCTGAAATTTGTCCCAAACTGCTCTTTCGCAGCCCTTAGCCCAGCACGCCACCCTACCCTGAAACGTTGCTGCGGACTCAGCCTACAATTACACGACCTCAAAGGCTGGGCAAATCCCCTTCTCCCAGAGAGGAAATCTCCAAAAGATTCATGGGAGATCCTTTTCCCCACAACCCCAGGATACTGGGATGGGAGAGGGGGATTTCCAGTGGCTGAGTTTTGCTTATTAACTGGCTGGCCGGGCATTGGCAAGATGAAGGAAGTGGGAATCTAAATCAGTCATAGAGAAGGAGAGCGCGGAGTGAAGAGGTAAGAAAGGAAAGAGATTTGTGGACAGAGAAAGGCAGAGATCCTCGCTCTGCTTCCCTGTTAGTTTAACCCACTCAGGGCCGTCTTAACAGCATTATAGGTAGGGTTGCCAACCTCCAGGTACTAGCTGGCGATCTTCTATTACAACTGATCTCCAGCCGATAGAGATTAGTTCGCCTGGAGAAAATGGCTGCTTTGGCAATTGGACTCTATGGCATTGAAGTCCCTCCCCAAACCCCGCCCTCCTCAGGCTCCACTCCAAAAACCTCCCGCTGGTGGCAAAGAGGGACCTGGCAGCCTTAAGTATAGTCCCCCAGGCAAAGAGTGCCCTGGGGCCCCTACCTACCCAACCACTCACAAGAATAAACATTTAAATGGTTGATAAGATGTATTTATTGGGGCTTCCATAATGAACAAGTCTTTTCTTACATAAAACGTCAGTATTTATTCTTAGTCCAAACCGAAATTAACAATAAGATTGTTCATTATCTTCAGTAAAAGACATGCTAAATATGCAAGTCTCAACATACATAGATTAGCACGGGGGCCCTATGCTTGTGGGGGCCCTGGGCAACTGCCCAGCGTGCCCATGCATTAAAACGGCCCTGAACCCCCTTAATCTGAATTAAGCATGCCACCACCATTCCAACATGCTCAACCCCTTTGCCTCCTGAGGAGCCCAGTTTGGGGGTTCTCAAAGCTTGCTGCTCTAACTTACAGAATAGGGTTGCCAGGTCCCTCTTCACCACCGGCGGGAGGTTTTTGGGGCGGAGCCTGAGGAGGGCGGGGTTTGGGGAGGGGAGGGACCTCAATGCCATAGAGTCCAATTGCCAAAGAAGCCATTTTCTCCAGGTGAACTGATCTCTATCAGGTGTAATAGCAGGAGATCTCCAGCCACCACCTGGAGGTTGGCAACCCTAGTACAGAAGCCAACCCCATTCCTTCTGGGGGGAAAGAGATCTGGCCTCTTGCATCGTCACCAGTTGCGTAGAAGAGGGAATTCCTGCAGGGAAGGGCCCTTACCCTCTCTCCCACACAGCCATGAAGGCTATGCCCCTGGCATCTGGTCCTCCGACCCTTCCTGCAGTCTCCCTGCCTCTCTGCAGCTCCCTTGACTGGAACTCATTAGCCTCCCTCTTAAGTAGCTCAAATGTGCCAGGGGACAGGGGTCCCACAAGAGAAGACGCGTGGGCAGGTACAGCTGGCCGGTTCTTAAAGGTGCAGGAGTCCTGCTGTCCTTTGCATCTGGTCCCGCCGCCCCCGGATCACCTTAGGGGATGCCTTGCACTTTATAAAGAGAGTCATTAACCCATTAGTCCTGTGCCTCCTTCCGGATTGTGGCCTCTAGTCCCTCTCGGACTGTGGCCTCCAGTCCTTCTCCCCTTCAGCACATGCACAAAATGAACATAGACCTACTAGGCATCTATGGTTGCCAACTCTAGAATAGGAGATTCCTGGAGATTTGAGGGTGGAGCCTGGGGGAGGGCAGGGTTTGGGGACAGGAGGGTACTTCAGCAGGGTATAATGCCACAGAGTCCACCCTCAAAGCAGCCATTTTGTCCAGGGGAACTGATCTTAATTGTCTGGAGATCAGTTGTAACTCCAGATCTCCAAACCCTGCTTGAACTCAGAAGGTTGCCAACTTTGACTGGGGAATAGGGTTGCCAGGTCCCTCTTTGCCACCGGTGGGAGGTTTTTGGGGTGGCGCCTGAAGAGGGCGGGGCTTGGGGAGGGACTTCAATGCCATAGAGTCCAATCGCCCAAGCGGCCATTTTCTCCAGGTGAGCTGATCTCTGCTGGCCTGAGATCAGTTGTAATAGAAGGAGATATCCAGTTAGTACCTGGAGGTTGGCAACCCTACTGGGGAAACTCCTGGAAATCTGGGGGCTGTTCATGTGTATGGGGGAATTAAGAGGGGGATTTCACCCAGAATCAATGGTATATGATCGATTCCTCCCTTTGAGTCTGTCACTTTCCCCGGGGGGAACCGATCTCTGTCATTTGGAGATCAGTCGTATTCTGGGAGGTTGGCAACTCTACCTGGAAGTTGGCAACCCCATACAGCATCACTCCCTTCCAGATATCCCTGGTGGCCCACCCAGCAGTCTAGGCCATTGTTGTGGTCCTTCAAGAATGTGAGAAAAATGTCATTCTCCATTAGGGTTGCCAACCTCCAGGTACTAAAGAAGAATACCCTATGCTGTGCAATGAACAATTCAAATAAAGAAACAGCACACGGCTCAGAAGAACACCAAACCAAACCATATAATCAACAATAAATATCACAATGACGATATCATTGTGATTTTTGTTGCTGATTGTATGTACATGTAGACTGTGTGTAATTGTTCTCATTCTACTTTTGTTTTGTTATACATGGTTTGGTGTTCTTCTGAGCTGCGTGCTGTTTCTTTATTTGAACCTCCAGGTACTAACTGGAGATCTCTTGCTATTACAACGGATCTCCAGCCGATAGAGATCAGTTCGCCTGGAGAAAAACGGCCGCTTTGGCAATTGGAGTCTATGGCATTGAAGCTCCCCCCTTCCCCAAACCCGCCCTCCCCAGGTTCCCCTCCAATAACCTCCTGCCGGTGGTGAAGAGGGACCTGGCCATCCTACTCTCCATGTAGCATGACTGGGCCTCATGTTCCTCGCTTAGGCCTCCTGGCCCCTCTCCTTCCTACAGCCCTCCAGCAGCCCCCACCCCAAAAGTTCAAGAAGTCATGTCTGCTCCGCAAACCAGATGACACCGCGCTGGTGACACGGTGGCAAGACGCCAGGCCTTCTCGTCCGGATCAGCTTCCCAACGCAACGGGATTAAAGGCTTCATTAGGGATGGATTTCCTGACCGAAGTGACTCGATCCCAACTCAACTCCAAGCTATTCAGATGGAACTTTTCCAGTATGCGGTTACTGCAGCGAGGGTTTAATATGCAAGATATTGGAAAAATAAAGAGACACCTAAACTAACAGAATGGATTACAAAAATGATGGAATTCGCTGCAATGGCAAGGCTTACTAATCAATTACAAGGAAAACTGAATGAAGAGCACCAACAGAAATGGCAACCATTTTATATTATGTATGGTTGAGTTTTCATTTCAGACTTGATTATAATATTATCATGAAAAGTACCGACTTTGAGTTATAGTTAAGTGTAGAAGAATAGTAAAAGATATAAAGTAGTATAACTGGATGAGCCTTAGATGGTCAATAGTTTATAAAAAAGAAATACTTGCTTTAAATGAAAAGCGTTAGGCTGTAATTTAGTATGGTTTATAAGAAGGAAACACCTGACGTAAATGTAAAGTTTTGTTCCAGATTGTAGAAGGGTTACAAACTATGTAATATTATTCCTTACTGTTTTGCCCTTCTCCCCCTATTTTCCTTTTAATTTTGTACCCTAAAAATCAATTTTAAAAAAGAGATAATGAGAGAACCACTCAGAGCCCAGAAGAGAGACACCCAAGGGAGAATGGGGGTTTATGTATGGCGTGCACACGTTTCTGGGTCTGTGTATGTGCGGGGACACTTTCTTCTCCGGGGAGCTCCGGTTCTAACCCAGGACTAGCTGGTTCAGGCTCACGTCCCCCGCTGCCGGTCACCTGGGTCAGGTCAGAGCAAGATAAATTGGTAGCAGCTCCTACGTGACACCCAAGTCCTTGAGTCTGGGCAATTTATTATTCATTAAAAGCCCTGCGAGGCGATCACCTTGGATAGAGACATCTGTCTGCATTTATGAGACAGCCCAGTGGTGGAAGTCATCCAGCACCTGGGAGGAAGAGCGGGTGGGTGGAAGGTATGCACGGAGAGATGGATGGAGGGACCGGATTGTATTCTTAGTCATAATAATATTTAACAGTTATATAGTGCGTTTCGAGCCTCCAAACACTTCCCATTAATTATCCCCATGGCAGGTTTGTCAGGCAGGATGCTGTCACCATGTCCATATTGCTGACTAGGGGCAAGGCAGAGATTGCAACGGCTCGACTGAGGCCCTCTGGGGGCTGCCGTGACCTCTGGACTGGGGGCTCCCCATTCTCAGTTACGAGGCCTAAATCAGGGGTGGGTACCGTCAGGCCCGGGGGCCATATAAGGCCCACGAAATCATTTGGTCTGGCCCTTCATAGGTCCTGGCAGATCTCTAGCTCAGAAGGATGCTGCCCTGCCTGAATCTCTTGGGCCCAGCTGGGGACAGCAGAGCTCAAAAGCCAGTCGCTCTACGTGGCAGACACTCAGAGCCATCTCCAGTCATGCCTCTTGGCTAAATGTTTGACCAAATACAGCAGGCTAGTTTTTAAGCTGATAATTGTGTATGGCCCCTGAATAATGTTATAAATATCCAAATGGCCTTTGGCAGAAAAAAGGTTCCCCACCCCTGGCCTAAATGGAATCTCCACGTCCAGCGGCAGGGTATCTTCGAATTCCCGTGGCTAGGATGCAACGGCAGTTGCCTTGGGTGTTGGAAGGGGCCCATTTGTGGTCTTCCCAGAGGCATCTGCTTGACTCCTGAAGGAAACAGACCGCACGGTTCTTTTGCCTGAGCCAGCAGGGCTCACTTCGTGTCCTCGTGATGGTGACATTAGCACCTTGCTGTGAAGTTACCCCTGCCAAGTGTAGTAGTAGTAGAAGAAGAGTTGGTTTTTATATGGGGACTTTCTCTACCACTTAAGGAAGAATCAAATTGGCTTACAATCACCTTCCTCTCCCCACAACAGACACCCTGTGAGGTAGGTAGGGCTGAGTGAGCTGTGACTAGCCCAAGGTCACCCAGCTGGCTTCATGTGGAGGAGCGGGGAAATAAATCTAGTTCACCAGATTAGCCTCCGCTGCTCCTGTGGAGGAGTGGGGAATCAAACCCGGTTCTCCAGATGAGAGTCCACCGCGCCAAACCAGCGCTCTTAACCACTACACCACGCTGGCTGGTTAAAAGCAACCTCTGAATAATATGCAAACTGACCCTCAACCCAAGGTGACATTTACAGGGGCTTGGCTCCATAAACCTGCTTTCAGTCGTCAGCTTTTGCTCCCAGAAGCCGTGAAGTCAAAAGGAAAATGGATTTGCATCTGAGTCACGAGCAGAGTCCATTTCCTTCTCTACCCCAAGCAACTCAAGCTCAGCCCACCACACAGCTCAGGTCAGGGCTTCTGGAACAAGGGGTATGAAATCTCCCCTCCGGTTGAAGCCCTGGAACCTTTCCTTTTAGAAATTAAACCGTGGGAGGAACGGAGGCATGAAAAACAGCCAAGATTCAGCGGACAAGAAAGGGATTGGAAGTGTGCAGGGTTGCGTGGTAAAAAGACCTCCTCTTCACCCTCCATATATTTGGCTCGTGTTCTCCACGTTCCCCGGCCTGCTTTCAGGATAAGCCCTAGACACATCGCCTGCCCAGCCTGTGCATACGCAGTGGGTAATTACTTGTTAATTAAGAGCCTAACAAGATGAGCAGATGGTTTGAGAGAATCCATCACAGGGCCCCGCCGCTCTCCAAAGAGAAGAAAAGGTTAGGCCGTGAGTGCCGGAGGGGGAGAAAGGCGGAGGGGGACCCAGGAGTCCTGCTTCTCGGCAGCCTCTCCAACAACCCAGTAGAACCCCCGACACTGGCTCCCTCTTGAAGGCCCAGCCGTTCCTGTTTGTATTGCATGGGGTGAAAGTGGGAAGAATGCAACGGGTACGGAGGTATTGGCACAGCAGAATGAAGGCGTGGAGAAACATCGTGCCCACGTTTCTTGCTGAACTGGGACCTGGAGATAACTGTTCTAGGTGGCTCCCTTGCCCTTAAAAAATGTTGACAGTAAGAAAAGAAGAAGAGTTGGTTTTTATATGCCGACTTTCTCTACCCCTTAAGGGAGAATCAAACCAGCTTTTTCTACCACTTAAGGGAGAATCAAATCTCCTTCCCTTTCCCTCCCCACAACAGACATCCTGCGAGGTAGGTGGGGCGGAGAGAGTGTGACTAGCCCAAGGTCACCCAGCTGGCTTCATGAGTAGGAGTGGGGAAACAAACCCAGTTCACCAGATTAGGGTCCGCCGTTCATGTGGAGGAGTGGGGAATCAAACCTGGTTCTCCAGATCAGACTCCACCGTTCCAAACCACTGCTCTTAACCACTACACCACGCTGGCTCCCAAAAGCAGGGGATAAAGAGTCTAATGAAGCTAGGAGTCCTGTTTCCCAGCATCCCCAGATCCAGGTTTACACATGCGGCAGGAATAAGGTGGAAATGAGGCGGTAGAATGGACTAGGATCGCAGAGGATCACATTCTGGAGTATTCCTCCTCGATGTTAAAAACTCCCTGCAAACAGAAAATCAGCATAGCATTCTCCCTGCTGAGTTTCTTTTCTACCTGAATGGAGCTTTCTTTTAAATGCAAAGGAGCCATTCATAATCAAAAATGATTTCCTTTCAATAAGCATCTGAAGAAGCCATCTTCTGGGCATGGAGTATGGGTCACTGGGGGTGTGGGGGATAATTTGGAGTTTCCTCATTGTGCAGGGGGTTGGACTAGATGACCCTGGTGGTCCCTTCCAACTCTATGATTCTATTCTATGATTCTAAGTGAGCTCTATGATTCTATTAATCTATTCTATGATTCTAAGTGAGCTCTGACCCACGAAAGCTCATGATGGAATAAATTTTATTAGCCTTTAAAGTACCACTGGATTTCTGTTTTGTTTTGTGTGAAGCCCTGGCTTGCAGCCTGTTTCGGATCTAACCTGGTAAAACTGAAATCCCAGAAATGAAGATGTGAGGATGGAGGGCTTAGCTGCTTTTAGCACCCCCTGCTGGGTATAGTCAGACACCTCCACTTTGCTTTTCAACTTGTCAGGGGCCTTTATTTTTACAGCCAGGATGACTCTTTGCTCCCTGGAGAAGGTGCTGGGCTGGAGATACAGGCCTCCCTGCTGGGAGGGGGAAAGGAGGGGGTGAAAAGACTCACGGTTCAGCTGGGGATGCAGAGAAAGAGGCGGCAGAGAGATCACAGCAGTAACTTACCCATGGCATTTAATGAATCTGCAAAGGGCTTTTCAGGGTTTTTAAAAAATCGTGTCTCGTACTCCTATTTTACGAATGGGGAACTGAGGCTCAGAGGTGGTGACTAGTTTTAGGGAACCCACCGAGGCAGGTTCGGAGACCAGGGCCAGGCTCCGGGGGTCCCTCTTATTACACCACATGACCCGCCCACCCATTTCATTCTGATCCACTGCCGTTCCTGCTGTTAAACGCTGCCCTACTTCACAGTTTGGGTCTGAGAATCCTACCCTGTGTCCTCAGTTACACGTGAGTTGCAAATTCTCCTCAGTTCCCCTGTGTGCAGTTCCCAGAGCAGACTGCAACGTAAAGGGAGAAGGGTCTCTAACACCCCCACCCCCCCGCATATCATCTTCCTGTGCTGAAATGATCCAAAAGGGATGTTGGGGAAACTCACACCCGGATGCAAAGCTTTCCCCAGTGGGCCAAACGGCACAGAATCAGGACCTTTGATGGTCAGGAAAACAGCATGGGTGCAGGATAGGGTTGCCAACCTCCAGGTACTGATATATTCTCAGTGTTGTGCAACAAAAACAATACAAGAAAAAGTGTATAAAACAATAGCTATATTTCTGATAGGTTCTCAGTATTGACAAATCAATTTTAAGCAACTGAAAAAGCAATATGCTTATAGTGTGAACTGCACAATGGTTGCTCAACGATACCACAACAAACCTATTCATGAAAAATGGAAAATAATAAATGATGACCTCGGGTTCCTGTAAACTAAACCGGACGGGCTCCCTATCGATATGGGAAATGGACCCGATGTATAGGATTAAGCGGAGGTACTTGCGAGAGCAAGAGAGCCGTCTCGGGTGGAATCGGGTCCTGAATGCGTCCAGGCGGTGGGTGCCCTATCGATGTTGGAGATTAGCCCGGTGTACAGGATTTGAATTGAAGATTCTTGCAGAGGCGGGGATGCCTTCTCAAAAAGGGTTGGGTCCCGAGGAGGAAAATTGGAGGTGCTTAAAGAGGCGGGGAAGCCGTCTCAGATGGGATCGGGTCCCGAGGAGGGAGAAAAGTTTGAATTGGAGATTCTTACAGAGGCAGAGATGCCTTCTCAGGAATTTGGCAATTGGACTCTATGGCACTGAAATCCCTCCCCTCCCCAAACCCCGCCCTCCTCAGGCTCCACCCCCAAAACCTCCCGCCGGTGGCAAAGAGGGACCTGGCAACCCTAGTGCAGGAGGCTCACACCCCTCCTCCATGCACGCCAGAGTCATGATCCAAATCAGGCCCTGTACACACAGGAACTGAAGAGAACCCATAGCTCATTTGTACCTGTTTCACAGGAGGACACAGGGTGAGCAATGGTCGAGATCTCCCGGAATTGCAACTCCAGGCGACAGAGATGAGCTCCCCTGGAGAAAATGGCTACTTTGGAAGGTGGACTTACTTGGTGGCATTATATCCCACTGAGGTACCTCCCTTCCCAAACCCGCCCTCCCAAAACTACTGGAATTTCCACACCTAGAGCTGGCAACCCCTGGCCTGGGACCTCAGACCCAGCCTGTGTTCCCTGTAATGTGTCAATCTCACAGCCCCCTCCCTCATTCAAACTCTGCCCCATGAACACACCCACACAAGCACACACTAAGCGTGGATGCCCCATGGTGTTTAAAAACAAATAGGAAGAAAGGTGATACAATTCATTCCATCCCCTCCTCTCGATGGAGGACCCTATGCATTTATCAGCAATTTTTGGATGCCTGATTGGCCCAATGGAATCCCAGCTATTTTGCTCTATGAAGAGCTATGTCACTCAAAAGTTATTTTATTCCTACATTTCCACAAACAGCCACAGTAAAACTATTAATGCCTTGGTGGCACAGTGCAAATTCTACCCTCTTAAACCATAATAACAAAAGGACAAGAGAAACCAAGTCAACGTTCACTCAATGCAACCATCAGCAGAGGTCAAACGTGAACATATGAAGATTGGAGACCACTGGTGTAGTGGTTAAGAGAAGTGGTTTGGAGCGGTGGACTCTGATCTGGAGAACCGGGTTTGATTCCCCACTCCTCCGCATGAGCGGCGAGAGGCTAATCTGGTAAACTGGATTTGTTTCCCCACTCCTCCACATGAAGCCAGCTGGGCGACCTAGCGCTAGTCACAGTTCTTAGAGCTCTCTCAGCTCCACCTACCTGCCAGGGTGTCTGTTGTGGGGAGGGGAAGGGAAGGTGATTGTAAGTCGGTTTGATTCTTTCTTAAGTGGTAGAGAAAGTCAGCATATAAAAACCGACTCTTCTTCTTCCTGGCAGTGGCTCTCCAAGGTCTTAGGCTCTCTGCTCTGTTCTTTTCCTCTCCTGCTACCGGCCAACTTTTTGTTTTTTTACACATAGAAGTTTATTGTGATATCAGCTTTCATGCACCAGAGTCCACTTCATCAGATGTGCACCGTATGTTTGCGGTTGGCAAATGTATTTATATGGCACAGAAGAAAAAATGTAAACAATAGAAGGCCATGAAATCCAAGAGGTATTTTTATGTGAATTTTTCATGCAAAGTTCAAAAGTATTCAAGAGAACCAGCGTAACCGTTCATAACAGCAGTGCTTGGCAAGAACACCATCTTGTTAGGCTTGTCAACCTAATTTAACATCTACTGGGCCCTAACTGGCTAATGTCAAGCTTCCTTATCAGTTCTGCAGCTTTAAGTACAACACATTTATCTGCCTAATGGATGAACGCCATGCACCTGATGAAGTGAGCTCTGACCCATGACAGCGCGTGGCAAAATAAATTCTGTTAGTCTTCAGGGAGCCACTGGACTCCCGTTTTATTTCTCCCTGCTAACTAATGCAGCTACCCATCTACAATTATCTATTTCTGGAGTGATTGATAACCGACTGTAACGGTTTCAAAGCGTGAATACTTAACTCAAGCTGGGTAGCAAATAGTTTCCACAGCAGTTATATACCTAACGATGGTGAATGGACTACTGGCTAAATTGAGCCGGGTCTAATTTGAAACAAAACGATCCCTTACTCTGTTTCCTTGCACTTCAAGCATTGGCAACAATTACCCTTTTCTCTCATGGGCTTTGGGTGCTAGGTTTATCCATTTACAGAGACGCCCCAACCCCACCTACAAGAGCTAATCAGCAGCAACGAGTGGGACTGTGGCTCAGTGGTAGAGCATCTGCTTGGCATGCAGAAGGTCCCAGGTTCAGTCCCCGGCATCTCCAGTTACAGGGACTAGGCAAGTAGGTGATGTGAAAGCCTGAGACCCCGGAGAGCCGCTGCCGGTTTGAGTAGACAATTCTCACTTTGATGGACTAAGGGTCTGATTCAGTAGAAGGCGGCTTCATGTGTTCAAACAGAGAAGCCCAAGGACCAAACCCTACAACAAAACCAGATGCCAAGTCTGTCCCCATATTCATTCTGAAAACTGGCCACTACTACAGGCCTTAACAATATAAGTCATCCCATCAGGGGCTCATTCATCTGCTTATCTTCCAGCAAAACCCTTTGGACACAGGACAGTGCCCGCACAAAAGAATAAATGGACACAAATCTTACATCGCACTGGCTACATTCAGAAACAAGTGGCAGAAAAGTCACACCATTTATGCATGGGAGGTTTTGCCTTGGATTTGCCACTCTCTAGAGGCATATCTTCCCCATCCAAGTTCTCAAAACTCAAAAATAAGCCCCCCATGCAGAGTTTTGAGAATTCCGATGGGAAAAATGTGCATCTAGAGAGCGGCAAATCCAAGGCAGAACCTCCCATGCATAAACGGCCTCATCAATCTTCCAGGCCCACTCTGTTTCTAACTTACAACTCTCTGTTCTTCAGCAAAAGTATTTCAAAGGGAGACCAGCACAAAGTTGCTGAATTAGAATCATAGAGTTGGAAGGGACCACCCCCTTGCACAATGAAGGAATTTCACAACTACCTCCTCCACACACACCCAGTGACCCCTACTCCATGCCCAGAAGATGGCCAAGATGCCCCCCCTCTCATGAACTGCCTAAGTTCATAGAATCAGCATTGCTGACAGATGGCCATCTAGCCTCTGCTTAAAATACCTTCAGGGAAGGAGCACTTACCACCTCCCGAGGAAGCCTGTTCCACTGAGGAACCGCTCTAACTGTTAGAAAATTCTTCCTAATGTCTAGATGGAAACTCTTTTGATTTAATTTCAACCTGTTGGTTCTGGTCCGACCTTCTGGGGCAACAGAAAACAACTCGGCACCTTCCACTATATGACAGCCCTTCATGTACTTGAAGATGGTTATCAGATCCCCTCTCCGTCTTCTCCTCTTCAGGCTAAACATACGCAGCTTCTTCAACCTTTCCTCATAGGACTTGGTCTCCAGACCTCTCACCATCTTTGTTGCCCTCCTCTGGACACGTTCCAGCTTGTCTACATCTTTCTTAAATTGTGGTGCCCAAAACTGAACGCAGTACTTTAGGTGAGGTCTAACCAGAACAGAGTAAAGCGATACCACCACATGATCTGGACACTACAATTCTGTTGATGCAGCCCAAGATCGCATTTGCCTTTTAAGCTACTGCATCACACTGCTGTCTCGTGTTCAGAATAGTTTCAGGAGGGTAGCCGTGTTGGTCTGTAGTAGAAGAGCTAGATTTTAGTCCAGTAACACCTTACAGAGCAATGAGATTCTGGGAATAAGCTTTCGAGAATCAAAGCTCCCTTCGTCAGATACCTGATGATATCTGATGAAGGGAACTTTGACTCTCAAAAGTTTATATAACCTAAGAAGTGATTGGAATCGAGTCTAGCTGAATCAGGATGTATCACAATGCTTGGCACTATCCAGTTAGGACCCAACTGTGATTACAGGTTCCTCTCGCATTGTGAGAGTAAAATTAGATTAGCAAGACCTGGCAAGATTGTGTTATCACTAATACTGCTGTTGTCTCCATTTCGTTGCAGTTTGACGCAATTGCTTGCAGGTTCCCCCCCCCCTTTATGCCCATATCTATCTAGCTTCTTACCGAGGTTTCAATTCATACATCTAATGAAGTGTGCTCTAGCCAGTCAAAGCTTATGCCGCAACAAATCTGTTGTCTCTAAAGTGCCGCAAACCTCCTTTTTGTTTTTGCTGTGAGAAACACAGCCACCACCCTGGATTTCCCACCACCACCACCTCCTCACTGGAGGTGTTGTTGATCGAACCTTGGATTTTGTGCTTGTAAAACATAGGCACCTCAGAGTTCAATAGCAAAACTCCAAGATGTGTAAACGTAGCTGGATTCTCTAAATTCAACATCTGGCTGTTCCGAGGCCTGCCCACTTTTAGCACTTGTTAATGATGTGGGTTTAAAACTGGCAGTTCTACATCGAAGAAGAAGAAAGAGGAGGAGGAGGAGCTGAGTTGTTTTCTGTTGCCCCAGAAGGTCAGACCAGAATCAACGGGTTGAAATTAAATCAAAAGAGTTTCCGTCTAGACATTAGGAAGAATTTTCTAACAGAGCTGTTCCTCAGTGGAACAGGCTTCCTCGGGAGGTGGTAAGTGCTCTTTCCCTGGAGGTTTTTAAGAAGCTAGATGGCCCTCTGCCAGCAATGCTGATTCTGTGACCTTAAGCAGATCATTAGAGGGAGGGCATCTTGGCCATCTTCTGGGCATGGAGTAGGGGTAACTGGGGGTGTGTGGGGGAGGTAGCCATGAATTTCTTGCATTGTGCACAGGGTTGGACTAGATGACCCCGGTGGTCCCTTCCAACTCTATGATTCTATGAGTTGGTTTTTATATGCCGACTTTCTCTACCACTTAAGGGGGAGACTCAAACTGGTTTGCAATCACCTTCCCTTCCCCTCCACAAAACAGACACCCTGTGAGGTAGGTAGGGCTGACAGAGCTCTAAGAGAGCTGTGACAAGCCCAAGGTCACCCAGCAGGCTTCATGTGTAGGAGTGGGGAAACCAACCCGGTTCACCAGATTAGCCTCCGCCGCTCATGTGGAGGAGTGGGGAACCGAACCCGGTTCTCCAGATCAGAGTCCACAGCTCCAAACCACTACTCTTAACCACTACACCACACTGGTTCTCACCCTGGCTTTGACTGTGCTGCTGTGATACCCTTTGGGAACTGCATAGGTCATGAATGGGATGTTCAGCGGCCATTGGGGAAAATCACCTGATGGGAGGGAACCTCACATGGGGCCAAATCTCCGTGCGCTCCTGTTGGGAAGGGATGCCAAGAGGCTAGAAGGACTGAATTTCACACAGTGGTCCAAAGGAAGATCTTTGGCTCCACAGGTCTCTAGTTAATTAGCATATGAAAATTAATGCAAAGGTAGGGTTTTTCTTCATTCCCCCCCCCCCCGAGATACAACAAAGATCTGCCGCTCAAGGCAGCCTCCTCTGCCACCCCCGCCCACAGCAAGAAGTCATTGAATTCACCTTTGTTTCTGACTTCCTTGTAAACATCCCCCGGTGTCGCAGCAAGCAACTGATCCAATCTTCCACCTTAAAACAGGCATCTTTCTCAGGTGACAGCCAGGCCAGGCCTTGTCCCAGATTCAACTCAAGAAGAAATGAAGGTGACAATGAGAGGAGACACTGGTGGCCATTTGGGGACTTGCCGAAGGCACAAAACTTCTGCCGAGGGGGAAGCGGCTCTGGCCGGATACTTGTCGAACTGGGGAAGGGACAGGGGGCAGGACGTGGGAGCAGCCCTGATGCGCTCTAGGGGGCGCCTCTGGGATAACTGGGGACCGACCGTGACGATAACAAGGGCTGACGTTTTCTCAGCACTCGGTCGGCAGCCTGCGGGGGCAATCCCAGCGCTTCCGTGGCCCTGGGCAAAACTTGAGGCGAGGGCCCAGGATTGCTGGAGGGAGGGCGAGCAAGTGCAGAGCAGCGCCCCTCCCGGCGTGGTATAGTGGTTAAGAGCGGCGGTTTGGAGCCGTGGACTCGGATCTGGAGAACCGGGTTTGATTCCCCTCTCCTCCACATGAGCGGCAGAGGCTAATCTGGTGAACTGGATTTGTTTCCCCGCTCCTCCACATGAAGCCAGCTGGGTGACCTTGGGCTAGTCACACTCTCTCGGCCCCACCTACCTCACAGGGTGTCTGTTGTGGCGAGGGGAAGGAAAGGTGATTGTAAGTCGGTTCGATTCTTCCTTGAGTGGTAGAGAAAGTCGGCATACAAAAACCATCTCTTTGGTATGCCAATAAAGGTACTGAAATTGAAAAAAACAACCATCTCTTCTTCTTCTTCCTCACAGCCCTTCGGCTGATGGGCTTCTCCTCTTGCACAGCAGTGCAGGGCATTAGCTGCAAGGTGGGGGTCCCCACTGCCCTACATCTGATCACACTCTCTCCCTCCAGACCTCCTCCAGGGAACAGATTGTCACAAACAGAA